>NC_080637.1:54043675-54654425 GCF_027579445.1 Ammospiza nelsoni | reverse complement strand
CACTTGGCAGACCTCCGTACAACATCCAGATCACGTTGGGAGATGTTTTCTGTGCTCCCGCAGGTTTTCCTTGCCTGACAGAGTGGAAAAGATTTCTGCTAGGATGTAGACCACAAAAGACGCTAAAGACGAAGGTACGATGCTCTCCGGAGCTAAGCGCCGCTCCCGGGCTTCTTTCGGCAGAAGCCGCGCTAAGAGAGCACTGTGAGCGGTACAATCGTCTTTGCGCGAAGAAGCCGCTTCTTCGGATCCGCGGGCCGGAGAGAGCGGCAGCATCGGAAAGGTGAAGAAGGAAGCTGTACAACACTGGGATTGTGTGCTCTACTTGCCAACTGATAGAAAACAGTACCTTACCATTCTCCTGACTTTTGTAATCACATGAATATTCGATTGGAAGCTGTTTTGGACAGCTTTTCTTTTCTTAATGCCAAACAATTGGCAGACCTCCGTGCAACGTCCAGAACACGATGGGAGATGTTTTCTGTGCTCCGGCAGGTTTTCCTTGCCTGACAGAGTGGAAAAGATTTCTGCTAAGATGTAGACCACAAAAGACGCTAAAGACGAAGGTACGATGCTCTCCGGAGCTAAGAGCCGCTCCCGGGCTTCTTTCGGCAGAAGCCGCTCAAACGAGAACACTGTGACCGGTACAATCGTCTTTGCGCGAAGAAGCCGCTTCTTCGGCTCCAGGAGCCTGAGAGAGCGGCAGCATCGGAAAGGTGAAGAAGGATGCTGTATTACACTAGGATTGCGTGCGCAGCTTGCCAACTGATAGAAAACAGTACCTTACCACTCTCCTGACTTTTCCAATCACATGAATATTCGATTGGAAGCTGTTTTGGACAGCTTTTCTTTTCTTTATGCCAAACACTTGGCAGACCTCCGTGCAATGTCCAGAACACGATGGGAGATGTTTTCTGTGCTCCGGCAGGTTTTCCTTGCCTGACAGAGTGGAAAAGCTTTCTGCTAGGATGTAGACCACAAAAGACGCTAAAGACGAAGGTACGATGCTCTCCGGATCTAAGCGCCGCTCCCGGGCTTCTTTCGGCAGAAGCCGCGCTAAGAGAGCACTGTGAGCGGTACAATCGTCTTTGCGCGAAGAAGCCGCTTCTTCGGCTCCGGGAGCCGGAGAGAGCGGCAGCATCGGAAAGGTGAAGAAGGAAGCTGTACAACACTAGGATTGTGTGCACAGCTTGCCAACTGATAGAAAACAGTACCTTACCATTCTCCTGACTTTTCCTATCACATGAATATTCGATTGGAAGCTGTTTTGGACAGCTTTTCTTTTCTTTATGCCAAACACTTGGCAGACCTCCGTGCAACGTCCAGAACACGATGGGAGATGTTTTCTGTGCTCCGGCAGGTTTTCCTTGCCTGACAGAGTGGAAAAGCTTTCTGCTAAGATGTAGACCACAAAAGACGCTAAAGACGAAGGTACGATGCTCTCCGGAGCTAAGAGCCGCTCCCGGGCTTTTTCGGCAGAAGCCGCTCAAACGAGAACACTGTGACCGGTACAATCGTCTTTGCGCGAAGAAGCCGCTTCTTCGGCTCCGGGAGCCGGAGAGAGCGGCAGCATCGGAAAGGTGAAGAAGGAAGCTGTACAACACTGGGATTGTGTGCTCAACTTGCCAACTGATAGAAAACAGTACCTTACCATTCTCCTGACTTTTCCTATCACATGAATATTCGATTGGAAGCTGTTTTGGACAGCTTTTCTTTTCTTAATGCCAAACAATTGGCAGACCTCCGTGCAACGTCCAGAACACGATGGGAGATGTTTTCTGTGCTCCGGCAGGTTTTCCTTGCCTGACAGAGTGGAAAAGCTTTCTGCTAAGATATAGACCACAAAAGACGCTAAAGACGAAGGTACGATGCTCTCCGGAGCTAAGAGCCGCTCCCGGGCTTCTTTCGGCAGAAGCCTCTGTAACGAGAACACTGTGACTGGTACAATCGTCTTTGCGCAAAGAAGCCGCTTCTTCGGCTCCGGGAGCCGGAGAGAGCGGCAGCATCGGAAAGGTGAAGAAGGAAGCTGTACAACACTGGGATTGTGTGCTCAACTTGCCAACTGATAGAAAACAGTACCTTACCATTCTCCTGACTTTTCCTATCACATGAATATTCGATTGGAAGCTGTTTTGGACAGCTTTTCTTTTCTTTATGCCAAACACTTGGCAGACCTCCGTACAACGTCCAGAACACGATGGGATATGTTTTCTGTGCTCCGGCAGGTTTTCCTTGCCAGACAGAGTGCAAAAGCTTTCTGCTAGGATGTAGACCACAAAAGACGCTAAAGACGAAGCTACGATGCTCTCCGGACCTAAGCGCCGCTCACGGGCTTCTTTCGGCAGAAGCCGCGCTAAGAGAGCACTGTGAGCGGTACAATCGTCTTTGCGCGAAGAAGCCGCTTCTTCGGCTCCAGGAGCCGGAGAGAGCGGCAGCATCGGAAAGGTGAAGAAGGATGCTGTATTACACTAGGATTGCGTGCGCAGCTTGCCAACTGATAGAAAACAGTACCTTACCACTCTCCTGACTTTTCCAATCACATGAATATTCGATTGGAAGCTGTTTTGGACAGCTTTTCTTTTCTTTATGCCAAACACTTGGCAGACCTCCGTGCAACGTCCAGAACACGATGGGAGATGTTTTCGGTGCTCCGGCAGGTTTTCCTTGCCTGACAGAGTGGAAAAGCTTTCTGCTAGGATGTAGACCACAAAAGACGCTAAAGACGAAGGTACGATGCTCTCCGGATCTAAGCTCCGCTCCCGGGCTTCTTTCGGCAGAAGCCGCGCTAAGAGAGCACTGTGAGCGGTACAATCGTCTTTGCGCGAAGAAGCCGCTTCTTCGGCTCCGCGAGCCGGAGAGAGCGGCAGCATCGGAAAGGTGAAGAAGGAAGCTGTACAACACTAGGATTGTGTGCACAGCTTGCCAACTGATAGAAAACAGTACCTTACCATTCTCCTGACTTTTGTAATCACATGAATATTCGATTGGAAGCTGTTTTGGACAGCTTTTCTTTTCTTTATGCCAAACACTTGGCAGACCTCCGTACAACATCCAGATCACGTTGGGAGATGTTTTCTGTGCTCCCGCAGGTTCTCCTTGCCTGACAGAGTGGAAAAGATTTCTGCTAGGATGTAGACCACAAAAGACGCTAAAGACGAAGCTACGATGCTCTCCGGAGCTAAGCGCCGCTCCCGGGCTTCTTTCGGCAGAAGCCTCTGTAACGAGAACACTGTGAGCGGTACAATCGTCTTTGCGCGAAGAAGCCGCTTCTTCGGCTCCGCGAGCCGGAGAGAGCGGCAGCATCGGAAAGGTGAAGAAGGAAGCTGTACAACACTGGGATTGTGTGCTCAACTTGCCAACTGATAGAAAACAGTACCTTACCATTCTCCTGACTTTTCCTATCACATGAATATTCGATTGGAAGCTGTTTTGGACAGCTTTTCTTTTCTTTATGCCAAACACTTGGCAGACCTCCGTACAACGTCCAGATCACGTTGGGAGATGTTTTCTGTGCTCCCGCAGATTTTCCTTGCCTGACAGAGTGGAAAAGATTTCTGCTAGGATGTAGACCACAAAAGACGCTAAAGACGAAGGTACGATGCTCTCCGGAGCTAAGCGCCGCTCCCGGGCTTCTTTCGGCAGAAGCCTCTGTAACGAGAACACTGTGAGCGGTACAATCGTCTTTGCGCGAAGAAGCCGCTTCTTCGGCTCCGGGAGCCGGAGAGAGCGGCAGCATCGGAAAGGTGAAGAAGGAAGCTGTACAACACTGGGATTGTGTGCTCAACTTGCCAACTGATAGAAAACAGTACCTTACCATTCTCCTGACTTTTCCTATCACATGAATATTCGATTGGAAGCTGTTTTGGACATCTTTTCTTTTCTTTATGCCAAACACTTGGCAGACCTCCGTGCAACGTCCTGAACACGATGGGATATGTTTTCTGTGCTCCGGCAGGTTTTCCTTGCCAGACGTAGTGCAAAAGCTTTCTGCTAGGATGTAGACCACAAAAGACGCTAAAGACGAAGGTACGATGCTCTCCGGAGCTAAGCGCCGCTCCCGGGCTTCTTTCGGCAGAAGCCGCGCTAAGAGAGCACTGTGAGCAGTACAATCGTCTTTGCGCGAAGAAGCCGCTTCTTCGGCTCCGGGAGCCGGAGAGAGCGGCAGCATCGGAAAGGTGAAGAAGGAAGCTGTACAACACTGGGATTGTGTGCTCAACTTGCCAACTGATAGAAAACAGTACCTTTGCACTCTCCTGACTTTTCTAATCACATGAATATTCGATTGGAAGCTGTTTTGGACAGCTTTTCTTTTCTTTATGCCAAACACTTGGCAGACCTCCGTACAACGTCCAGATCACGTTGGGAAATGTTTTCTGTGCTGGCGCAGGTTTTCCTTGCCAGACAGAGTGGAAAAGCTTTCTGCTAGGATGTAGACCACAAAAGACGCTAAAGACGAAGGTACGATGCTCTCCGGAGCTAAGAGCCGCTCCCGGGCTTCTTTCGGCAGAAGCCGCTCAAACGAGAACACTGTGACCGGTACAACCGTCTTTGCGCGAAGAAGCCGCTTCTTCGGCTCCAGGAGCCGGAGAGAGCGGCAGCATCGGAAAGGTGAAGAAGGAAGCTGTACAACACTGGGATTGTGTGCTCAACTTGCCAACTGATAGAAAACAGTACCTTACCATTCTCCTGACTTTTCCTATCACATGAATATTCGATTGGAAGCTGTTTTGGACAGCTTTTCTTTTCTTAATGCCAAACAATTGGCAGACCTCCGTGCAACGTCCAGAACACGATGGGAGATGTTTTCTGTGCTCCGGCAGGTTTTCCTTGCCTGACAGAGTGGAAAAGCTTTCTGCTAAGATATAGACCACAAAAGACGCTAAAGACGAAGGTACGATGCTCTCCGGAGCTAAGAGCCGCTCCCGGGCTTCTTTCGGCAGAAGCCTCTGTAACGAGAACACTGTGACTGGTACAATCGTCTTTGCGCAAAGAAGCCGCTTCTTCGGCTCCGGGAGCCGGAGAGAGCGGCAGCATCGGAAAGGTGAAGAAGGAAGCTGTACAACACTGGGATTGTGTGCTCAACTTGCCAACTGATAGAAAACAGTACCTTACCATTCTCCTGACTTTTCCTATCACATGAATATTCGATTGGAAGCTGTTTTGGACAGCTTTTCTTTTCTTTATGCCAAACACTTGGCAGACCTCCGTACAACGTCCAGAACACGATGGGATATGTTTTCTGTGCTGGCGCAGGTTTTCCTTGCCAGACAGAGTGCAAAAGCTTTCTGCTAGGATGTAGACCACAAAAGACGCTAAAGACGAAGCTACGATGCTCTCCGGACCTAAGCGCCGCTCACGGGCTTCTTTCGGCAGAAGCCGCGCTAAGAGAGCACTGTGAGCGGTACAATCGTCTTTGCGCGAAGAAGCCGCTTCTTCGGCTCCAGGAGCCGGAGAGAGCGGCAGCATCGGAAAGGTGAAGAAGGATGCTGTATTACACTAGGATTGCGTGCGCAGCTTGCCAACTGATAGAAAACAGTACCTTACCACTCTCCTGACTTTTCCAATCACATGAATATTCGATTGGAAGCTGTTTTGGACAGCTTTTCTTTTCTTTATGCCAAACACTTGGCAGACCTCCGTGCAACGTCCAGAACACGATGGGAGATGTTTTCGGTGCTCCGGCAGGTTTTCCTTGCCTGACAGAGTGGAAAAGCTTTCTGCTAGGATGTAGACCACAAAAGACGCTAAAGACGAAGGTACGATGCTCTCCGGATCTAAGCTCCGCTCCCGGGCTTCTTTCGGCAGAAGCCGCGCTAAGAGAGCACTGTGAGCGGTACAATCGTCTTTGCGCGAAGAAGCCGCTTCTTCGGCTCCGCGAGCCGGAGAGAGCGGCAGCATCGGAAAGGTGAAGAAGGAAGCTGTACAACACTAGGATTGTGTGCACAGCTTGCCAACTGATAGAAAACAGTACCTTACCATTCTCCTGACTTTTGTAATCACATGAATATTCGATTGGAAGCTGTTTTGGACAGCTTTTCTTTTCTTTATGCCAAACACTTGGCAGACCTCCGTACAACATCCAGATCACGTTGGGAGATGTTTTCTGTGCTCCCGCAGGTTTTCCTTGCCTGACAGAGTGGAAAAGATTTCTGCTAGGATGTAGACCACAAAAGACGCTAAAGACGAAGGTACGATGCTCTCCGGAGCTAAGCGCCGCTCCCGGGCTTCTTTCGGCAGAAGCCTCTGTAACGAGAACACTGTGAGCGGTACAATCGTCTTTGCGCGAAGAAGCCGCTTCTTCGGCTCCGCGAGCCGGAGAGAGCGGCAGCATCGGAAAGGTGAAGAAGGAAGCTGTACAACACTGGGATTGTGTGCTCAACTTGCCAACTGATAGAAAACAGTACCTTACCATTCTCCTGACTTTTCCTATCACATGAATATTCGATTGGAAGCTGTTTTGGACAGCTTTTCTTTTCTTTATGCCAAACACTTGGCAGACCTCCGTACAACGTCCAGATCACGTTGGGAGATGTTTTCTGTGCTCCCGCAGATTTTCCTTGCCTGACAGAGTGGAAAAGATTTCTGCTAGGATGTAGACCACAAAAGACGCTAAAGACGAAGGTACGATGCTCTCCGGAGCTAAGCGCCGCTCCCGGGCTTCTTTCGGCAGAAGCCTCTGTAACGAGAACACTGTGAGCGGTACAATCGTCTTTGCGCGAAGAAGCCAATTGTTCGGCTCCGGGAGCCGGAGAGAGCGGCAGCATCGGAAAGGTGAAGAAGGAAGCTGTACAACACTGGGATTGTGTGCTCAACTTGCCAACTGATAGAAAACAGTACCTTACCATTCTCCTGACTTTTCCTATCACATGAATATTCGATTGGAAGCTGTTTTGGACATCTTTTCTTTTCTTTATGCCAAACACTTGGCAGACCTCCGTGCAACGTCCTGAACACGATGGGATATGTTTTCTGTGCTCCGGCAGGTTTTCCTTGCCAGACGTAGTGCAAAAGCTTTCTGCTAGGATGTAGACCACAAAAGACGCTAAAGACGAAGGTACGATGCTCTCCGGAGCTAAGCGCCGCTCCCGGGCTTCTTTCGGCAGAAGCCGCGCTAAGAGAGCACTGTGAGCAGTACAATCGTCTTTGCGCGAAGAAGCCGCTTCTTCGGCTCCGGGAGCCGGAGAGAGCGGCAGCATCGGAAAGGTGAAGAAGGAAGCTGTACAACACTGGGATTGTGTGCTCAACTTGCCAACTGATAGAAAACAGTACCTTTGCACTCTCCTGACTTTTCTAATCACATGAATATTCGATTGGAAGCTGTTTTGGACAGCTTTTCTTTTCTTTATGCCAAACACTTGGCAGACCTCCGTACAACGTCCAGATCACGTTGGGAAATGTTTTCTGTGCTGGCGCAGGTTTTCCTTGCCAGACAGAGTGGAAAAGCTTTCTGCTAGGATGTAGACCACAAAAGACGCTAAAGACGAAGGTACGATGCTCTCCGGAGCTAAGAGCCGCTCCCGGGCTTCTTTCGGCAGAAGCCGTTCAAACGAGAGCACTGTGACCGGTACAATCGTCTTTGCGCGAAGAAGCCGCTTCTTCGGCTCCAGGAGCCGGAGAGAGCGGCAGCATCGGAAAGGTGAAGAAGGAAGCTGTACAACACTGGGATTGTGTGCTCAACTTGCCAACTGATAGAAAACAGTACCTTACCATTCTCCTGACTTTTCCTATCACATGAATATTCGATTGGAAGCTGTTTTGGACAGCTTTTCTTTTCTTTATGCCAAACACTTGGCAGACCTCCGTACAACGTCCAGAACACGATGGGAGATGTTTTCTGTGCTCCGGCAGGTTTTCCTTGCCTGACAGAGTGGAAAAGCTTTCTGCTAGGATGTAGACCACAAAAGACGCTAAAGACGAAGGTACGATGCTCTCCGGAGCTAAGAGCTGCTCCCGGGCTTCTTTCGGCAGAAGCCGCTCAAACGAGAACACTGTGAGCGGTACAATCGTCTTTGCGCGAAGAAGCCGCTTCTTCGGCTCCGGGAGCCGGAGAGAGCGGCAGCATCGGAAAGGTGAAGAAGGAAGCTGTACAACACTGGGATTGTGTGCTCAACTTGCCAACTGATAGAAAACAGTACCTTACCATTCTCCTGACTTTTCCTATCACATGAATATTCGATTGGAAGCTGTTTTGGACAGCTTTTCTTTTCTTTATGCCAAACACTTGGCAGACCTCCGTGCAACGTCCTGAACACGATGGGATATGTTTTCTGTGCTCCCGCAGGTTTTCCATGCCAGACGTAGTGCAAAAGATTTCTGCTAGGATGTAGACCACAAAAGACGCTAAAGACGAAGGTACGATGCTCTCCGGAGCTAAGCGCCGCTCACGGGCTTCTTTCGGCAGAAGCCGCGCTAAGAGAGCACTGTGAGCGGTACAATCGTCTTTGCGCGAAGAAGCCGCTTCTTCGGCTCCGCGAGCCGGAGAGAGCGGCAGCATCGGAAAGGTGAAGAAGGAAGCTGTACAACACTGGGATTGTGTGCTCAACTTGCCAACTGATAGAAAACAGTACCTTTGCACTCTCCTGACTTTTCTAATCACATGAATATTCGATTGGAAGCTGTTTTGGACAGCTTTTCTTTTCTTTATGCCAAACACTTGGCAGACCTCCGTACAACGTCCAGATCACGTTGGGAAATGTTTTCTGTGCTGGCGCAGGTTTTCCTTGCCAGACAGAGTGGAAAAGCTTTCTGCTAGGATGTAGACCACAAAAGACGCTAAAGACGAAGGTACGATGCTCTCCGGAGCTAAGAGCCGCTCCCGGGCTTCTTTCGGCAGAAGCCGCTCAAACGAGAGCACTGTGACCGGTACAATCGTCTTTGCGCGAAGAAGCCGCTTCTTCGGCTCCAGGAGCCGGAGAGAGCGGCAGCATCGGAAAGGTGAAGAAGGAAGCTGTACAACACTGGGATTGTGTGCTCAACTTGCCAACTGATAGAAAACAGTACCTTACCATTCTCCTGACTTTTCCTATCACATGAATATTCGATTGGAAGCTGTTTTGGACAGCTTTTCTTTTCTTTATGCCAAACACTTGGCAGACCTCCGTACAACGTCCAGAACACGATGGGAGATGTTTTCTGTGCTCCGGCAGGTTTTCCTTGCCTGACAGAGTGGAAAAGCTTTCTGCTAAGATGTAGACCACAAAAGACGCTAAAGACGAAGGTACGATGCTCTCCGGAGCTAAGAGCTGCTCCCGGGCTTCTTTCGGCAGAAGCCGCTCAAACGAGAACACTGTGAGCGGTACAATCGTCTTTGCGCGAAGAAGCCGCTTCTTCGGCTCCGGGAGCCGGAGAGAGCGGCAGCATCGGAAAGGTGAAGAAGGAAGCTGTACAACACTGGGATTGTGTGCTCAACTTGCCAACTGATAGAAAACAGTACCTTACCATTCTCCTGACTTTTCCTATCACATGAATATTCGATTGGAAGCTGTTTTGGACAGCTTTTCTTTTCTTTATGCCAAACAATTGGCAGACTTCCGTGCAACGTCCAGAACACGATAGTAGATGTTTTCTGTGCTCTGGCAGGTTTTCCTTGCCAGACAGAGTGGAAAAGATTTCTGCTAAGATGTAGACCACAAAAGACGCTAAAGACGAAGGTACGATGCTCTCCGGAGCTAAGCGCCGCTCCCGGGCTGCTTTCGGGAGAAGCTGCGCTAAGAGAGCACTGTGAGCGGTACAATCGTCTTTGCGCGAAGAAGCCGCTTCTTCGGCTCCGGGAGCCGGAGAGAGCGGCAGCATCGGAAAGGTGAAGAAGGAAGCTGTACAACACTGGGATTGTGTGCTCAACTTGCCAACTGATAGAAAACAGTACCTTACCATTCTCCTGACTTTTCCTATCACATGAATATTCGATTGGAAGCTGTTTTGGACAGCTTTTCTTTTCTTTATGCCAAACACTTGGCAGACCTCCGTGCAACGTCCTGAACACGATGGGATATGTTTTCTGTGCTCCGGCAGGTTTTCCTTGCCAGACGTAGTGCAAAAGCTTTCTGCTAGGATGTAGACCACAAAAGACGCTAAAGACGAAGGTACGATGCTCTCCGGAGCTAAGCGCCGCTCCCGGGCTTCTTTCGGCAGAAGCCTCTGTAACGAGAACACTGTGAGCGGTACAATCGTCTTTGCGCGAAGAAGCCGCTTCTTCGGCTCCGGGAGCCGGAGAGAGCGGCAGCATCGGAAAGGTGAAGAAGGAAGCTGTACAACACTGGGATTGTGTGCTCAACTTGCCAACTGATAGAAAACAGTACCTTTGCACTCTCCTGACTTTTGTAATCACATGAATATTCGATTGGAAGCTGTTTTGGACAGCTTTTCTTTTCTTTATGCCAAACACTTGGCAGACCTCCGTACAACGTCCAGATCACGTTGGGAAATGTTTTCTGTGCTGGCGCAGGTTTTCCTTGCCAGACAGAGTGGAAAAGCTTTCTGCTAGGATGTAGACCACAAAAGACGCTAAAGACGAAGGTACGATGCTCTCCGGAGCTAAGAGCCGCTCCCGGGCTTCTTTCGGCAGAAGCCGCTCAAACGAGAGCACTGTGACCGGTACAATCGTCTTTGCGCGAAGAAGCCGCTTCTTCGGCTCCAGGAGCCGGAGAGAGCGGCAGCATCGGAAAGGTGAAGAAGGAAGCTGTACAACACTGGGATTGTGTGCTCAACTTGCCAACTGATAGAAAACAGTACCTTACCATTCTCCTGACTTTTCCTATCACATGAATATTCGATTGGAAGCTGTTTTGGACAGCTTTTCTTTTCTTTATGCCAAACACTTGGCAGACCTCCGTACAACGTCCAGAACACGATGGGAGATGTTTTCTGTGCTCCGGCAGGTTTTCCTTGCCTGACAGAGTGGAAAAGCTTTCTGCTAAGATGTAGACCACAAAAGACGCTAAAGACGAAGGTACGATGCTCTCCGGAGCTAAGCGCCGCTCCCGGGCTTCTTTCGGCAGAAGCCGCGCTAAGAGAGCACTGTGAGCGGTACAATCGTCTTTGCGCGAAGAAGCCAATTGTTCGGCTCCGGGAGCCGGAGAGAGCGGCAGCATCGGAAAGGTGAAGAAGGAAGCTGTACAACACTGGGATTGTGTGCTCAACTTGCCAACTGATAGAAAACAGTACCTTTGCACTCTCCTGACTTTTCTAATCACATGAATATTCGATTGGAAGCTGTTTTGGACAGCTTTTCTTTTCTTTATGCCAAACACTTGGCAGACCTCCGTACAACGTCCAGATGACGTTGGGAAATGTTTTCTGTGCTGGCGCAGGTTTTCCTTGCCAGACAGAGTGGAAAAGCTTTCTGCTAGGATGTAGACCACAAAAGACGCTAAAGACGAAGCTACGATGCTCTCCGGAGCTAAGCGCCGCTCCCGGGCTTCTTTCGGCAGAAGCCGCGCTAAGAGAGCACTGTGAGCGGTACAATCGTCTTTGCGCGAAGAAGCCGCTTCTTCGGCTCCGGGAGCCGGAGAGAGCGGCAGCATCGGAAAGGTGAAGAAGGAAGCTGTACAACACTAGGATTGTGTGCACAGCTTGCCAACTGATAGAAAACAGTATCTTACCATTCTCCTGACTTTTGTAATCACATGAATATTCGATTGGAAGCTGTTTTGGACAGCTTTTCTTTTCTTTATGCCAAACACTTGGCAGACCTCCGTACAACATCCAGATCACGTTGGGAGATGTTTTCTGTGCTCCCGCAGGTTTTCCTTGCCTGACAGAGTGGAAAAGATTTCTGCTAGGATGTAGACCACAAAAGACGCTAAAGACGAAGGTACGATGCTCTCCGGAGCTAAGCGCCGCTCCCGGGCTTCTTTCGGCAGAAGCCCCTGTAACGAGAACACTGTGACCGGTACAATCGTCTTTGCGCGAAGAAGCCGCTTCTTCGGCTCCAGGAGCCGGAGAGAGCGGCAGCATCGGAAAGGTGAAGAAGGAAGCTGTACAACACTGGGATTGTGTGCTCAACTTGCCAACTGATAGAAAACAGTACCTTACCATTCTCCTGACTTTTCCTATCACATGAATATTCGATTGGAAGCTGTTTTGGACAGCTTTTCTTTTCTTTATGCCAAACACTTGGCAGACCTCCGTACAACGTCCAGAACACGATGGGAGATGTTTTCTGTGCTCCGGCAGGTTTTCCTTGCCTGACAGAGTGGAAAAGCTTTCTGCTAAGATGTAGACCACAAAAGACGCTAAAGACGAAGGTACGATGCTCTCCGGAGCTAAGCGCCGCTCCCGGGCTTCTTTCGGCAGAAGCCGCGCTAAGAGAGCACTGTGAGCGGTACAATCGTCTTTGCGCGAAGAAGCCAATTGTTCGGCTCCGGGAGCCGGAGAGAGCGGCAGCATCGGAAAGGTGAAGAAGGAAGCTGTACAACACTGGGATTGTGTGCTCAACTTGCCAACTGATAGAAAACAGTACCTTTGCACTCTCCTGACTTTTCTAATCACATGAATATTCGATTGGAAGCTGTTTTGGACAGCTTTTCTTTTCTTTATGCCAAACACTTGGCAGACCTCCGTACAACGTCCAGATGACGTTGGGAAATGTTTTCTGTGCTGGCGCAGGTTTTCCTTGCCAGACAGAGTGGAAAAGCTTTCTGCTAGGATGTAGACCACAAAAGACGCTAAAGACGAAGCTACGATGCTCTCCGGAGCTAAGCGCCGCTCCCGGGCTTCTTTCGGCAGAAGCCGCGCTAAGAGAGCACTGTGAGCGGTACAATCGTCTTTGCGCGAAGAAGCCGCTTCTTCGGCTCCGGGAGCCGGAGAGAGCGGCAGCATCGGAAAGGTGAAGAAGGAAGCTGTACAACACTAGGATTGTGTGCACAGCTTGCCAACTGATAGAAAACAGTATCTTACCATTCTCCTGACTTTTGTAATCACATGAATATTCGATTGGAAGCTGTTTTGGACAGCTTTTCTTTTCTTTATGCCAAACACTTGGCAGACCTCCGTACAACATCCAGATCACGTTGGGAGATGTTTTCTGTGCTCCCGCAGGTTTTCCTTGCCTGACAGAGTGGAAAAGATTTCTGCTAGGATGTAGACCACAAAAGACGCTAAAGACGAAGGTACGATGCTCTCCGGAGCTAAGCGCCGCTCCCGGGCTTCTTTCGGCAGAAGCCCCTGTAACGAGAACACTGTGAGCGGTACAATCGTCTTTGCGCGAAGAAGCCGCTTCTTCGGCTCCGGGAGCCGGAGAGAGCGGCAGCATCGGAAAGGTGAAGAAGGAAGCTGTACAACACTGGGATTGTGTGCTCAACTTGCCAACTGATAGAAAACAGTACCTTACCATTCTCCTGACTTTTCCTATCACATGAATATTCGATTGGAAGCTGTTTTGGACAGCTTTTCTTTTCTTTATGCCAAACACTTGGCAGACCTCCGTACAACGTCCAGAACACGATGGGATATGTTTTCTGTGCTCCGGCAGGTTTTCCTTGCCTGACAGAGTGGAAAAGCTTTCTGCTAAGATGTAGACCACAAAAGACACTAAAGACGAAGGTACGATGCTCTCCGGAGCTAAGAGCCGCTCCCGGGCTTCTTTCGGCAGAAGCCGCTCAAACGAGAACACTGTGAGCGGTACAATCGTCTTTGCGCGAAGACGCCGCTTCTTCGGCTCCAGGAGCCGGAGAGAGCGGCAGCATCGGAAAGGTGAAGAAGGAAGCTGTACAACACTGGGATTGTGTGCTCAACTTGCCAACTGATAGAAAACAGTACCTTACCATTCTCCTGACTTTTCCTATCACATGAATATTCGATTGGAAGCTGTTTTGGACAGCTTTTCTTTTCTTTATGCCAAACACTTGGCAGACCTCCGTGCAACGTCCAGAACACGATGGGAGATGTTTTCGGTGCTCCGGCAGGTTTTCCTTGCCTGACAGAGTGGAAAAGCTTTCTGCTAGGATGTAGACCACAAAAGACGCTAAAGACGAAGGTACGATGCTCTCCGGAGCTAAGCGCCGCTCCCGGGCTTCTTTCGGCAGAAGCCGCGCTAAGAGAGCACTGTGAGCGGTACAATCGTCTTTGCGCGAAGAAGCCGCTTCTTCGGCTCCGCGAGCCGGAGAGAGAGGCAGCATCGGAAAGGTGAAGAAGGAAGCTGTACAACACTAGGATTGTGTGCACAGCTTGCCAACTGATAGAAAACAGTACCTTACCATTCTCCTGACTTTTCCTATCACATGAATATTCGATTGGAAGCTGTTTTGGACAGCTTTTCTTTTCTTTATGCCAAACACTTGGCAGACCTCCGTGCAACGTCCAGAACACGATGGGAGATGTTTTCTGTGCTCCCGCAGGTTTTCCTTGCCTGACAGAGTGGAAAAGATTTCTGCTAAGATGTAGACCACAAAAGACGCTAAAGACGAAGGTACGATGCTCTCCGGAGCTAAGAGCCGCTCCCGGGCTTCTTTCGGCAGAAGCCGCTCAAACGAGAACACTGTGACCGGTACAATCGTCTTTGCGCGAAGAAGCCGCTTCTTCGGCTCCAGGAGACGGAGAGAGCGGCAGCATCGGAAAGGTGAAGAAGGAAGCTGTACAACACTGGGATTGTGTGCTCAACTTGCCAACTGATAGAAAACAGTACCTTACCATTCTCCTGACTTTTCCTATCACATGAATATTCGATTGGAAGCTGTTTTGGACAGCTTTTCTTTTCTTTATGCCAAACACTTGGCAGACCTCCGTACAACGTCCAGAACACGATGGGAGATGTTTTCTGTGCTCCGGCAGGTTTTCCTTGCCTGACAGAGTGGAAAAGCTTTCTGCTAAGATGTAGACCACAAAAGACGCTAAAGACGAAGGTACGATGCTCTCCGGAGCTAAGAGCCGCTCCCGGGCTTCTTTCGGCAGAAGCCGCTGAAACGAGAACACTGTGAGCGGTACAATCGTCTTTGCGCGAAGAAGCCGCTTCTTCGGCTCCGGGAGCCGGAGAGAGCGGCAGCATCGGAAAGGTGAAGAAGGAAGCTGTACAACACTGGGATTGTGTGCTCAACTTGCCAACTGATAGAAAACAGTACCTTACCATTCTCCTGACTTTTCCTATCACATGAATATTCGATTGGAAGCTGTTTTGGACAGCTATTCTTTTCTTAATGCCAAACAATTGGCAGACCTCCGTGCAACGTCCAGAACACGATGGGAGATGTTTTCTGTGCTCCGGCAGGTTTTCCTTGCCTGACAGAGTGGAAAAGCTTTCTGCTAAGATGTAGACCACAAAAGACGCTAAAGACGAAGGTACGATGCTCTCCGGAGCTAAGAGCCGCTCCCAGGCTTCTTTCGGCAGAAGCCGCTCAAACGAGAGCACTGTGAGCGGTACAATCGTCTTTGCGCGAAGAAGCCGCTTCTTCGGCTCCGGGAGCCGGAGAGAGCGGCAGCATCGGAAAGGTGAAGAAGAATGCTCTATTAAACTAGGATTGCGTGCGCAGCTTGCCAACTGATAGAAAACAGTACCTTACCACTCTCCTGACTTTTCCAATCACATGAATATTCGATTGGAAGCTGTTTTGGACAGCTTTTCTTTTCTTTATGCCAAACACTTGGCAGACCTCCGTGCAACGTCCAGAACACGATAGGAGATGTTTTCGGTGCTCCGGCAGGTTTTCCTTGCCTGACAGAGTGGAAAAGCTTTCTGCTAGGATGTAGACCACAAAAGACGCTAAAGACGAAGGTACGATGCTCTCCGGAGCTAAGAGCCGCTCCCGGGCTTCTTTCGGCAGAAGCCGCTCAAACGAGAGCACTGTGACCGGTACAATCGTCTTTGCGCGAAGAAGCCGCTTCTTCGGCTCCAGGAGCCGGAGAGAGCGGCAGCATCGGAAAGGTGAAGAAGGAAGCTGTACAACACTGGGATTGTGTGCTCAACTTGCCAACTGATAGAAAACAGTACCTTACCATTCTCCTGACTTTTCCTATCACATGAATATTCGATTGGAAGCTGTTTTGGACAGCTTTTCTTTTCTTTATGCCAAACACTTGGCAGACCTCCGTACAACGTCCAGAACACGATGGGAGATGTTTTCTGTGCTCCGGCAGGTTTTCCTTGCCTGACAGAGTGGAAAAGCTTTCTGCTAAGATGTAGACCACAAAAGACGCTAAAGACGAAGGTACGATGCTCTCCGGAGCTAAGAGCTGCTCCCGGGCTTCTTTCGGCAGAAGCCGCTCAAACGAGAACACTGTGAGCGGTACAATCGTCTTTGCGCGAAGAAGCCGCTTCTTCGGCTCCGGGAGCCGGAGAGAGCGGCAGCATCGGAAAGGTGAAGAAGGAAGCTGTACAACACTGGGATTGTGTGCTCAACTTGCCAACTGATAGAAAACAGTACCTTACCATTCTCCTGACTTTTCCTATCACATGAATATTCGATTGGAAGCTGTTTTGGACAGCTTTTCTTTTCTTTATGCCAAACACTTGGCAGACCTCCGTGCAACGTCCTGAACACGATGGGATATGTTTTCTGTGCTCCGGCAGGTTTTCCTTGCCAGACGTAGTGCAAAAGCTTTCTGCTAGGATGTAGACCACAAAAGACGCTAAAGACGAAGGTACGATGCTCTCCGGAGCTAAGCGCCGCTCCCGGGCTTCTTTCGGCAGAAGCCTCTGTAACGAGAACACTGTGAGCGGTACAATCGTCTTTGCGCGAAGAAGCCGCTTCTTCGGCTCCGGGAGCCGGAGAGAGCGGCAGCATCGGAAAGGTGAAGAAGGAAGCTGTACAACACTGGGATTGTGTGCTCAACTTGCCAACTGATAGAAAACAGTACCTTTGCACTCTCCTGACTTTTGTAATCACATGAATATTCGATTGGAAGCTGTTTTGGACAGCTTTTCTTTTCTTTATGCCAAACACTTGGCAGACCTCCGTACAACGTCCAGATCACGTTGGGAAATGTTTTCTGTGCTGGCGCAGGTTTTCCTTGCCAGACAGAGTGGAAAAGCTTTCTGCTAGGATGTAGACCACAAAAGACGCTAAAGACGAAGGTACGATGCTCTCCGGAGCTAAGAGCCGCTCCCGGGCTTCTTTCGGCAGAAGCCGCTCAAACGAGAGCACTGTGACCGGTACAATCGTCTTTGCGCGAAGAAGCCGCTTCTTCGGCTCCAGGAGCCGGAGAGAGCGGCAGCATCGGAAAGGTGAAGAAGGAAGCTGTACAACACTGGGATTGTGTGCTCAACTTGCCAACTGATAGAAAACAGTACCTTACCATTCTCCTGACTTTTCCTATCACATGAATATTCGATTGGAAGCTGTTTTGGACAGCTTTTCTTTTCTTTATGCCAAACACTTGGCAGACCTCCGTACAACGTCCAGAACACGATGGGAGATGTTTTCTGTGCTCCGGCAGGTTTTCCTTGCCTGACAGAGTGGAAAAGCTTTCTGCTAAGATGTAGACCACAAAAGACGCTAAAGACGAAGGTACGATGCTCTCCGGAGCTAAGCGCCGCTCCCGGGCTTCTTTCGGCAGAAGCCGCGCTAAGAGAGCACTGTGAGCGGTACAATCGTCTTTGCGCGAAGAAGCCAATTGTTCGGCTCCGGGAGCCGGAGAGAGCGGCAGCATCGGAAAGGTGAAGAAGGAAGCTGTACAACACTGGGATTGTGTGCTCAACTTGCCAACTGATAGAAAACAGTACCTTTGCACTCTCCTGACTTTTCTAATCACATGAATATTCGATTGGAAGCTGTTTTGGACAGCTTTTCTTTTCTTTATGCCAAACACTTGGCAGACCTCCGTACAACGTCCAGATGACGTTGGGAAATGTTTTCTGTGCTGGCGCAGGTTTTCCTTGCCAGACAGAGTGGAAAAGCTTTCTGCTAGGATGTAGACCACAAAAGACGCTAAAGACGAAGCTACGATGCTCTCCGGAGCTAAGCGCCGCTCCCGGGCTTCTTTCGGCAGAAGCCGCGCTAAGAGAGCACTGTGAGCGGTACAATCGTCTTTGCGCGAAGAAGCCGCTTCTTCGGCTCCGGGAGCCGGAGAGAGCGGCAGCATCGGAAAGGTGAAGAAGGAAGCTGTACAACACTAGGATTGTGTGCACAGCTTGCCAACTGATAGAAAACAGTATCTTACCATTCTCCTGACTTTTGTAATCACATGAATATTCGATTGGAAGCTGTTTTGGACAGCTTTTCTTTTCTTTATGCCAAACACTTGGCAGACCTCCGTACAACATCCAGATCACGTTGGGAGATGTTTTCTGTGCTCCCGCAGGTTTTCCTTGCCTGACAGAGTGGAAAAGATTTCTGCTAGGATGTAGACCACAAAAGACGCTAAAGACGAAGGTACGATGCTCTCCGGAGCTAAGCGCCGCTCCCGGGCTTCTTTCGGCAGAAGCCCCTGTAACGAGAACACTGTGACCGGTACAATCGTCTTTGCGCGAAGAAGCCGCTTCTTCGGCTCCGGGAGCCGGAGAGAGCGGCAGCATCGGAAAGGTGAAGAAGGAAGCTGTACAACACTGGGATTGTGTGCTCAACTTGCCAACTGATAGAAAACAGTACCTTACCATTCTCCTGACTTTTCCTATCACATGAATATTCGATTGGAAGCTGTTTTGGACAGCTTTTCTTTTCTTTATGCCAAACACTTGGCAGACCTCCGTACAACGTCCAGAACACGATGGGAGATGTTTTCTGTGCTCCGGCAGGTTTTCCTTGCCTGACAGAGTGGAAAAGCTTTCTGCTAAGATGTAGACCACAAAAGACGCTAAAGACGAAGGTACGATGCTCTCCGGAGCTAAGCGCCGCTCCCGGGCTTCTTTCGGCAGAAGCCGCGCTAAGAGAGCACTGTGAGCGGTACAATCGTCTTTGCGCGAAGAAGCCAATTGTTCGGCTCCGGGAGCCGGAGAGAGCGGCAGCATCGGAAAGGTGAAGAAGGAAGCTGTACAACACTGGGATTGTGTGCTCAACTTGCCAACTGATAGAAAACAGTACCTTTGCACTCTCCTGACTTTTCTAATCACATGAATATTCGATTGGAAGCTGTTTTGGACAGCTTTTCTTTTCTTTATGCCAAACACTTGGCAGACCTCCGTACAACGTCCAGATGACGTTGGGAAATGTTTTCTGTGCTGGCGCAGGTTTTCCTTGCCAGACAGAGTGGAAAAGCTTTCTGCTAGGATGTAGACCTCAAAAGACGCTAAAGACGAAGCTACGATGCTCTCCGGAGCTAAGCGCCGCTCCCGGGCTTCTTTCGGCAGAAGCCGCGCTAAGAGAGCACTGTGAGCGGTACAATCGTCTTTGCGCGAAGAAGCCGCTTCTTCGGCTCCGGGAGCCGGAGAGAGCGGCAGCATCGGAAAGGTGAAGAAGGAAGCTGTACAACACTAGGATTGTGTGCACAGCTTGCCAACTGATAGAAAACAGTATCTTACCATTCTCCTGACTTTTGTAATCACATGAATATTCGATTGGAAGCTGTTTTGGACAGCTTTTCTTTTCTTTATGCCAAACACTTGGCAGACCTCCGTACAACATCCAGATCACGTTGGGAGATGTTTTCTGTGCTCCCGCAGGTTTTCCTTGCCTGACAGAGTGGAAAAGATTTCTGCTAGGATGTAGACCACAAAAGACGCTAAAGACGAAGGTACGATGCTCTCCGGAGCTAAGCGCCGCTCCCGGGCTTCTTTCGGCAGAAGCCCCTGTAACGAGAACACTGTGAGCGGTACAATCGTCTTTGCGCGAAGAAGCCGCTTCTTCGGCTCCGGGAGCCGGAGAGAGCGGCAGCATCGGAAAGGTGAAGAAGGAAGCTGTACAACACTGGGATTGTGTGCTCAACTTGCCAACTGATAGAAAACAGTACCTTACCATTCTCCTGACTTTTCCTATCACATGAATATTCGATTGGAAGCTGTTTTGGACAGCTTTTCTTTTCTTTATGCCAAACACTTGGCAGACCTCCGTACAACGTCCAGAACACGATGGGATATGTTTTCTGTGCTCCGGCAGGTTTTCCTTGCCTGACAGAGTGGAAAAGCTTTCTGCTAAGATGTAGACCACAAAAGACACTAAAGACGAAGGTACGATGCTCTCCGGAGCTAAGAGCCGCTCCCGGGCTTCTTTCGGCAGAAGCCGCTCAAACGAGAACACTGTGAGCGGTACAATCGTCTTTGCGCGAAGACGCCGCTTCTTCGGCTCCAGGAGCCGGAGAGAGCGGCAGCATCGGAAAGGTGAAGAAGGAAGCTGTACAACACTGGGATTGTGTGCTCAACTTGCCAACTGATAGAAAACAGTACCTTACCATTCTCCTGACTTTTCCTATCACATGAATATTCGATTGGAAGCTGTTTTGGACAGCTTTTCTTTTCTTTATGCCAAACACTTGGCAGACCTCCGTGCAACGTCCAGAACACGATGGGAGATGTTTTCGGTGCTCCGGCAGGTTTTCCTTGCCTGACAGAGTGGAAAAGCTTTCTGCTAGGATGTAGACCACAAAAGACGCTAAAGACGAAGGTACGATGCTCTCCGGAGCTAAGCGCCGCTCCCGGGCTTCTTTCGGCAGAAGCCGCGCTAAGAGAGCACTGTGAGCGGTACAATCGTCTTTGCGCGAAGAAGCCGCTTCTTCGGCTCCGCGAGCCGGAGAGAGAGGCAGCATCGGAAAGGTGAAGAAGGAAGCTGTACAACACTAGGATTGTGTGCACAGCTTGCCAACTGATAGAAAACAGTACCTTACCATTCTCCTGACTTTTCCTATCACATGAATATTCGATTGGAAGCTGTTTTGGACAGCTTTTCTTTTCTTTATGCCAAACACTTGGCAGACCTCCGTGCAACGTCCAGAACACGATGGGAGATGTTTTCTGTGCTCCCGCAGGTTTTCCTTGCCTGACAGAGTGGAAAAGATTTCTGCTAAGATGTAGACCACAAAAGACGCTAAAGACGAAGGTACGATGCTCTCCGGAGCTAAGAGCCGCTCCCGGGCTTCTTTCGGCAGAAGCCGCTCAAACGAGAACACTGTGACCGGTACAATCGTCTTTGCGCGAAGAAGCCGCTTCTTCGGCTCCAGGAGACGGAGAGAGCGGCAGCATCGGAAAGGTGAAGAAGGAAGCTGTACAACACTGGGATTGTGTGCTCAACTTGCCAACTGATAGAAAACAGTACCTTACCATTCTCCTGACTTTTCCTATCACATGAATATTCGATTGGAAGCTGTTTTGGACAGCTTTTCTTTTCTTTATGCCAAACACTTGGCAGACCTCCGTACAACGTCCAGAACACGATGGGAGATGTTTTCTGTGCTCCGGCAGGTTTTCCTTGCCTGACAGAGTGGAAAAGCTTTCTGCTAAGATGTAGACCACAAAAGACGCTAAAGACGAAGGTACGATGCTCTCCGGAGCTAAGAGCCGCTCCCGGGCTTCTTTCGGCAGAAGCCGCTGAAACGAGAACACTGTGAGCGGTACAATCGTCTTTGCGCGAAGAAGCCGCTTCTTCGGCTCCGGGAGCCGGAGAGAGCGGCAGCATCGGAAAGGTGAAGAAGGAAGCTGTACAACACTGGGATTGTGTGCTCAACTTGCCAACTGATAGAAAACAGTACCTTACCATTCTCCTGACTTTTCCTATCACATGAATATTCGATTGGAAGCTGTTTTGGACAGCTATTCTTTTCTTAATGCCAAACAATTGGCAGACCTCCGTGCAACGTCCAGAACACGATGGGAGATGTTTTCTGTGCTCCGGCAGGTTTTCCTTGCCTGACAGAGTGGAAAAGCTTTCTGCTAAGATGTAGACCACAAAAGACGCTAAAGACGAAGGTACGATGCTCTCCGGAGCTAAGAGCCGCTCCCAGGCTTCTTTCGGCAGAAGCCGCTCAAACGAGAGCACTGTGAGCGGTACAATCGTCTTTGCGCGAAGAAGCCGCTTCTTCGGCTCCGGGAGCCGGAGAGAGCGGCAGCATCGGAAAGGTGAAGAAGAATGCTCTATTAAACTAGGATTGCGTGCGCAGCTTGCCAACTGATAGAAAACAGTACCTTACCACTCTCCTGACTTTTCCAATCACATGAATATTCGATTGGAAGCTGTTTTGGACAGCTTTTCTTTTCTTTATGCCAAACACTTGGCAGACCTCCGTGCAACGTCCAGAACACGATAGGAGATGTTTTCGGTGCTCCGGCAGGTTTTCCTTGCCTGACAGAGTGGAAAAGCTTTCTGCTAGGATGTAGACCACAAAAGACGCTAAAGACGAAGGTACGATGCTCTCCGGATCTAAGCTCCGCTCCCGGGCTTCTTTCGGCAGAAGCCGCTCAAACGAGAACACTGTGAGCGGTACAATCGTCTTTGCGCGAAGAAGCCGCTTCTTCGGCTCCAGGAGCCGGAGAGAGCGGCAGCATCGGAAAGGTGAAGAAGGAAGCTGTACAACACTGGGATTGTGTGCTCAACTTGCCAACTGATAGAAAACAGTACCTTACCATTCTCCTGACTTTTCCTATCACATGAATATTCGATTGGAAGCTGTTTTGGACAGCTTTTCTTTTCTTTATGCCAAACACTTGGCAGACCTCCGTACAACGTCCAGAACACGATGGGAGATGTTTTCTGTGCTCCGGCAGGTTTTCCTTGCCTGACAGAGTGGAAAAGCTTTCTGCTAAGATGTAGACCACAAAAGACGCTAAAGACGAAGGTACGATGCTCTCCGGAGCTAAGAGCCGCTCCCGGGCTTCTTTCGGCAGAAGCCGCTCAAACGAGAACACTGTGACCGGTACAATCGTCTTTGCGCGAAGAAGCCGCTTCTTCGGCTCCAGGAGCCGGAGAGAGCGGCAGCATCGGAAAGGTGAAGAAGGAAGCTGTACAACACTGGGATTGTGTGCTCAACTTGCCAACTGATAGAAAACAGTACCTTACCATTCTCCTGACTTTTCCTATCACATGAATATTCGATTGGAAGCTGTTTTGGACAGCTTTTCTTTTCTTTATGCCAAACACTTGGCAGACCTCCGTACAACGTCCAGAACACGATGGGAGATGTTTTCTGTGCTCCGGCAGGTTTTCCTTGCCTGACAGAGTGGAAAAGATTTCTGCTAGGATGTAGACCACAAAAGACGCTAAAGACGAAGGTACGATGCTCTCCGGATCTAAGCTCCGCTCCCGGGCTTCTTTCGGCAGAAGCCGCGCTAAGAGAGCACTGTGAGCGGTACAATCGTCTTTGCGCGAAGAAGCCGCTTCTTCGGCTCCGGGTGCCCGAGAGAGCGGCAGCATCGGAAAGGTGAAGAAGGAAGCTGTACAACACTGGGATTGTGTGCTCAACTTGCCAACTGATAGAAAACAGTACCTTACCATTCTCCTGACTTTTCCTATCACATGAATATTCGATTGGAAGCTGTTTTGGACAGCTTTTCTTTTCTTTATGCCAAACACTTGGCAGACCTCCCTACAACGTGCAGAACACGATGGGAGATGTTTTCTGTGCTCCCGCAGGTTTTCCTTGCCTGACAGAGTGGAAAAGATTTCTGGTAGTATGTAGACCACAAAAGACGCTAAAGACGAAGGTACGATGCTCTCCGGAGCTAAGAGCCGCTCCCGGGCTTCTTTCGGCAGAAGCCTCTGTAACGAGAACACTGTGAGCGGTACAATCGTCTTTGCGCGAAGAAGCCGCTTCTTCGGCTCCGGGAGCCGGAGAGAGCGGCAGCATCGGAAAGGTGAAGAAGGAAGCTGTACAACACTGGGATTGTGTGCTCAACTTGCCAACAGATAGAAAACGGTACCTTACCATTCTCCTGACTTTTCCTATCACATGAATATTCGATTGGAAGCTGTTTTGGACAGCTTTTCTTTTCTTTATGCCAAACACTTGGCAGACCTCCGTACAACGTCCAGAACACGATGGGAGATGTTTTCTGTGCTCCGGCAGGTTTTCCTTGCCTGACAGAGTGGAAAAGCTTTCTGCTAAGATGTAGACCACAAAAGACGCTAAAGACGAAGGTACGATGCTCTCTGGAGCTAAGAGCCGCTCCCGGGCTTCTTTCGGCAGAAGCCTCTGTAACGAGAACACTGTGAGCGGTACAATCGTCTTTGCGCGAAGAAGCCGCTTCTTCGGCTCCGGGAGCCGGAGAGAGCGGCAGCATCGGAAAGGTGAAGAAGGAAGCTGTACAACACTGGGATTGTGTGCTCAACTTGCCAACTGATAGAAAACAGTACCTTACCATTCTCCTGACTTTTCCTATCACATGAATATTCGATTGGAAGCTGTTTTGGACAGCTTTTCTTTTCTTTATGCCAAACACTTGGCAGACCTCCGTGCAACGTCCAGAACACGATGGGAGATGTTTTCTGTGCTCCGGCAGGTTTTCCTTGCCAGACGTAGTGCAAAAGCTTTCTGCTAGGATGTAGACCACAAAAGACGCTAAAGACGAAGGTACGATGCTCTCCGGAGGTAAGCGCCGCTCCCGGGCGTCTTTCGGCAGAAGCCGCGCTAAGAGAGCACTGTGAGCGGTACAATCGTCTTTGCGCGAAGAAGCCACTTGTTCGGCTCCGCGAGCCGGAGAGAGCGGCAGCATTGGAAAGGTGAAGAAGGAAGCTGTACAACACTGGGATTGTGTGCTCAACTTGCCAACTGATAGAAAACAGTACCTTTGCACTCTCCTGACTTTTCTAATCACATGAATATTCGATTGGAAGCTGTTTTGGACAGCTTTTTTTTTCTTTATGCCAAACACTTGGCAGACCTCCGTACAACGTCCAGATCACGTTGGGAAATGTTTTCTGTGCTGGCGCAGGTTTTCCTTGCCAGACAGAGTGGAAAAGCTTTCTGGTAGGATGTAGACCACAAAAGACGCTAAAGACGAAGGTACGATGCTCTCCGGAGCTAAGCGCCGCTCCCGGGCTTCTTTCGGCAGAAGCCGCGCTAAGAGAGCACTGTGAGCGGTACAATCGTCTTTGCGCGAAGAAGCCGCTTCTTCGGCTCCGGGAGCCGGAGAGAGCGGCAGCATCGGAAAGGTGAAGAAGGAAGCTGTACAACACTGGGATTGTGTGCTCAACTTGCCAACTGATAGAAAACAGTACCTTACCATTCTCCTGACTTTTCCTATCACATGAATATTCGATTGGAAGCTGTTTTGGACAGCTTTTCTTTTCTTTATGCCAAACACTTGGCAGACTTCCGTACAACGTCCAGAACACGATGGGATATGTTTTCTGTGCTCCGGCAGGTTTTCCTTGCCAGACAGAGTGGAAAAGCTTTCTGCTAAGATGTAGACCACAAAAGACGCTAAAGACGAAGGTACGATGCTCTCCGGAGCTAAGCGCCGCTCCCGGGCTTCTTTCAGCAGAAGCCGCGCTAAGAGAGCACTGTGAGCGGTACAATCGTCTTTGCGCGAAGAAGCCGCTTCTTCGGCTCCGGGAGCCGGAGAGAGAGGCAGCATCGGAAAGGTGAAGAAGGAAGCTGTACAACACTGGGATTGTGTGCTCAACTTGCCAACTGATAGAAAACAGTACCTTACCATTCTCCTGACTTTTCCTATCACATGAATATTCGATTGGAAGCTGTTTTGGACAGCTATTCTTTTCTTAATGCCAAACAATTGGCAGACCTCCGTGCAACGTCCAGAACACGATGGGAGATGTTTTCTGTGCTCCGGCAGGTTTTCCTTGCCTGACAGAGTGGAAAAGCTTTCTGCTAAGATGTAGACCACAAAAGACGCTAAAGACGAAGGTACGATGCTCTCCGGAGCTAAGAGCCGCTCCCAGGCTTCTTTCGGCAGAAGCCGCTCAAACGAGAGCACTGTGAGCGGTACAATCGTCTTTGCGCGAAGAAGCCGCTTCTTCGGCTCCAGGAGCCGGAGAGAGCGGCAGCATCGGAAAGGTGAAGAAGAATGCTCTATTACACTAGGATTGCGTGCGCAGCTTGCCAACTGATAGAAAACAGTACCTTACCACTCTCCTGACTTTTCCAATCACATGAATATTCGATTGGAAGCTGTTTTGGACAGCTTTTCTTTTCTTTATGCCAAACACTTGGCAGACCTCCGTGCAACGTCCAGAACACGATAGGAGATGTTTTCGGTGCTCCGGCAGGTTTTCCTTGCCTGACAGAGTGCAAAAGCTTTCTGCTAGGATGTAGACCACAAAAGACGCTAAAGACGAAGGTACGATGCTCTCCGGATCTAAGCTCCGCTCCCGGGCTTCTTTCGGCAGAAGCCGCTCAAACGAGAACACTGTGAGCGGTACAATCGTCTTTGCGCGAAGAAGCCGCTTCTTCGGCTCCAGGAGCCGGAGAGAGCGGCAGCATCGGAAAGGTGAAGAAGGAAGCTGTACAACACTGGGATTGTGTGCTCAACTTGCCAACTGATAGAAAACAGTACCTTACCATTCTCCTGACTTTTCCTATCACATGAATATTCGATTGGAAGCTGTTTTGGACAGCTTTTCTTTTCTTTATGCCAAACACTTGGCAGACCTCCGTACAAGGTCCAGAACACGATGGGAGATGTTTTCTGTGCTCCGGCAGGTTTTCCTTGCCTGACAGAGTGGAAAAGCTTTCTGCTAAGATGTAGACCACAAAAGACGCTAAAGACGAAGGTACGATGCTCTCCGGAGCTAAGAGCCGCTCCCGGGCTTCTTTCGGCAGAAGCCGCTCAAACGAGAACACTGTGACCGGTACAATCGTCTTTGCGCGAAGAAGCCGCTTCTTCGGCTCCAGGAGCCGGAGAGAGCGGCAGCATCGGAAAGGTGAAGAAGAATGCTGTATTACACTAGGATTGCGTGCGCAGCTTGCCAACTGGTAGAAAACAGTACCTTACCACTCTCCTGACTTTTCCAATCACATGAATATTCGATTGGAAGCTGTTTTGGACAGCTTTTCTTTTCTTTATGCCAAACACTTGGCAGACCTCCGTGCAACGTCCAGAACACGATAGGAGATGTTTTCTGTGCTCCGGCAGGTTTTCCTTGCCTGACAGAGTGGAAAAGCTTTCTGCTAGGATGTAGAACACAAAAGACGCTAAAGACGAAGGTACGATGCTCTCCGGATCTAAGCTCCGCTCCCGGGCTTCTTTCGGCAGAAGCCGCGCTAAGAGAGCACTGTGAGCGGTACAATCGTCTTTGCGCGAAGAAGCCGCTTCTTCGGCTCCGGGTGCCCGAGAGAGCGGCAGCATCGGAAACGTGAAGAAGGAAGCTGTACAACACTAGGATTGTGTGCACAGCTTGCCAACTGATAGAAAACAGTACCTTACCATTCTCCTGTCTTTTCCTATCACATGAATATTCGATTGGAAGCTGTTTTGGACAGCTTTTCTTTTCTTTATGCCAAACACTTGGCAGACCTCCCTACAACGTGCAGAACACGATGGGAGATGTTTTCTGTGCTCCCGCAGGTTTTCCTTGCCTGACAGAGTGGAAAAGCTTTCTGCTAAGATGTAGACCACAAAAGACGCTAAAGACGAAGGTACGATGCTCTCCGGAGCTAAGAGCCGCTCCCGGGCTTCTTTCGGCAGAAGCCTCTGTAACGAGAACACTGTGAGCGGTACAATCGTCTTTGCGCGAAGAAGCCGCTTCTTCGGCTCCGGGAGCCGGAGAGAGCGGCAGCATCGGAAAGGTGAAGAAGGAAGCTGTACAACACTGGGATTGTGTGCTCAACTTGCCAACAGATAGAAAACGGTACCTTACCATTCTCCTGACTTTTCCTATCACATGAATATTCGATTGGAAGCTGTTTTGGACAGCTTTTCTTTTCTTTATTCCAAACACTTGGCAGACCTCCGTACAACGTCCAGAACACGATGGGAGATGTTTTCTGTGCTCCGGAAGGTTTTCCTTGCCTGACAGAGTGGAAAAGCTTTCTGCTAAGATGTAGACCACAAAAGACGCTAAAGACGAAGGTACGATGCTCTCCGGAGCTAAGAGCCGCTCCCGGGCTTCTTTCGGCAGAAGCCTCTGTAACGAGAACACTGTGAGCGGTACAATCGTCTTTGCGCGAAGAAGCCGCTTCTTCGGCTCCGGGAGCCGGAGAGAGCGGCAGCATCGGAAAGGTGAAGAAGGAAGCTGTACAACACTGGGATTGTGTGCTCAACTTGCCAACTGATAGAAAACAGTACCTTACCATTCTCCTGACTTTTCCTATCACATGAATATTCGATTGGAAGCTGTTTTGGACAGCTTTTCTTTTCTTTATGCCAAACACTTGGCAGACCTCCGTGCAATGTCCAGAACACGATGGGAGATGTTTTCTGTGCTCCGGCAGGTTTTCCTTGCCAGACGTAGTGCAAAAGCTTTCTGCTAGGATGTAGACCACAAAAGACGCTAAAGACGAAGGTACGATGCTCTCCGGAGGTAAGCGCCGCTCCCGGGCGTCTTTCGGCAGAAGCCGCGCTAAGAGAGCACTGTGAGCGGTACAATCGTCTTTGCGCGAAGAAGCCACTTGTTCGGCTCCGCGAGCCGGAGAGAGCGGCAGCATTGGAAAGGTGAAGAAGGAAGCTGTACAACACTGGGATTGTGTGCTCTACTTGCCAACTGATAGAAAACAGTACCTTTGCACTCTCCTGACTTTTCTAATCACATGAATATTCGATTGGAAGCTGTTTTGGACAGCTTTTTTTTTCTTTATGCCAAACACTTGGCAGACCTCCGTACAACGTCCAGATCACGTTGGGAAATGTTTTCTGTGCTGGCGCAGGTTTTCCTTGCCAGACAGAGTGGAAAAGCTTTCTGCTAGGATGTAGACCACAAAAGACGCTAAAGACGAAGGTACGATGCTCTCCGGAGCTAAGCGCCGCTCCCGGGCTTCTTTCGGCAGAAGCCGCGCTAAGAGAGCACTGTGAGCGGTACAATCGTCTTTGCGCGAAGAAGCCGCTTCTTCGGCTCCGGGAGCCGGAGAGAGCGGCAGCATCGGAAAGGTGAAGAAGGAAGCTGTACAACACTGGGATTGTGTGCTCAACTTGCCAACTGATAGAAAACAGTACCTTACCATTCTCCTGACTTTTCCTATCACATGAATATTCGATTGGAAGCTGTTTTGGACAGCTTTTCTTTTCTTTATGCCAAACACTTGGCAGACTTCCGTGCAACGTCCAGAACACGATGGGATATGTTTTCTCTGCTCCGGCAGGTTTTCCTTGCCAGACGTAGTGCAAAAGCTTTCTGCTAGGATGTAGACCACAAAAGACGCTAAAGACGAAGGTACGATGCTCTCCGGAGCTAAGCGCCGCTCCCGGGCTTCTTTCGGCAGAAGCCGCGCTAAGAGAGCACTGTGAGCGGTACAATCGTCTTTGCGCGAAGAAGCCACTTGTTCGGCTCCGGGAGCCGGAGAGAGCGGCAGCATCGGAAAGGTGAAGAAGGAAGCTGTACAACACTGGGATTGTGTGCTCAACTTGCCAACTGATAGAAAACAGTACTTTACCATTCTCCTGACTTTTCCTATCACATGAATATTCGATTGGAAGCTGTTTTGGACAGCTTTTCTTTTCTTTATGCCAAACACTTGGCAGACCTCCGTACAACGTCCAGATCACGTTGGGAAATGTTTTCTGTGCTGGCGCAGGTTTTCCTTGCCAGACAGAGTGCAAAAGCTTTCTGCTAGGATGTAGACCACAAAAGACGCTAAAGACGAAGGTACGATGCTCTCCGGAGCTAAGCGCCGCTCCCGGGCTTCTTTCGGCAGAAGCCTCTGTAACGAGAACACTGTGAGCGGTAAAATCGTCTTTGCGCGAAGAAGCCGCTTCTTCGGCTCCGGGTGCCGGAGAGAGCGGCAGCATCGGAAAGGTGAAGAAGGAAGCTGTACAACACTGGGATTGTGTGCTCAACTTGCCAACTGATAGAAAACAGTACCTTACCATTCTCCTGACTTTTCCTATCACATGAATATTCGATTGGAAGCTGTTTTGGACAGCTTTTCTTTTCTTTATGCCAAACACTTGGCAGACCTCCGTACAACGTCCAGAACACGATGGGATATGTTTTCTGTGCTGGCGCAGGTTTTCCTTGCCAGACAGAGTGGAAAAGCTTTCTGCTAGGATGTAGACCACAAAAGACGCTAAAGACGAAGGTACGATGCTCTCCCGAGCTAAGCGCCGCTCCCGGGCTTCTTTCGGCAGAAGCCTCTGTAACGAGAACACTGTGAGCGGTACAATCGTCTTTGCGCGAAGAAGCTGCTTCTTCGGCTCCGGGAGCCGGAGAGAGCGGCAGCATCGGAAAGGTGAAGAAGGAAGCTGTACAACACTGGGATTGTGTGCTCAACTTGCCAACTGATAGAAAACAGTACCTTACCATTCTCCTGACTTTTCCTATCACATGAATATTCGATTGGAAGCTGTTTTGGACAGCTTTTCTTTTCTTTATGCCAAACAATTGGCAGACCTCCGTGCAACGTCCAGAACACGATGGGATATGTTTTCTGTGCTCCGGCAGGTTTTCCTTGCCTGACAGAGTGGAAAAGCTTTCTGCTAAGATATAGACCACAAAAGACGCTAAAGACGAAGGTACGATGCTCTCCGGAGCTAAGAGCCGCTCCCGGGCTTCTTTCGGCAGAAGCCGCTCAAACGAGAACGCTGTGAGCGGTACAATCGTCTTTGCGCGAAGAAGCCGCTTCTTCGGCTCCGGGAGCCGGAGAGAGCGGCAGCATCGGAAAGGTGAAGAAGGAAGCTGTACAACACTGGGATTGTGTGCTCAACTTGCCAACTGATAGAAAACAGTACCTTACCATTCTCCTGACTTTTCCTATCACATGAATATTCGATTGGAAGCTGTTTTGGACAGCTTTTCTTTTCTTTATGCCAAACACTTGGCAGACCTCCGTGCAACGTCCAGAACACGATGGGATATGTTTTCTGTGCTCCGGCAGGTTTTCCTTGCCAGACGTAGTGCAAAAGCTTTCTGCTAGGATGTAGACCACAAAAGACGCTAAAGACGAAGGTACGATGCTCTCCGGAGCTAAGCGCCGCTCCCGGGCTTCTTTCGGCAGAAGCCGCGCTAAGAGAGCACTGTGAGCGGTACAATCGTCTTTGCGCGAAGAAGCCGCTTCTTCGGCTCCGCGAGCCGGAGAGAGCGGCAGCATCGGAAAGGTGAAGAAGGAAGCTGTACAACACTGGGATTGTGTGCTCAACTTGCCAACTGATAGAAAACAGTACCTTTGCACTCTCCTGACTTTTCTAATCACATGAATATTCGATTGGAAGCTGTTTTGGACAGCTTTTCTTTTCTTTATGCCAAACACTTGGCAGACCTCCGTACAACGTCCAGATCACGTTGGGAAATGTTTTCTGTGCTGGCGCAGGTTTTCCTTGCCAGACCGAGTGGAAAAGTTTTCTGGTAGGATGTAGACCACAAAAGACGCTAAAGACGAAGGTACGATGCTTTCCGGAGCTAAGCGCCGCTCCCGGGCTTCTTTCGGCAGAAGCCGCGCTAAGAGAGCACTGTGAGCGGTACAATCGTCTTTGCGCGAAGAAGCCGCTTCTTCGGCTCCGGGAGCCGGAGAGAGCGGCAGCATCGGAAACGTGAAGAAGGAAGCTGTACAACACTGGGATTGTGTGCTCAACTTGCCAATTGATAGAAAACAGTACCTTACCATTCTCCTGACTTTTCTAATCACATGAATATTCGATTGGAAGCTGTTTTGGACAGCTTTTCTTTATGCCAAACACTTGGCAGACCTCCGTGCAACGTCCAGAACACGATGGGAGATGTTTTCGGTGCTCCGGCAGGTTTTCCTTGCCAGACGTAGTGCAAAAGCTTTCTGCTAGGATGTAGACCACAAAAGACGCTAAAGACGAAGGTACGGTTCGCTCCGGAGCTAAGCGCCGCTCCCGGGCTGCTTTCGGCAGAAGCCGCGCTAAGAGAGCACTGTGAGCGGTACAATCGTCTTTGCGCGAAGAAGCCACTTGTTCGGCTCCGCGAGCCGGAGAGAGCGGCAGCATCGGAAAGGTGAAGAAGGAAGCTGTACAACACTGGGATTGTGTGCTCAACTTGCCAACAGATAGAAAACAGTACCTTACCATTCTCCTGACTTTTCCTATCACATGAATATTCGATTGGAAGCTGTTTTGGACAGCTTTTCTTTTCTTTATGCCAAACACTTGGCAGACCTCCGTACAACGTCCAGAACACGATGGGATATGTTTTCTGTGCTCCGGCAGGTTTTCCTTGCCAGACAGAGTGGAAAAGCTTTCTGCTAAGATGTAGACCACAAAAGACGCTAAAGACGAAGGTACGATGCTCTCCGGAGCTAAGAGCCGCTCCCGGGCTTCTTTCGGCAGAAGCCGCTCAAACGAGAACACTGTGACCGGTACAATCGTCTTTGCGCGAAGAAGCTGCTTCTTCGGCTCCGGGAGCCGGAGAGAGCGGCAGCATCGGAAAGGTGAAGAAGGAAGCTGTACAACACTGGGATTGTGTGCTCAACTTGCCAACTGATAGAAAACAGTACCTTACCATTCTCCTGACTTTTCCTATCACATGAATATTCGATTGGAAGCTGTTTTGGACAGCTTTTCTTTTCTTAATGCCAAACAATTGGCAGACCTCCGTACAACGTCCAGAACACGATGGGATATGTTTTCTGTGCTCCGGCAGGTTTTCCTTGCCTGACAGAGTGGAAAAGCTTTCTGCTAAGATATAGACCACAAAAGACGCTAAAGACGAAGGTACGATGCTCTCCGGAGCTAAGAGCCGCTCCCGGGCTTCTTTCGGCAGAAGCCGCTCAAACGAGAACGCTGTGAGCGGTACAATCGTCTTTGCGCGAAGAAGCCGCTTCTTCGGCTCCGGGAGCCGGAGAGAGCGGCAGCATCGGAAAGGTGAAGAAGGAAGCTGTACAACACTGGGATTGTGTGCTCAACTTGCCAACTGATAGAAAACAGTACCTTACCATTCTCCTGACTTTTCCTATCACATGAATATTCGATTGGAAGCTGTTTTGGACAGCTTTTCTTTTCTTTATGCCAAACACTTGGCAGACCTCCGTGCAACGTCCAGAACACGATGGGATATGTTTTCTGTGCTCCGGCAGGTTTTCCTTGCCAGACGTAGTGCAAAAGCTTTCTGCTAGGATGTAGACCACAAAAGACGCTAAAGACGAAGGTACGATGCTCTCCGGAGCTAAGCGCCGCTCCCGGGCTTCTTTCGGCAGAAGCCGCGCTAAGAGAGCACTGTGAGCGGTACAATCGTCTTTGCGCGAAGAAGCCGCTTCTTCGGCTCCGCGAGCCGGAGAGAGCGGCAGCATCGGAAAGGTGAAGAAGGAAGCTGTACAACACTGGGATTGTGTGCTCAACTTGCCAACTGATAGAAAACAGTACCTTTGCACTCTCCTGACTTTTCTAATCACATGAATATTCGATTGGAAGCTGTTTTGGACAGCTTTTCTTTTCTTTATGCCAAACACTTGGCAGACCTCCGTACAACGTCCAGATCACGTTGGGAAATGTTTTCTGTGCTGGCGCAGGTTTTCCTTGCCAGACCGAGTGGAAAAGTTTTCTGGTAGGATGTAGACCACAAAAGACGCTAAAGACGAAGGTACGATGCTTTCCGGAGCTAAGCGCCGCTCCCGGGCTTCTTTCGGCAGAAGCCGCGCTAAGAGAGCACTGTGAGCGGTACAATCGTCTTTGCGCGAAGAAGCCGCTTCTTCGGCTCCGGGAGCCGGAGAGAGCGGCAGCATCGGAAACGTGAAGAAGGAAGCTGTACAACACTGGGATTGTGTGCTCAACTTGCCAATTGATAGAAAACAGTACCTTACCATTCTCCTGACTTTTCTAATCACATGAATATTCGATTGGAAGCTGTTTTGGACAGCTTTTCTTTTCTTTATGCCAAACACTTGGCAGACCTCCGTGCAACGTCCAGAACACGATGGGAGATGTTTTCAGTGCTCCGGCAGGTTTTCCTTGCCAGACGTAGTGCAAAAGCTTTCTGCTAGGATGTAGACCACAAAAGACGCTAAAGACGAAGGTACGGTTCGCTCCGGAGCTAAGCGCCGCTCCCGGGCTGCTTTCGGCAGAAGCCGCGCTAAGAGAGCACTGTGAGCGGTACAATCGTCTTTGCGCGAAGAAGCCACTTGTTCGGCTCCGCGAGCCGGAGAGAGCGGCAGCATCGGAAAGGTGAAGAAGGAAGCTGTACAACACTGGGATTGTGTGCTCAACTTGCCAACAGATAGAAAACAGTACCTTACCATTCTCCTGACTTTTCCTATCACATGAATATTCGATTGGAAGCTGTTTTGGACAGCTTTTCTTTTCTTTATGCCAAACACTTGGCAGACCTCCGTACAACGTCCAGAACACGATGGGATATGTTTTCTGTGCTCCGGCAGGTTTTCCTTGCCAGACAGAGTGGAAAAGCTTTCTGCTAAGATGTAGACCACAAAAGACGCTAAAGACGAAGGTACGATGCTCTCCGGAGCTAAGAGCCGCTCCCGGGCTTCTTTCGGCAGAAGCCGCTCAAACGAGAACACTGTGACCGGTACAATCGTCTTTGCGCGAAGAAGCCGCTTCTTCGGCTCCGGGAGCCGGAGAGAGCGGCAGCATCGGAAAGGTGAAGAAGGAAGCTGTACAACACTGGGATTGTGTGCTCAACTTGCCAACTGATAGAAAACAGTACCTTACCATTCTCCTGACTTTTCCTATCACATGAATATTCGATTGGAAGCTGTTTTGGACAGCTTTTCTTTTCTTTATGCCAAACACTTGGCAGACCTCCGTGCAACGTCCAGAACACGATGGGATATGTTTTCTGTGCTCCGGCAGGTTTTCCATGCCAGACGTAGTGCAAAAGCTTTCTGCTAGGATGTAGACCACAAAAGACGCTAAAGACGAAGGTACGATGCTCTCCGGAGCTAAGCGCCGCTCACGGGCTTCTTTCGGCAGAAGCCGCGCTAAGAGAGCACTGTGAGCGGTACAATCGTCTTTGCGCGAAGAAGCCACTTGTTCGGCTCCGCGAGCCGGAGAGAGCGGCAGCATCGGAAAGGTGAAGAAGGAAGCTGTACAACACTGGGATTGTGTGCTCAACTTGCCAACTGATAGAAAACAGTACCTTTGCACTCTCCTGACTTTTCTAATCACATGAATATTCGATTGGAAGCTGTTTTGGACAGCTTTTCTTTTCTTTATGGCAAACACTTGGCAGACCTCCGTACAACGTCCAGATCACGTTGGGAAATGTTTTCTGTGCTCCCGCAGGTTTTCCTTGCCAGACAGAGTGGAAAAGCTTTCTGCTAGGATGTAGACCACAAAAGACGCTAAAGACGAAGGTACGATGCTCTCCGGAGCTAAGCGCCGCTCACGGGCTTCTTTCGGCAGAAGCCGCGCTAAGAGAGCACTGTGAGCGGTACAATCGTCTTTGCGCGAAGAAGCCGCTTCTTCGGCTCCGGGAGCCGGAGAGAGCGGCAGCATCGGAAAGGTGAAGAAGGAAGCTGTACAACACTGGGATTGTGTGCTCAACTTGCCAACTGATAGAAAACAGTACCTTACCATTCTCCTGACTTTTCCTATCACATGAATATTCGATTGGAAGCTGTTTTGGACAGCTTTTCTTTTCTTTATGCCAAACACTTGGCAGACCTCCCTACAACGTCCAGAACACGATGGGATATGTTTTCTGTGCTCCGGCAGGTTTTCCTTGCCAGACAGAATGGAAAAGCTTTCTGCTAAGATGTAGACCACAAAAGACGCTAAAGACGAAGGTACGATGCTCTCCGGAGCTAAGCGCCGCTCCCGGGCTTCTTTCGGCAGAAGCCGCGCTAAGAGAGCACTGTGAGCGGTACAATCGTCTTTGCGCGAAGAAGCCGCTTCTTCGGCTCCGGGAGCCGGAGAGAGCGGCAGCATCGGAAAGGTGAAGAAGGAAGCTGTACAACACTGGGATTGTGTGCTCAACTTGCCAACTGATAGAAAACAGTACCTTACCATTCTCCTGACTTTTCCTATCACATGAATATTCGATTGGAAGCTGTTTTGGACAGCTTTTCTTTTCTTTATGCCAAACACTTGGCAGACCTCTCTACAACGTCCAGAACACGATGGGATATGTTTTCTGTGCTCCGGCAGGTTTTCCTTGCCAGACGTAGTGCAAAAGCTTTCTGCTAGGATGTAGACCACAAAAGACGCTAAAGACGAAGGTACGATGCTCTCCGGAGCTAAGCGCCGCTCCCGGGCTTCTTTCGGCAGAAGCCGCGCTAAGAGAGCACTGTGAGCGGTACAATCGTCTTTGCGCGAAGAAGCCACTTGTTCGGCTCCGCGAGCCGGAGAGAGCGGCAGCATCGGAAAGGTGAAGAAGGAAGCTGTACAACACTGGGATTGTGTGCTCAACTTGCCAACTGATAGAAAACAGTACTTTACCATTCTCCTGACTTTTCCTATCACATGAATATTCGATTGGAAGCTGTTTTGGACAGCTTTTCTTTTCTTTATGCCAAACACTTGGCAGACCTCCGTACAACGTCCAGATCACGTTGGGAAATGTTTTCTGTGCTGGCGCAGGTTTTCCTTGCCAGACAGAGTGCAAAAGCTTTCTGCTAGGATGTAGACCACAAAAGACGCTAAAGACGAAGGTACGATGCTCTCCGGAGCTAAGCGCCGCTCCCGGGCTTCTTTCGGCAGAAGCCTCTGTAACGAGAACACTGTGAGCGGTACAATCGTCTTTGCGCGAAGAAGCCGCTTCTTCGGCTCCGGGAGCCGGAGAGAGCGGCAGCATCGGAAAGGTGAAGAAGGAAGCTGTACAACACTGGGATTGTGTGCTCAACTTGCCAACTGATAGAAAACAGTACCTTACCATTCTCCTGACTTTTCCTATCACATGAATATTCGATTGGAAGCTGTTTTGGACAGCTTTTCTTTTCTTTATGCCAAACACTTGGCAGACCTCCGTACAACGTCCAGAACACGATGGGATATGTTTTCTGTGCTGGCGCAGGTTTTCTATGCCAGACAGAGTGGAAAAGCTTTCTGCTAGGATGTAGACCACAAAAGACGCTAAAGACGAAGGTACGATGCTCTCCCGAGCTAAGCGCCGCTCCCGGGCTTCTTTCGGCAGAAGCCTCAGTAACGAGAACACTGTGAACGGTACAATCGTCTTTGCGCGAAGAAGCCGCTTCTTCGGCTCCGGGAGCCGGAGAGAGCGGCAGCATCGGAAAGGTGAAGAAGGAAGCTGTACAACACTGGGATTGTGTGCTCAACTTGCCAACTGATAGAAAACAGTACCTTTGCACTCTCCTGACTTTTCTAATCACATGAATTTTCGATTGGAAGCTGTTTTGGACAGCTTTTCTTTTCTTTATGCCAAACACTTGGCAGACCTCCGTACAACGTCCAGATCACGTTGGGAAATGTTTTCTGTGCTGGCGCAGGTTTTCCTTGCCAGACCGAGTGGAAAAGCTTTCTGCTAGGATGTAGACCACAAAAGACGCTAAAGACGAAGGTACGATGCTTTCCGGAGCTAAGCGCCGCTCCCGGGCTTCTTTCGGCAGAAGCCGCGCTAAGAGAGCACTGTGAGCGGTACAATCGTCTTTGCGCGAAGAAGCCGCTTCTTCGGCTCCGGGAGCCGGAGAGAGCGGCAGCATCGGAAAGGTGAAGAAGGAAGCTGTACAACACTGGGATTGTGTGCTCAACTTGCCAATTGATAGAAAACAGTACCTTACCATTCTCCTGACTTTTCCTATCACATGAATATTCGATTGGAAGCTGTTTTGGACAGCTTTTCTTTTCTTTATGCCAAACACTTGGCAGACCTCCGTGCAACGTCCAGAACACGATGGGAGATGTTTTCTGTGCTCCGGCAGGTTTTCCTTGCCAGACAGAGTGGAAAAGCTTTCTGCTAAGATGTAGACCACAAAAGACGCTAAAGACGAAGGTACGATGCTCTCCGGAGCTAAGAGCCGCTCCCGGGCTTCTTTCGGCAGAAGCCGCTCAAACGAGAACACTGTGAGCGGTACAATCGTCTTTGCGCGAAGAAGCCGCTTCTTCGGCTCCGGGAGCCGGAGAGAGCGGCAGCATCGGAAAGGTGAAGAAGGAAGCTGTACAACACTGGGATTGTGTGCTCAACTTGCCAACTGATAGAAAACAGTACCTTACCATTCTCCTGACTTTTCCTATCACATGAATATTCGATTGGAAGCTGTTTTGGACAGCTTTTCTTTTCTTTATGCCAAACACTTGGCAGACCTCCGTGCAACGTCCAGAACACGATGGGATATGTTTTCTGTGCTCCGGCAGGTTTTCCTTGCCAGACGTAGTGCAAAAGCTTTCTGCTAGGATGTAGACCACAAAAGACGCTAAAGACGAAGGTACGATGCTCTCCGGAGCTAAGCGCCGCTCCCGGGCTTCTTTCGGCAGAAGCCGCGCTAAGAGAGCACTGTGAGCGGTACAATCGTCTTTGCGCGAAGAAGCCACTTGTTCGGCTCCGCGAGCCGGAGAGAGCGGCAGCATCGGAAAGGTGAAGAAGGAAGCTGTACAACACTGGGATTGTGTGCTCAACTTGCCAACTGATAGGAAACAGTACCTTACCATTCTCCTGACTTTTCCTATCACATGAATATTCGATTGGAAGCTGTTTTGGACAGCTTTTCTTTTCTTTATGCCAAACACTTGGCAGACCTCCGTACAATGTCCAGATCACGTTGGGAAATGTTTTCTGTGCTGGCGCAGGTTTTCCTTGCCAGACAGAGTGCAAAAGCTTTCTGCTAGGATGTTGACCACAAAAGACGCTAAAGACGAAGGTACGATGCTCTCCGGAGCTAAGCGCCGCTCCCGGGCTTTTTTCGGAAGAAGCCTCTGTAACGAGAACACTGTGAGCGGTACAATCGTCTTTGCGCGAAGAAGCCGCTTCTTCGGCTCCGGGAGCCGGAGAGAGCGGCAGCATCGGAAAGGTGAAGAAGGAAGCTGTACAACACTGGGATTGTGTGCTCAACTTGCCAACTGATAGAAAACAGTACCTTACCATTCTCCTGACTTTTCCTATCACATGAATATTCGATTGGAAGCTGTTTTGGACAGCTTTTCTTTTCTTTATGCCAAACACTTGGCAGACCTCCGTACAACGTCCAGAACACGATGGGATATGTTTTCTGTGCTGGCGCAGGTTTTCCTTGCCAGACAGAGTGGAAAAGCTTTCTGCTAGGATGTAGACCACAAAAGACGCTAAAGACGAAGGTACGATGCTCTCCCGAGCTAAGCGCCGCTCCCGGGCTTCTTTCGGCAGAAGCCTCTGTAACGAGAACACTGTGAGCGGTACAATCGTCTTTGCGCGAAGAAGCCGCTTCTTCGGCTCCGGGAGCCGGAGAGAGCGGCAGCATGGGAAAGGTGAAGAAGGAAGCTGTACAACACTGGAATTGTGTGCTCAACTTGCCAACTGATAGAAAACAGTACCTTACCATTCTCCTGACTTTTCCTATCACATGAATATTCGATTGGAAGCTGTTTTGGACAGCTTTTCTTTTCTTTATGCCAAACAATTGGCAGACCTCCGTGCAACGTCCAGAACACGATGGGATATGTTTTCTGTGCTCCGGCAGGTTTTCCTTGCCAGACGTAGTGCAAAAGCTTTCTGCTAGGATGTAGACCACAAAAGACGCTAAAGACGAAGGTACGATGCTCTCCGGAGCTAAGCGCCGCTCCCGGGCTTCTTTCGGCAGAAGCCGCGCTAAGAGAGCACTGTGAGCGGTACAATCGTCTTTGCGCGAAGAAGCCGCTTCTTCGGATCCGGGAGCCGGAGAGAGCGGCAGCATCGGAAACGTGAAGAAGGAAGCTGTACAACACTGGGATTGTGTGCTCAACTTGCCAATTGATAGAAAACAGTACCTTACCATTCTCCTGACTTTTCTAATCACATGAATATTCGATTGGAAGCTGTTTTGGACAGCTTTTCTTTTCTTTATGCCAAACACTTGGCAGACCTCCGTGCAACGTCCAGAACACGATGGGAGATGTTTTCTGTGCTCCGGCAGGTTTTCCTTGCCAGACGTAGTGCAAAAGCTTTCTGCTAGGATGTAGACCACAAAAGACGCTAAAGACGAAGGTACGATGCTCTCCGGAGCTAAGCGCCGCTCACGGGCTTCTTTCGGCAGAAGCCGCGCTAAGAGAGCACTGTGAGCGGTACAATCGTCTTTGCGCGAAGAAGCTACTTGTTCGGCTCCGCGAGCCGGAGAGAGCGGCAGCATCGGAAAGGTGAAGAAGGAAGCTGTACAACACTGGGATTGTGTGCTCAACTTGCCAACTGATAGAAAACAGTAACTTTGCACTCTCCTGACTTTTCTAATCACATGAATATTCGATTGGAAGCTGTTTTGGACAGCTTTTCTTTTCTTTATGCCAAACACTTGGCAGACCTCCGTGCAACGTCCAGAACACGATGGGAGATGTTTTCGGTGCTCCGGCAGGTTTTCCTTGCCTGACAGAGTGGAAAAGCTTTCTGCTAGGATGTAGACCACAAAAGACGCTAAAGACGAAGGTACGATGCTCTCCGGATCTAAGCTCCGCTCCCGGGCTTCTTTCGGCAGAAGCCGCGCTAAGAGAGCACTGTGAGCGGTACAATCGTCTCTGCGCGAAGAAGCCGCTTCTTCGGCTCCGCGAGCCGGAGAGAGCGGCAGCATCGGAAAGGTGAAGAAGGAAGCTGTACAACACTAGGATTGTGTGCACAGCTTGCCAACTGATAGAAAACAGTACCTTACCATTCTCCTGACTTTTGTAATCACATGAATATTCGATTGGAAGCTGTTTTGGACAGCTTTTCTTTTCTTTATGCCAAACACTTGGCAGACCTCCGTACAACATCCAGATCACGTTGGGAGATGTTTTCTGTGCTCCCGCAGGTTTTCCTTGCCTGACAGAGTGGAAAAGCTTTCTGCTAAGATGTAGACCACAAAAGACGCTAAAGACGAAGGTACGATGCTCTCCGGAGCTAAGAGCCGCTCCCGGGCTTCTTTCGGCAGAAGCCGCTCAAACGAGAACACTGTGAGCGGTACAATCGTCTTTGCGCGAAGAAGCCGCTTCTTCGGCTCCGGGAGCCGGAGAGAGCGGCAGCATCGGAAAGGTGAAGAAGGAAGCTGTACAACACTGGGATTGTGTGCTCAACTTGCCAACTGATAGAAAACAGTACCTTTGCACTCTCCTGACTTTTCCTATCACATGAATATTCGATTGGAAGCTGTTTTGGACAGCTTTTCTTTTCTTTATGCCAAACACTTGGCAGACCTCCCTACAACGTCCAGATCACGTTGGGAAATGTTTTCTGTGCTGGCGCAGGTTTTCCTTGCCAGACAGAGTGGAAAAGCTTTCTGCTAGGATGTAGACCACAAAAGACGCTAAAGACGAAGGTACGATGCTCTCCGGAGCTAAGAGCCGCTCCCGGGCTTCTTTCGGCAGAAGCCCCTGTAACGAGAACACTGTGAGCGGTACAATCGTCTTTGCGCGAAGAAGCCGCTTCTTCGGCTCCGGGAGCCGGAGAGAGCGGCAGCATCGGAAAGGTGAAGAAGGAAGCTGTACAACACTGGGATTGTGTGCTCAACTTGCCAACTGATAGAAAACAGTACCTTACCATTCTCCTGACTTTTCCTATCACATGAATATTCGATTGGAAGCTGTTTTGGACAGCTTTTCTTTTCTTTATGCCAAACACTTGGCAGACCTCCGTACAACGTCCAGAACACGATGGGAGATGTTTTCTGTGCTCCGGCAGGTTTTCCTTGCCAGACAGAGTGGAAAAGCTTTCTGCTAGGATGTAGACCACAAAAGACGCTAAAGACGAAGGTACGATGCTCTCCGGAGCTAAGAGCCGCTCCCAGGCTTCTTTCGGCAGAAGCCGCTCAAACGAGAACACTGAGACCGGTACAATCGTCTTTGCGCGAAGAAGCCGCTTCTTCGGCTCCGGGAGCCGGAGAGAGCGGCAGCATCGGAAAGGTGAAGAAGGAAGCTGTACAACACTGGGATTGTGTGCTCAACTTGCCAACTGATAGAAAACAGTACCTTACCATTCTCCTGACTTTTCCTATCACATGAATATTCGATTGGAAGCTGTTTTGGACAGCTTTTCTTTTCTTTATGCCAAACACTTGGCAGACCTCCCTACAACGTCCAGAACACGATGGGAGATGTTTTCTGTGCTCCCGCAGATTTTCCTTGCCTGACAGAGTGGAAAAGCTTTCTGCTAAGATGTAGACCACAAAAGACGCTAAAGACGAAGGTACGATGCTCTCCGGAGCTAAGAGCCGCTCCCGGGCTTCTTTCGGCAGAAGCCTCTGTAACGAGAACACTGTGAGCGGTACAATCGTCTTTGCGCGAAGAAGCCGCTTCTTCGGATCCGCGGGCCGGAGAGAGCGGCAGCATCGGAAAGGTGAAGAAGGAAGCTGTACAACACTGGGATTGTGTGCTCAACTTGCCAACGGATAGAAAACAGTACCTTACCATTCTCCTGACTTTTCCTATCACATGAATATTCGATTGGAAGCTGTTTTGGACAGCTTTTCTTTTCTTGATGCCAAACACTTGGCAGACCTCCGTACAACGTCCAGAACACGATGGGATATGTTTTCTGTGCTCCGGCAGGTTTTCCTTGACAGACGTAGTGCAAAAGCTTTCTGCTAGGATGTAGACCACAAAAGACGCTAAAGACGAAGGTACGATGCTCTCCGGAGGTAAGCGCCGCTCCCGGGCTTCTTTCGGCAGAAGCCGCGCTAAGAGAGCACTGTGAGCAGTACAATCGTCTTTGCGCGAAGAAGTCACTTGTTCGGCTCCGCGAGCCGGAGAGAGCGGCAGCATCGGAAAGGTGAAGAAGGAAGCTGTACAACACTGGGATTGTGTGCTCAACTTGCCAACTGATAGAAAACAGTACCTTACCATTCTCCTGACTTTTCCTATCACATGAATATTCGATTGGAAGCTGTTTTGGACAGCTTTTCTTTTCTTTATGCCAAACACTTGGCAGACCTCCGTGCAACGTCCAGAACACGATGGGATATGTTTTCTGTGCTCCGGCAGGTTTTCCTTGCCTGACAGAGTGGAAAAGCTTTCTGCTAGGATGTAGACCACAAAAGACGCTAAAGACGAAGCTACGATGCTCTCCGGAGGTAAGCGCCGCTCACGGGCTTCTTTCGGCAGAAGCCGCGCTAAGAGAGCACTGTGAGCGGTACAATCGTCTTTGCGCGAAGAAGCCGCTTGTTCGGCTCCGCGAGCCGGAGAGAGCGGCAGCATCGGAAAGGTGAAGAAGGAAGCTGTACAACACTGGGATTGTGTGTGCAGCTTGCCAACTGATAGAAAACAGTACCTTACCACTCTCCTGACTTTTCCAATCACATGAATATTCGATTGGAAGCTGTTTTGGACAGCTTTTCTTTTCTTTATGCCAAACACTTGGCAGACCTCCGTGCAACGTCCAGAACACGATGGGAGATGTTTTCTGTGCTCCGGCAGGTTTTCCTTGCCAGACGTAGTGCAAAAGCTTTCTGCTAGGATGTAGACCACAAAAGACGCTAAAGACGAAGGTACGATGCTCTCCGGAGCTAAGCGCCGCTCCCGGGCTTCTTTCGGCAGAAGCCGCGCTAAGAGAGCACTGTGAGCGGTACAATCGTCTTTGCGCGAAGAAGCCGCTTCTTCGGCTCCGGGAGCCGGAGAGAGCGGCAGCATCGGAAAGGTGAAGAAGGAAGCTGTACAACACTGGGATTGTGTGCTCAACTTGCCAACTGATAGAAAACAGTACCTTTGCACTCTCCTGACTTTTCTAATCACATGAATATTCGATTGGAAGCTGTTTTGGACAGCTTTTCTTTTCTTTATGCCAAACACTTGGCAGACCTCCGTACAACGTCCAGATCACGTTGGGAAATGTTTTCTGTGCTCCCGCAGGTTTTCCTTGCCAGACAGAGTGGAAAAGCTTTCTGCTAGGATGTAGACCACAAAAGACGCTAAAGACGAAGGTACGATGCTCTTCGGAGCTAAGCGCCGCTCCCGGGCTTCTTTCGGCAGAAGCCGCGCTAAGAGAGCACTGTGAGCGGTACAATCGTCTTTGCGCGAAGAAGCCGCTTCTTCGGCTCCGGGAGCCGGAGAGAGCGGCAGCATCGGAAACGTGAAGAAGGAAGCTGTACAACACTGGGATTGTGTGCTCAACTTGCCAATTGATAGAAAACAGTACCTTACCATTCTCCTGACTTTTCCTATCTGGACAGCTTTTCTTTTCTTTATGCCAAACACTTGGCAGACCTCCGTGCAACGTCCAGAACACGATGGGAGATGTTTTCGGTGCTCCGGCAGGTTTTCCTTGCCTGACAGAGTGGAAAAGCTTTCTGCTAGGATGTAGACCACAAAAGACGCTAAAGACGAAGGTACGATGCTCTCCGGATCTAAGCTCCGCTCCCGGGCTTCTTTCGGCAGAAGCCGCGCTAAGAGAGCACTGTGAGCGGTACAATCGTCTTTGCGCGAAGAAGCCGCTTCTTCGGCTCCGCGAGCCGGAGAGAGCGGCAGCATCGGAAAGGTGAAGAAGGAAGCTGTACAACACTAGGATTGTGTGCACAGCTTGCCAACTGATAGAAAACAGTACCTTACCATTCTCCTGACTTTTGTAATCACATGAATATTCGATTGGAAGCTGTTTTGGACAGCTTTTCTTTTCTTTATGCCAAACACTTGGCAGACCTCGGTACAACATCCAGATCTCGTTGGGAGATGTTTTCTGTGCTCCCGCAGGTTTTCCTTGCCTGACAGAGTGGAAAAGATTTCTGCTAGGATGTAGACCACAAAAGACGCTAAAGACGAAGGTACGATGCTCTCCGGAGCTAAGCGCCGCTCCCGGGCTTCTTTCGGCAGAAGCCTCTGTAACGAGAACACTGTGAGCGGTACAATCGTCTGTCTTTGCGCGAAGAAGCCGCTTCTTCGGCTCCGGGAGCCAGAGAGAGCGGCAGCATCGGAAAGGTGAAGAAGGAAGCTGTACAACACTGGGATTGTGTGCTCAACTTGCCAACTGATAGAAAACAGTACCTTACCATTCTCCTGACTTTTCCTATCACATGAATATTCGATTGGAAGCTGTTTTGGACAGCTTTTCTTTTCTTTATGCCAAACACTTGGCAGACCTCCGTGCAACGTCCAGAACACGATGGGATATGTTTTCTGTGCTCCGGCAGGTTTTCCTTGCCAGACAGAGTGGAAAAGCTTTCTGCTAAGATGTAGACCACAAAAGACGCTAAAGACGAAGGTACGATGCTCTCCGGAGCTAAGAGCCGCTCCCGGGCTTCTTTCGGCAGAAGCCGCTCAAACGAGAACACTGTGACCGGTACAATCGTCTTTGCGCGAAGAAGCCGCTTCTTCGGCTCCGGGAGCCGGAGAGAGCGGCAGCATCGGAAAGGTGAAGAAGGAAGCTGTACAACACTGGGATTGTGTGCTCAACTTGCCAACTGATAGAAAACAGTACCTTACCATTCTCCTGACTTTTCCTATCACATGAATATTCGATTGGAAGCTGTTTTGGACAGCTTTTCTTTTCTTTATGCCAAACACTTGGCAGACCTCCGTGCAATGTCCAGAACACGATGGGATATGTTTTCTGTGCTCCGGCAGGTTTTCCTTGCCAGACGTAGTGCAAAAGCTTTCTGCTAGGATGTAGACCACAAAAGACGCTAAAGACGAAGGTACGATGCTCTCCGGAGCTAAGCGCCGCTCCCGGGCTTCTTTCGGCAGAAGCCGCGCTAAGAGAGCACTGTGAGCGGTACAATCGTCTTTGCGCGAAGAAGCCGCTTCTTCGGATCCGGGAGCCGGAGAGAGCGGCAGCATCGGAAAGGTGAAGAAGGAAGCTGTACAACACTGGGATTGTGTGCTCAACTTGCCAACTGATAGAAAACAGTACCTTTGCACTCTCCTGACTTTTCCTATCACATGAATATTCGATTGGAAGCTGTTTTGGACAGCTTTTCTTTTCTTTATGCCAAACACTTGGCAGACCTCCGTACAACGTCCAGATCACGTTGGGAAATGTTTTCTGTGCTGGCGCAGGTTTTCCTTGCCAGACAGAGTGGAAAAGCTTTCTGCTAGGATGTAGACCACAAAAGACGCTAAAGACGAAGGTACGATGCTCTCCGGAGCTAAGCGCCGCTCCCGGGCTTCTTTCGGCAGAAGCCTCTGTAACGAGAACACTGTGAGCGGTACAATCGTCTTTGCGCGAAGAAGCCGCTTCTTCGGCTCCGGGAGCCGGAGAGAGCGGCAGCATCGGAAAGGTGAAGAAGGAAGCTGTACAACACTAGGATTGTGTGCACAGCTTGCCAACTGATAGAAAACAGTACCTTACCATTCTCCTGACTTTTGTAATCACATGAATATTCGATTGGAAGCTGTTTTGGACAGCTTTTCTTTTCTTTATGCCAAACACTTGGCACACCTCCGTACAACATCCAGATCACGTTGGGAGATGTTTTCTGTGCTCCCGCAGGTTTTCCTTGCCTGACAGAGTGCAAAAGCTTTCTGCTAGGATGTAGACCACAAAAGACGCTAAAGACGAAGGTACGATGCTCTCCGGAGCTAAGCGCCGCTCCCGGGCTTCTTTCGGCAGAAGCCTCTGTAACGAGAACACTGTGAGCGGTACAATCGTCTTTGCGCGAAGAAGCCGCTTCTTCGGCTCCGGGAGCCGGAGAGAGCGGCAGCATCGGAAAGGTGAAGAAGGAAGCTGTACAACACTGGGATTGTGTGCTCAACTTGCCAACTGATAGAAAACAGTACCTTACCATTCTCCTGACTTTTCCTATCACATGAATATTCGATTGGAAGCTGTTTTGGACAGCTTTTCTTTTCTTTATGCCAAACACTTGGCAGACCTCCCTACAACGTCCAGAACACGATGGGAGATGTTTTCTGTGCTCCGGCAGGTTTTCCTTGCCTGACAGAGTGCAAAAGCTTTCTGCTAGGATGTAGACCACAAAAGACGCTAAAGACGAAGCTACGATGCTCTCCGGAGCTAAGCGCCGCTCACGGGCTTCTTTCGGCAGAAGCCGCGCTAAGAGAGCACTGTGAGCGGTACAACCGTCTTTGCGCGAAGAAGCCGCTTCTTCGGCTCCGCGAGCCGGAGAGAGCGGCAGCATCGGAAAGGTGAAGAAGGAAGCTGTACAACACTGGGATTGTGTGCGCAGCTTGCCAACTGATAGAAAACAGTACCTTACCATTCTCCTGACTTTTCCAATCACATGAATATTCGATTGGAAGCTGTTTTGGACAGCTTTTCTTTTCTTTATGCCAAACACTTGGCAGACCTCCCTACAACGTCCAGAACACGATGGGAGATGTTTTCGGTGCTCCGGCAGGTTTTCCTTGCCTGACAGAGTGGAAAAGCTTTCTGCTAGGATGTAGACCATAAAAGACGCTAAAGACGAAGGTACGATGCTCTCCGGAGCTAAGCGCCGCTCCCGGGCTTCTTTCGGCAGAAGCCGCGCTAAGAGATCACTGTGAGCAGTACAATCGTCTTTGCGCGAAGAAGCCACTTGTTCGGCTCCGCGAGCCGGAGAGAGCGGCAGCATCGGAAAGGTGAAGAAGGAAGCTGTACAACACTAGGATTGTGTGCTCAACTTGCCAACTGATAGAAAACAGTACCTTTGCACTCTCCTGACTTTTCTAATCACATGAATATTCGATTGGAAGCTGTTTTGGACAGCTTTTCTTTTCTTTATGCCAAACACTTGGCAGACCTCCGTACAACGTCCAGATCACGTTGGGAAATGTTTTCTGTGCTGGCGCAGGTTTTCCTTGCCAGACAGAGTGGAAAAGCTTTCTGCTAGGATGTAGACCACAAAAGACGCTAAAGACGAAGGTACGATGCTCTCCGGAGCTAAGCGCCGCTCCCGGGCTTCTTTCGGCAGAAGCCGCGCTAAGAGAGCACTGTGAGCGGTACAATCGTCTTTGCGCGAAGAAGCCGCTTCTTCGGATCCGCGGGCCGGAGAGAGCGGCAGCATCGGAAAGGTGAAGAAGGAAGCTGTACAACACTGGGATTGTGTGCTCAACTTGCCAACTGATAGAAAACAGTACCTTACCATTCTCCTGACTTTTCCTATCACATGAATATTCGATTGGAAGCTGTTTTGGACAGCTTTTCTTTTCTTAATGCCAAACACTTGGCAGACCTCCGTGCAACGTCCAGAACACGATGGGAGATGTTTTCTGTGCTCCGGCAGGTTTTCCTTGCCTGACAGAGTGGAAAAGCTTTCTGCTAAGATGTAGACCACAAAAGACGCTAAAGACGAAGGTACGATGCTCTCTGGAGCTAAGAGCCGCTCCCGGGCTTCTTTCGGCAGAAGCCGCTCAAACGAGAACACTGTGAGCGGTACAATCGTCTTTGCGCGAAGAAGCCGCTTCTTCGGCTCCGGGAGCCGGAGAGAGCGGCAGCATCGGAAAGGTGAAGAAGGAAGCTGTACAACACTGGGATTGTGTGCTCAACTTGCCAACTGATAGAAAACAGTACCTTACCATTCTCCTGACTTTTCCTATCACATGAATATTTGATTGGAAGCTGTTTTGGACAGCTTTTCTTTTCTTTATGCCAAACACTTGGCAGACCTCCCTACAACGTCCAGAACACGATGGGATATGTTTTCTGTGCTCCGGCAGGTTTTCCTTGCCAGACGTAGTGCAAAAGCTTTCTGCTAGGATGTAGACCACAAAAGACGCTAAAGACGAAGGTACGATGCTCTCCGGAGCTAAGCGCCGCTCCCGGGCTTCTTTCGGCAGAAGCCGCGCTAAGAGAGCACTGTGAGCGGTACAATCGTCTTTGCGTGAAGAAGCCACTTGTTCGGCTCCGCGAGCCGGAGAGAGCGGCAGCATCGGAAAGGTGAAGAAGGAAGCTGTACAACACTGGGATTGTGTGCTCAACTTGCCAACTGATAGAAAACAGTACCTTACCATTCTCCTGACTTTTCCTATCACATGAATATTCGATTGGAAGCTGTTTTGGACAGCTTTTCTTTTCTTTATGCCAAACACTTGGCAGACCTCCGTACAACGTCCAGATCACGTTGGGAAATGTTTTCTGTGCTGGCGCAGGTTTTCCTTGCCTGACAGAGTGGAAAAGCTTTCTGCTAGGATGTAGACCACAAAAGACGCTAAAGACGAAGGTACGATGCTCTCCGGAGCTAAGCGCCGCTCCCGGGCTTCTTTCGGCAGAAGCCTCTGTAACGAGAACACTGTGAGCGGTACAATCGTCTTTGCGCGAAGAAGCCGCTTCTTCGGCTCCGGGAGCCGGAGAGAGCGGCAGCATCGGAAACATGAAGAAGGAAGCTGTACAACACTGGGATTGTGTGCTCAACTTGCCAACTGATAGAAAACAGTACCTTACCATTCTCCTGACTTTTCCTATCACATGAATATTCGATTGGAAGCTGTTTTGGACAGCTTTTCTTTTCTTTATGCCAAACACTTGGCAGACCTCCGTACAACGTCCAGAACACGATGGGATATGTTTTCTGTGCTGGCGCAGGTTTTCCTTGCCAGACAGAGTGCAAAAGCTTTCTGCTAGGATGTAGACCACAAAAGACGCTAAAGACGAAGGTACGATGCTCTCCGGAGCTAAGCGCCGCTCCTGGGCTTCTTTCGGCAGAAGCCTCTGTAACGAGAACACTGTGAGCGGTACAATCATCTTTGCGCGAAGAAGCCGCTTCTTCGGCTCCGGGAGCCGGAGAGAGCGGCAGCATCGGAAAGGTGAAGAAGGAAGCTGTACAACACTGGGATTGTGTGCTCAACTTGCCAACTGATAGAAAACAGTACCTTACCATTCTCCTGACTTTTCCTATCACATGAATATTCGATTGGAAGCTGTTTTGGACAGCTTTTCTTTTCTTAATGCCAAACACTTGGCAGACCTCCGTGCAACGTCCAGAACACGATGGGAGATGTTTTCTGTGCTCCGGCAGGTTTTCCTTGCCTGACAGAGTGCAAAAGCTTTCTGCTAGGATGTAGACCACAAAAGACGCTAAAGACGAAGCTACGATGCTCTCCGGAGCTAAGCGCCGCTCACGGGCTTCTTTCGGCAGAAGCCGCGCTAAGAGAGCACTGTGAGCGGTACAACCGTCTTTGCGCGAAGAAGCCGCTTCTTCGGCTCCGCGAGCCGGAGAGAGCGGCAGCATCGGAAAGGTGAAGAAGGAAGCTGTACAACACTGGGATTGTGTGCGCAGCTTGCCAACTGATAGAAAACAGTACCTTACCATTCTCCTGACTTTTCCAATCACATGAATATTCGATTGGAAGCTGTTTTGGACAGCTTTTCTTTTCTTTATGCCAAACACTTGGCAGACCTCCCTACAACGTCCAGAACACGATGGGAGATGTTTTCGGTGCTCCGGCAGGTTTTCCTTGCCTGACAGAGTGGAAAAGCTTTCTGCTAGGATGTAGACCATAAAAGACGCTAAAGACGAAGGTACGATGCTCTCCGGAGCTAAGCGCCGCTCCCGGGCTTCTTTCGGCAGAAGCCGCGCTAAGAGAGCACTGTGAGCGGTACAACCGTCTTTGCGCGAAGAAGCCGCTTCTTCGGCTCCGCGAGCCGGAGAGAGCGGCAGCATCGGAAAGGTGAAGAAGGAAGCTGTACAACACTGGGATTGTGTGCGCAGCTTGCCAACTGATAGAAAACAGTACCTTACCATTCTCCTGACTTTTCCTATCACATGAATATTCGATTGGAAGCTGTTTTGGACAGCTTTTCTTTTCTTTATGCCAAACACTTGGCAGACCTCCCTACAACGTCCAGAACACGATGGGAGATGTTTTCGGTGCTCCGGCAGGTTTTCCTTGCCTGACAGAGTGGAAAAGCTTTCTGCTAGGATGTAGACCATAAAAGACGCTAAAGACGAAGGTACGATGCTCTCCGGAGCTAAGCGCCGCTCCCGGGCTTCTTTCGGCAGAAGCCGCGCTAAGAGATCACTGTGAGCAGTACAATCGTCTTTGCGCGAAGAAGCCACTTGTTCGGCTCCGCGAGCCGGAGAGAGCGGCAGCATCGGAAAGGTGAAGAAGGAAGCTGTACAACACTAGGATTGTGTGCTCAACTTGCCAACTGATAGAAAACAGTACCTTTGCACTCTCCTGACTTTTCTAATCACATGAATATTCGATTGGAAGCTGTTTTGGACAGCTTTTCTTTTCTTTATGCCAAACACTTGGCAGACCTCCGTACAACGTCCAGATCACGTTGGGAAATGTTTTCTGTGCTGGCGCAGGTTTTCCTTGCCAGACAGAGTGGAAAAGCTTTCTGCTAGGATGTAGACCACAAAAGACGCTAAAGACGAAGGTACGATGCTCTCCGGAGCTAAGCGCCGCTCCCGGGCTTCTTTCGGCAGAAGCCGCGCTAAGAGAGCACTGTGAGCGGTACAATCGTCTTTGCGCGAAGAAGCCGCTTCTTCGGATCCGCGGGCCGGAGAGAGCGGCAGCATCGGAAAGGTGAAGAAGGAAGCTGTACAACACTGGGATTGTGTGCTCAACTTGCCAACTGATAGAAAACAGTACCTTACCATTCTCCTGACTTTTCCTATCACATGAATATTCGATTGGAAGCTGTTTTGGACAGCTTTTCTTTTCTTAATGCCAAACACTTGGCAGACCTCCGTGCAACGTCCAGAACACGATGGGAGATGTTTTCTGTGCTCCGGCAGGTTTTCCTTGCCTGACAGAGTGGAAAAGCTTTCTGCTAAGATGTAGACCACAAAAGACGCTAAAGACGAAGGTACGATGCTCTCTGGAGCTAAGAGCCGCTCCCGGGCTTCTTTCGGCAGAAGCCGCTCAAACGAGAACACTGTGAGCGGTACAATCGTCTTTGCGCGAAGAAGCCGCTTCTTCGGCTCCGGGAGCCGGAGAGAGCGGCAGCATCGGAAAGGTGAAGAAGGAAGCTGTACAACACTGGGATTGTGTGCTCAACTTGCCAACTGATAGAAAACAGTACCTTACCATTCTCCTGACTTTTCCTATCACATGAATATTTGATTGGAAGCTGTTTTGGACAGCTTTTCTTTTCTTTATGCCAAACACTTGGCAGACCTCCCTACAACGTCCAGAACACGATGGGATATGTTTTCTGTGCTCCGGCAGGTTTTCCTTGCCAGACGTAGTGCAAAAGCTTTCTGCTAGGATGTAGACCACAAAAGACGCTAAAGACGAAGGTACGATGCTCTCCGGAGCTAAGCGCCGCTCCCGGGCTTCTTTCGGCAGAAGCCGCGCTAAGAGAGCACTGTGAGCGGTACAATCGTCTTTGCGTGAAGAAGCCACTTGTTCGGCTCCGCGAGCCGGAGAGAGCGGCAGCATCGGAAAGGTGAAGAAGGAAGCTGTACAACACTGGGATTGTGTGCTCAACTTGCCAACTGATAGAAAACAGTACCTTACCATTCTCCTGACTTTTCCTATCACATGAATATTCGATTGGAAGCTGTTTTGGACAGCTTTTCTTTTCTTTATGCCAAACACTTGGCAGACCTCCGTACAACGTCCAGATCACGTTGGGAAATGTTTTCTGTGCTGGCGCAGGTTTTCCTTGCCTGACAGAGTGGAAAAGCTTTCTGCTAGGATGTAGACCACAAAAGACGCTAAAGACGAAGGTACGATGCTCTCCGGAGCTAAGCGCCGCTCCCGGGCTTCTTTCGGCAGAAGCCTCTGTAACGAGAACACTGTGAGCGGTACAATCGTCTTTGCGCGAAGAAGCCGCTTCTTCGGCTCCGGGAGCCGGAGAGAGCGGCAGCATCGGAAACATGAAGAAGGAAGCTGTACAACACTGGGATTGTGTGCTCAACTTGCCAACTGATAGAAAACAGTACCTTACCATTCTCCTGACTTTTCCTATCACATGAATATTCGATTGGAAGCTGTTTTGGACAGCTTTTCTTTTCTTTATGCCAAACACTTGGCAGACCTCCGTACAACGTCCAGAACACGATGGGATATGTTTTCTGTGCTGGCGCAGGTTTTCCTTGCCAGACAGAGTGCAAAAGCTTTCTGCTAGGATGTAGACCACAAAAGACGCTAAAGACGAAGGTACGATGCTCTCCGGAGCTAAGCGCCGCTCCTGGGCTTCTTTCGGCAGAAGCCTCTGTAACGAGAACACTGTGAGCGGTACAATCATCTTTGCGCGAAGAAGCCGCTTCTTCGGCTCCGGGAGCCGGAGAGAGCGGCAGCATCGGAAAGGTGAAGAAGGAAGCTGTACAACACTGGGATTGTGTGCTCAACTTGCCAACTGATAGAAAACAGTACCTTACCATTCTCCTGACTTTTCCTATCACATGAATATTCGATTGGAAGCTGTTTTGGACAGCTTTTCTTTTCTTAATGCCAAACACTTGGCAGACCTCCGTGCAATGTCCAGAACACGATGGGATATGTTTTCTGTGCTCCGGCAGGTTTTCCTTGCCAGACGTAGTGCAAAAGCTTTCTGCTAGGATGTAGACCACAAAAGACGCTAAAGACGAAGGTACGATGCTCTCCGGAGCTAAGCGCCGCTCCCGGGCTTCTTTCGGCAGAAGCCGCGCTAAGAGAGCACTGTGAGCGGTACAATCGTCTTTGCGCGAAGAAGCCGCTTCTTCGGATCCGGGAGCCGGAGAGAGCGGCAGCATCGGAAAGGTGAAGAAGGAAGCTGTACAACACTGGGATTGTGTGCTCAACTTGCCAACTGATAGAAAACAGTACCTTTGCACTCTCCTGACTTTTCCTATCACATGAATATTCGATTGGAAGCTGTTTTGGACAGCTTTTCTTTTCTTTATGCCAAACACTTGGCAGACCTCCGTACAACGTCCAGATCACGTTGGGAAATGTTTTCTGTGCTGGCGCAGGTTTTCCTTGCCAGACAGAGTGGAAAAGCTTTCTGCTAGGATGTAGACCACAAAAGACGCTAAAGACGAAGGTACGATGCTCTCCGGAGCTAAGCGCCGCTCCCGGGCTTCTTTCGGCAGAAACCTCTGTAACGAGAACACTGTGAGCGGTACAATCGTCTTTGCGCGAAGAAGCCGCTTCTTCGGCTCCGGGAGCCGGAGAGAGCGGCAGCATCGGAAACGTGAAGAAGGAAGCTGTACAACACTGGGATTGTGTGCTCAACTTGCCAACTGATAGAAAACAGTACCTTACCATTCTCCTGACTTTTCCTATCACATGAATATTCGATTGGAAGCTGTTTTGGACAGCTTTTCTTTTCTTTATGCCAAACACTTGGCAGACCTCCGTACAACGTCCAGAACACGATGGGAGATGTTTTCTGTGCTCCGGCAGGTTTTCCTTGCCAGACAGAGTGGAAAAGCTTTCTGCTAGGATGTAGACCACAAAAGGCGCTAAAGACGAAGGTACGATGCTCTCCGGAGCTAAGAGCCGCTGACGGGCTTCTTTCGGCAGAAGCCGCGCTAAGAGAGCACTGTGAGCGGTACAATCGTCTTTGCGCGAAGAAGCCGCTTGTTCGGCTAAGCGAGCCGGAGAGAGCGGCAGCATCGGAAAGGTGAAGAAGGAAGCTGTACAACACTGGGATTGTGTGCGCAGCTTGCCAACTGATAGAAAACAGTACCTTACCACTCTCCTGACATTTCCAATCACATGAATATTCGATTGGAAGCTCTTTTGGACAGCTATTCTTTTCTTTATGCCAAACACTTGGCAGACCTCCGTGCAACGTCCAGAACACGATGGGAGATTTTTTCGGTGCTCCGGCAGGTTTTCCTTGCCAGACAGAGTGGAAAAGCTTTCTGCTAGGATGTAGACCACAAAAGACGCTAAAGACGAAGGTACGATGCTCTCCGGAGCTAAGCTCCGCTCCCGGGCTTCTTTCGGCAGAAGCCGCGCTAAGAGAGCACTGTGAGCAGTACAATCGTCTTTGCGCGAAGAAGCCACTTGTTCGGCTCCGCGAGCCGGAGAGAGCGGCAGCATCTGAAAGGTGAAGAAGGAAGCTGTACAACACTAGGATTGTGTGCTCAACTTGCCAACTGATAGAAAACAGTCCCTTACCATTCTCCTGACTTTTCCTATCACATGAATATTCGATTGGAAGCTGTTTTGGACAGCTTTTCTTTTCTTTATGCCAAACACTTGGCAGACCTCCGTACAAAGTCCAGATCACGTTGGGAAATGTTTTCTGTGCTGGCGCAGGTTTTCCTTGCCAGACAGAGTGGAAAAGCTTTCTGCTAGGATGTAGACCACAAAAGACGCTAAAGACGAAGCTACGATGCTCTCCGGAGCTAAGCGCCACTCCCGGGCTTCTTTCGGCAGAAGCCGCGCTAAGAGAGCACTGTGAGCGGTACAATCGTCTTTGCGCGAAGAAGCCGCTTCTTCGGCTCCAGGAGCCGGAGAGAGCGGCAGCATCGGAAACGTGAAGAAGGATGCTGTATTACACTAGGATTGCGTGCGCAGCTTGCCAACTGATAGAAATCAGTACCTTACCACTCTCCTGACTTTTCCAATCACATGAATATTCGATTGGAAGCTGTTTTGGACAGCTTTTCTTTTCTTTATGCCAAACACTTGGCAGACCTCCGTGCAACGTCCAGAACACTATAGGAGATGTTTTCGGTGCTCCGGCAGGTTTTCCTTGCCTGACAGAGTGGAAAAGCTTTCTGCTAGGATGTAGACCACAAAAGACGCTAAAGACGAAGGTACGATGCTCTCCGGATCTAAGCTCCGCTCCCGGGCTTCTTTCGGCAGAAGCCGCGCTAAGAGAGCACTGTGAGCGGTACAATCGTCTTTGCGCGAAGAAGCCGCTTCTTCGGCTCCGGGAGCCGGAGAGAGCGGCAGCATCGGAAAGGTGAAGAAGGAAGCTGTACAACACTAGGATTGTGTGCACAGCTTGCCAACTGATAGAAAACAGTACCTTACCATTCTCCTGACTTTTGTAATCACATGAATATTCGATTGGAAGCTGTTTTGGACAGCTTTTCTTTTCTTTATGCCAAACACTTGGCACACCTCCGTACAACATCCAGATCACGTTGGGAGATGTTTTCTGTGCTCCCGCAGGTTTTCCTTGCCTGACAGAGTGGAAAAGCTTTCTGCTAGGATGTAGACCACAAAAGACGCTAAAGACGAAGGTACGATGCTCTCCGGAGCTAAGCGCCGCTCCCGGGCTTCTTTCGGCAGAAGCCTCTGTAACGAGAACACTGTGAGCGGTACAATCGTCTTTGCGCGAAGAAGCCGCTTCTTCGGCTCCGGGAGCCGGAGAGAGCGGCAGCATCGGAAAGGTGAAGAAGGAAGCTGTACAACACTGGGATTGTGTGCTCAACTTGCCAACTGATAGAAAACAGTACCTTACCATTCTCCTGACTTTTCCTATCACATGAATATTCGATTGGAAGCTGTTTTGGACAGCTTTTCTTTTCTTTATGCCAAACACTTGGCAGACCTCCCTACAACGTCCAGAACACGATGGGAGATGTTTTCTGTGCTCCGGCAGGTTTTCCTTGCCTGACAGAGTGCAAAAGCTTTCTGCTAGGATGTAGACCACAAAAGACGCTAAAGACGAAGCTACGATGCTCTCCGGAGCTAAGCGCCGCTCACGGGCTTCTTTCGGCAGAAGCCGCGCTAAGAGAGCACTGTGAGCGGTAAAATCGTCTTTGCGCGAAGAAGCCGCTTCTTCGGCTCCGCGAGCCGGAGAGAGCGGCAGCATCGGAAAGGTGAAGAAGGAAGCTGTACAACACTGGGATTGTGTGCGCAGCTTGCCAACTGATAGAAAACAGTACCTTACCATTCTCCTGACTTTTCCAATCACATGAATATTCGATTGGAAGCTGTTTTGGACAGCTTTTCTTTTCTTTATGCCAAACACTTGGCAGACCTCCCTACAACGTCCAGAACACGATGGGAGATGTTTTCGGTGCTCCGGCAGGTTTTCCTTGCCTGACAGAGTGGAAAAGCTTTCTGCTAGGATGTAGACCATAAAAGACGCTAAAGACGAAGGTACGATGCTCTCCGGAGCTAAGCGCCGCTCCCGGGCTTCTTTCGGCAGAAGCCGCGCTAAGAGATCACTGTGAGCAGTACAATCGTCTTTGCGCGAAGAAGCCACTTGTTCGGCTCCGCGAGCCGGAGAGAGCGGCAGCATCGGAAAGGTGAAGAAGGAAGCTGTACAACACTGGGATTGTGTGCTCAACTTGCCAACTGATAGAAAACAGTACCTTTGCACTCTCCTGACTTTTCTAATCACATGAATATTCGATTGGAAGCTGTTTTGGACAGCTTTTCTTTTCTTTATGCCAAACACTTGGCAGACCTCCGTACAACGTCCAGATCACGTTGGGAAATGTTTTCTGTGCTGGCGCAGGTTTTCCTTGCCAGACAGAGTGGAAAAGCTTTCTGCTAGGATGTAGACCACAAAAGACGCTAAAGACGAAGGTACGATGCTCTCCGGAGCTAAGCGCCGCTCCCGGGCTTCTTTCGGCAGAAGCCGCGCTAAGAGAGCACTGTGAGCGGTACAATCGTCTTTGCGCGAAGAAGCCGCTTCTTCGGATCCGCGGGCCGGAGAGAGCGGCAGCATCGGAAAGGTGAAGAAGGAAGCTGTACAACACTGGGATTGTGTGCTCAACTTGCCAACTGATAGAAAACAGTACCTTACCATTCTCCTGACTTTTCCTATCACATGAATATTCGATTGGAAGCTGTTTTGGACAGCTTTTCTTTTCTTAATGCCAAACACTTGGCAGACCTCCGTGCAACGTCCAGAACACGATGGGAGATGTTTTCTGTGCTCCGGCAGGTTTTCCTTGCCTGACAGAGTGGAAAAGCTTTCTGCTAAGATGTAGACCACAAAAGACGCTAAAGACGAAGGTACGATGCTCTCTGGAGCTAAGAGCCGCTCCCGGGCTTCTTTCGGCAGAAGCCGCTCAAACGAGAACACTGTGAGCGGTACAATCGTCTTTGCGCGAAGAAGCCGCTTCTTCGGCTCCGGGAGCCGGAGAGAGCGGCAGCATCGGAAAGGTGAAGAAGGAAGCTGTACAACACTGGGATTGTGTGCTCAACTTGCCAACTGATAGAAAACAGTACCTTACCATTCTCCTGACTTTTCCTATCATATGAATATTTGATTGGAAGCTGTTTTGGACAGCTTTTCTTTTCTTTATGCCAAACACTTGGCAGACCTCCCTACAACGTCCAGAACACGATGGGATATGTTTTCTGTGCTCCGGCAGGTTTTCCTTGCCAGACGTAGTGCAAAAGCTTTCTGCTAGGATGTAGACCACAAAAGACGCTAAAGACGAAGGTACGATGCTCTCCGGAGCTAAGCGCCGCTCCCGGGCTTCTTTCGGCAGAAGCCGCGCTAAGAGAGCACTGTGAGCGGTACAATCGTCTTTGCGTGAAGAAGCCACTTGTTCGGCTCCGCGAGCCGGAGAGAGCGGCAGCATCGGAAAGGTGAAGAAGGAAGCTGTACAACACTGGGATTGTGTGCTCAACTTGCCAACTGATAGAAAACAGTACCTTACCATTCTCCTGACTTTTCCTATCACATGAATATTCGATTGGAAGCTGTTTTGGACAGCTTTTCTTTTCTTTATGCCAAACACTTGGCAGACCTCCGTACAACGTCCAGATCACGTTGGGAAATGTTTTCTGTGCTGGCGCAGGTTTTCCTTGCCTGACAGAGTGGAAAAGCTTTCTGCTAGGATGTAGACCACAAAAGACGCTAAAGACGAAGGTACGATGCTCTCCGGAGCTAAGCGCCGCTCCCGGGCTTCTTTCGGCAGAAGCCTCTGTAACGAGAACACTGTGAGCGGTACAATCGTCTTTGCGCGAAGAAGCCGCTTCTTCGGCTCCGGGAGCCGGAGAGAGCGGCAGCATCGGAAACATGAAGAAGGAAGCTGTACAACACTGGGATTGTGTGCTCAACTTGCCAACTGATAGAAAACAGTACCTTACCATTCTCCTGACTTTTCCTATCACATGAATATTCGATTGGAAGCTGTTTTGGACAGCTTTTCTTTTCTTTATGCCAAACACTTGGCAGACCTCCGTACAACGTCCAGAACACGATGGGAGATGTTTTCTGTGCTCCGGCAGGTTTTCCTTGCCTGACAGAGTGGAAAAGCTTTCTGCTAAGATGTAGACCACAAAAGACGCTAAAGACGAAGGTACGATGCTCTCCGGAGCTAAGAGCCGCTCCCGGGCTTCTTTCGGCAGAAGCCGCTCAAACGAGAACACTGTGAGCGGTACAATCGTCTTTGCGCGAAGAAGCCGCTTCTTCGGCTCCGGGAGCCGGAGAGAGCGGCAGCATCGGAAAGGTGAAGAAGGAAGCTGTACAACACTGGGATTGTGTGCTCAACTTGCCAACTGATAGAAAACAGTACCTTACCATTCTCCTGACTTTTCCTATCACATGAATATTCGATTGGAAGCTGTTTTGGACAGCTTTTCTTTTCTTTATGCCAAACACTTGGCAGACCTCCCTACAACGTCCAGAACACGATGGGAGATGTTTTCTGTGCTCCGGCAGGTTTTCCTTGCCTGACAGAGTGCAAAAGCTTTCTGCTAGGATGTAGACCACAAAAGACGCTAAAGACGAAGCTACGATGCTCTCCGGAGCTAAGCGCCGCTCACGGGCTTCTTTCGGCAGAAGCCTCTGTAACGAGAGCACTGTGAGCGGTAAAATCGTCTTTGCGCGAAGAAGCCGCTTCTTCGGCTCCGCGAGCAGGAGAGAGCGGCAGCATCGGAAAGGTGAAGAAGGAAGCTGTACAACACTGGGATTGTGTGCGCAGCTTGCCAACTGATAGAAAACAGTACCTTACCATTCTCCTGACTTTTCCAATCACATGAATATTCGATTGGAAGCTGTTTTGGACAGCTTTTCTTTTCTTTATGCCAAACACTTGGCAGACCTCCCTACAACGTCCAGAACACGATGGGAGATGTTTTCGGTGCTCCGGCAGGTTTTCCTTGCCTGACAGAGTGGAAAAGCTTTCTGCTAGGATGTAGACCATAAAAGACGCTAAAGACGGAGGTACGATGCTCTCCGGAGCTAAGCGCCGCTCCCGGGCTTCTTTCGGCAGAAGCCGCGCTAAGAGATCACTGTGAGCAGTACAATCGTCTTTGCGCGAAGAAGCCACTTGTTCGGCTCCGCGAGCCGGAGAGAGCGGCAGCATCGGAAAGGTGAAGAAGGAAGCTGTACAACACTAGGATTGTGTGCTCAACTTGCCAACTGATAGAAAACAGTACCTTTGCACTCTCCTGACTTTTCTAATCACATGAATATTCGATTGGAAGCTGTTTTGGACAGCTTTTCTTTTCTTTATGCCAAACACTTGGCAGACCTCCGTACAACGTCCAGATCACGTTGGGAAATGTTTTCTGTGCTGGCGCAGGTTTTCCTTGCCAGACAGAGTGGAAAAGCTTTCTGCTAGGATGTAGACCACAAAAGACGCTAAAGACGAAGGTACGATGCTCTCCGGAGCTAAGCGCCGCTCCCGGGCTTCTTTCGGCAGAAGCCGCGCTAAGAGAGCACTGTGAGCGGTACAATCGTCTTTGCGCGAAGAAGCCGCTTCTTCGGATCCGCGGGCCGGAGAGAGCGGCAGCATCGGAAAGGTGAAGAAGGAAGCTGTACAACACTGGGATTGTGTGCTCAACTTGCCAACTGATAGAAAACAGTACCTTACCATTCTCCTGACTTTTCCTATCACATGAATATTCGATTGGAAGCTGTTTTGGACAGCTTTTCTTTTCTTAATGCCAAACACTTGGCAGACCTCCGTGCAACGTCCAGAACACGATGGGAGATGTTTTCTGTGCTCCGGCAGGTTTTCCTTGCCTGACAGAGTGGAAAAGCTTTCTGCTAAGATGTAGACCACAAAAGACGCTAAAGACGAAGGTACGATGCTCTCTGGAGCTAAGAGCCGCTCCCGGGCTTCTTTCGGCAGAAGCCGCTCAAACGAGAACACTGTGAGCGGTACAATCGTCTTTGCGCGAAGAAGCCGCTTCTTCGGCTCCGGGAGCCGGAGAGAGCGGCAGCATCGGAAAGGTGAAGAAGGAAGCTGTACAACACTGGGATTGTGTGCTCAACTTGCCAACTGATAGAAAACAGTACCTTACCATTCTCCTGACTTTTCCTATCACATGAATATTTGATTGGAAGCTGTTTTGGACAGCTTTTCTTTTCTTTATGCCAAACACTTGGCAGACCTCCCTACAACGTCCAGAACACGATGGGATATGTTTTCTGTGCTCCGGCAGGTTTTCCTTGCCAGACGTAGTGCAAAAGCTTTCTGCTAGGATGTAGACCACAAAAGACGCTAAAGACGAAGGTACGATGCTCTCCGGAGCTAAGCGCCGCTCCCGGGCTTCTTTCGGCAGAAGCCGCGCTAAGAGAGCACTGTGAGCGGTACAATCGTCTTTGCGTGAAGAAGCCACTTGTTCGGCTCCGCGAGCCGGAGAGAGCGGCAGCATCGGAAAGGTGAAGAAGGAAGCTGTACAACACTGGGATTGTGTGCTCAACTTGCCAACTGATAGAAAACAGTACCTTACCATTCTCCTGACTTTTCCTATCACATGAATATTCGATTGGAAGCTGTTTTGGACAGCTTTTCTTTTCTTTATGCCAAACACTTGGCAGACCTCCGTACAACGTCCAGATCACGTTGGGAAATGTTTTCTGTGCTGGCGCAGGTTTTCCTTGCCTGACAGAGTGGAAAAGCTTTCTGCTAGGATGTAGACCACAAAAGACGCTAAAGACGAAGGTACGATGCTCTCCGGAGCTAAGCGCCGCTCCCGGGCTTCTTTCGGCAGAAGCCTCTGTAACGAGAACACTGTGAGCGGTACAATCGTCTTTGCGCGAAGAAGCCGCTTCTTCGGCTCCGGGAGCCGGAGAGAGCGGCAGCATCGGAAACATGAAGAAGGAAGCTGTACAACACTGGGATTGTGTGCTCAACTTGCCAACTGATAGAAAACAGTACCTTACCATTCTCCTGACTTTTCCTATCACATGAATATTCGATTGGAAGCTGTTTTGGACAGCTTTTCTTATCTTTATGCCAAACACTTGGCAGACCTCCGTACAACGTCCAGAACACGATGGGATATGTTTTCTGTGCTGGCGCAGGTTTTCCTTGCCAGACAGAGTGCAAAAGCTTTCTGCTAGGATGTAGACCACAAAAGACGCTAAAGACGAAGGTACGATGCTCTCCGGAGCTAAGCGCCGCTCCTGGGCTTCTTTCGGCAGAAGCCTCTGTAACGAGAACACTGTGAGCGGTACAATCATCTTTGCGCGAAGAAGCCGCTTCTTCGGCTCCGGGAGCCGGAGAGAGCGGCAGCATCGGAAAGGTGAAGAAGGAAGCTGTACAACACTGGGATTGTGTGCTCAACTTGCCAACTGATAGAAAACAGTACCTTACCATTCTCCTGACTTTTCCTATCACATGAATATTCGATTGGAAGCTGTTTTGGACAGCTTTTCTTTTCTTAATGCCAAAGAATTGGCAGACCTCCGTGCAACGTCCAGAACACGATGGGAGATGTTTTCTGTGCTCCGGCAGGTTTTCCTTGCCAGACGTAGTGCAAAAGCTTTCTGCTAGGATGTAGACCACAAAAGACGCTAAAGACGAAGGTACGATGCTCTCCGGAGCTAAGAGCCGCTCCCGGGCTTCTTTCGGCAGAAGCCGCTCAAACGAGAACACTGTAACCGGTAAAATCGTCTTTGCGCGAAGAAGCCGCTTCTTCGGCTCCGGGAGCCGGAGAGAGTGGCAGCATCGGAAAGGTGAAGAAGGAAGCTGTACAACACTGGGATTGTGTGCTCAACTTGCCAACTGATAGAAAACAGTACCTTACCATTCTCCTGACTTTTCCTATCACATGAATATTCGATTGGAAGCTGTTTTGGACAGCTTTTCTTTTCTTTATGCCAAACACTTGGCAGACCTCCGTGCAACGTCCAGAACACGATGGGATATGTTTTCTGTGCTCCGGCAGGTTTTCCTCGCCAGACGTAGTGCAAAAGCTTTCTGCTAGGATGTAGACCACAAAAGACGCTAAAGACGAAGGTACGATGCTCTCCGGAGCTAAGCGCCGCTCCCGGGCTTCTTTCGGCAGAAGCCGCGCTAAGAGAGCACTGTGAGCGGTACAATCGTCTTTGCGCGAAGAAGCCACTTGTTCGGCTCCGCGAGCCGGAGAGAGCGGCAGCATCGGAAAGGTGAAGAAGGAAGCTGTACAACACTGGGATTGTGTGCTCAACTTGCCAACTGATAGAAAACAGTACCTTACCATTCTCCTGACTTTTCCTATCACATGAATATTCGATTGGAAGCTGTTTTGGACAGCTTTTCTTTTCTTTATGCCAAACACTTGGCAGACCTCCGTACAACGTCCAGATCACGTTGGGAAATGTTTTCTGTGCTGGCGCAGGTTTTCCTTGCCTGACAGAGTGGAAAAGCTTTCTGCTAGGATGTAGACCACAAAAGACGCTAAAGACGAAGGTACGATGCTCTCCGGAGCTAAGCGCCGCTCCCGGGCTTCTTTCGGCAGAAGCCTCTGTAACGAGAACACTGTGAGCGGTACAATCGTCTTTGCGCGAAGAAGCCGCTTCTTCGGCTCCGGGAGCCGGAGAGAGCGGCAGCATCGGAAAGGTGAAGAAGGAAGCTGTACAACACTGGGATTGTGTGCTCAACTTGCCAACTGATAGAAAACAGTACCTTACCATTCTCCTGACTTTTCCTATCACATGAATATTCGATTGGAAGCTGTTTTGGACAGCTTTTCTTTTCTTTATGCCAAACACTTGGCAGACCTCCGTGCAACGTCCAGAACACGATGGGATATGTTTTCTGTGCTCCGGCAGGTTTTCCTCGCCAGACGTAGTGCAAAAGCTTTCTGCTAGGATGTAGACCACAAAAGACGCTAAAGACGAAGGTACGATGCTCTCCGGAGCTAAGCGCCGCTCCCGGGCTTCTTTCGGCAGAAGCCGCGCTAAGAGAGCACTGTGAGCGGTACAATCGTCTTTGCGCGAAGAAGCCACTTGTTCGGCTCCGCGAGCCGGAGAGAGCGGCAGCATCGGAAAGGTGAAGAAGGAAGCTGTACAACACTGGGATTGTGTGCTCAACTTGCCAACTGATAGAAAACAGTACCTTTGCACTCTCCTGACTTTTCCTATCACATGAATATTCGATTGGAAGCTGTTTTGGACAGCTTTTCTTTTCTTTATGCCAAACACTTGGCAGACCTCCGTACAACGTCCAGATCACGTTGGGAAATGTTTTCTGTGCTGGCGCAGGTTTTCCTTGCCTGACAGAGTGGAAAAGCTTTCTGCTAGGATGTAGACCACAAAAGACGCTAAAGACGAAGGTACGATGCTCTCCGGAGCTAAGCGCCGCTCCCGGGCTTCTTTCGGCAGAAGCCTCTGTAACGAGAACACTGTGAGCGGTACAATCGTCTTTGCGCGAAGAAGCCGCTTCTTCGGCTCCGGGAGCCGGAGAGAGCGGCAGCATCGGAAAGGTGAAGAAGGAAGCTGTACAACACTGGCATTGTGTGCTCAACTTGCCAACTGATAGAAAACAGTACCTTACCATTCTCCTGACTTTTCCTATCACATGAATATTCGATTGGAAGCTGTTTTGGACAGCTTTTCTTTTCTTTATGCCAAACACTTGGCAGACCTCCGTACAACGTCCAGAACACGATGGGATATGTTTTCTGTGCTGGCGCAGGTTTTCCTTGCCAGACAGAGTGCAAAAGCTTTCTGCTAGGATGTAGACCACAAAAGATGCTAAAGACGAAGGTACGATGCTCTCCCGAGCTAAGCGCCGCTCCCGGGCTTCTTTCGGCAGAAGCCTCTGTAACGAGAACACTGTGAGCGGTACAATCATCTTTGCGCGAAGAAGCCGGTTCTTCGGCTCCGGGAGCCGGAGAGAGCGGCAGCATCGGAAAGGTGAAGAAGGAAGTTGTACAACACTGGGATTGTGTGCTCAACTTGCCAACTGATAGAAAACAGTACCTTACCATTCTCCTGACTTTTCCTATCACATGAATATTCGATTGGAAGCTGTTTTGGACAGCTTTTCTTTTCTTAATGCCAAACAATTGGCAGACCTCCGTGCAACGTCCAGAACACGATGGGAGATGTTTTCTGTGCTCCGGCAGGTTTTCCTTGCCAGACGTAGTGCAAAAGCTTTCTGCTAGGATGTAGACCACAAAAGACGCTAAAGACGAAGGTACGATGCTCTCCGGAGCTAAGCGCCGCTCCCGGGCTTCTTTCGGCAGAAGCCGCGCTAAGAGAGCACTGTGAGCGGTACAATCGTCTTTGCGCGAAGAAGCCGCTTCTTCGGATCCGCGGGCCGGAGAGAGCGGCAGCATCGGAAAGGTGAAGAAGGAAGCTGTACAACACTGGGATTGTGTGCTCAACTTGCCAACTGATAGAAAACAGTACCTTACCATTCTCCTGACTTTTCCTATCACATGAATATTCGATTGGAAGCTGTTTTGGACAGCTTTTCTTTTCTTAATGCCAAACAATTGGCAGACCTCCGTGCAACGTCCAGAACACGATGGGAGATGTTTTCTGTGCTCCGGCATGTTTTCCTTGCCTGACAGAGTGGAAAAGCTTTCTGCTAAGATGTAGACCACAAAAGACGCTAAAGACGAAGGTACGATGCTCTCCGGAGCTAAGAGCCGCTCCCGGGCTTCTTTCGGCAGAAGCCGCTCAAACGAGAACACTGTGAGCGGTACAATCGTCTTTGCGCGAAGAAGCCGCTTCTTCGGCTCCGGGAGCCGGAGAGAGCGGCAGCATCGGAAAGGTGAAGAAGGAAGCTGTACAACACTGGGATTGTGTGCTCAACTTGCCAACTGATAGAAAACAGTACCTTACCATTCTCCTGACTTTTCTAATCACATGAATATTCGATTGGAAGCTGTTTTGGACAGCTTTTCTTTTCTTTATGCCAAACACTTGGCAGACCTCCGTACAACGTCCAGAACACGATGGGATATGTTTTCTGTGCTCCGGCAGGTTTTCCTTGCCAGACGTAGTGCAAAAGCTTTCTGCTAGGATGTAGACCACAAAAGACGCTAAAGATGAAGGTACGATGCTCTCCGGAGCTAAGCGCCGCTCCCGGGCTTCTTTCGGCAGAAGCCGCGCTAAGAGAGCACTGTGAGCGGTACAATCGTCTTTGCGCGAAGAAGCCACTTGTTCGGCTCCGCGAGCCGGAGAGAGCGGCAGCATCGGAAAGGTGAAGAAGGAAGCTGTACAACACTGGGATTGTGTGCTCAACTTGCCAACTGATAGAAAACAGTACCTTACCATTCTCCTGACTTTTCCTATCACATGAATATTCGATTGGAAGCTGTTTTGGACAGCTTTTCTTTTCTTTATGCCAAACACTTGGCAGACCTCCGTACAACGTCCAGATCACGTTGGGAAATGTTTTCTGTGCTGGCGCAGGTTTTCCTTGCCAGACAGAGTGCAAAAGCTTTCTGCTAGGATGTAGACCACAAAAGACGCTAAAGACGAAGGTACGATGCTCTCCGGAGCTAAGCGCCGCTCCCGGGCTTCTTTTGGCAGAAGCCTCTGTAACGAGAACACTGTGAGCGGTACAATCGTCTTTGCGCGAAGAAGCCGCTTCTTCGGCTCCGGGAGCCGGAGAGAGCGGCAGCATCAGAAAGGTGAAGAAGGAAGCTGTACAACACTGGGATTGTGTGCTCAACTTGCCAACTGATAGAAAACAGTACCTTACCATTCTCCTGACTTTTCCTATCACATGAATATTCGATTGGAAGCTGTTTTGGACAGCTTTTCTTTTCTTAATGCCAAAGAATTGGCAGACCTCCGTGCAACGTCCAGAACAAGATGGGAGATGTTTTCTGTGCTCCGGCAGGTTTTCCTTGCCAGACGTAGTGCAAAAGCTTTCTGCTAGGATGTAGACCACAAAAGACGCTAAAGACGAAGGTACGATGCTCTCCGGAGCTAAGAGCCGCTCCCGGGCTTCTTTCGGCAGAAGCCGCTCAAACGAGAACACTGTAACCGGTAAAATCGTCTTTGCGCGAAGAAGCCGCTTCTTCGGCTCCGGGAGCCGGAGAGAGCGGCAGCATCGGAAAGGTGAAGAAGGAAGCTGTACAACACTGGGATTGTGTGCTCAACTTGCCAACTGATAGAAAACAGTACCTTACCATTCTCCTGACTTTTCCTATCACATGAATATTCGATTGGAAGCTGTTTTGGACAGCTTTTCTTTTCTTTATGCCAAACACTTGGCAGACCTCCGTGCAACGTCCAGAACACGATGGGAGATGTTTTCTGTGCTCCGGCAGGTTTTCCTTGCCAGACGTAGTGCAAAAGCTTTCTGCTAGGATGTAGACCACAAAAGACGCTAAAGACGAAGGTACGATGCTCTCCGGAGCTAAGCGCCGCTCCCGGGCTTCTTTCGGCAGAAGCCGCGCTAAGAGAGCACTGTGAGCGGTACAATCGTCTTTGCGCGAAGAAGCCGCTTCTTCGGCTCCGGGAGCCGGAGAGAGCGGCAGCATCGGAAAGGTGAAGAAGGAAGCTGTACAACACTGGGATTGTGTGCTCAACTTGCCAACTGATAGAAAACAGTACCTTTGCACTCTCCTGACTTTTCTAATCACATGAATATTCGATTGGAAGCTGTTTTGGACAGCTTTACTTTTCTTTATGCCAAACACTTGGCAGACCTCCGTACAACGTCCAGATCACGTTGGGAAATGTTTTCTGTGCCGGCGCAGGTTTTCCTTGCCAGACAGAGTGGAAAAGCTTTCTGGTAGTATGTAGACCACAAAAGACGCTAAAGACGAAGGTACGATGCTCTCCGGAGCTAAGCGCCGCTCCCGGGCTTCTTTCGGCAGAAGCCGCGCTAAGAGAGCACTGTGAGCGGTACAATCGTCTTTGCGCGAAGAAGCCGCTTCTTCGGCTCCGGGAGCCGGAGAGAGTGGCAGCATCGGAAAGGTGAAGAAGGAAGCTGTACAACACTGGCATTGTGTGCTCAACTTGCCAACTGATAGAAAACAGTACCTTACCATTCTCCTGACTTTTGTAATCACATGAATATTCGATTGGAAGCTGTTTTGGACAGCTTTTCTTTTCTTAATGCCAAACACTTGGCAGACCTCCGTGCAACGTCCAGAACACGATGGGAGATGTTTTCTGTGCTCCGGCAGGTTTTCCTTGCTAGACGTAGTGCAAAAGCTTTCTGCTAGGATGTAGACCACAAAAGACGCTAAAGACGAAGGTACGATGCTCTCCGGAGCTAAGCGCCGCTCCCGGGCTGCTTTCGGCAGAAGCCGCGCTAAGAGAGCACTGTGAGCGGTACAATCGTCTTTGCGCGAAGAAGCCACTTGTTCGGCTCCGCGAGCCGGAGAGAGCGGCAGCATCGGAAAGGTGAAGAAGGAAGCTGTACAACACTGGGATTGTGTGCTCAACTTGCCAACTGATAGAAAACAGTAACTTTGCACTCTCCTGACTTTTCTAATCACATGAATATTCGATTGGAAGCTGTTTTGGACAGCTTTTCTTTTCTTTATGCCAAACACTTGGCAGACATCCGTACAACGTCCAGATCACGTTGGGAAATGTTTTCTGTGCTGGCGCAGGTTTTCCTTGCAGACAGAGTGGAAAAGCTTTCTGCTAGGATGTAGACCACAAAAGACGCTAAAGACGAAGGTACGATGCTCTCCGGAGCTAAGCGCCGCTCCCGGGCTTCTTTCGGCAGAAGCCTCTGTAACGAGAACACTGTGAGCGGTACAATCGTCTTTGCGCGAAGAAGCCGCTTCTTCGGCTCCGGGAGCTGGAGAGAGCGGCAGCATCGGAAAGGTGAAGAAGGAAGCTGTACAACACTGGGATTGTGTGCTCAACTTGCCAACTGATAGAAAACAGTACCTTACCATTCTCCTGACTTTTCCTATCACATGAATATTCGATTGGAAGCTGTTTTGGACAGCTTTTCTTTTCTTTATGCCAAACACTTGGCAGACCTCCGTACAACGTCCAGAACACGATGGGATATGTTTTCTGTGCTGGCGCAGGTTTTCCTTGCCAGACAGAGTGGAAAAGCTTTCTGCTAGGATGTAGACCACAAAAGACGCTAAAGACGAAGGTACGATGCTCTCCGGAGCTAAGCGCCGCTCCTGGGCTTCTTTCGGCAGAAGCCTCTGTAACGAGAACACTGTGAGCGGTACAATCATCTTTGCGCGAAGAAGCCGCTTCTTCGGCTCCGGGAGCCGGAGAGAGCGGCAGCATCGGAAAGGTGAAGAAGGAAGCTGTACAACACTGGGATTGTGTGCTCAACTTGCCAACTGATAGAAAACAGTACCTTACCATTCTCCTGACTTTTCCTATCACATGAATATTCGATTGGAAGCTGTTTTGGACAGCTTTTCTTTTCTTTATGCCAAACACTTGGCAGACCTCCGTGCAACGTCCAGAACACGATGGGAGATGTTTTCTGTGCTCCGGCAGGTTTTCCTTGCCTGACAGAGTGGAAAAGCTTTCTGCTAGGATGTAGACCACAAAAGACGCTAAAGACGAAGGTACGATGCTCTCCGGAGCTAAGAGCCGCTCCCGGGCTTCTTTCGGCAGAAGCCGCTCAAACGAGAACACTGTAACCGGTAAAATCGTCTTTGCGCGAAGAAGCCGCTTCTTCGGCTCCGGGAGCCGGAGAGAGCGGCAGCATCGGAAAGGTGAAGAAGGAAGCTGTACAACACTGGGATTGTGTGCTCAACTTGCCAACTGATAGAAAACAGTACCTTACCATTCTCCTGACTTTTCCTATCACATGAATATTCGATTGGAAGCTGTTTTGGACAGCTTTTCTTTTCTTAATGCCAAAGAATTGGCAGACCTCCGTGCAACGTCCAGAACACGATGGGAGATGTTTTCTGTGCTCCGGCAGGTTTTCCTTTCCAGACGTAGTGCAAAAGCTTTCTGCTAGGATGTAGACCACAAAAGACGCTAAAGACGAAGGTACGATGCTCTCCGGAGCTAAGCGCCGCTCCCGGGCTGCTTTCGGCAGAAGCCGCGCTAAGAGAGCACTGTGAGCGGTACAATCGTCTTTGCGCGAAGAAGCCACTTGTTCGGCTCCGGGAGCCGGAGAGAGCGGCAGCATCGGAAAGGTGAAGAAGGAAGCTGTACAACACTGGGATTGTGTGCTCAACTTGCCAACTGATAGAAAACAGTACCTTACCATTCTCCTGACTTTTCCTATCACATGAATATTCGATTGGAAGCTGTTTTGGACAGCTTTTCTTTTCTTTATGCCAAACACTTGGCAGACCTCCGTACAACGTCCAGATCACGTTGGGAAATGTTTTCTGTGCTGGCGCAGGTTTTCCTTGCCAGACAGAGTGCAAAAGCTTTCTGCTAGGATGTAGACCACAAAAGACGCTAAAGATGAAGGTACGATGCTCTCCGGAGCTAAGCGCCGCTCCCGGGCTTCTTTCGGCAGAAGCCTCTGTAACGAGAACACTGTGAGCGGTACAATCGTCTTTGCGCGAAGAAGCCGCTTCTTCGGCTCCGGGAGCCGGAGAGAGCGGCAGCATCGGAAAGGTGAAGAAGGAAGCTGTACAACACTGGGATTGTGTGCTCAACTTGCCAACTGATAGAAAACAGTACCTTACCATTCTCCTGACTTTTCCTATCACATGAATATTCGATTGGAAGCTGTTTTGGACAGCTTTCCTTTTCTTAATGCCAAACAATTGGCAGACCTCCGTGCAACGTCCAGAACACGATGGGAGATGTTTTCTGTGCTCCGGCAGGTTTTCCTTGCCAGACGTAGTGCAAAAGCTTTCTGCTAGGATGTAGACCACAAAAGACGCTAAAGACGAAGGTACGATGCTCTCCGGAGCTAAGAGCCGCTCCCGGGCTTCTTTCGGCAGAAGCCGCTCAAACGAGAACACTGTAACCGGTAAAATCGTCTTTGCGCGAAGAAGCCGCTTCTTCGGCTCCGGGAGCCGGAGAGAGCGGCAGCATCGGAAAGGTGAAGAAGGAAGCTGTACAACACTGGGATTGTGTGCTCAACTTGCCAACTGATAGAAAACAGTACCTTACCATTCTCCTGACTTTTGTAATCACATGAATATTCGATTGGAAGCTGTTTTGGACAGCTTTTCTTTTCTTTATGCCAAACACTTGGCAGACCTCCGTGCAACGTCCAGAACACGATGGGAGATGTTTTCTGTGCTCCGGCAGGTTTTCCTTGCCAGACGTAGTGCAAAAGCTTTCTGCTAGGATGTAGACCACAAAAGACGCTAAAGACGAAGGTACGATGCTCTCCGGAGCTAAGCGCCGCTCCCGGGCTTCTTTCGGCAGAAGCCGCGCTAAGAGAGCACTGTGAGCGGTACAATCGTCTTTGCGCGAAGAAGCCGCTTCTTCGGCTCCGGGAGCCGGAGAGAGCGGCAGCATCGGAAAGGTGAAGAAGGAAGCTGTACAACACTGGGATTGTGTGCTCAACTTGCCAACTCATAGAAAACAGTACCTTACCATTCTCCTGACTTTTCCTATCACATGAATATTCGATTGGAAGCTGTTTTGGACAGCTTTTCTTTTCTTTATGCCAAACACTTGGCAGACCTCCGTACAACGTCCAGATCACGTTGGGAAATGTTTTCTGTGCTGGCGCAGGTTTTCCTTGCCAGACAGAGTGCAAAAGCTTTCTGCTAGGATGTAGACCACAAAAGACGCTAAAGACGAAGGTACGATGCTCTCCGGAGCTAAGCGCCGCTCCCGGGCTTCTTTCGGCAGAAGCCTCTGTAACGAGAACACTGTGAGCGGTACAATCATCTTTGCGCGAAGAAGCCGCTTCTTCGGCTCCGGGAGCCGGAGAGAGCGGCAGCATCGGAAAGGTGAAGAAGGAAGCTGTACAACACTGGGATTGTGTGCTCAACTTGCCAACTGATAGAAAACAGTACCTTACCATTCTCCTGACTTTTCCTATCACATGAATATTCGATTGGAAGCTGTTTTGGACAGCTTTTCTTTTCTTAATGCCAAACAATTGGCAGACCTCCGTGCAACGTCCAGAACACGATGGGAGATGTTTTCTGTGCTCCGGCAGGTTTTCCTTGCCAGACGTAGTGCAAAAGCTTTCTGCTAGGATGTAGACCACAAAAGACGCTAAAGACGAAGCTACGATGCTCTCCGGAGCTAAGAGCCGCTCCCGGGCTTCTTTCGGCAGAAGCCGCTCAAACGAGAACACTGTAACCGGTAAAATCGTCTTTGCGCGAAGAAGCCGCTTCTTCGGCTCCGGGAGCCGGAGAGAGCGGCAGCATCGGAAAGGTGAAGAAGGAAGCTGTACAACACTGGGATTGTGTGCTCAACTTGCCAACTGATAGAAAACAGTACCTTACCATTCTCCTGACTTTTCCTATCACATGAATATTCGATTGGAAGCTGTTTTGGACAGCTTTTCTTTTCTTTATGCCAAACACTTGGCAGACCTCCGTGCAACGTCCAGAACACGATGGGAGATGTTTTCTGTGCTCCGGCAGGTTTTCCTTGCCAGACGTAGTGCAAAAGCTTTCTGCTAGGATGTAGACCACAAAAGACGCTAAAGACGAAGGTACGATGCTCTCCGGAGCTAAGCGCCGCTCCCGGGCTTCTTTCGGCAGAAGCCGCGCTAAGAGAGCACTGTGAGCGGTACAATCGTCTTTGCGCGAAGAAGCCGCTTCTTCGGCTCTGGGAGCCGGAGAGAGCGGCAGCATCGGAAAGGTGAAGAAGGAAGCTGTACAACACTGGGATTGTGTGCTCAACTTACCAACTGATAGAAAACAGTACCTTTGCACTCTCCTGACTTTTCTAATCACATGAATATTCGATTGGAAGCTGTTTTGGACAGCTTTTCTTTTCTTTATGCCAAACACTTGGCAGACCTCCGTACAACGTCCAGATCACGTTGGGAAATGTTTTCTGTGCTGGCGCAGGTTTTCCTTGCCAGACAGAGTGGAAAAGCTTTCTGGTAGGATGTAGACCACAAAAGACGCTAAAGACGAAGGTACGATGCTCTCCGGAGCTAAGCGCCGCTCCCGGGCTTCTTTCGGCAGAAGCCGCGCTAAGAGAGCACTGTGAGCGGTACAATCGTCTTTGCGCGAAGAAGCCGCTTCTTCGGCTCCGCGAGCCGGAGAGAGTGGCAGCATTGGAAAGGTGAAGAAGGAAGCTGTACAACACTGGCATTGTGTGCTCAACTTGCCAACTGATAGAAAACAGTACCTTACCATTCTCCTGACTTTTGTAATCACATGAATATTCGATTGGAAGCTGTTTTGGACAGCTTTTCTTTTCTTTATGCCAAACACTTGGCAGACCTCCGTGCAACGTCCAGAACACGATGGGAGATGTTTTCTGTGCTGGCGCAGGTTTTCCTTGCCAGACAGAGTGGAAAAGCTTTCTGCTAGGATGTAGACCACAAAAGACGCTAAAGACGAAGGTACGATGCTCTCCGGAGCTAAGCGCCGCTCCCGGGCTGCTTTCGGCAGAAGCCGCGCTAAGAGAGCACTGTGAGCGGTACAATCGTCTTTGCGCGAAGAAGCCGCTTCTTCGGCTCCGCGAGCCGGAGAGAGCGGCAGCATCGGAAAGGTGAAGAAGGAAGCTGTACAACACTGGGATTGTGCGCTCAACTTGCCAACTGATAGAAAACAGTAACTTTGCACTCTCCTGACTTTTGTAATCACATGAATATTCGATTGGAAGCTGTTTTGGACAGCTTTTCTTTTCTTTATGCCAAACACTTGGCAGACCTCCGTACAACGTCCAGATCACGTTGGGAAATGTTTTCTGTGCTGGCGCAGGTTTTCATTGCCAGACAGAGTGGAAAAGCTTTCTGCTAGGATGTAGACCACAAAAGACGCTAAAGACGAAGGTACGATGCTCTCCGGAGCTAAGCGCCGCTCCCGGGCTTCTTTCGGCAGAAGCCGCGCTAAGAGAGCACTGTGAGCGGTACAATCGTCTTTGCGCGAAGAAGCCGCTTCTTCGGCTCCGGGAGCCGGAGAGAGCGGCAGCATCGGAAAGGTGAAGAAGGAAGCTGTACAACACTGGGATTGTGTGCTCAACTTGCCAACTGATAGAAAACAGTACCTTTGCACTCTCCTGACTTTTCTAATCACATGAATATTCGATTGGAAGCTGTTTTGGACAGCTTTTCTTTTCTTTATGCCAAACACTTGGCAGACCTCCGTACAACGTCCAGATCACGTTGGGAAATGTTTTCTGTGCCGGCGCAGGTTTTCCTTGCCAGACAGAGTGGAAAAGCTTTCTGGTAGGATGTAGACCACAAAAGACGCTAAAGACGAAGGTACGATGCTCTCCGGAGCTAAGCGCCGCTCCCGGGCTTCTTTCGGCAGAAGCCGCGCTAAGAGAGCACTGTGAGCGGTACAATCGTCTTTGCGCGAAGAAGCCGCTTCTTCGGCTCCGGGAGCCGGAGAGAGTGGCAGCATCGGAAAGGTGAGGAAGGAAGCTGTACAACACTGGCATTGTGTGCTCAACTTGCCAACTGATAGAAAACAGTACCTTACCATTCTCCTGACTTTTGTAATCACATGAATATTCGATTGGAAGCTGTTTTGGACAGCTTTTCTTTTCTTTATGCCAAACAATTGGCAGACCTCCGTGCAACGTCCAGAAGACGATGGGAGATGTTTTCTGTGCTCCGGCAGGTTTTCCTTGCCAGACGTAGTGCAAAAGCTTTCTGCTAGGATGTAGACCACAAAAGACACTAAAGACGAAGGTACGATGCTCTCCGGAGCTAAGCGCCGCTCCCGGGCTGCTTTCGGCAGAAGCCGCGCTAAGAGAGCACTGTGAGCGGTACAATCGTCTTTGCGCGAAGAAGCCACTTGTTCGGCTCCGCGAGCCGGAGAGAGCGGCAGCATCGGAAAGGTGAAGAAGGAAGCTGTACAACACTGGGATTGTGTGCTCAACTTGCCAACTGATAGAAAACAGTAACTTTGCACTCTCCTGACTTTTCTAATCACATGAATATTCGATTGGAAGCTGTTTTGGACAGCTTTTCTTTTCTTTATGCCAAACACTTGGCAGACCTCCGTACAACGTCCAGATCACGTTGGGAAATGTTTTCTGTGCTGGCGCAGGTTTTCATTGCCAGACAGAGTGGAAAAGCTTTCTGCTAGGATGTAGACCACAAAAGACGCTAAAGACGAAGGTACGATGCTCTCCGGAGCTAAGCGCCGCTCCCGGGCTTCTTTCGGCAGAAGCCGCGCTAAGAGAGCACTGTGAGCGGTACAATCGTCTTTGCGCGAAGAAGCCGCTTCTTCAGCTCCAGGAGCCGGAGAGAGCGGCAGCATCGGAAACGTGAAGAAGGATGCTGTATTACACTGGGATTGCGTGTGCAGCTTGCCAACTGATAGAAAACAGTACCTTACCACACTCCTGACTTTTCCAATCACATGAATATTCGATTGGAAGCTGTTTTGGACAGCTTTTCTTTTCTTTATGCCAAACACTTGGCAGACCTCCGTGCAACGTCCAGAACACGATGGGAGATGTTTTCGGTGCTCCGGCAGGTTTTCCTTGCCTGACAGAGTGGAAAAGCTTTCTGCTAGGATGTAGACCACAAAAGACGCTAAAGACGAAGGTACGATGCTCTCCGGAGCTAAGCGCCGCTCCCGGGCTTCTTTCGGCAGAAGCCGCGCTAAGAGAGCACTGTGAGCGGTACAATCGTCTTTGCGCAAAGAAGCCACTTGTTCGGCTCCGCGAGCCGGAGAGAGCGGCAGCATCGGAAAGGTGAAGAAGGAAGCTGTACAACACTGGGATTGTGTGCTCAACTTGCCAACTGATAGAAAACAGTACCTTACCATTCTCCTGACTTTTCCTATCAGATGAATATTCGATTGGAAGCTGTTTTGCACAGCTTTTCTTTTCTTTATGCCAAACACTTGGCAGACCTCCGTACAACGTCCAGATCACGTTGGGAAATGTTTTCTGTGCTGGCGCAGGTTTTCCTTGCCAGACAGAGTGCAAAAGCTTTCTGCTAGGATGTAGACCACAAAAGACGCTAAAGACGAAGGTACGATGCTCTCCGGAGCTAAGCGCCGCTCCCGGGCTTCTTTCGGCAGAAGCCTCTGTAACGAGAACACTGTGAGCGGTACAATCATCTTTGCGCGAAGAAGCCGCTTCTTCGGCTCCGGGAGCCGGAGAGAGCGGCAGCATCGGAAAGGTGAAGAAGGAAGCTGTACAACACTGGGATTGTGTGCTCAACTTGCCAACTGATAGAAAACAGTACCTTACCATTCTCCTGACTTTTCCTATCACATGAATATTCGATTGGAAGCTGTTTTGGACAGCTTTTCTTTTCTTAATGCCAAACAATTGGCAGACCTCCGTGCAACGTCCAGAACACGATGGGAGATGTTTTCTGTGCTCCGGCAGGTTTTCCTTGCCAGACGTAGTGCAAAAGCTTTCTGCTAGGATGTAGACCACAAAAGACGCTAAAGACGAAGCTACGATGCTCTCCGGAGCTAAGAGCCGCTCCCGGGCTTCTTTCGGCAGAAGCCGCTCAAACGAGAACACTGTAATCGGTAAAATCGTCTTTGCGCGAAGAAGCCGCTTCTTCGGCTCCGGGAGCCGGAGAGAGCGGCAGCATCGGAAAGGTGAAGAAGGAAGCTGTACAACACTGGGATTGTGTGCTCAACTTGCCAACTGATAGAAAACAGTACCTTACCATTCTCCTGACTTTTCCTATCACATGAATATTCGATTGGAAGCTGTTTTGCACAGCTTTTCTTTTCTTTATGCCAAACACTTGGCAGACCTCCGTACAACGTCCAGATCACGTTGGGAAATGTTTTCTGTGCTGGCGCAGGTTTTCCTTGCCAGACAGAGTGCAAAAGCTTTCTGCTAGGATGTAGACCACAAAAGACGCTAAAGACGAAGGTACGATGCTCTCCGGAGCTAAGCGCCGCTCCCGGGCTTCTTTCGGCAGAAGCCTCTGTAACGAGAACACTGTGAGCGGTACAATCATCTTTGCGCGAAGAAGCCGCTTCTTCGGCTCCGGGAGCCGGAGAGAGCGGCAGCATCGGAAAGGTGAAGAAGGAAGCTGTACAACACTGGGATTGTGTGCTCAACTTGCCAACTGATAGAAAACAGTACCTTACCATTCTCCTGACTTTTCCTATCACATGAATATTCGATTGGAAGCTGTTTTGGACAGCTTTTCTTTTCTTAATGCCAAACAATTGGCAGACCTCCGTGCAACGTCCAGAACACGATGGGAGATGTTTTCTGTGCTCCGGCAGGTTTTCCTTGCCAGACAGAGTGCAAAAGCTTTCTGCTAGGATGTAGACCACAAAAGACGCTAAAGACGAAGCTACGATGCTCTCCGGAGCTAAGCGCCGCTCCCGGGCTTCTTTCGGCAGAAGCCTCTGTAACGAGAACACTGTGAGCGGTACAATCGTCTTTGCGCGAAGAAGCCGCTTCTTCGGCTCCGGGAGCCGGAGAGAGCGGCAGCATCAGAAAGGTGAAGAAGGAAGCTGTACAACACTGGGATTGTGTGCTCAACTTGCCAACTGATAGAAAACAGTACCTTACCATTCTCCTGACTTTTCCTATCACATGAATATTCGATTGGAAGCTGTTTTGGACAGCTTTTCTTTTCTTAATGCCAAAGAATTGGCAGACCTCCGTGCAACGTCCAGAACAAGATGGGAGATGTTTTCTGTGCTCCGGCAGGTTTTCCTTGCCAGACGTAGTGCAAAAGCTTTCTGCTAGGATGTAGACCACAAAAGACGCTAAAGACGAAGGTACGATGCTCTCCGGAGCTAAGAGCCGCTCCCGGGCTTCTTTCGGCAGAAGCCGCTCAAACGAGAACACTGTAACCGGTAAAATCGTCTTTGCGCGAAGAAGCCGCTTCTTCGGCTCCGGGAGCCGGAGAGAGCGGCAGCATCGGAAAGGTGAAGAAGGAAGCTGTACAACACTGGGATTGTGTGGTCAACTTGCCAACTGATAGAAAACAGTACCTTACCATTCTCCTGACTTTTCCTATCACATGAATATTCGATTGGAAGCTGTTTTGGACAGCTTTTCTTTTCTTAATGCCAAAGAATTGGCAGACCTCCGTGCAACGTCCAGAACACGATGGGAGATGTTTTCTGTGCTCCGGCAGGTTTTCCTTGCCAGACGTAGTGCAAAAGCTTTCTGCTAGGATGTAGACCACAAAAGACGCTAAAGACGAAGGTACGATGCTCTCCGGAGCTAAGCGCCGCTCCCGGGCTTCTTTCGGCAGAAGCCGCGCTAAGAGAGCACTGTGAGCGGTACAATCGTCTTTGCGCGAAGAAGCCGCTTCTTCGGCTCCGGGAGCCGGAGAGAGCGGCAGCATCGGAAAGGTGAAGAAGGAAGCTGTACAACACTGGGATTGTGTGCTCAACTTGCCAACTGATAGAAAACAGTACCTTTGCACTCTCCTGACTTTTCTAATCACATGAATATTCGATTGGAAGCTGTTTTGGACAGCTTTACTTTTCTTTATGCCAAACACTTGGCAGACCTCCGTACAACGTCCAGATCACGTTGGGAAATGTTTTCTGTGCCGGCGCAGGTTTTCCTTGCCAGACAGAGTGGAAAAGCTTTCTGGTAGTATGTAGACCACAAAAGACGCTAAAGACGAAGGTACGATGCTCTCCGGAGCTAAGCGCCGCTCCCGGGCTTCTTTCGGCAGAAGCCGCGCTAAGAGAGCACTGTGAGCGGTACAATCGTCTTTGCGCGAAGAAGCCGCTTCTTCGGCTCCGGGAGCCGGAGAGAGTGGCAGCATCGGAAAGGTGAAGAAGGAAGCTGTACAACACTGGCATTGTGTGCTCAACTTGCCAACTGATAGAAAACAGTACCTTACCATTCTCCTGACTTTTGTAATCACATGAATATTCGATTGGAAGCTGTTTTGGACAGCTTTTCTTTTCTTTATGCCAAACACTTGGCAGACCTCCGTGCAACGTCCAGAACACGATGGGAGATGTTTTCTGTGCTCCGGCAGGTTTTCCTTGCTAGACGTAGTGCAAAAGCTTTCTGCTAGGATGTAGACCACAAAAGACGCTAAAGACGAAGGTACGATGCTCTCCGGAGCTAAGCGCCGCTCCCGGGCTGCTTTCGGCAGAAGCCGCGCTAAGAGAGCACTGTGAGCGGTACAATCGTCTTTGCGCGAAGAAGCCACTTGTTCGGCTCCGGGAGCCGGAGAGAGCGGCAGCATCGGAAAGGTGAAGAAGGAAGCTGTACAACACTGGGATTGTGTGCTCAACTTGCCAACTGATAGAAAACAGTAACTTTGCACTCTCCTGACTTTTCTAATCACATGAATATTCGATTGGAAGCTGTTTTGGACAGCTTTTCTTTTCTTTATGCCAAACACTTGGCAGACATCCGTACAACGTCCAGATCACGTTGGGAAATGTTTTCTGTGCTGGCGCAGGTTTTCCTTGCAGACAGAGTGGAAAAGCTTTCTGCTAGGATGTAGACCACAAAAGACGCTAAAGACGAAGGTACGATGCTCTCCGGAGCTAAGCGCCGCTCCCGGGCTTCTTTCGGCAGAAGCCTCTGTAACGAGAACACTGTGAGCGGTACAATCGTCTTTGCGCGAAGAAGCCGCTTCTTCGGCTCCGGGAGCTGGAGAGAGCGGCAGCATCGGAAAGGTGAAGAAGGAAGCTGTACAACACTGGGATTGTGTGCTCAACTTGCCAACTGATAGAAAACAGTACCTTACCATTCTCCTGACTTTTCCTATCACATGAATATTCGATTGGAAGCTGTTTTGGACAGCTTTTCTTTTCTTTATGCCAAACACTTGGCAGACCTCCGTACAACGTCCAGAACACGATGGGATATGTTTTCTGTGCTGGCGCAGGTTTTCCTTGCCAGACAGAGTGGAAAAGCTTTCTGCTAGGATGTAGACCACAAAAGACGCTAAAGACGAAGGTACGATGCTCTCCGGAGCTAAGCGCCGCTCCTGGGCTTCTTTCGGCAGAAGCCTCTGTAACGAGAACACTGTGAGCGGTACAATCATCTTTGCGCGAAGAAGCCGCTTCTTCGGCTCCGGGAGCCGGAGAGAGCGGCAGCATCGGAAAGGTGAAGAAGGAAGCTGTACAACACTGGGATTGTGTGCTCAACTTGCCAACTGATAGAAAACAGTACCTTACCATTCTCCTGACTTTTCCTATCACATGAATATTCGATTGGAAGCTGTTTTGGACAGCTTTTCTTTTCTTTATGCCAAACAATTGGCAGACCTCCGTGCAACGTCCAGAACACGATGGGAGATGTTTTCTGTGCTCCGGCAGGTTTTCCTTGCCTGACAGAGTGGAAAAGCTTTCTGCTAGGATGTAGACCACAAAAGACGCTAAAGACGAAGGTACGATGCTCTCCGGAGCTAAGAGCCGCTCCCGGGCTTCTTTCGGCAGAAGCCGCTCAAACGAGAACACTGTAACCGGTAAAATCGTCTTTGCGCGAAGAAGCCGCTTCTTCGGCTCCGGGAGCCGGAGAGAGCGGCAGCATCGGAAAGGTGAAGAAGGAAGCTGTACAACACTGGGATTGTGTGCTCAACTTGCCAACTGATAGAAAACAGTACCTTACCATTCTCCTGACTTTTCCTATCACATGAATATTCGATTGGAAGCTGTTTTGGACAGCTTTTCTTTTCTTAATGCCAAAGAATTGGCAGACCTCCGTGCAACGTCCAGAACACGATGGGAGATGTTTTCTGTGCTCCGGCAGGTTTTCCTTTCCAGACGTAGTGCAAAAGCTTTCTGCTAGGATGTAGACCACAAAAGACGCTAAAGACGAAGGTACGATGCTCTCCGGAGCTAAGCGCCGCTCCCGGGCTGCTTTCGGCAGAAGCCGCCCTAAGAGAGCACTGTGAGCGGTACAATCGTCTTTGCGCGAAGAAGCCACTTGTTCGGCTCCGGGAGCCGGAGAGAGCGGCAGCATCGGAAAGGTGAAGAAGGAAGCTGTACAACACTGGGATTGTGTGCTCAACTTGCCAACTGATAGAAAACAGTAACTTTGCACTCTCCTGACTTTTCTAATCACATGAATATTCGATTGGAAGCTGTTTTGGACAGCTTTTCTTTTCTTTATGCCAAACACTTGGCAGAGCTCCGTACAACGTCCAGATCACGTTGGGAAATGTTTTCTGTGCTGGCGCAGGTTTTCCTTGCAGACAGAGTGGAAAAGCTTTCTGCTAGGATGTAGACCACAAAAGACGCTAAAGACGAAGGTACGATGCTCTCCGGAGCTAAGCGCCGCTCCCGGGCTTCTTTCGGCAGAAGCCGCGCTAAGAGAGCACTGTGAGCGGTACAATCGTCTTTGCGCGAAGAAGCCGCTTCTTCGGCTCCAGGAGCCGGAGAGAGCGGCAGCATCGGAAACGTGAAGAAGGAAGCTGTACAACACTGGGATTGTGTGCTCAACTTGCCAACTGATAGAAAACAGTACCTTACCATTCTCCTGACTTTTCCTATCACATGAATATTCGATTGGAAGCTGTTTTGGACAGCTTTTCTTTTCTTTATGCCAAACACTTGGCAGACCTCCGTACAACGTCCAGATCACGTTGGGAAATGTTTTCTGTGCTGGCGCAGGTTTTCCTTGCCAGACAGAGTGCAAAAGCTTTCTGCTAGGATGTAGACCACAAAAGACGCTAAAGATGAAGGTACGATGCTCTCCGGAGCTAAGCGCCGCTCCCGGGCTTCTTTCGGCAGAAGCCTCTGTAACGAGAACACTGTGAGCGGTACAATCGTCTTTGCGCGAAGAAGCCGCTTCTTCGGCTCCGGGAGCCGGAGAGAGCGGCAGCATCGGAAAGGTGAAGAAGGAAGCTGTACAACACTGGGATTGTGTGCTCAACTTGCCAACTGATAGAAAACAGTACCTTACCATTCTCCTGACTTTTCCTATCACATGAATATTCGATTGGAAGCTGTTTTGGACAGCTTTTCTTTTCTTAATGCCAAACAATTGGCAGACCTCCGTGCAACGTCCAGAACACGATGGGAGATGTTTTCTGTGCTCCGGCAGGTTTTCCTTGCCAGACGTAGTGCAAAAGCTTTCTGCTAGGATGTAGACCACAAAAGACGCTAAAGACGAAGGTACGATGCTCTCCGGAGCTAAGAGCCGCTCCCGGGCTTCTTTCGGCAGAAGCCGCTCAAACGAGAACACTGTAACCGGTAAAATCGTCTTTGCGCGAAGAAGCCGCTTCTTCGGCTCCGGGAGCCGGAGAGAGCGGCAGCATCGGAAAGGTGAAGAAGGAAGCTGTACAACACTGGGATTGTGTGCTCAACTTGCCAACTGATAGAAAACAGTACCTTACCATTCTCCTGACTTTTGTAATCACATGAATATTCGATTGGAAGCTGTTTTGGACAGCTTTTCTTTTCTTTATGCCAAACACTTGGCAGACCTCCGTGCAACGTCCAGAACACGATGGGAGATGTTTTCTGTGCTCCGGCAGGTTTTCCTTGCCAGACGTAGTGCAAAAGCTTTCTGCTAGGATGTAGACCACAAAAGACGCTAAAGACGAAGGTACGATGCTCTCCGGAGCTAAGCGCCGCTCCCGGGCTTCTTTCGGCAGAAGCCGCGCTAAGAGAGCACTGTGAGCGGTACAATCGTCTTTGCGCGAAGAAGCCGCTTCTTCGGCTCCGGGAGCCGGAGAGAGCGGCAGCATCGGAAAGGTGAAGAAGGAAGCTGTACAACACTGGGATTGTGTGCTCAACTTGCCAACTCATAGAAAACAGTACCTTACCATTCTCCTGACTTTTCCTATCACATGAATATTCGATTGGAAGCTGTTTTGCACAGCTTTTCTTTTCTTTATGCCAAACACTTGGCAGACCTCCGTACAACGTCCAGATCACGTTGGGAAATGTTTTCTGTGCTGGCGCAGGTTTTCCTTGCCAGACAGAGTGCAAAAGCTTTCTGCTAGGATGTAGACCACAAAAGACGCTAAAGACGAAGGTACGATGCTCTCCGGAGCTAAGCGCCGCTCCCGGGCTTCTTTCGGCAGAAGCCTCTGTAACGAGAACACTGTGAGCGGTACAATCATCTTTGCGCGAAGAAGCCGCTTCTTCGGCTCCGGGAGCCGGAGAGAGCGGCAGCATCGGAAAGGTGAAGAAGGAAGCTGTACAACACTGGGATTGTGTGCTCAACTTGCCAACTGATAGAAAACAGTACCTTACCATTCTCCTGACTTTTCCTATCACATGAATATTCGATTGGAAGCTGTTTTGGACAGCTTTTCTTTTCTTAATGCCAAACAATTGGCAGACCTCCGTGCAACGTCCAGAACACGATGGGAGATGTTTTCTGTGCTCCGGCAGGTTTTCCTTGCCAGACGTAGTGCAAAAGCTTTCTGCTAGGATGTAGACCACAAAAGACGCTAAAGACGAAGCTACGATGCTCTCCGGAGCTAAGAGCCGCTCCCGGGCTTCTTTCGGCAGAAGCCGCTCAAACGAGAACACTGTAACCGGTAAAATCGTCTTTGCGCGAAGAAGCCGCTTCTTCGGCTCCGGGAGCCGGAGAGAGCGGCAGCATCGGAAAGGTGAAGAAGGAAGCTGTACAACACTGGGATTGTGTGCTCAACTTGCCAACTGATAGAAAACAGTACCTTACCATTCTCCTGACTTTTCCTATCACATGAATATTCGATTGGAAGCTGTTTTGGACAGCTTTTCTTTTCTTTATGCCAAACACTTGGCAGACCTCCGTGCAACGTCCAGAACACGATGGGAGATGTTTTCTGTGCTCCGGCAGGTTTTCCTTGCCAGACGTAGTGCAAAAGCTTTCTGCTAGGATGTAGACCACAAAAGACGCTAAAGACGAAGGTACGATGCTCTCCGGAGCTAAGCGCCGCTCCCGGGCTTCTTTCGGCAGAAGCCGCGCTAAGAGAGCACTGTGAGCGGTACAATCGTCTTTGCGCGAAGAAGCCGCTTCTTCGGCTCCGGGAGCCGGAGAGAGCGGCAGCATCGGAAAGGTGAAGAAGGAAGCTGTACAACACTGGGATTGTGTGCTCAACTTACCAACTGATAGAAAACAGTACCTTTGCACTCTCCTGACTTTTCTAATCACATGAATATTCGATTGGAAGCTGTTTTGGACAGCTTTTCTTTTCTTTATGCCAAACACTTGGCAGACCTCCGTACAACGTCCAGATCACGTTGGGAAATGTTTTCTGTGCTGGCGCAGGTTTTCCTTGCCAGACAGAGTGGAAAAGCTTTCTGGTAGGATGTAGACCACAAAAGACGCTAAAGACGAAGGTACGATGCTCTCCGGAGCTAAGCGCCGCTCCCGGGCTTCTTTCGGCAGAAGCCGCGCTAAGAGAGCACTGTGAGCGGTACAATCGTCTTTGCGCGAAGAAGCCGCTTCTTCGGCTCCGCGAGCCGGAGAGAGTGGCAGCATTGGAAAGGTGAAGAAGGAAGCTGTACAACACTGGCATTGTGTGCTCAACTTGCCAACTGATAGAAAACAGTACCTTACCATTCTCCTGACTTTTGTAATCACATGAATATTCGATTGGAAGCTGTTTTGGACAGCTTTTCTTTTCTTTATGCCAAACACTTGGCAGACCTCCGTGCAACGTCCAGAACACGATGGGAGATGTTTTCTGTGCTGGCGCAGGTTTTCCTTGCCAGACAGAGTGGAAAAGCTTTCTGCTAGGATGTAGACCACAAAAGACGCTAAAGACGAAGGTACGATGCTCTCCGGAGCTAAGCGCCGCTCCCGGGCTGCTTTCGGCAGAAGCCGCGCTAAGAGAGCACTGTGAGCGGTACAATCGTCTTTGCGCGAAGAAGCCGCTTCTTCGGCTCCGCGAGCCGGAGAGAGCGGCAGCATCGGAAAGGTGAAGAAGGAAGCTGTACAACACTGGGATTGTGTGCTCAACTTGCCAACTGATAGAAAACAGTAACTTTGCACTCTCCTGACTTTTGTAATCACATGAATATTCGATTGGAAGCTGTTTTGGACAGCTTTTCTTTTCTTTATGCCAAACACTTGGCAGACCTCCGTACAACGTCCAGATCACGTTGGGAAACGTTTTCTGTGCTGGCGCAGGTTTTCATTGCCAGACAGAGTGGAAAAGCTTTCTGCTAGGATGTAGACCACAAAAGACGCTAAAGACGAAGGTACGATGCTCTCCGGAGCTAAGCGCCGCTCCCGGGCTTCTTTCGGCAGAAGCCGCGCTAAGAGAGCACTGTGAGCGGTACAATCGTCTTTGCGCGAAGAAGCCGCTTCTTCGGCTCCGGGAGCCGGAGAGAGCGGCAGCATCGGAAAGGTGAAGAAGGAAGCTGTACAACACTGGGATTGTGTGCTCAACTTGCCAACTGATAGAAAACAGTACCTTTGCACTCTCCTGACTTTTCTAATCACATGAATATTCGATTGGAAGCTGTTTTGGACAGCTTTTCTTTTCTTTATGCCAAACAATTGGCAGACCTCCGTGCAACGTCCAGAACACGATGGGAGATGTTTTCTGTGCTCCGGCAGGTTTTCCTTGCCAGACGTAGTGCAAAAGCTTTCTGCTAGGATGTAGACCACAAAAGACACTAAAGACGAAGGTACGATGCTCTCCGGAGCTAAGCGCCGCTCCCGGGCTGCTTTCGGCAGAAGCCGCGCTAAGAGAGCACTGTGAGCGGTACAATCGTCTTTGCGCGAAGAAGCCACTTGTTCGGCTCCGCGAGCCGGAGAGAGCGGCAGCATCGGAAAGGTGAAGAAGGAAGCTGTACAACACTGGGATTGTGTGCTCAACTTGCCAACTGATAGAAAACAGTAACTTTGCACTCTCCTGACTTTTCTAATCACATGAATATTCGATTGGAAGCTGTTTTGGACAGCTTTTCTTTTCTTTATGCCAAACACTTGGCAGACCTCCGTACAACGTCCAGATCACGTTGGGAAATGTTTTCTGTGCTGGCGCAGGTTTTCATTGCCAGACAGAGTGGAAAAGCTTTCTGCTAGGATGTAGACCACAAAAGACGCTAAAGACGAAGGTACGATGCTCTCCGGAGCTAAGCGCCGCTCCCGGGCTTCTTTCGGCAGAAGCCGCGCTAAGAGAGCACTGTGAGCGGTACAATCGTCTTTGCGCGAAGAAGCCGCTTCTTCAGCTCCAGGAGCCGGAGAGAGCGGCAGCATCGGAAACGTGAAGAAGGATGCTGTATTACACTAGGATTGCGTGTGCAGCTTGCCAACTGATAGAAAACAGTACCTTACCACACTCCTGACTTTTCCAATCACATGAATATTCGATTGGAAGCTGTTTTGGACAGCTTTTCTTTTCTTTATGCCAAACACTTGGCAGACCTCCGTGCAACGTCCAGAACACGATGGGAGATGTTTTCGGTGCTCCGGCAGGTTTTCCTTGCCTGACAGAGTGGAAAAGCTTTCTGCTAGGATGTAGACCACAAAAGACGCTAAAGACGAAGGTACGATGCTCTCCGGAGCTAAGCGCCGCTCCCGGGCTTCTTTCGGCAGAAGCCGCGCTAAGAGAGCACTGTGAGCGGTACAATCGTCTTTGCGCAAAGAAGCCACTTGTTCGGCTCCGCGAGCCGGAGAGAGCGGCAGCATCGGAAAGGTGAAGAAGGAAGCTGTACAACACTGGGATTGTGTGCTCAACTTGCCAACTGATAGAAAACAGTACCTTACCATTCTCCTGACTTTTCCTATCACATGAATATTCGATTGGAAGCTGTTTTGCACAGCTTTTCTTTTCTTTATGCCAAACACTTGGCAGACCTCCGTACAACGTCCAGATCACGTTGGGAAATGTTTTCTGTGCTGGCGCAGGTTTTCCTTGCCAGACAGAGTGCAAAAGCTTTCTGCTAGGATGTAGACCACAAAAGACGCTAAAGACGAAGGTACGATGCTCTCCGGAGCTAAGCGCCGCTCCCGGGCTTCTTTCGGCAGAAGCCTCTGTAACGAGAACACTGTGAGCGGTACAATCATCTTTGCGCGAAGAAGCCGCTTCTTCGGCTCCGGGAGCCGGAGAGAGCGGCAGCATCGGAAAGGTGAAGAAGGAAGCTGTACAACACTGGGATTGTGTGCTCAACTTGCCAACTGATAGAAAACAGTACCTTACCATTCTCCTGACTTTTCCTATCACATGAATATTCGATTGGAAGCTGTTTTGGACAGCTTTTCTTTTCTTAATGCCAAACAATTGGCAGACCTCCGTGCAACGTCCAGAACACGATGGGAGATGTTTTCTGTGCTCCGGCAGGTTTTCCTTGCCAGACGTAGTGCAAAAGCTTTCTGCTAGGATGTAGACCACAAAAGACGCTAAAGACGAAGCTACGATGCTCTCCGGAGCTAAGAGCCGCTCCCGGGCTTCTTTCGGCAGAAGCCGCTCAAACGAGAACACTGTAACCGGTAAAATCGTCTTTGCGCGAAGAAGCCGCTTCTTCGGCTCCGGGAGCCGGAGAGAGCGGCAGCATCGGAAAGGTGAAGAAGGAAGCTGTACAACACTGGGATTGTGTGCTCAACTTGCCAACTGATAGAAAACAGTACCTTACCATTCTCCTGACTTTTCCTATCACATGAATATTCGATTGGAAGCTGTTTTGGACAGCTTTTCTTTTCTTTATGCCAAACACTTGGCAGACCTCCGTGCAACGTCCAGAACACGATGGGAGATGTTTTCTGTGCTCCGGCAGGTTTTCCTTGCCAGACGTAGTGCAAAAGCTTTCTGCTAGGATGTAGACCACAAAAGACGCTAAAGACGAAGGTACGATGCTCTCCGGAGCTAAGCGCCGCTCCCGGGCTTCTTTCGGCAGAAGCCGCGCTAAGAGAGCACTGTGAGCGGTACAATCGTCTTTGCGCGAAGAAGCCGCTTCTTCGGCTCCGGGAGCCGGAGAGAGCGGCAGCATCGGAAAGGTGAAGAAGGAAGCTGTACAACACTGGGATTGTGTGCTCAACTTACCAACTGATAGAAAACAGTACCTTTGCACTCTCCTGACTTTTCTAATCACATGAATATTCGATTGGAAGCTGTTTTGGACAGCTTTTCTTTTCTTTATGCCAAACACTTGGCAGACCTCCGTACAACGTCCAGATCACGTTGGGAAATGTTTTCTGTGCTGGCGCAGGTTTTCCTTGCCAGACAGAGTGGAAAAGCTTTCTGGTAGGATGTAGACCACAAAAGACGCTAAAGACGAAGGTACGATGCTCTCCGGAGCTAAGCGCCGCTCCCGGGCTTCTTTCGGCAGAAGCCGCGCTAAGAGAGCACTGTGAGCGGTACAATCGTCTTTGCGCGAAGAAGCCGCTTCTTCGGCTCCGCGAGCCGGAGAGAGTGGCAGCATTGGAAAGGTGAAGAAGGAAGCTGTACAACACTGGCATTGTGTGCTCAACTTGCCAACTGATAGAAAACAGTACCTTACCATTCTCCTGACTTTTGTAATCACATGAATATTCGATTGGAAGCTGTTTTGGACAGCTTTTCTTTTCTTTATGCCAAACACTTGGCAGACCTCCGTGCAACGTCCAGAAAACGATGGGAGATGTTTTCTGTGCTCCGGCAGGTTTTCCTTTCCAGACGTAGTGCAAAAGCTTTCTGCTAGGATGTAGACCACAAAAGACGCTAAAGACGAAGGTACGATGCTCTCCGGAGCTAAGCGCCGCTCCCGGGCTGCTTTCGGCAGAAGCCGCGCTAAGAGAGCACTGTGAGCGGTACAATCGTCTTTGCGCGAAGAAGCCGCTTCTTCGGCTCCGCGAGCCGGAGAGAGCGGCAGCATCGGAAAGGTGAAGAAGGAAGCTGTACAACACTGGGATTGTGTGCTCAACTTGCCAACTGATAGAAAACAGTAACTTTGCACTCTCCTGACTTTTCTAATCACATGAATATTCGATTGGAAGCTGTTTTGGACAGCTTTTCTTTTCTTTATGCCAAACACTTGGCAGACCTCCGTACAACGTCCAGATCACGTTGGGAAATGTTTTCTGTGCTGGCGCAGGTTTTCCTTGCCAGACAGAGTGGAAAAGCTTTCTGCTAGGATGTAGACCACAAAAGACGCTAAAGACGAAGGTACGATGCTCTCCGGAGCTAAGCGCCGCTCCCGGGCTTCTTTCGGCAGAAGCCGCACTAAGAGAGCACTGTGAGCGGTACAATCGTCTTTGCGCGAAGAAGCCGCTTCTTCGGCTCCAGGAGCCGGAGAGAGCGGCAGCATTGGAAACGTGAAGAAGGATGCTGTATTACACTAGGATTGCGTGTGCAGCTTGCCAACTGATAGAAAACAGTACCTTACCACTCTCCTGACTTTTCCAATCACATGAATATTCGATTGGAAGCTGTTTTGGACAGCTTTTCTTTTCTTTATGCCAAACACTTGGCAGACCTCCGTGCAACGTCCAGAACACGATGGGAGATGTTTTCGGTGCTCCGGCAGGTTTTCCTTGCCTGACAGAGTGGAAAAGATTTCTGCTAGGATGTAGACCACAAAAGACGCTAAAGACGAAGGTACGATGCTCTCCGGATCTAAGCGCCGCTCCCGGGCTTCTTTCGGCAGAAGCCTCTGTAACGAGAACACTGTGAGCGGTACAATCGTCTTTGCGCGAAGAAGCCGCTTCTTCGGCTCCGGGAGCCGGAGAGAGCGGCAGCATCGGAAAGGTGAAGAAGGAAGCTGTACAACACTGGGATTGTGTGCTCAACTTGCCAACTGATAGAAAACAGTACCTTACCATTCTCCTGACTTTTCCTACCACATGAATATTCGATTGGAAGCTGTTTTGGACAGCTTTTCTTTTCTTTATGCCAAACACTTGGCAGACCTCCGTACAAGGTCCAGAACACGATGGGAGATGTTTTCGGTGCTCCGGCAGGTTTTCCTTGCCTGACAGAGTGGAAAAGCTTTCTGCTAGGATGTAGACCACAAAAGACGCTAAAGACGAAGGTACGATGCTCTCCGGAGCTAAGAGCCGCTCCCGGGCTTCTTTCGGCAGAAGCCTCTGTAACGAGAACACTGTGAGCGCTACAATCGTCTTTGCGCGAAGAAGCCGCTTCTTCGGCTCCGGGAGCCGGAGAGAGCGGCAGCATCGGAAAGGTGAAGAAGGAAGCTGTACAACACTGGGATTGTGTGCTCAACTTGCCAACTGATAGAAAACAGTACCTTACCATTCTCCTGACTTTTGTAATCACATGAATATTCGATTGGAAGCTGTTTTGGACAGCTTTTCTTTTCTTTATGCCAAACACTTGGCAGACCTCCGTACAACGTCCAGAACACGATGGGATATGTTTTCTGTGCTCCGGCAGGTTTTCCTTGCCAGACGTAGTGCAAAAGCTTTCTGCTAGGATGTAGACCACAAAAGACGCTAAAGACGAAGGTACGATGCTCTCCGGAGCTAAGAGCCGCTCCCGGGCTTCTTTCGGCAGAAGCCGCGCTAAGAGAGCACTGTGAGCAGTACAATCGTCTTTGCGCGAAGAAGCCACTTGTTCGGCTCCGGGAGCCGAAGAGAGCGGCAGCATCGGAAAGGTGAAGAAGGAAGCTGTACAACACTGGGATTGTGTGCTCAACTTGCCAACTGATAGAAAACAGTACCTCACCATTCTCCTGACTTTTCCTATCACATGAATATTCGATTGGAAGCTGTTTTGGACAGCTTTTCTTTTCTTTATGCCAAACACTTGGCAGACCTCCGTGCAACGTCCAGAACACGATGGGAGATGTTTTCTGTGCTCCGGCAGGTTTTCCTTGCCTGACAGAGTGGAAAAGCTTTCTGCTAGGATGTAGACCACAAAAGACGCTAAAGACGAAGGTACGATGCTCTCCGGAGCTAAGCGCCGCTCCCGGGCTTCTTTCGGCAGAAGCCGCGCTAAGAGAGCACTGTGAGCGGTACAATCGTCTTTGCGCGAAGAAGCCACTTGTTCGGCTCCGGGAGCCGGAGAGAGCGGCAGCATCGGAAAGGTGAAGAAGGAAGCTGTACAACACTAGGATTGTGTGCTCAACTTGCCAACTGATAGAAAACAGTACCTTTGCACGCTCCTGACTTTTCTAATCACATGAATATTCGATTGGAAGCTGTTTTGGACAGCTTTTCTTTTCTTTATGCCAAACACTTGGCAGACCTCCGTACAACGTCCAGATCACGTTGGGAAATGTTTTCTGTGCTGGCGCAGGTTTTCCTTGCCAGACAGAGTGGAAAAGCTTTCTGCTAGGATGTAGACCACAAAAGACGCTAAAGACGAAGGTACGATGCTCTCCGGAGCTAAGCGCCGCTCCCGGGCTTCTTTCGGCAGAAGCCGCACTAAGAGAGCACTGTGAGCTGTACAATCGTCTTTGCGCGAAGAAGCCGCTTCTTCGGCTCCGGGAGCCGGAGAGAGCGGCAGCATTGGAAACGTGAAGAAGGATGCTGTATTACACTAGGATTGCGTGTGCAGCTTGCCAACTGATAGAAAACAGTACCTTACCACTCTCCTGACTTTTCCAATCACATGAATATTCGATTGGAAGCTGTTTTGGACAGCTTTTCTTTTCTTTATGCCAAACACTTGGCAGACCTCCGTGCAACGTCCAGAACACGATGGGAGATGTTTTCGGTGCTCCGGCAGGTTTTCCTTGCCTGACAGAGTGGAAAAGCTTTCTGCTAGGATGTAGACCACAAAAGACGCTAAAGACGAAGGTACGATGCTCTCCGGATCTAAGCTCCGCTCCCGGGCTTCTTTCGGCAGAAGCCGCGCTAAGAGAGCACTGTGAGCGGTACAATCGTCTTTGCGCGAAGAAGCCGCTTCTTCGGCTCCGCGAGCCGGAGAGAGCGGCAGCATCGGAAAGGTGAAGAAGGAAGCTGTACAACACTAGGATTGTGTGCACAGCTTGCCAACTGATAGAAAACAGTACCTTACCATTCTCCTGACTTTTGTAATCACATGAATATTCGATTGGAAGCTGTTTTGGACAGCTTTTCTTTTCTTTATGCCAAACACTTGGCAGACCTCCGTACAACATCCAGATCACTTTGGGAGATGTTTTCTGTGCTCCCGCAGGTTTTCCTTGCCTGACAGAGTGGAAAAGATTTCTGCTAGGATGTAGACCACAAAAGACGCTAAAGACGAAGGTACGATGCTCTCCGGAGCTAAGCGCCGCTCCCGGGCTTCTTTCGGCAGAAGCCTCTGTAACGAGAACACTGTGAGCGGTACAATCGTCTTTGCGCGAAGAAGCCGCTTCTTCGGCTCCGGGAGCCGGAGAGAGCGGCAGCATCGGAAAGGTGAAGAAGGAAGCTGTACAACACTGGGATTGTGTGCTCAACTTGCCAACTGATAGAAAACAGTACCTTACCATTCTCCTGACTTTTCCTACCACATGAATATTCGATTGGAAGCTGTTTTGGACAGCTTTTCTTTTCTTTATGCCAAACACTTGGCAGACCTCCGTACAAGGTCCAGAACACGATGGGAGATGTTTTCGGTGCTCCGGCAGGTTTTCCTTGCCTGACAGAGTGGAAAAGCTTTCTGCTAGGATGTAGACCACAAAAGACGCTAAAGACGAAGGTACGATGCTCTCCGGAGCTAAGAGCCGCTCCCGGGCTTCTTTCGGCAGAAGCCTCTGTAACGAGAACACTGTGAGCGCTACAATCGTCTTTGCGCGAAGAAGCCGCTTCTTCGGCTCCGGGAGCCGGAGAGAGCGGCAGCATCGGAAAGGTGAAGAAGGAAGCTGTACAACACTGGGATTGTGTGCTCAACTTGCCAACTGATAGAAAACAGTACCTTACCATTCTCCTGACTTTTCCTATCACATGAATATTCGATTGGAAGCTGTTTTGGACAGCTTTTCTTTTCTTTATGCCAAACACTTGGCAGACCTCCGTACAACGTCCAGAACACGATGGGATATGTTTTCTGTGCTCCGGCAGGTTTTCCTTGCCAGACGTAGTGCAAAAGCTTTCTGCTAGGATGTAGACCACAAAAGACGCTAAAGACGAAGGTACGATGCTCTCCGGAGCTAAGAGCCGCTCCCGGGCTTCTTTCGGCAGAAGCCGCGCTAAGAGAGCACTGTGAGCAGTACAATCGTCTTTGCGCGAAGAAGCCACTTGTTCGGCTCCGGGAGCCGAAGAGAGCGGCAGCATCGGAAAGGTGAAGAAGGAAGCTGTACAACACTGGGATTGTGTGCTCAACTTGCCAACTGATAGAAAACAGTACCTCACCATTCTCCTGACTTTTCCTATCACATGAATATTCGATTGGAAGCTGTTTTGGACAGCTTTTCTTTTCTTTATGCCAAACACTTGGCAGACCTCCGTGCAACGTCCAGAACACGATGGGAGATGTTTTCTGTGCTCCGGCAGGTTTTCCTTGCCTGACAGAGTGGAAAAGCTTTCTGCTAGGATGTAGACCACAAAAGACGCTAAAGACGAAGGTACGATGCTCTCCGGAGCTAAGCGCCGCTCCCGGGCTTCTTTCGGCAGAAGCCGCGCTAAGAGAGCACTGTGAGCGGTACAATCGTCTTTGCGCGAAGAAGCCACTTGTTCGGGTCCGCGAGCCGGAGAGAGCGGCAGCATCGGAAAGGTGAAGAAGGAAGCTGTACAACACTAGGATTGTGTGCTCAACTTGCCAACTGATAGAAAACAGTACCTTTGCACGCTCCTGACTTTTCTAATCACATGAATATTCGATTGGAAGCTGTTTTGGACAGCTTTTCTTTTCTTTATGCCAAACACTTGGCAGACCTCCGTACAACGTCCAGATCACGTTGGGAAATGTTTTCTGTGCTGGCGCAGGTTTTCCTTGCCAGACAGAGTGCAAAAGCTTTCTGCTAGGATGTAGACCACAAAAGACGCTAAAGACGAAGGTACGATGCTCTCCGGAGCTAAGCGCCGCTCCCGGGCTTCTTTCGGCAGAAGCCGCGCTAAGAGAGCACTGTGAGCGGTACAATCGTCTTTGCGCGAAGAAGCCGCTTCTTCGGATCCGCGGGCCGGAGAGAGCGGCAGCATCGGAAAGGTGAAGAAGGAAGCTGTACAACACTGGGATTGTGTGCTCAACTTGCCAACTGATAGAAAACAGTAACTTTGCACTCTCCTGACTTTTCTAATCACATGAATATTCGATTGGAAGCTGTTTTGGACAGCTTTTCTTTTCTTTATGCCAAACACTTGGCAGACCTCCGTACAACGTCCAGATCACGTTGGGAAATGTTTTCGGTGCTGGCGCAGGTTTTCCTTGCCAGACAGAGTGGAAAAGCTTTCTGGTAGGATGTAGACCACAAAAGACGCTAAAGACGAAGGTACGATGCTCTCCGGAGCTAAGCGCCGCTCCCGGGCTTCTTTCGGCAGAAGCCGCACTAAGAGAGCACTGTGAGCGGTACAATCGTCTTTGCGCGAAGAAGCCGCTTCTTCGGCTCCAGGAGCCGGAGAGAGCGGCAGCATTGGAAACGTGAAGAAGGATGCTGTATTACACTAGGATTGCGTGTGCAGCTTGCCAACTGATCGAAAACAGTACCTTACCACTCTCCTGACTTTTCCAATCACATGAATATTCGATTGGAAGCTGTTTTGGACAGCTTTCCTTTTCTTTATGCCAAACAGTTGGCAGACCTCCGTGCAACGTCCAGAACACGATGGGAGATGTTTTCGGTGCTCCGGCAGGTTTTCCTTGCCTGACAGAGTGGAAAAGCTTTCTGCTAGGATGTAGACCACAAAAGACGCTAAAGACGAAGGTACGATGCTCTCCGGATCTAAGCTCCGCTCCCGGGCTTCTTTCGTCAGAAGCCGCGCTAAGAGAGCACTGTGAGCGGTACAATCGTCTTTGCGCGAAGAAGCCGCTTCTTCGGCTCCGCGAGCCGGAGAGAGCGGCAGCATCGGAAAGGTGAAGAAGGAAGCTGTACAACACTAGGATTGTGTGCACAGCTTGCCAACTGATAGAAAACAGTACCTTACCATTCTCCTGACTTTTGTAATCACATGAATATTCGATTGGAAGCTGTTTTGGACAGCTTTTCTTTTCTTTATGCCAAACACTTGGCAGACCTCCGTACAACATCCAGATCACTTTGGGAGATGTTTTCTGTGCTCCCGCAGGTTTTCCTTGCCAGACAGAGTGGAAAAGCTTTCTGCTAGGATGTAGACCACAAAAGACGCTAAAGACGAAGGTACGATGCTCTCCGGAGCTAAGCGCCGCTCCCGGGCTTCTTTCGGCAGAAGCCTCTGTAACGAGAACACTGTGAGCGGTACAATCGTCTTTGCGCGAAGAAGCCGCTTCTTCGGCTCCGGGAGCCGGAGAGAGCGGCAGCATCGGAAAGGTGAAGAAGGAAGCTGTACAACACTGGGATTGTGTGCTCAACTTGCCAACTGATAGAAAACAGTACCTTACCATTCTCCTGACTTTTCCTATCACATGAATATTCGATTGGAAGCTGTTTTGGACAGCTTTTCTTTTCTTTATGCCAAACACTTGGCAGACCTCCGTACAAGGTCCAGAACACGATGGGAGATGTTTTCTGTGCTCCGGCAGGTTTTCCTTGCCAGACAGAGTGGAAAAGCTTTCTTTTAAGATGTAGACAACAAAAGACGCTAAAGACGAAGGTACGATGCTCTCCGGAGCTAAGCGCCGCTCCCGGGCTTCTTTCGGCAGAAGCCGCTCAAACGAGAACACTGTGAGCGGTACAATCGTCTTTGCGCGAAGAAGCCGCTTCTTCGGCTCCGGGAGCCGGAGAGAGCGGCAGCATCGGAAAGGTGAAGAAGGAAGTTGTACAACACTGGGATTGTGTGCTCAACTTGCCAACGGATAGAAAACAGTACCTTACCATTCTCCTGACTTTTCCTATCACATGAATATTCGATTGGAAGCTGTTTTGGACAGCTTTTCTTTTCTTTATGCCAAACACTTGGCAGACCTCCGTACAACGTCCAGAACACGATGGGATATGTTTTCTGTGCTCCGGCAGGTTTTCCTTGCCAGACGTAGTGCAAAAGCTTTCTGCTAGGATGTAGACCACAAAAGACGCTAAAGACGAAGGTACGATGCTCTCCGGAGCTAAGCGCCGCTCCCAGGCTTCTTTCGGCAGAAGCCGCGCTAAGAGAGCACTGTGAGCAGTACAATCGTCTTTGCGTGAAGAAGCCACTTGTTCGGCTCCGCGAGCCGGAGAGAGCGGCAGCATCGGAAAGGTGAAGAAGGAAGCTGTACAACACTGGGATTGTGTGCTCAACATGCCAACTGATAGAAAACAGTATCTTTGCACTCTCCTGACTTTTCTAATCACATGAATATTCGATTGGAAGCTGTTTTGGACAGCTTTTCTTTTCTTTATGCCAAACACTTGGCAGACCTCCGTACAACGTCCAGATCACGTTGGGAAATGTTTTCTGTGCTGGCGCAGGTTTTCCTTGCCAGACAGAGTGGAAAAGCTTTCTGCTAGGATGTAGACCACAAAAGACGCTAAAGACGAAGGTACGATGCTCTCCGGAGCTAAGCGCCGCTCCCGGGCTTCTTTCGGCAGAAGCCGCGCTAAGAGAGCACTGTGAGCGGTACAATCGTCTTTGCGCGAAGAAGCCGCTTCTTCGGCTCCGGGAGCCGGAGGGAGAGGCAGCATCGGAAAGGTGAAGAAGGAAGCTGTACAACACTGGGATTGTGTGCTCAACTTGCCAACTGATAGAAAACAGTACCTTACCATTCTCCTGACTTTTCCTATCACATGAATATTCGATTGGAAGCTGTTTTGGACAGCTTTTCTTTTCTTAATGCCAAACAATTGGCAGACCTCCGTGCAACGTCCAGAACACGATGGGAGATGTTTTCTGTGCTCCGGCAGGTTTTCCTTGCCTGACAGAGTGGAAAAGCTTTCTGCTAAGATGTAGACCACAAAAGACGCTAAAGACGAAGGTACGATGCTCTCCGGAGCTAAGAGCCGCTCCCGGGCTTCTTTCGGCAGAAGCCGCTCAAACGAGAACACTGAGACCGGTACAATCGTCTTTGCGCGAAGAAGCCGCTTCTTCGGCTCCGGGAGCCGGAGAGAGCGGCAGCATCGGAAAGGTGAAGAAGGAAGCTGTACAACACTGGGATTGTGTGCTCAACTTGCCAACTGATAGAAAACAGTACCTTACCATTCTCCTGACTTTTCCTATCACATGAATATTCGATTGGAAGCTGTTTTGGACAGCTTTTCTTTTCTTTATGCCAAACACTTGGCAGACCTCCCTACAACGTCCAGAACACGATGGCATATGTTTTCTGTGCTCCGGCAGGTTTTCCTTGCCTGACAGAGTGGAAAAGCTTTCTGCTAGGATGTAGACCACAAAAGACGCTAAAGACGAAGGTACGATGCTCTCCGGATCTAAGCTCCGCTCCCGGGCTTCTTTCGGCAGAAGCCGCGCTAAGAGAGCACTGTGAGCGGTACAATCGTCTTTGCGCGAAGAAGCCACTTGTTCGGCTCCGCGAGCCGGAGAGAGCGGCAGCATCGGAAAGGTGAAGAAGGAAGCTGTACAACACTAGGATTGTGTGCTCAACTTGCCAACTGATAGAAAACAGTACCTTTGCACTCTCCTGACTTTTCTAATCACATGAATATTCGATTGGAAGCTGTTTTGGACAGCTTTTCTTTTCTTTATGCCAAACACTTGGCAGACCTCCGTACAACGTCCAGATCACGTTGGGAAATGTTTTCTGTGCTGGCGCAGGTTTTCCTTGCCAGACAGAGTGGAAAAGCTTTCTGCTAGGATGTAGACCACAAAAGACGCTAAAGACGAAGCTACGATGCTCTCCGGAGCTAAGCGCCGCTCCCGGGCTTCTTTCGGCAGAAGCCGCGCTAAGAGAGCACTGTGAGCGGTACAATCGTCTTTGCGCGAAGAAGCCGCTTCTTCGGATCCGCGGGCCGGAGAGAGCGGCAGCATCGGAAAGGTGAAGAAGGAAGCTGTACAACACTGGGATTGTGTGCTCAACTTGCCAACTGATAGAAAACAGAACCTTACCATTCTCCTGACTTTTCCTATCACATGAATATTCGATTGGAAGCTGTTTTGGACAGCTTTTCTTTTCTTAATGCCAAACAATTGGCAGACTTCCGTGCAACGTCCAGAACACGATGGGAGATGTTTTCTGTGCTCCGGCAGGTTTTCCTTGCCTGACAGAGTGGAAAAGCTTTCTGCTAAGATATAGACCACAAAAGACGCTAAAGACGAAGGTACGATGCTCTCCGGAGCTAAGCGCCGCTCCCGGGCTTCTTTCGGCAGAAGCCGCTCAAACGAGAATACTGTGAGCGGTACAATCGTCTTTGCGCGAAGAAGCCGCTTCTTCGGCTCCAGGAGCCGGAGAGAGCGGCAGCATCGGAAACGTGAAGAAGGATGCTGTATTACACTAGGATTGCGTGCGCAGCTTGCCAACTGATAGAAAACAGTACCTTACCACTCTCCTGACTTTTCCAATCACATGAATATTCGATTGGAAGCTGTTTTGGACAGCTTTTCTTTTCTTTATGCCAAACACTTGGCAGACCTCCGTGCAACGTCCAGAACACGATGGGAGATGTTTTCGGTGCTCCGGCAGGTTTTCCTTGCCTGACAGAGTGGAAAAGCTTTCTGCTAGGATGTAGACCACAAAAGACGCTAAAGACGAAGGTACGATGCTCTCCGGATCTAAGCTCCGCTCCCGGGCTTCTTTCGGCAGAAGCCGCGCTAAGAGAGCACTGTGAGCGGTACAATCGTCTTTGCGCGAAGAAGCCGCTTCTTCGGCTCCGGGAGCCGGAGAGAGCGGCAGCATCGGAAAGGTGAAGAAGGAAGCTGTACAACACTGGGATTGTGTGCTCAACTTGCCAACTGATAGAAAACAGTACCTTACCATTCTACTGACTTTTGTAATCACATGAATATTCGATTGGAAGCTGTTTTGGACAGCTTTTCTTTTCTTTATGCCAAACACTTGGCAGACCTCCGTACAACGTCCAGAACACGATGGGAGATGTTTTCTGTGCTCCAGCAGGTTTTCCTTGCCTGACAGAGTGGAAAAGCTTTCTGCTAAGATGTAGACCACAAAAGACGCTAAAGACGAAGGTACGATGCTCTCCGGAGCTAAGAGCCGCTCCCGGGCTTCTTTCGGCAGAAGCCGCTCAAACGAGAACACTGTGACCGGTACAATCGTCTTTGCGCGAAGAAGCCGCTTCTTCGGCTCCGGGAGCCGGAGAGAGCGGCAGCATTGGAAAGGTGAAGAAGGAAGCTGTACAACACTGGGATTGTGTGCTCAACTTGCCAACTGATAGAAAACAGTACCTTACCATTCTCCTGACATTTGTAATCACATGAATATTCGATTGGAAGCTGTTTTGGACAGCTTTTCGTTTCTTTATGCCAAACACTTGGCAGACCTCCGTACAACATCCAGATCACGATGGGAGATGTTTTCGGTGCTCCGGCAGGTTTTCCTTGCCTGACAGAGTGGAAAAGCTTTCTGCTAGGATGTAGACCACAAAAGACGCTAAAGACGAAGGTACAATGCTCTCCGGATCTAAGCTCCGCTCCCGGGCTTCTTTCGTCAGAAGCCGCGCTAAGAGAGCACTGTGAGCGGTACAATCGTCTTTGCGCGAAGAAGCCGCTTCTTCGGCTCCGGGAGCCGGAGAGAGCGGCAGCATCGGAAAGGTGAAGAAGGAAGCTGTACAACACTGGGATTGTGTGCTCAACTTGCCAACTGATAGAAAACAGTACCTTACCATTCTCCTGACTTTTCCTACCACATGAATATTCGATTGGAAGCTGTTTTGGACAGCTTTCCTTTTCTTTATGCCAAACACTTGGCAGACCTCCGTATAAGGTCCAGAAAACGATGGGAGATGTTTTCGGTGCTCCGGCAGGTTTTCCTTGCCTGACAGAGTGGAAAAGCTTTCTGCTAGGATGTAGACCACAAAAGACGCTAAAGACGAAGGTACGATGCTCTCCGGAGCTAAGAGCCGCTCCCGGGCTTCTTTCGGCAGAAGCCTCTGTAACGAGAACACTGTGAGCGCTACAATCGTCTTTGCGCGAAGAAGCCGCTTCTTCGGCTCCGGGAGCCGGAGAGAGCGGCAGCATCGGAAAGGTGAAGAAGGAAGCTGTACAACACTGGGATTGTGTGCTCAACTTGCCAACTGATAGAAAACAGTACCTTACCATTCTCCTGACTTTTGTAATCACATGAATATTCGATTGGAAGCTGTTTTGGACAGCTTTTCTTTTCTTTATGCCAAACACTTGGCAGACCTCCGTACAACGTCCAGAACACGATGGGATATGTTTTCTGTGCTCCGGCAGGTTTTCCTTGCCAGACGTAGTGCAAAAGCTTTCTGCTAGGATGTAGACCACAAAAGACGCTAAAGACGAAGGTACGATGCTCTCCGGAGCTAAGAGCCGCTCCCGGGCTTCTTTCGGCAGAAGCCGCGCTAAGAGAGCACTGTGAGCAGTACAATCGTCTTTGCGCGAAGAAGCCACTTGTTCGGCTCCGGGAGCCGAAGAGAGCGGCAGCATCGGAAAGGTGAAGAAGGAAGCTGTACAACACTGGGATTGTGTGCTCAACTTGCCAACTGATAGAAAACAGTACCTCACCATTCTCCTGACTTTTCCTATCACATGAATATTCGATTGGAAGCTGTTTTGGACAGCTTTTCTTTTCTTTATGCCAAACACTTGGCAGACCTCCGTGCAACGTCCAGAACACGATGGGAGATGTTTTCTGTGCTCCGGCAGGTTTTCCTTGCCTGACAGAGTGGAAAAGCTTTCTGCTAGGATGTAGACCACAAAAGACGCTAAAGACGAAGGTACGATGCTCTCCGGAGCTAAGCGCCGCTCCCGGGCTTCTTTCGGCAGAAGCCGCGCTAAGAGAGCACTGTGAGCGGTACAATCGTCTTTGCGCGAAGAAGCCACTTGTTCGGGTCCGCGAGCCGGAGAGAGCGGCAGCATCGGAAAGGTGAAGAAGGAAGCTGTACAACACTAGGATTGTGTGCTCAACTTGCCAACTGATAGAAAACAGTACCTTTGCACGCTCCTGACTTTTCTAATCACATGAATATTCGATTGGAAGCTGTTTTGGACAGCTTTTCTTTTCTTTATGCCAAACACTTGGCAGACCTCCGTACAACGTCCAGATCACGTTGGGAAATATTTTCTGTGCTGGCGCAGGTTTTCCTTGCCAGACAGAGTGCAAAAGCTTTCTGCTAGGATGTAGACCACAAAAGACGCTAAAGACGAAGGTACGATGCTCTCCGGAGCTAAGCGCCGCTCCTGGGCTTCTTTCGGCAGAAGCCGCGCTAAGAGAGCACTGTGAGCGGTACAATCGTCTTTGCGCGAAGAAGCCGCTTCTTCGGATCCGCGGGCCGGAGAGAGCGGCAGCATCGGAAAGGTGAAGAAGGAAGCTGTACAACACTGGGATTGTGTGCTCAACTTGCCAACTGATAGAAAACAGTACCTTACCATTCTCCTGACCTTTCAAATCACATGAATATTCGATTGGAAGCTGTTTTGGACAGCTTTTCTTTTCTTTATGCCAAACACTTGGCAGACCTCCGTACAACGTCCAGAACACGATGGGATATGTTTTCTGTGCTCCAGCAGGTTTTCCGTGCCAGACAGAGTGCAAAAGCTTTCTGCTAGGATGTAGACCACAAAAGACGCTAAAGACGAAGCTACGATGCTCTCCGGACCTAAGCGCCGCTCACGGGCTTCTTTCGGCAGAAGCCGCGCTAAGAGAGCACTGTGAGCGGTACAATCGTCTTTGCGCGAAGAAGCCGCTTCTTCGGCTCCGGGAGCCGGAGAGAGCGGCAGCATCGGAAACGTGAAGAAGGATGCTGTATTACACTAGGATTGCGTGCGCAGCTTGCCAACTGATAGAAAACAGTACCTTACCGCTCTCCTGACTTTTCCAATCACGTGAATATTCGATTGGAAGCTGTTTTGGACAGCTTTTCTTTTCTTTATGCCAAACACTTGGCAGACCTCCGTGCAACGTCCAGAACACGATGGGAGATGTTTTCGGTGCTCCGGCAGGTTTTCCTTGCCTGACAGAGTGGAAAAGCTTTCTGCTAAGATGTAGACCACAAAAGACGCTAAAGACGAAGGTACGATGCTCTCCGGATCTAAGCTCCGCTCCCGGGCTTCTTTCGGCAGAAGCCGCGCTAAGAGAGCACTGTGAGCGGTACAATCGTCTTTGCGCGAAGAAGCCGCTTCTTCGGCTCCGCGAGCCGGAGAGAGCGGCAGCATCGGAAAGGTGAAGAAGGAAGCTGTACAACACTAGGATTGTGTGCACAGCTTGCCAACTGATAGAAAACAGTACCTTTCCATTCTCCTGACTTTTGTAATCACATGAATATTCGATTGGAAGCTGTTTTGGACAGCTTTTCTTTTCTTTATGCCAAACACTTGGCAGACCTCCGTACAACATCCAGATCACGTTGGGAGATGTTTTCTGTGCTCCCGCAGGTTTTCCTTGCCTGACAGAGTGGAAAAGCTTTCTGCTAGGATGTAGACCACAAAAGACGCTAAAGACGAAGCTACGATGCTCTCCGGAGATAAGCGCCGCTCCCGGGCTTCTTTCGGCAGAAGCCGCTCAAACGAGAACACTGTGAGCGGTACAATCGTCTTTGCGCGAAGAAGCCGCTTCTTCGGCTCCGGGAGCCGGAGAGAGCGGCAGCATCGGAAAGGTGAAGAAGGAAGCTGTACAACACTGGGATTGTGTGCTCAACTTGCCAACTGATAGAAAACAGTACCTTACCATTCTCCTGACTTTTCCTATCACATGAATATTCGATTGGAAGCTGTTTTGGACAGCTTTTCTTTTCTTTATGCCAAACACTTGGCAGACCTCCGTACAAGGTCCAGAACACGATGGGAGATGTTTTCTGTGCTCCGGCAGGTTTTCTTTGCCAGACAGAGTGGAAAAGCTTTCTTTTAAGATGTAGACCACAAAAGACGCTAAAGACGAAGGTACGATGCTCTCCGGAGCTAAGCGCCGCTCCCGGGCTTCTTTCGGCAGAAGCCGCTCAAACGAGAACACTGTGAGCGGTACAATCATCTTTGCGCGAAGAAGCCGCTTCTTCGGCTCCGGGAGCCGGAGAGAGCGGCAGCATCGGAAAGGTGAAGAAGGAAGTTGTACAACACTGGGATTGTGTGCTCAACTTGCCAACGGATAGAAAACAGTACCTTACCATTCTCCTGACTTTTCCTATCACATGAATATTCGATTGGAAGCTGTTTTGGACAGCTTTTCTTTTCTTTATGCCAAACACTTGGCAGACCTCCGTACAACGTCCAGAACACGATGGGATATGTTTTCTGTGCTCCGGCAGGTTTTCCTTGCCAGACGTAGTGCAAAAGCTTTCTGCTAGGATGTAGACCACAAAAGACGCTAAAGACGAAGGTACGATGCTCTCCGGAGCTAAGCGCCGCTCCCAGGCTTCTTTCGGCAGAAGCCGCGCTAAGAGAGCACTGTGAGCAGTACAATCGTCTTTGCGTGAAGAAGCCACTTGTTCGGCTCCGCGAGCCGGAGAGAGCGGCAGCATCGGAAAGGTGAAGAAGGAAGCTGTACAACACTGGGATTGTGTGCTCAACATGCCAACTGATAGAAAACAGTACCTTTGCACTCTCCTGACTTTTCTAATCACATGAATATTCGATTGGAAGCTGTTTTGGACAGCTTTTCTTTTCTTTATGCCAAACACTTGGCAGACCTCCGTACAACGTCCAGATCACGTTGGGAAATGTTTTCTGTGCTGGCGCAGGTTTTCCTTGCCAGACAGAGTGGAAAAGCTTTCTGCTAGGATGTAGACCACAAAAGACGCTAAAGACGAAGGTACGATGCTCTCCGGAGCTAAGCGCCGCTCCCGGGCTTCTTTCGGCAGAAGCCGCGCTAAGAGAGCACTGTGAGCGGTACAATCGTCTTTGCGCGAAGAAGCCGCTTCTTCGGCTCCGCGAGCCGGAGAGAGAGGCAGCATCGGAAAGGTGAAGAAGGAAGCTGTACAACACTGGGATTGTGTGCTCAACTTGCCAACTGATAGAAAACAGTACCTTACCATTCTCCTGACTTTTCCTATCACATGAATATTCGATTGGAAGCTGTTTTGGACAGCTTTTCTTTTCTTAATGCCAAACAATTGGCAGACCTCCGTGCAACGTCCAGAACACGATGGGAGATGTTTTCTGTGCTCCGGCAGGTTTTCCTTGCCTGACAGAGTGGAAAAGCTTTCTGCTAAGATGTAGACCACAAAAGACGCTAAAGACGAAGGTACGATGCTCTCCGGAGCTAAGAGCCGCTCCCGGGCTTCTTTCGGCAGAAGCCGCTCAAACGAGAACACTGAGACCGGTACAATCGTCTTTGCGCGAAGAAGCCGCTTCTTCGGCTCCGGGAGCCGGAGAGAGCGGCAGCATCGGAAAGGTGAAGAAGGAAGCTGTACAACACTGGGATTGTGTGCTCAACTTGCCAACTGATAGAAAACAGTACCTTACCATTCTCCTGACTTTTCCTATCACATGAATATTCGATTGGAAGCTGTTTTGGACAGCTTTTCTTTTCTTTATGCCAAACACTTGGCAGACCTCCCTACAACGTCCAGAACACGATGGCATATGTTTTCTGTGCTCCGGCAGGTTTTCCTTGCCTGACAGAGTGGAAAAGCTTTCTGCTAGGATGTAGACCACAAAAGACGCTAAAGACGAAGGTACGATGCTCTCCGGAGCTAAGAGCCGCTCCCGGGCTTCTTTCGGCAGAAGCCGCGCTAAGAGAGCACTGTGAGCGGTACAATCGTCTTTGCGCGAAGAAGCCACTTGTTCGGCTCCGGGAGCCGGAGAGAGCGGCAGCATCGGAAAGGTGAAGAAGGAAGCTGTACAACACTAGGATTGTGTGCTCAACTTGCCAACTGATAGAAAACAGTACCTTTGCACTCTCCTGACTTTTCTAATCACATGAATATTCGATTGGAAGCTGTTTTGGACAGCTTTTCTTTTCTTTATGCCAAACACTTGGCAGACCTCCGTACAACGTCCAGATCACGTTGGGAAATGTTTTCTGTGCTGGCGCAGGTTTTCCTTGCCAGACAGAGTGGAAAAGCTTTCTGCTAGGATGTAGACCACAAAAGACGCTAAAGACGAAGGTACGATGCTCTCCGGAGCTAAGCGCCGCTCCCGGGCTTCTTTCGGCAGAAGCCGCGCTAAGAGAGCACTGTGAGCGGTACAATCGTCTTTGCGCGAAGAAGCCGCTTCTTCGGATCCGCGGGCCGGAGAGAGCGGCAGCATCGGAAAGGTGAAGAAGGAAGCTGTACAACACTGGGATTGTGTGCTCAACTTGCCAACTGATAGAAAACAGAACCTTACCATTCTCCTGACTTTTCCTATCACATGAATATTCGATTGGAAGCTGTTTTGGACAGCTTTTCTTTTCTTAATGCCAAACAATTGGCAGACTTCCGAGCAACGTCCAGAACACGATGGGAGATGTTTTCTGTGCACCGGCAGGTTTTCCTTGCCTGACAGAGTGGAAAAGCTTTCTGCTAAGATATAGACCACAAAAGACGCTAAAGACGAAGGTACGATGCTCTCCGGAGCTAAGAGCCGCTCCCGGGCTTCTTTCGGCAGAAGCCGCTCAAACGAGAATACTGTGACCGGTACAATCGTCTTTGCGCGAAGAAGCCGCTTCTTCGGCTCCAGGAGCCGGAGAGAGCGGCAGCATCGGAAACGTGAAGAAGGATGCTGTATTACACTAGGATTGCGTGCGCAGCTTGCCAACTGATAGAAAACAGTACCTTACCACTCTCCTGACTTTTCCAATCACATGAATATTCGATTGGAAGCTGTTTTGGACAGCTTTTCTTTTCTTTATGCCAAACACTTGGCAGACCTCCGTGCAACGTCCAGAACACGATGGGAGATGTTTTCGGTGCTCCGGCAGGTTTTCCTTGCCTGACAGAGTGGAAAAGCTTTCTGCTAGGATGTAGACCACAAAAGACGCTAAAGACGAAGGTACGATGCTCTCCGGATCTAAGCTCCGCTCCCGGGCTTCTTTCGGCAGAAGCCGCGCTAAGAGAGCACTGTGAGCGGTACAATCGTCTTTGCGCGAAGAAGCCGCTTCTTCGGCTCCGGGAGCCGGAGAGAGCGGCAGCATCGGAAAGGTGAAGAAGGAAGCTGTACAACACTGGGATTGTGTGCTCAACTTGCCAACTGATAGAAAACAGTACCTTACCATTCTACTGACTTTTGTAATCACATGAATATTCGATTGGAAGCTGTTTTGGACAGCTTTTCTTTTCTTTATGCCAAACACTTGGCAGACCTCCGTACAACGTCCAGAACACGATGGGAGATGTTTTCTGTGCTCCAGCAGGTTTTCCTTGCCTGACAGAGTGGAAAAGCTTTCTGCTAAGATGTAGACCACAAAAGACGCTAAAGACGAAGGTACGATGCTCTCCGGAGCTAAGAGCCGCTCCCGGGCTTCTTTCGGCAGAAGCCGCTCAAACGAGAACACTGTGACCGGTACAATCGTCTTTGCGCGAAGAAGCCGCTTCTTCGGCTCCGGGAGCCGGAGAGAGCGGCAGCATTGGAAAGGTGAAGAAGGAAGCTGTACAACACTGGGATTGTGTGCTCAACTTGCCAACTGATAGAAAACAGTACCTTACCATTCTCCTGACTTTTGTAATCACATGAATATTCGATTGGAAGCTGTTTTGGACAGCTTTTCGTTTCTTTATGCCAAACACTTGGCAGACCTCCGTACAACATCCAGATCACGATGGGAGATGTTTTCGTTGCTCCGGCAGGTTTTCCTTGCCTGACAGAGTGGAAAAGCTTTCTGCTAGGATGTAGACCACAAAAGACGCTAAAGACGAAGGTACGATGCTCTCCGGATCTAAGCTCCGCTCCCGGGCTTCTTTCGTCTGAAGCCGCGCTAAGAGAGCACTGTGAGCGGTACAATCGTCTTTGCGCGAAGAAGCCGCTTCTTCGGCTCCGGGAGCCGGAGAGAGCGGCAGCATCGGAAAGGTGAAGAAGGAAGCTGTACAACACTGGGATTGTGTGCTCAACTTGCCAACTGATAGAAAACAGTACCTTACCATTCTCCTGACTTTTCCTATCACATGAATATTCGATTGGAAGCTGTTTTGGACAGCTTTTCTTTTCTTTATGCCAAACACTTGGCAGACCTCCCTACAACGTCCAGAACACGATGGGAGATGTTTTCTGTGCTCCGGCAGGTTTTCCTTGCCAGACAGAGTGGAAAAGCTTTCTGCTAAGATGCAGACCACAAAAGACGCTAAAGACGAAGGTACGATGCTCTCCGGAGCTAAGAGCCGCTCCCGGGCTTCTTTCGGCAGAAGCCGCTCAAACGAGAACACTGTGAGCGGTACAATCGTCTTTGCGCGAAGAAGCCGCTTCTTCGGCTCCGGGAGCCGGAGAGAGCGGCAGCATCGGAAAGGTGAAGAAGGAAGCTGTACAACACTGGGATTGTGTGCTCAACTTGCCAACTGATAGAAAACAGTACCTTACCATTCTCCTGACTTTTCCTATCACATGAATATTCGATTGGAAGCTGTTTTGGACAGCTTTTCTTTTCTTTATGCCAAACACTTGGCAGACCTCCGTACAACGTCCAGAACACGATGGGATATGTTTTCTGTGCTCCGGCAGGTTTCCCTTGCCAGACGTAGTGCAAAAGCTTTCTGCTAGGATGTAGACCACAAAAGACGCTAAAGACGAAGGTACGATGCTCTCCGGAGCTAAGCGCCGCTCCCGGGCTTCTTTCGGCAGAAGCCGCGCTAAGAGAGCACTGTGAGCAGTACAATCGTCTTTGCGCGAAGAAGCCACTTGTTCGGCTCCGGGAGCCGGAGAGAGCGGCAGCATCGGAAAGGTGAAGAAGGAAGCTGTACAACACTGGGATTGTGTGCTCAACTTGCCAACTGATAGAAAACAGTACCTTTGCACTCTCCTGACTTTTCTAATCACATGAATATTCGATTGGAAGCTGTTTTGGACAGCTTTTCTTTTCTTAATGCCAAACAATTGGCAGACCTCCGTACAACGTCCAGAACACGATGGGAGATGTTTTCTGTGCTCCGGCAGGTTTTCCTTGCCTGACAGAGTGGAAAAGCTTTCTGCTAAGATGTAGACCACAAAAGACGCTAAAGACGAAGGTACGATGCTCTCCGGAGCTAAGCGCCGCTCCCGGGCTTCTTTCGGCAGAAGCCGCGCTAAGAGAGCACTGTGAGCGGTACAATCGTCTTTGCGCGAAGAAGCCGCTTCTTCGGCTCCGCGAGCCGGAGAGAGAGGCAGCATCGGAAAGGTGAAGAAGGAAGCTGTACAACACTGGGATTGTGTGCTCAACTTGCCAACTGATAGAAAACAGTACCTTACCATTCTCCTGACTTTTCCTATCACATGAATATTCGATTGGAAGCTGTTTTGGACAGCTTTTCTTTTCTTACTGCCAAACAATTGGCAGACCTCCGTGCAACGTCCAGAACACGATGGGAGATGTTTTCTGTGCTCCGGCAGGTTTTCCTTGCCTGACAGAGTGGAAAAGCTTTCTGCTAAGATGTAGACCACAAAAGACGCTAAAGACGAAGGTACGATGCTCTCCGGAGCTAAGAGCCGCTCCCAGGCTCCTTTCGGCAGAAGCCGCTCAAACGAGAACACTGAGACCGGTACAATTGACTTTGCGCGAAGAAGCCGCTTCTTCGGCTCCGGGAGCCGGAGAGAGCGGCAGCATCGGAAAGGTGAAGAAGGAAGCTGTACAACACTGGGATTGTGTGCTCAACTTGCCAACTGATAGAAAACAGTACCTTACCATTCTCCTGACTTTTCCTATCACATGAATATTCGATTGGAAGCTGTTTTGGACAGCTTTTCTTTTCTTAATGCCAAACAATTGGCAGACCTCCGTGCAACGTCCAGAACACGATGGGAGATGTTTTCTGTGCTCCGGCAGGTTTTCCTTGCCAGACAGAGTGCAAAAGCTTTCTGCTAGGATGTAGACCACAAAAGACGCTAAAGACGAAGCTACGATGCTCTCCGGAGCTAAGCGCCGCTCACGGGCTTCTTTCGGCAGAAGCCGCGCTAAGAGAGCACTGTGAGCGGTACAATCGTCTTTGCGCGAAGAAGCCGCTTCTTCGGCTCCAGGAGCCGGAGAGAGCGGCAGCATCGGAAACGTGAAGAAGGAAGCTGTATTACACTAGGATTGCGTGCGCAGCTTGCCAACTGATAGAAAACAGTACCTTACCACTCTCCTGACTTTTCCAATCACATGAATATTCGATTGGAAGCTGTTTTGGACAGCTTTTCTTTTCTTTATGCCAAACACTTGGCAGACCTCCGTGCAACGTCCAGAACACGATGGGAGATGTTTTCGGTGCTCCGGCAGGTTTTCCTTGCCTGACAGAGTGGAAAAGCTTTCTGCTAGGATGTAGACCACAAAAGACGCTAAAGACGAAGGTACGATGCTCTCCGGAGCTAAGCGCCGCTCCCGGGCTTCTTTCGGCAGAAGCCGCGCTAAGAGAGCACTGTGAGCAGTACAATCGTCTTTGCGCGAAGAAGCCACTTGTTCGACTCCGCGAGCCGGAGAGAGCGGCAGCATCGGAAAGGTGAAGAAGGAAGCTGTACAACACTAGGATTGTGTGCTCAACTTGCCAACTGATAGAAAACAGTACCTTTGCACTCTCCTGACATTTCTAATCACATGAATATTCGATTGGAAGCTGTTTTGGACAGCTTTTCTTTTCTTTATGCCAAACACTTGGCAGACCTCCGTACAACGTCCAGATCACGTTGGGAAATGTTTTCTGTGCTGGCGCAGGTTTTCCTTGCCAGACAGAGTGGAAAAGCTTTCTGCTAGGATGTAGACCACAAAAGACGCTAAAGACGAAGGTACGATGCTCTCCGGAGCTAAGCGCCGCTCCCGGGCTTCTTTCGGCAGAAGCCGCGCTAAGAGAGCACTGTGAGCGGTACAATCGTCTTTGCGCGAAGAAGCCGCTTCTTCGGATCCGCGGGCCGGAGAGAGCGGCAGCATCGGAAAGGTGAAGAAGGAAGCTGTACAACACTGGGATTGTGTGCTCAACTTGCCAACTGATAGAAAACAGTACCTTACCATTCTCCTGACTTTTCCTATCACATGAATATTCGATTGGAAGCTGTTTTGGACAGCTTTTCGTTTCTTAATGCCAAACAATTGGCAGACCTCCGTGCAACGTCCAGAACACGATGGGAGATGTTTTCTGTGCTCCGGCAGGTTTTCCTTGCCTGACAGAGTGGAAAAGCTTTCTGCTAAGATGTAGACCACAAAAGACGCTAAAGACGAAGGTACGATGCTCTCCGGAGCTAAGAGCCGCTCCCGGGCTTCTTTCGGCAGAAGCCGATCAAACGAGAGCACTGTGAGCGGTACAATCGTCTTTGCGCGAAGAAGCCGCTTCTTCGGCTCCGCGAGCCGGAGAGAGCGGCAGCATCGGAAAGGTGAAGAAGGAAGCTGTACAACACTAGGATTGTGTGCACAGCTTGCCAACTGATAGAAAACAGTACCTTACCATTCTCCTGACTTTTGTAATCACATGAATATTCGATTGGAAGCTGTTTTGGACAGCTTTTCTTTTCTTTATGCCAAACACTTGGCAGACCTCCGTACAACGTCCAGAACACGATGGGAGATGTTTTCTGTGCTCCGGCAGGTTTTCCTTGCCTGACAGAGTGGAAAAGCTTTCTGCTAAGATGTAGACCACAAAAGACGCTAAAGACGAAGGTACGATGCTCTCCGGAGCTAAGAGCCGCTCCCGGGCTTCTTTCGGCAGAAGCCGCTCAAACGAGAACACTGTGAGCGGTACAATCGTCTTTGCGCGAAGAAGCCGCTTCTTCGGCTCCGGGAGCCAGAGAGAGCGGCAGCATCGGAAAGGTGAAGAAGGAAGCTGTACAACACTGGGATTGTGTGCTCAACTTGCCAACTGATAGAAAACAGTACCTTACCATTCTCCTGACTTTTCCTATCACATGAATATTCGATTGGAAGCTGTTTTGGACAGCTTTTCTTTTCTTAATGCCAAACAATTGGCAGACCTCCGTGCAACGTCCAGAACACGATGGGAGATGTTTTCTGTGCTCCGGCAGGTTTTCCTTGCCTGACAGAGTGGAAAAGCTTTCTGCTAAGATGTAGACCACAAAAGACGCTAAAGACGAAGCTACGATGCTCTCCGGAGCTAAGCGCCGCTCACGGGCTTCTTTCGGCAGAAGCCGCGCTAAGAGAGCACTGTGAGCGGTACAATCGTCTTTGCGCGAAGAAGCCGCTTCTTCGGCTCCAGGAGCCGGAGATAGCGGCAGCATCGGAAAGGTGAAGAAGGATGCTGTATTACACAAGGATTGCGTGCGCAGCTTGCCAACTGATATAAAACAGTACCTTACCACTCTCCTGACTTTTCCAATCACATGAATATTCGATTGGAAGCTGTTTTGGACAGCTTTTCTTTTCTTTATGCCAAACACTTGGCAGACCTCCGTGCAACGTCCAGATCACGTTGGGAAATGTTTTCTGTGCCGGCGCAGGTTTTCCTTGCCAGACAGAGTGGAAAAGATTTCTGCTAGGGTGTAGACCACAAAAGACGCTAAAGACGAAGGTACGATGCTCTCCGGAGCTAAGCGCCGCTCCCGGGCTTCTTTCGGCAGAAGCCTCTGTAACGAGAACACTGTGAGCGGTACAATCGTCTTTGCGCGAAGAAGCCGCTTCTTCGGCTCCGGGAGCCGGAGAGAGCGGCAGCATTGGAAAGGTGAAGAAGGAAGCTGTACAACACTGGGATTGTGTGCTCAACTTGCCAACTGATACAAAACAGTACCTTACCATTCTCCTGACTTTTGTAATCACATGAATATTCGATGGGAAGCTGTTTTGGACAGCTTTTCGTTTCTTTATGCCAAACACTTGGCAGACCTCCGTACAACATCCAGATCACGATGGGAGATGTTTTCGGTGCTCCGGCAGGTTTTCCTTGCCTGACAGAGTGGAAAAGCTTTCTGCTAGGATGTAGACCACAAAAGACGCTAAAGACGAAGGTACGATGCTCTCCGGATCTAAGCTCCGCTCCCGGGCTTCTTTCGTCAGAAGCCGCGCTAAGAGAGCACTGTGAGCGGTACAATCGTCTTTGCGCGAAGAAGCCGCTTCTTCGGCTCCGGGAGCCGGAGAGAGCGGCAGCATCGGAAAGGTGAAGAAGGAAGCTGTACAACACTGGGATTGTGTGCTCAACTTGCCAACTGATAGAAAACAGTACCTTACCATTCTCCTGACTTTTCCTATCACATGAATATTCGATTGGAAGCTGTTTTGGACAGCTTTTCTTTTCTTTATGCCAAACACTTGGCAGACCTCCCTACAACGTCCAGAACACGATGGGAGATGTTTTCTGTGCTCCGGCAGGTTTTCCTTGCCAGACAGAGTGGAAAAGCTTTCTGCTAAGATGCAGACCACAAAAGACGCTAAAGACGAAGGTACGATGCTCTCCGGAGCTAAGAGCCGCTCCCGGGCTTCTTTCGGCAGAAGCCGCTCAAACGAGAACACTGTGAGCGGTACAATCGTCTTTGCGCGAAGAAGCCGCTTCTTCGGCTCCGGGAGCCGGAGAGAGCGGCAGCATCGGAAAGGTGAAGAAGGAAGCTGTACAACACTGGGATTGTGTGCTCAACTTGCCAACTGATAGAAAACAGTACCTTACCATTCTCCTGACTTTTCCTATCACATGAATATTCGATTGGAAGCTGTTTTGGACAGCTTTTCTTTTCTTTATGCCAAACACTTGGCAGACCTCCGTACAACGTCCAGAACACGATGGGATATGTTTTCTGTGCTCCGGCAGGTTTCCCTTGCCAGACGTAGTGCAAAAGCTTTCTGCTAGGATGTAGACCACAAAAGACGCTAAAGACGAAGGTACGATGCTCTCCGGAGCTAAGCGCCGCTCCCGGGCTTCTTTCGGCAGAAGCCGCGCTAAGAGAGCACTGTGAGCAGTACAATCGTCTTTGCGCGAAGAAGCCACTTGTTCGGCTCCGGGAGCCGGAGAGAGCGGCAGCATCGGAAAGGTGAAGAAGGAAGCTGTACAACACTGGGATTGTGTGCTCAACTTGCCAACTGATAGAAAACAGTACCTTTGCACTCTCCTGACTTTTCTAATCACATGAATATTCGATTGGAAGCTGTTTTGGACAGCTTTTCTTTTCTTTATGCCAAACACTTGGCAGACCTCCCTACAACGTCCAGAACACGATGGGAGATGTTTTCTGTGCTGGCGCAGGTTTTCCTTGCCAGACAGAGTGGAAAAGCTTTCTGCTAAGATGTAGACCACAAAAGACGCTAAAGACGAAGGTACGATGCTCTCCGGAGCTAAGCGCCGCTCCCGGGCTTCTTTCGGCAGAAGCCGCGCTAAGAGAGCACTGTGAGCGGTACAATCGTCTTTGCGCGAAGAAGCCGCTTGTTCGGCTCCGCGAGCCGGAGAGAGAGGCAGCATCGGAAAGGTGAAGAAGGAAGCTGTACAACACTGGGATTGTGTGCTCAACTTGCCAACTGATAGAAAACAGTACCTTACCATTCTCCTGACTTTTCCTATCACATGAATATTCGATTGGAAGCTGTTTTGGACAGCTTTTCTTTTCTTACTGCCAAACAATTGGCAGACCTCCGTGCAACGTCCAGAACACGATGGGAGATGTTTTCTGTGCTCCGGCAGGTTTTCCTTGCCTGACAGAGTGGAAAAGCTTTCTGCTAAGATGTAGACCACAAAAGACGCTAAAGACGAAGGTACGATGCTCTCCGGAGCTAAGAGCCGCTCCCAGGCTTCTTTCGGCAGAAGCCGCTCAAACGAGAACACTGAGACCGGTACAATTGACTTTGCGCGAAGAAGCCGCTTCTTCGGCTCCGGGAGCCGGAGAGAGCGGCAGCATCGGAAAGGTGAAGAAGGAAGCTGTACAACACTGGGATTGTGTGCTCAACTTGCCAACTGATAGAAAACAGTACCTTACCATTCTCCTGACTTTTCCTATCACATGAATATTCGATTGGAAGCTGTTTTGGACAGCTTTTCTTTTCTTAATGCCAAACAATTGGCAGACCTCCGTGCAACGTCCAGAACACGATGGGAGATGTTTTCTGTGCTCCGGCAGGTTTTCCTTGCCAGACAGAGTGCAAAAGCTTTCTGCTAGGATGTAGACCACAAAAGACGCTAAAGACGAAGCTACGATGCTCTCCGGAGCTAAGCGCCGCTCACGGGCTTCTTTCGGCAGAAGCCGCGCTAAGAGAGCACTGTGAGCGGTACAATCGTCTTTGCGCGAAGAAGCCGCTTCTTCGGCTCCAGGAGCCGGAGAGAGCGGCAGCATCGGAAACGTGAAGAAGGAAGCTGTATTACACTAGGATTGCGTGCGCAGCTTGCCAACTGATAGAAAACAGTACCTTACCACTCTCCTGACTTTTCCAATCACATGAATATTCGATTGGAAGCTGTTTTGGACAGCTTTTCTTTTCTTTATGCCAAACACTTGGCAGACCTCCGTGCAACGTCCAGAACACGATGGGAGATGTTTTCGGTGCTCCGGCAGGTTTTCCTTGCCTGACAGAGTGGAAAAGCTTTCTGCTAGGATGTAGACCACAAAAGACGCTAAAGACGAAGGTACGATGCTCTCCGGAGCTAAGCGCCGCTCCCGGGCTTCTTTCGGCAGAAGCCGCGCTAAGAGAGCACTGTGAGCAGTACAATCGTCTTTGCGCGAAGAAGCCACTTGTTCGACTCCGCGAGCCGGAGAGAGCGGCAGCATCGGAAAGGTGAAGAAGGAAGCTGTACAACACTAGGATTGTGTGCTCAACTTGCCAACTGATAGAAAACAGTACCTTTGCACTCTCCTGACATTTCTAATCACATGAATATTCGATTGGAAGCTGTTTTGGACAGCTTTTCTTTTCTTTATGCCAAACACTTGGCAGACCTCCGTACAACGTCCAGATCACGTTGGGAAATGTTTTCTGTGCTGGCGCAGGTTTTCCTTGCCAGACAGAGTGGAAAAGCTTTCTGCTAGGATGTAGACCACAAAAGACGCTAAAGACGAAGGTACGATGCTCTCCGGAGCTAAGCGCCGCTCCCGGGCTTCTTTCGGCAGAAGCCGCGCTAAGAGAGCACTGTGAGCGGTACAATCGTCTTTGCGCGAAGAAGCCGCTTCTTCGGATCCGCGGGCCGGAGAGAGCGGCAGCATCGGAAAGGTGAAGAAGGAAGCTGTACAACACTGGGATTGTGTGCTCAACTTGCCAACTGATAGAAAACAGTACCTTACCATTCTCCTGACTTTTCCTATCACATGAATATTCGATTGGAAGCTGTTTTGGACAGCTTTTCGTTTCTTAATGCCAAACAATTGGCAGACCTCCGTGCAACGTCCAGAACACGATGGGAGATGTTTTCTGTGCTCCGGCAGGTTTTCCTTGCCTGACAGAGTGGAAAAGCTTTCTGCTAAGATGTAGACCACAAAAGACGCTAAAGACGAAGGTACGATGCTCTCCGGAGCTAAGAGCCGCTCCCGGGCTTCTTTCGGCAGAAGCCGATCAAACGAGAGCACTGTGAGCGGTACAATCGTCTTTGCGCGAAGAAGCCGCTTCTTCGGCTCCGCGAGCCGGAGAGAGCGGCAGCATCGGAAAGGTGAAGAAGGAAGCTGTACAACACTAGGATTGTGTGCACAGCTTGCCAACTGATAGAAAACAGTACCTTACCATTCTCCTGACTTTTGTAATCACATGAATATTCGATTGGAAGCTGTTTTGGACAGCTTTTCTTTTCTTTATGCCAAACACTTGGCAGACCTCCGTACAACGTCCAGAACACGATGGGAGATGTTTTCTGTGCTCCGGCAGGTTTTCCTTGCCTGACAGAGTGGAAAAGCTTTCTGCTAAGATGTAGACCACAAAAGACGCTAAAGACGAAGGTACGATGCTCTCCGGAGCTAAGAGCCGCTCCCGGGCTTCTTTCGGCAGAAGCCGCTCAAACGAGAACACTGTGAGCGGTACAATCGTCTTTGCGCGAAGAAGCCGCTTCTTCGGCTCCGGGAGCCAGAGAGAGCGGCAGCATCGGAAAGGTGAAGAAGGAAGCTGTACAACACTGGGATTGTGTGCTCAACTTGCCAACTGATAGAAAACAGTACCTTACCATTCTCCTGACTTTTCCTATCACATGAATATTCGATTGGAAGCTGTTTTGGACAGCTTTTCTTTTCTTAATGCCAAACAATTGGCAGACCTCCGTGCAACGTCCAGAACACGATGGGAGATGTTTTCTGTGCTCCGGCAGGTTTTCCTTGCCTGACAGAGTGGAAAAGCTTTCTGCTAAGATGTAGACCACAAAAGACGCTAAAGACGAAGGTACGATGCTCTCCGGAGCTAAGAGCCGCTCCCGGGCTTCTTTCGGCAGAAGCCGCTCAAACGAGAACACTGTGAGCGGTACGATCGTCTTTGCGCGAAGAAGCCGCTTCTTCGGCTCCGGGAGCCGGAGAGAGCGGCAGCATCGGAAAGGTGAAGAAGGAAGCTGTACAACACTGGGATTGTGTGCTCAACTTGCCAACTGATAGAAAACAGTACCTTACCATTCTCCTGACTTTTCCTATCACATGAATATTCGATTGGAAGCTGTTTTGGACAGCTTTTCTTTTCTTTATGCCAAACACTTGGCAGACCTCCGTACAACGTCCAGAACACGATGGGATATGTTTTCTGTGCTCCGGCAGGTTTCCCTTGCCAGACGTAGTGCAAAAGTTTTCTGCTAGGATGTAGACCACAAAAGACGCTAAAGACGAAGGTACGATGCTCTCCGGAGCTAAGCGCCGCTCCCGGGCTTCTTTCGGCAGAAGCCGCGCTAAGAGAGCACTGTGAGCAGTACAATCGTCTTTGCGCGAAGAAGCCACTTGTTCGGGTCCGCGAGCCGGAGAGAGCGGCAGCATCGGAAAGGTGAAGAAGGAAGCTGTACAACACTGGGATTGTGTGCTCAACTTGCCAACTGATAGAAAACAGTACCTTTGCACTTTCCTGACTTTTCTAATCACATGAATATTCGATTGGAAGCTGTTTTGGACAGCTTTTCTTTTCTTTATGCCAAACACTTGGCAGACCTCCGTACAACGTCCAGAACACGATGGGAGATGTTTTCTGTGCTCCGGCAGGTTTTCCTTGCCTGACAGAGTGGAAAAGCTTTCTGCTAAGATGTAGACCACAAAAGACGCTAAAGACGAAGGTACGATGCTCTCCGGAGCTAAGCGCCGCTCCCGGGCTTCTTTCGGCAGAAGCCGCGCTAAGAGAGCACTGTGAGCGGTACAATCGTCTTTGCGCGAAGAAGCCGCTTCTTCGGCTCCAGGAGCCGGAGAGAGAGGCAGCATCGGAAAGGTGAAGAAGGAAGCTGTACAACACTGGGATTGTGTGCTCAACTTGCCAACTGATAGAAAACAGTACCTTACCATTCTCCTGACTTTTCCTATCACATGAATATTCGATTGGAAGCTGTTTTGGACAGCTTTTCTTTTCTTAATGCCAAACAATTGGCAGACCTCCGTGCAACGTCCAGAACACGATGGGAGATGTTTTCTGTGCTCCGGCAGGTTTTCCTTGCCTGACAGAGTGGAAAAGCTTTCTGCTAAGATGTAGACCACAAAAGACGCTAAAGACGAAGGTACGATGCTCTCCGGAGCTAAGAGCCGCTCCCAGGCTTCTTTCGGCAGAAGCCGCTCAAACGAGAACACTGAGACCGGTACAATTGTCTTTGCGCGAAGAAGCCGCTTCTTCGGCTCCGGGAGCCGGAGAGAGCGGCAGCATCGGAAAGGTGAAGAAGGAAGCTGTACAACACTGGGATTGTGTGCTCAACTTGCCAACTGATAGAAAACAGTACCTTACCATTCTCCTGACTTTTCCTATCACATGAATATTCGATTGGAAGCTGTTTTGGACAGCTTTTCTTTTCTTTATGCCAAACACTTGGCAGAACTCCCTACAACGTCCAGAACACGATGGGATATGTTTTCTGTGCTCCGGCAGGTTTTCCTTGCCAGACAGAGTGCAAAAGCTTTCTGCTAGGATGTAGACCACAAAAGACGCTAAAGACGAAGCTACGATGCTCTTCGGAGCTAAGCGCCGCTCACGGGCTTCTTTCGGCAGAAGCCGCGCTAAGAGAGCACTGTGAGCGGTACAATCGTCTTTGCGCGAAGAAGCCGCTTCTTCGGCTCCAGGAGCCGGAGAGAGCGGCAGCATCGGAAACGTGAAGAAGGAAGCTGTATTACACTAGGATTGCGTGCGCAGCTTGCCAACTGATAGAAAACAGTACCTTACCACTCTCCTGACTTTTCCAATCACATGAATATTCGATTGGAAGCTGTTTTGGACAGCTTTTCTTTTCTTTATGCCAAACACTTGGCAGACCTCCGTGCAACGTCCAGAACACGATGGGAGATGTTTTCGGTGCTCCGGCAGGTTTTCCTTGCCTGACAGAGTGGAAAAGCTTTCTGCTAGGATGTAGACCACAAAAGACGCTAAAGACGAAGGTACGATGCTCTCCGGAGCTAAGCGCCGCTCCCGGGCTTCTTTCGGCAGAAGCCGCGCTAAGAGAGCACTGTGAGCAGTACAATCGTCTTTGCGCGAAGAAGCCACTTGTTCGACTCCGCGAGCCGGAGAGAGCGGCAGCATCGGAAAGGTGAAGAAGGAAGCTGTACAACACTAGGATTGTGTGCTCAACTTGCCAACTGATAGAAAACAGTACCTTTGCACTCTCCTGACATTTCTAATCACATGAATATTCGATTGGAAGCTGTTTTGGACAGCTTTTCTTTTCTTTATGCCAAACACTTGGCAGACCTCCGTACAACGTCCAGATCACGTTGGGAAATGTTTTCTGTGCTGGCGCAGGTTTTCCTTGCCAGACAGAGTGGAAAAGCTTTCTGCTAGGATGTAGACCACAAAAGACGCTAAAGACGAAGGTACGATGCTCTCCGGAGCTAAGCGCCGCTCCCGGGCTTCTTTCGGCAGAAGCCGCGCTAAGAGAGCACTGTGAGCGGTACAATCGTCTTTGCGCGAAGAAGCCGCTTCTTCGGATCCGCGGGCCGGAGAGAGCGGCAGCATCGGAAAGGTGAAGAAGGAAGCTGTACAACACTGGGATTGTGTGCTCAACTTGCCAACTGATAGAAAACAGTACCTTACCATTCTCCTGACTTTTCTAATCACATGAATATTCGATTGGAAGCTGTTTTGGACAGCTTTTCGTTTCTTAATGCCAAACAATTGGCAGACCTCCGTGCAACGTCCAGAACACGATGGGAGATGTTTTCTGTGCTCCGGCAGGTTTTCCTTGCCTGACAGAGTGGAAAAGCTTTCTGCTAAGATGTAGACCACAAAAGACGCTAAAGACGAAGGTACGATGCTCTCCGGAGCTAAGAGCCGCTCCCGGGCTTCTTTCGGCAGAAGCCGCTCAAACGAGAGCACTGTGAGCGGTACAATCGTCTTTGCGCGAAGAAGCCGCTTCTTCGGCTCCGCGAGCCGGAGAGAGCGGCAGCATCGGAAAGGTGAAGAAGGAAGCTGTACAACACTGGGATTGTGTGCTCAACTTGCCAACTGATAGAAAACAGTACCTTACCATTCTCCTGACTTTTCCTATCACATGAATATTCGATTGGAAGCTGTTTTGGACAGCTTTTCTTTTCTTAATGCCAAACAATTGGCAGACCTCCGTGCAACGTCCAGAACACGATGGGAGATGTTTTCTGTGCTCCGGCAGGTTTTCCTTGCCTGACAGAGTGGAAAATCTTTCTGCTAAGATGTAGACCACAAAAGACGCTAAAGACGAAGGTACGATGCTCTCCGGAGCTAAGCGCCTCTCACGGGCTTCTTTCGGCAGAAGCCGCGCTAAGAGAGCACTGTGAGCGGTACAATCGTCTTTGCGCGAAGAAGCCGCTTCTTCGGCTCCGGGAGCCGGAGAGAGCGGCAGCATCGGAAAGGTGAAGAAGGATGCTGTATTACACAAGGATTGCGTGCGCAGCTTGCCAACTGATATAAAACAGTACCTTACCACTCTCCTGACTTTTCCAATCACATGAATATTCGATTGGAAGCTGTTTTGGACAGCTTTTCTTTTCTTTATGCCAAACACTTGGCAGACCTCCGTACAACGTCCAGATCACGTTGGGAAATGTTTTCTGTGCCGGCGCAGGTTTTCCTTGCCAGACAGAGTGGAAAAGCTTTCTGGTAGTATGTAGACCACAAAAGACGCTAAAGACGAAGGTACGATGCTCTCCGGAGCTAAGCGCCGCTCCCGGGCTTCTTTCGGCAGAAGCCGCGCTAAGAGAGCACTGTGAGCGGTACAATCGTCTTTGCGCGAAGAAGCCGCTTCTTCGGCTCCGCGAGCCGGAGAGAGAGGCAGCATCGGAAAGGTGAAGAAGGAAGCTGTACAACACTGGGATTGTGTGCTCAACTTGCCAACTGATAGAAAACAGTACCTTACCATTCTCCTGACTTTTCCTATCACATGAATATTCGATTGGAAGCTGTTTTGGACAGCTTTTCTTTTCTTTATGCCAAACAATTGGCAGACCTCCGTGCAACGTCCAGAACACGATGGGAGATGTTTTCGGTGCTCCGGCAGGTTTTCCTTGCCTGACAGAGTGGAAAAGCTTTCTGCTAAGATGTAGACCACAAAAGACGCTAAAGACGAAGGTACGATGCTCTCCGGAGCTAAGAGCCGCTCCCGGGCTTCTTTCGGCAGAAGCCGCTCAAACGAGAACACTGAGACCGGTACAATCGTCTTTGCGCGAAGAAGCCGCTTCTTCGGCTCCGGGAGCCGGAGAGAGCGGCAGCATCGGAAAGGTGAAGAAGGAAGCTGTACAACACTGGGATTGTGTGCTCAACTTGCCAACTGATAGAAAACAGTACCTTACCATTCTCCTGACTTTTCCTATCACATGAATATTCGATTGGAAGCTGTTTTGGACAGCTTTTCTTTTCTTTATGCCAAACAATTGGCAGACCTCCGTACAACGTCCAGAACACGATGGGATATGTTTTCTGTGCTCCGGCAGGTTTTCCTTGCCAGACAGAGTGGAAAAGCTTTCTGCTAGGATGTAGACCACAAAAGACGCTAAAGACGAAGGTACGATGCTCTCCGGAGCTAAGCGCCGCTCCCGGGCTTCTTTCGGCAGAAGCCGCGCTAAGAGAGCACTGTGAGCGGTACAATCGTCTTTGCGCGAAGAAGCCACTTGTTCGGCTCCAGGAGCCGGAGAGAGCGGCAGCATCGGAAAGGTGAAGAAGGAAGCTGTACAACACTGGGATTGTGTGCTCAACTTGCCAACTGATAGAAAACAGTACCTTTGCACTCTCCTGACTTTTCTAATCACATGAATATTCGATTGGAAGCTGTTTTGGACAGCTTTTCTTTTCTTTATGCCAAACACTTGGCAGACCTCCGTACAACGTCCAGATCACGTTGGGAAATGTTTTCTGTGCTGGCGCAGGTTTTCCTTGCCAGACAGAGTGGAAAAGCTTTCTGCTAGGATGTAGACCACAAAAGACGCTAAAGACGAAAGTACGATGCTCTCCGGAGATAAGCGCCGCTCCCGGGCTTCTTTCGGCAGAAGCCGCGCTAAGAGAGCACTGTGAGCGGTACAATCGTCTTTGCGCGAAGAAGCCGCTTCTTCGGATCCGCGGGCCGGAGAGAGCGGCAGCATCGGAAAGGTGAAGAAGGAAGCTGTACAACACTGGGATTGTGTGCTCAACTTGCCAACTGATAGAAAACAGTACCTTACCATTCTCCTGACTTTTGTAATCACATGAATATTTGATTGGAAGCTGTTTTGGACAGCTTTTCTTTTCTTTATGCCAAACACTTGGCAGACCTCCGTACAACGTCCAGAACACGATGGGAGATGTTTTCTGTGCTCCAGCAGGTTTTCCTTGCCTGACAGAGTGGAAAAGCTTTCTGCTAAGATGTAGACCACAAAAGACGCTAAAGACGAAGGTACGATGCTCTCCGGAGCTAAGAGCCGCTCCCGGGCTTCTTTCGGCAGAAGCCGCTCAAACGAGAACACTGAGACCGGTACAATCGTCTTTGCGCGAAGAAGCCGCTTCTTCGGCTCCGGGAGCCGGAGAGAGCGGCAGCATCGGAAAGGTGAAGAAGGAAGCTGTACAACACTGGGATTGTGTGCTCAACTTGCCAACTGATAGAAAACAGTACCTTACCATTCTCCTGACTTTTCCTATCACATGAATATTCGATTGGAAGCTGTTTTGGACAGCTTTTCTTTTCTTTATGCCAAACACTTGGCAGACCTCCCTACAACGTCCAGAACACGATGGGATATGTTTTCTGTGCTCCGGCAGGTTTTCCTTGCCAGACAGAGTGGAAAAGCTTTCTGCTAGGATGTAGACCACAAAAGACGCTAAAGACGAAGGTACGATGCTCTCCGGAGCTAAGAGCCGCTCCCGGGCTTCTTTCGGCAGAAGCCGCGCTAAGAGAGCACTGTGAGCGGTACAATCGTCTTTGCGCGAAGAAGCCACTTGTTCGGCTCCGGGAGCCGGAGAGAGCGGCAGCATCGGAAAGGTGAAGAAGGAAGCTGTACAACACTGGGATTGTGTGCTCAACTTGCCAACTGATAGAAAACAGTACCTTTGCACTCTCCTGACTTTTCTAATCACATGAATATTCGATTGGAAGCTGTTTTGGACAGCTTTTCTTTTCTTTATGCCAAACACTTGGCAGACCTCCGTACAACGTCCAGATCACGTTGGGAAATGTTTTCTGTGCTGGCGCAGGTTTTCCTTGCCAGACAGAGTGGAAAAGCTTTCTGCTAGGATGTAGACCACAAAAGACGCTAAAGACGAAAGTACGATGCTCTCCGGAGCTAAGCGCCGCTCCCGGGCTTCTTTCGGCAGAAGCCGCGCTAAGAGAGCACTGTGAGCGGTACAATCGTCTTTGCGCGAAGAAGCCGCTTCTTCGGATCCGCGGGCCGGAGAGAGCGGCAGCATCGGAAAGGTGAAGAAGGAAGCTGTACAACACTGGGATTGTGTGCTCAACTTGCCAACTGATAGAAAACAGTACCTTACCATTCTCCTGACTTTTGTAATCACATGAATATTTGATTGGAAGCTGTTTTGGACAGCTTTTCTTTTCTTTATGCCAAACAATTGGCAGACCTCCGTGCAACGTCCAGAACACGATGGGAGATGTTTTCTGTGCTCCGGCAGGTTTTCCTTGCCTGACAGAGTGGAAAAGCTTTCTGCTAAGATGTAGACCACAAAAGACGCTAAAGACGAAGGTACGATGCTCTCCGGAGCTAAGCGCCGCTCCCGGGCTGCTTTCGGGAGAAGCTGCGCTAAGAGAGCACTGTGAGCGGTACAATAGTCTTTGCGCGAAGAAGCCGCTTCTTCGGCTCCGCGATCCGGAGAGAGAGGCAGCATCGGAAAGGTGAAGAAGGAAGCTGTACAACACTGGGATTGTGTGCTCAACTTGCCAACTGATAGAAAACAGTACCTTACCATTCTCCTGACTTTTCCTATCACATGAATATTCGATTGGAAGCTGTTTTGGACAGCTTTTCTTTTCTTAATGCCAAACAATTGGCAGACCTCCGTGCAACGTCCAGAACACGATGGGAGATGTTTTCTGTGCTCCGGCAGGTTTTCCTTGCCTGACAGAGTGGAAAAGCTTTCTGCTAAGATGTAGACCACAAAAGACGCTAAAGACGAAGGTACGATGCTCTCCGGAGCTAAGAGCCGCTCCCGGGCTTCTTTCGGCAGAAGCTGCTCAAACGAGAACACTGAGACCGGTACAATCGTCTTTGCGCGAAGAAGCCGCTTCTTCGGCTCCGGGAGCCGGAGAGAGCGGCAGCATCGGAAAGGTGAAGAAGGAAGCTGTACAACACTGGGATTGTGTGCTCAACTTGCCAACTGATAGAAAACAGTACCTTACCATTCTCCTGACTTTTCCTATCACATGAATATTCGATTGGAAGCTGTTTTGGACAGCTTTTCTTTTCTTTATGCCAAACACTTGGCAGACCTCCCTACAACGTCCAGAACACGATGGGATATGTTTTCTGTGCTCCGGCAGGTTTTCCTTGCCAGACAGAGTGGAAAAGCTTTCTGCTAGGATGTAGACCACAAAAGACGCTAAAGACGAAGGTACGATGCTCTCTGGAGCTTAGCGCCGCTCCCGGGCTTCTTTCGGCAGAAGCCGCGCTAAGAGAGCACTGTGAGCGGTACAATCGTCTTTGCGCGAAGAAGCCACTTGTTCGGCTCCGGGAGCCGGAGAGAGCGGCAGCATCGGAAAGGTGAAGAAGGAAGCTGTACAACACTGGGATTGTGTGCTCAACTTGCCAACTGATAGAAAACAGTACCTTTGCACTCTCCTGACTTTTCTAATCACATGAATATTCGATTGGAAGCTGTTTTGGACAGCTTTTCTTTTCTTTATGCCAAACACTTGGCAGACCTCCGTACAACGTCCAGATCACGTTGGGAAATGTTTTCTGTGCTGGCGCAGGTTTTCCTTGCCAGACAGAGTGGAAAAGCTTTCTGCTAGGATGTAGACCACAAAAGACGCTAAAGACGAAGGTACGATGCTCTCCGGAGCTAAGCGCCGCTCCCGGGCTTCTTTCGGCAGAAGCCGCGCTAAGAGAGCACTGTGAGCGGTACAATCGTCTTTGCGCGAAGAAGCCGCTTCTTCGGATCCGCGGGCCGGAGAGAGCGGCAGCATCGGAAAGGTGAAGAAGGAAGCTGTACAACACTGGGATTGTGTGCTCAACTTGCCAACTGATAGAAAACAGTACCTTACCATTCTCCTGACTTTTGTAATCACATGAATCTTCGATTGGAAGCTGTTTTGGACAGCTTTTCTTTTCTTAATGCCAAACAATTGGCAGACCTCCGTGCAACGTCCAGAACACGATGGGAGATGTTTTCTGTGCTCCGGCAGGTTTTCCTTGCCTGACAGAGTGGAAAAGCTTTCTGCTAAGATATAGACCACAAAAGACGCTAAAGACGAAGGTACGATGCTCTCCGGAGCTAAGAGCCGCTCCCGGGCTTCTTTCGGCAGAAGCCGCTGAATGGAGAACACTGTGACTGGTACAATCGTCTTTGCGCGAAGAAGCCGCTTCTTCGGCTCCGCGAGCCGGAGAGAGCGGCAGCATCGGAAAGGTGAAGAAGGAAGCTGTACAACACTGGGATTGTGTGCTCAACTTGCCAACTGATAGAAAACAGTACCTTACCATTCTCCTGACTTTTCCTATCACATGAATATTCGATTGGAAGCTGTTTTGGACAGCTTTTCTTTTCTTTATGCCAAACACTTGGCAGACCTCCGTACAACGTCCAGAACACGATGGGATATGTTTTATGTGCTCCGGCAGGTTTTCCTTGCCAGACAGAGTGCAAAAGCTTTCTGCTAGGATGTAGACCACAAAAGACGCTAAAGACGAAGCTACGATGCTCTCCGGAGCTAAGCGCCGCTCACGGGCTTCTTTCGGCAGAAGCCGCGCTAAGAGAGCACTGTGAGCGGTACAATCGTCTTTGCGCGAAGAAGCCGCTTCTTCGGCTCCAGGAGCCGGAGAGAGCGGCAGCATCGGAAACGTGAAGAAGGATGCTGTATTACACTAGGATTGCGTGCGCAGCTTGCCAACTGATAGAAAACAGTACCTTACCACTCTCCTGACTTTTCCAATCACATGAATATTCGATTGGAAGCTGTTTTGGACAGCTTTTCTTTTCTTTATGCCAAACACTTGGCAGACCTCCGTGCAACGTCCAGAACACGATGGCAGATGTTTTCGGTGCTCCGGCAGGTTTTCCTTGCCTGACAGAGTGGAAAAGATTTCTGCTAGGATGTAGACCACAAAAGACGCTAAAGACAAAGGTACGATGCTCTCCGGATCTAAGCTCCGCTCCCGGGCTTCTTTCGGCAGAAGCCGCGCTAAGAGAGCACTGTGAGCGGTACAATCGTCTTTGCGCGAAGAAGCCGCTTCTTCGGCTCCGGGAGCCGGAGAGAGCGGCAGCATCGGAAAGGTGAAGAAGGAAGCTGTACAACACTAGGATTGTGTGCACAGCTTGCCAACTGATAGAAAACAGTACCTTACCATTCTCCTGACTTTTGTAATCACATGAATATTCGATTGGAAGCTGTTTTGGACAGCTTTTCTTTTCTTTATGCCAAACACTTGGCAGACCTCCGTACAACATCCAGATCACGTTGGGAGATGTTTTCTGTGCTCCCGCAGGTTTTCCTTGCCTGACAGAGTGGAAAAGATTTCTGCTAGGATGTAGACCACAAAAGTCGCTAAAGACGAAGGTACGATGCTCTCCGGAGCTAAGCGCCGCTCCCGGGCTTCTTTCGGCAGAAGCCGCGCTAAGAGAGCACTGTGACTGGTACAATCGTCTTTGCGCGAAGAAGCCGCTTCTTCGGCTCCGGGAGCCGGAGAGAGCGGCAGCATCGGAAAGGTGAAGAAGGAAGCTGTACAACACTGGGATTGTGTGCTCAACTTGCCAACTGATAGAAAACAGTACCTTACCATTCTCCTGACTTTTCCTATCACATGAATATTCGATTGGAAGCTGTTTTGGACAGCTTTTCTTTTCTTTATGCCAAACACTTGGCAGACCTCCGTACAACGTCCAGAACACGATGGGATATGTTTTCTGTGCTCCGGCAGGTTTTCCTTGCCAGACAGAGTGCAAAAGCTTTCTGCTAGGATGTAGACCACAAAAGACGCTAAAGACGAAGCTACGATGCTCTCCGGAGCTAAGCGCCGCTCACGGGCTTCTTTCGGCAGAAGCCGCGCTAAGAGAGCACTGTGAGCGGTACAATCGTCTTTGCGCGAAGAAGCCGCTTCTTCGGCTCCAGGAGCCGGAGAGAGCGGCAGCATCGGAAACGTGAAGAAGGATGCTGTATTACACTAGGATTGCGTGCGCAGCTTGCCAACTGATAGAAAACAGTACCTTACCACTCTCCTGACTTTTCCAATCACATGAATATTCGATTGGAAGCTGTTTTGGACAGCTTTTCTTTTCTTTATGCCAAACACTTGGCAGACCTCCGTACAACGTCCAGATCACGTTGGGAAATGTTTTCTGTGCTGGCGCAGGTTTTCCTTGCCAGACAGAGTGGAAAAGCTTTCTGCTAGGATGTAGACCACAAAAGACGCTAAAGACGAAGGTACGATGCTCTCCGGAGCTAAGAGCCGCTCCCGGGCTTCTTTCGGCAGAAGCCGCTCAAACGAGAACACTGTGAGCGGTACAATCGTCTTTGCGCGAAGAAGCCGCTTCTTCGGCTCCGGGAGCCGGAGAGAGCGGCAGCATCGGAAAGGTGAAGAAGGAAGCTGTACAACACTGGGATTGTGTGCTCAACTTGCCAACTGATAGAAAACAGTACCTTACCATTCTCCTGACTTTTCCAATCACATGAATATTCGATTGGGAGCTGTTTTGGACAGCTATTCTTTTCTTAATGCCAAACAATTGGCAGACCTCTGTGCAACGTCCAGAACACGATGGGAGATGTTTTCTGTGCTCCGGCAGGTTTTCCTTGCCTGACAGAGTGGAAAAGCTTTCTGCTAAGATGTAGACCACAAAAGACGCTAAAGACGAAGGTACGATGCTCTCCGGAGCTAAGAGCCGCTCCCGGGCTTCTTTCGGCAGAAGCCGCTCAAACGAGAACACTGTGACCGGTACAATCGTCTTTGCGCGAAGAAGCCGCTTCTTCGGCTCCAGGAGCCCGAGAGAGCGGCAGCATCGGAAACGTGAAGAAGGATGCTGTATTACACTAGGATTGCGTGCGCAGCTTGCCAACTGATAGAAAACAGTACCTTACCACTCTCCTGACTTTTCCAATCACATGAATATTCGATTGGAAGCTGTTTTGGACAGCTTTTCTTTTCTTTATGCCAAACACTTGGCAGACCTCCGTACAACGTCCAGAACACGATGGGATATGTTTTCTGTGCTCCGGCAGGTTTTCCTTGCCTGACAGAGTGGAAAAGATTTCTGCTAGGATGTAGACCACAAAAGACGCTAAAGACGAAGGTACGATGCTCTCCGGATCTAAGCTCCGCTCCCGGGCTTCTTTCGGCAGAAGCCGCGCTAAGAGAGCACTGTGAGCGGTACAATCGTCTTTGCGCGAAGAAGCCGCTTCTTCGGCTCCGCGAGCCGGAGAGAGCGGCAGCATCGGAAAGGTGAAGAAGGAAGCTGTACAACACTAGGATTGTGTGCACAGCTTGCCAACTGATAGAAAACAGTACCTTACCATTCTCCTGACTTTTGTAATCACATGAATATTCGATTGGAAGCTGTTTTGGACAGCTTTTCTTTTCTTTATGCCAAACACTTGGCAGACCTCCGTACAACATCCAGATCACGTTGGGAGATGTTTTCTGTGCTCCCGCAGGTTTTCCTTGCCTGACAGAGTGGAAAAGATTTCTGCTAGGATGTAGACCACAAAAGACGCTAAAGACGAAGGTACGATGCTCTCCGGAGCTAAGCGCCGCTCCCGGGCTTCTTTCGGCAGAAGCCTCTGTAACGAGAACACTGTGAGTGGTACAATCGTCTTTGCGCGAAGAAGCCGCTTCTTCGGCTCCGGGAGCCGGAGAGAGCGGCAGCATCGGAAAGGTGAAGAAGGAAGCTGTACAACACTGGGATTGTGTGCTCAACTTGCCAACTGATAGAAAACAGTACCTTACCATTCTCCTGACTTTTCCTATCACATGAATATTCGATTGGAAGCTGTTTTGGACAGCTTTTCTTTTCTTTATGCCAAACACTTGGCAGACCTCCGTGCAACGTCCAGAACACGATGGGAGATGTTTTCGGTGCTCCGGCAGGTTTTCCTTGCCTGACAGAGTGGAAAAGCTTTCTGCTAAGATGTAGACCACAAAAGACGCTAAAGACGAAGGTACGATGCTCTCCGGAGCTAAGCGCCGCTCCAGGGCTTCTTTCGGCAGAAGCCGCTCAAACGAGAACACTGTGAGCGGTACAATCGTCTTTGCGCGAAGAAGCCGCTTCTTCAGCTCCGGGAGCCGGAGAGAGCGGCAGCATCGGAAAGGTGAAGAAGGAAGCTGTACAACACTAGGATTGTGTGCACAGCTTGCCAACTGATAGAAAACAGTACCTTACCATTCTCCTGACTTTTGTAATCACATGAATATTCGATTGGAAGCTGTTTTGGACAGCTTTTCTTTTCTTTATGCCAAACACTTGGCAGACCTCCGTGCAACGTCCAGAACACGATGGGAGATGTTTTCTGTGCTCCGGCAGGTTTTCCTTGCCTGACAGAGTGGAAAAGCTTTCTGCTAAGATGTAGACCACAAAAGACGCTAAAGACGAAGGTACGATGCTCTCCGGAGCTAAGCGCCGCTCCCGGGCTTCTTTCGGCAGAAGCCGCTCAAACGAGAGCACTGTGACCGGTACAATCGTCTTTGCGCGAAGAAGCCGCTTCTTCGGCTCCAGGAGCCGGAGAGAGCGGCAGCATCGGAAACGTGAAGAAGAATGCTGTATTACACTAGGATTGCGTGCGCAGCTTGCCAACTGATAGAAAACAGTACCTTACCACTCTCCTGACTTTTCCAATCACATGAATATTCGATTGGAAGCTGTTTTGGACAGCTTTACTTTTCTTTATGCCAAACACTTGGCAGACCTCCGTGCAACGTCCAGAACACGATAGGAGATGTTTTCTGTGCTCCGGCAGGTTTTCCTTGCCTGACAGAGTGGAAAAGCTTTCTGCTAGGATGTAGACCACAAAAGACGCTAAAGACGAAGGTACGATGCTCGCTGGATCTAAGCTCCGCTCCCGGGCTTCTTTCGGCAGAAGCCGCGCTAAGAGAGCACTGTGAGCGGTACAATCGTCTTTGCGCGAAGAAGCCGCTTCTTCGGCTCCGGGAGCCGGAGAGAGCGGCAGCATCGGAAAGGTGAAGAAGGAAGCTGTACAACACTGGGATTGTGTGCTCAACTTGCCAACTGATAGAAAACAGTACCTTACCATTCTCCTGACTTTTCCTATCACATGAATATTCGATTGGAAGCTGTTTTGGACAGCTTTTCTTTTCTTTATGCCAAACACTTGGCTGACCTCCCTACAACGTCCAGAACACGATGGGAGATGTTTTCTGTGCTCCCGCAGGTTTTCCTTGCCTGACAGAGTGGAAAAGATTTCTGCTAGGATGTAGACCACAAAAGACGCTAAAGACGAAGGTACGATGCTCTCCGGAGCTAAGCGCCGCTCCCGGGCTTCTTTCAGCAGAAGCCGCGCTAAGAGAGCACTGTGAGCGGTACAATCGTCTTTGCGCGAAGAAGCCGCTTCTTCGGCTCCGCGAGCCGGAGAGAGCGGCAGCATCGGAAAGGTGAAGAAGGAAGCTGTACAACACTGGGATTGTGTGCTCAACTTGCCAACTGATAGAAAACAGTACCTTACCATTCTCCTGACTTTTCCTATCACATGAATATTCGATTGGAAGCTGTTTTGGACAGCTTTTCTTTTCTTAATGCCAAACACTTGGCAGACCTCCGTGCAACGTCCAGAACACGATGGGAGATGTTTTCTGTCCTCCGGCAGGTTTTCCTTGCCTGACAGAGTGGAAAAGCTTTCTGCTAAGATGTAGACCACAAAAGACGCTAAAGACGAAGGTACGATGCTCTCCGGAGCTAAGAGCCGCTCCCGGGCTTCTTTCAGCAGAAGCCGCTCAAACGAGAGCACTGTGACCGGTACAATCGTCTTTGCGCGAAGAAGCCGCTTCTTCGGCTCCAGGAGCCGGAGAGAGCGGCAGCATCGGAAACGTGAAGAAGAATGCTGTATTACACTAGGATTGCGTGCGCAGCTTGCCAACTGATAGAAAACAGTACCTTACCATTCTCCTGACTTTTCCAATCACATGAATATTCAATTGGAAGCTGTTTTGGACAGCTTTACTTTTCTTTATGCCAAACACTTGGCAGACCTCCGTGCAACGTCCAGAACACGATAGGAGATGTTTTCTGTGCTCCGGCAGGTTTTCCTTGCCTGACAGAGTGGAAAAGCTTTCTGCTAGGATGTAGACCACAAAAGACGCTAAAGACGAAGGTACGATGCTCTCTGGATCTTAGCTCCGCTCCCGGGCTTCTTTCGGCAGAAGCCGCGCTAAGAGAGCACTGTGAGCGGTACAATCGTCTTTGCGCGAAGAAGCCGCTTCTTCGGCTCCGGGAGCCGGAGAGAGCGGCAGCATCGGAAAGGTGAAGAAGGAAGCTGTACAACACTGGGATTGTGTGCTCAACTTGCCAACTGATAGAAAACAGTACCTTACCATTCTCCTGACTTTTCCTATCACATGAATATTCGATTGGAAGCTGTTTTGGACAGCTTTTCTTTTCTTTATGCCAAACACTTGGCTGACCTCCCTACAACGTCCAGAACACGATGGGAGATGTTTTCTGTGCTCCCGCAGGTTTTCCTTGCCTGACAGAGTGGAAAAGATTTCTGCTAGGATGTAGACCACAAAAGACGCTAAAGACGAAGGTACGATGCTCTCCGGAGCTAAGCGCCGCTCCCGGGCTTCTTTCAGCAGAAGCCGCGCTAAGAGAGCACTGTGAGCGGTACAATCGTCTTTGCGCGAAGAAGCCGCTTCTTCGGCTCCGCGAGCCGGAGCGAGCGGCAGCATCGGAAAGGTGAAGAAGGAAGCTGTACAACACTGGGATTGTGTGCTCAACTTGCCAACTGATAGAAAACAGTACCTTACCATTCTCCTGACTTTTCCTATCACATGAATATTCGATTGGAAGCTGTTTTGGACAGCTTTTCTTTTCTTAATGCCAAACACTTGGCAGACCTCCGTGCAACGTCCAGAACACGATGGGAGATGTTTTCTGTCCTCCGGCAGGTTTTCCTTGCCTGACAGAGTGGAAAAGCTTTCTGCTAAGATGTAGACCACAAAAGACGCTAAAGACGAAGGTACGATGCTCTCCGGAGCTAAGAGCCGCTCCCGGGCTTCTTTCAGCAGAAGCCGCTCAAACGAGAGCACTGTGACCGGTACAATCGTCTTTGCGCGAAGAAGCCGCTTCTTCGGCTCCAGGAGCCGGAGAGAGCGGCAGCATCGGAAACGTGAAGAAGAATGCTGTATTACACTAGGATTGCGTGCGCAGCTTGCCAACTGATAGAAAACAGTACCTTACCATTCTCCTGACTTTTCCAATCACATGAATATTCAATTGGAAGCTGTTTTGGACAGCTTTACTTTTCTTTATGCCAAACACTTGGCAGACCTCCGTGCAACGTCCAGAACACGATAGGAGATGTTTTCTGTGCTCCGGCAGGTTTTCCTTGCCTGACAGAGTGGAAAAGCTTTCTGCTAGGATGTAGACCACAAAAGACGCTAAAGACGAAGGTACGATGCTCTCTGGATCTTAGCTCCGCTCCCGGGCTTCTTTCGGCAGAAGCCGCGCTAAGAGAGCACTGTGAGCGGTACAATCGTCTTTGCGCGAAGAAGCCGCTTCTTCGGCTCCGGGAGCCGGAGAGAGCGGCAGCATCGGAAAGGTGAAGAAGGAAGCTGTACAACACTAGGATTGTGTGCACAGCTTGCCAACTGATAGAAAACAGTACCTTACCATTGTCCTGACTTTTGTAATCACATGAATATTCGATTGGAAGCTGTTTTGGACAGCTTTTCTTTTCTTTATGCCAAACACTTGGCAGACCTCCGTGCAACGTCCAGAACACGATGGGAGATGTTTTCTGTGCTCCCGCAGGTTTTCCTTGCCTGACAGAGTGGAAAAGATTTCTGCTAAGATGTAGACCACAAAAGACGCTAAAGACGAAGGTACGATGCTCTCCGAAGCTAAGCGCCGCTCCCGGGCTTCTTTCAGCAGAAGCCGCGCTAAGAGAGCACTGTGAGCGGTACAATCGTCTTTGCGCGAAGAAGCCGCTTCTTCGGCTCCGGGAGCCGGAGAGAGAGGCAGCATCGGAAAGGTGAAGAAGGAAGCTGTACAACACTGGGATTGTGTGCTCAACTTGCCAACTGATAGAAAACAGTACCTTACCATTCTCCTGACTTTTCCTATCACATGAATATTCGATTGGAAGCTGTTTTGGACAGCTTTTCTTTTCTTTATGCCAAACACTTGGCAGACCTCCCTACAACGTCCAGAACACGATAGGAGATGTTTTCGGTGCTCCGGCAGGTTTTCCTTGCCTGACAGAGTGGAAAAGCTTTCTGCTAGGATGTAGACCACAAAAGACGCTAAAGACGAAGGTACGATGCTCTCCGGATCTAAGCTCCGCTCCCGGGCTTCTTTCGGCAGAAGCCGCGCTAAGAGAGCACTGTGAGCGGTACAATCGTCTTTGCGCGAAGAAGCCGCTTCTTCGGCTCCGCGAGCCGGAGAGAGCGGCAGCATCGGAAAGGTGAAGAAGGAAGCTGTACAACACTGGGATTGTGTGCACAGCTTGCCAACTGATAGAAAACAGTACCTTACCATTCTCCTGACTTTTGTAATCACATGAATATTCGATTGGAAGCTGTTTTGGACAGCTTTTCTTTTCTTTATGCCAAACACTTGGCAGACCTCCGTACAACGTCCAGAACACGATGGGAGATGTTTTCTGTGCTCCCGCAGGTTTTCCTTGCCTGACAGAGTGGAAAAGCTTTCTGCTAAGATGTAGACCACAAAAGACGCTAAAGACGAAGGTACGATGCTCTCCGGAGCTAAGAGCCGCTCCCGGGCTTCTTTCGGCAGAAGCCGCTCAAACGAGAACACTGTGAGCGGTACAATCGTCTTTGCGCGAAGAAGCCGCTTCTTCGGCTCCAGGAGCCGGAGAGAGCGGCAGCATCGGAAAGGTGAAGAAGGAAGCTGTACAACACTGGGATTGTGTGCTCAACTTGCCAACTGATAGAAAACAGTACCTTACCATTCTCCTGACTTTTCCTATCACATGAATATTCGATTGGAAGCTGTTTTGGACAGCTTTTCTTTTCTTTATGCCAAACACTTGGCAGACCTCCGTACAACGTCCAGAACACGATGGGAGATGTTTTCTGTGCTCCGGCAGGTTTTCCTTGCCTGACAGAGTGGAAAAGCTTTCTGCTAAGATGTAGACCACAAAAGACGCTAAAGACGAAGGTACGATGCTCTCCGGAGCTAAGAGCCGCTCCCGGGCTTCTTTCGGCAGAAGCCGCTCAAACGAGAACACTGTGAGCGGTACAATCGTCTTTGCGCGAAGAAGCCGCTTCTTCGGCTCCGGGAGCCGGAGAAAGCGGCAGCATCGGAAAGGTGAAGAAGGAAGCTGTACAACACTGGGATTGTGTGCTCAACTTGCCAACTGATAGAAAACAGTACCTTACCATTCTCCTGACTTTTCCTATCACATGAATATTCGATTGGAAGCTGTTTTGGACAGCTTTTCTTTTCTTTATGCCAAACACTTGGCTGACCTCCCTACAACGTCCAGAACACGATGGGAGATGTTTTCTGTGCTCCCGCAGGTTTTCCTTGCCTGACAGAGTGGAAAAGATTTCTGCTAGGATGTAGACCACAAAAGACGCTAAAGACGAAGGTACGATGCTCTCCGGAGCTAAGCGCCGCTCCCGGGCTTCTTTCAGCAGAAGCCGCGCTAAGAGAGCACTGTGAGCGGTACAATCGTCTTTGCGCGAAGAAGCCGCTTCTTCGGCTCCGCGAGCCGGAGAGAGCGGCAGCATCGGAAAGGTGAAGAAGGAAGCTGTACAACACTGGGATTGTGTGCTCAACTTGCCAACTGATAGAAAACAGAACCTTACCATTCTCCTGACTTTTCCTATCACATGAATATTCGATTGGAAGCTGTTTTGGACAGCTTTTCTTTTCTTAATGCCAAACACTTGGCAGACCTCCGTGCAACGTCCAGAACACGATGGGAGATGTTTTCTGTCCTCCGGCAGGTTTTCCTTGCCTGACAGAGTGGAAAAGCTTTCTGCTAAGATGTAGACCACAAAAGACGCTAAAGACGAAGGTACGATGCTCTCCGGAGCTAAGAGCCGCTCCCGGGCTTCTTTCGGCAGAAGCCGCTCAAACGAGAGCACTGTGACCGGTACAATCGTCTTTGCGCGAAGAAGCCGCTTCTTCGGCTCCAGGAGCCGGAGAGAGCGGCAGCATCGGAAACGTGAAGAAGAATGCTGTATTACACTAGGATTGCGTGCGCAGCTTGCCAACTGATAGAAAACAGTACCTTACCACTCTCCTGACTTTTCCAATCACATGAATATTCAATTGGAAGCTGTTTTGGACAGCTTTACTTTTCTTTATGCCAAACACTTGGCAGACCTCCGTGCAACGTCCAGAACACGATAGGAGATGTTTTCTGTGCTCCGGCAGGTTTTCCTTGCCTGACAGAGTGGAAAAGCTTTCTGCTAGGATGTAGACCACAAAAGACGCTAAAGACGAAGGTACGATGCTCTCTGGATCTTAGCTCCGCTCCCGGGCTTCTTTCGGCAGAAGCCGCGCTAAGAGAGCACTGTGAGCGGTACAATCGTCTTTGCGCGAAGAAGCCGCTTCTTCGGCTCCGCGAGCCGGAGAGAGCGGCAGCATCGGAAAGGTGAAGAAGGAAGCTGTACAACACTAGGATTGTGTGCACAGCTTGCCAACTGATAGAAAACAGTACCTTACCATTGTCCTGACTTTTGTAATCACATGAATATTCGATTGGAAGCTGTTTTGGACAGCTTTTCTTTTCTTTATGCCAAACACTTGGCAGACCTCCGTGCAACGTCCAGAACACGATGGGAGATGTTTTCTGTGCTCCCGCAGGTTTTCCTTGCCTGACAGAGTGGAAAAGATTTCTGCTAAGATGTAGACCACAAAAGACGCTAAAGACGAAGGTACGATGCTCTCCGGAGCTAAGAGCCGCTCCCGGGCTTCTTTCGGCAGAAGCCGCTCAAACGAGAACACTGTGAGCGGTACAATCGTCTTTGCGCGAAGAGGCCGCTTCTTCGGCTCCGGGAGCCGGAGAGAGCGGCAGCATTGGAAAGGTGAAGAAGGAAGCTGTACAACACTGGGATTGTGTGCTCAACTTGCCAACTGATAGAAAACAGTACCTTACCATTCTCCTGACTTTTCCTATCACATGAATATTCGATTGGAAGCTGTTTTGGACAGCTTTTCTTTTCTTTATGCCAAACACTTGGCAGACCTCCGTACAACGTCCAGAACACGATGGGAGATGTTTTCTGTGCTCCGGCAGGTTTTCCTTGCCTGACAGAGTGGAAAAGCTTTCTGCTAAGATGTAGACCACAAAAGACGCTAAAGACGAAGGTACGATGCTCTCCGGAGCTAAGAGCCGCTCCCGGGCTTCTTTCGGCAGAAGCCGCTCAAACGAGAACACTGTGAGCGGTACAATCGTCTTTGCGCGAAGAAGCCGCTTCTTCGGCTCCAGGAGCCGGAGAGAGCGGCAGCATCGGAAAGGTGAAGAAGGAAGCTGTACAACACTGGGATTGTGTGCTCAACTTGCCAACTGATAGAAAACAGTACCTTACCATTCTCCTGACTTTTCCTATCACATGAATATTCGATTGGAAGCTGTTTTGGACAGCTTTTCTTTTCTTTATGCCAAATACTTGGCAGACCTCCGTACAACGTCCAGAACACGATGGGAGATGTTTTCTGTGCTCCGGCAGGTTTTCCTTGCCTGACAGAGTGGAAAAGCTTTCTGCTAGGATGTAGACCACAAAAGACGCTAAAGACGAAGGTACGATGCTCTCCGGAGCTAAGAGCCGCTCCCGGGCTTCTTTCGGCAGAAGCCGCTCAAACGAGAACACTGTGAGCGGTACAATCGTCTTTGCGCGAAGAAGCCGCTTCTTCGGCTCCGGGAGCCGGAGAGAGCGGCAGCATCGGAAAGGTGAAGAAGGAAGCTGTACAACACTGGGATTGTGTGCTCAACTTGCCAACTGATAGAAAACAGTACCTTACCATTCTCCTGACTTTTCCTATCACATGAATATTCGATTGGAAGCTGTTTTGGACAGCTTTTCTTTTCTTTATGCCAAACACTTGGCAGACCTCCGTGCAACGTCCAGAACACGATGGGATATGTTTTCTGTGCTCCGGCAGGTTTTCCTTGCCAGACGTAGTGCAAAAGCTTTCTGCTAAGATGTAGACCACAAAAGACGCTAAAGACGAAGGTACGATGCTCTCCGGAGCTAAGCGCCGCTCCCGGGCTTCTTTCAGCAGAAGCCGCGCTAAGAGAGCACTGTGAGCGGTACAATCGTCTTTGCGCGAAGAAGCCGCTTCTTCGGCTCCGGGAGCCGGAGAGAGAGGCAGCATCGGAAAGGTGAAGAAGGAAGCTGTACAACACTGGGATTGTGTGCTCAACTTGCCAACTGATAGAAAACAGTACCTTACCATTCTCCTGACTTTTCCAATCACATGAATATTCGATTGGAAGCTGTTTTGGACAGCTTTTCTTTTCTTTATGCCAAACACTTGGCAGACCTCCCTACAACGTCCAGAACACGATAGGAGATGTTTTCGGTGCTCCGGCAGGTTTTCCTTGCCTGACAGAGTGGAAAAGCTTTCTGCTAGGATGTAGACCACAAAAGACGCTAAAGACGAAGGTACGATGCTCTCCGGATCTAAGCTCCGCTCCCGGGCTTCTTTCGGCAGAAGCCGCGCTAAGAGAGCACTGTGAGCGGTACAATCGTCTTTGCGCGAAGAAGCCGCTTCTTCGGCTCCGCGAGCCGGAGAGAGCGGCAGCATCGGAAAGGTGAAGAAGGAAGCTGTACAACACTGGGATTGTGTGCACAGCTTGCCAACTGATAGAAAACAGTACCTTTGCACTCTCCTGACTTTTCTAATCACATGAATATTCGATTGGAAGCTGTTTTGGACAGCTTTTCTTTTCTTTATGCCAAACACTTGGCAGACCTCCGTACAACGTCCAGATCACGTTGGGAAATGTTTTCTGTGCTCCAGCAGGTTTTCCTTGCCAGACAGAGTGGAAAAGCTTTCTGCTAGGATGTAGACCACAAAAGACGCTAAAGACGAAGGTACGATGCTCTCCGGAGCTAAGCGCCGCTCCCGGGCTTCTTTCGGCAGAAGCCTCTGTAACGAGAACACTGTGAGCGGTACAATCGTCTTTGCGCGAAGAAGCCGCTTCTTAGGCTCCGGGAGCCGGAGAGAGCGGCAGCATCGGAAAGGTGAAGAAGGAAGCTGTACAACACTGGGATTGTGTGCTCAACTTGCCAACTGATAGAAAACAGTACCTTACCATTCTCCTGACTTTTCCTATCACATGAATATTCGATTGGAAGCTGTTTTGGACAGCTTTTCTTTTCTTTATGCCAAACACTTGGCTGACCTCCCTACAACGTCCAGAACACGATGGGAGATGTTTTCTGTGCTCCCGCAGGTTTTCCTTGCCTGACAGAGTGGAAAAGCTTTCTGCTAAGATGTAGACCACAAAAGACGCTAAAGACGAAGGTACGATGCTCTCCGGAGCTAAGAGCCGCTCCCGGGCTTCTTTCAGCAGAAGCCGCTCAAACGAGAACACTGTGAGCGGTACAATCGTCTTTGCGCGAAGAAGCCGCTTCTTCGGCTCCGGGAGCCGGAGAGAGCGGCAGCATCGGAAAGGTGAAGAAGGAAGCTGTACAACACTGGGATTGTGTGCTCAACTTGCCAACTGATAGAAAACAGTACCTTACCATTCTCCTGACTTTTCCTATCACATGAATATTCGATTGGAAGCTGTTTTGGACAGCTTTTCTTTTCTTTATGCCAAACACTTGGCAGACCTCCGTGCAACGTCCAGAACACGATGGGATATGTTTTCTGTGCTCCGGCAGGTTTTCCTTGCCAGACGTAGTGCAAAAGCTTTCTGCTAAGATGTAGACCACAAAAGACGCTAAAGACGAAGGTACGATGCTCTCCGGAGCTAAGCGCCGCTCCCGGGCTTCTTTCAGCAGAAGCCGCGCTAAGAGAGCACTGTGAGCGGTACAATCGTCTTTGCGCGAAGAAGCCGCTTCTTCGGCTCCGGGAGCCGGAGAGAGAGGCAGCATCGGAAAGGTGAAGAAGGAAGCTGTACAACACTGGGATTGTGTGCTCAACTTGCCAACTGATAGAAAACAGTACCTTACCATTCTCCTGACTTTTCCAATCACATGAATATTCGATTGGAAGCTGTTTTGGACAGCTTTTCTTTTCTTTATGCCAAACACTTGGCAGACCTCCCTACAACGTCCAGAACACGATAGGAGATGTTTTCGGTGCTCCGGCAGGTTTTCCTTGCCTGACAGAGTGGAAAAGCTTTCTGCTAGGATGTAGACCACAAAAGACGCTAAAGACGAAGGTACGATGCTCTCCGGATCTAAGCTCCGCTCCCGGGCTTCTTTCGGCAGAAGCCGCGCTAAGAGAGCACTGTGAGCGGTACAATCGTCTTTGCGCGAAGAAGCCGCTTCTTCGGCTCCGCGAGCCGGAGAGAGCGGCAGCATCGGAAAGGTGAAGAAGGAAGCTGTACAACACTGGGATTGTGTGCACAGCTTGCCAACTGATAGAAAACAGTACCTTTGCACTCTCCTGACTTTTCTAATCACATGAATATTCGATTGGAAGCTGTTTTGGACAGCTTTTCTTTTCTTTATGCCAAACACTTGGCAGACCTCCGTACAACGTCCAGATCACGTTGGGAAATGTTTTCTGTGCTCCAGCAGGTTTTCCTTGCCAGACAGAGTGGAAAAGCTTTCTGCTAGGATGTAGACCACAAAAGACGCTAAAGACGAAGGTACGATGCTCTCCGGAGCTAAGCGCCGCTCCCGGGCTTCTTTCGGCAGAAGCCTCTGTAACGAGAACACTGTGAGCGGTACAATCGTCTTTGCGCGAAGAAGCCGCTTCTTAGGCTCCGGGAGCCGGAGAGAGCGGCAGCATCGGAAAGGTGAAGAAGGAAGCTGTACAACACTGGGATTGTGTGCTCAACTTGCCAACTGATAGAAAACAGTACCTTACCATTCTCCTGACTTTTCCTATCACATGAATATTCGATTGGAAGCTGTTTTGGACAGCTTTTCTTTTCTTTATGCCAAACACTTGGCTGACCTCCCTACAACGTCCAGAACACGATGGGAGATGTTTTCTGTGCTCCCGCAGGTTTTCCTTGCCTGACAGAGTGGAAAAGCTTTCTGCTAAGATGTAGACCACAAAAGACGCTAAAGACGAAGGTACGATGCTCTCCGGAGCTAAGAGCCGCTCCCGGGCTTCTTTCAGCAGAAGCCGCTCAAACGAGAACACTGTGAGCGGTACAATCGTCTTTGCGCGAAGAAGCCGCTTCTTCGGCTCCGGGAGCCGGAGAGAGCGGCAGCATCGGAAAGGTGAAGAAGGAAGCTGTACAACACTGGGATTGTGTGCTCAACTTGCCAACTGATAGAAAACAGTACCTTACCATTCTCCTGACTTTTCCTATCACATGAATATTCGATTGGAAGCTGTTTTGGACAGCTTTTCTTTTCTTAATGCCAAACACTTGGCAGACCTCCGTGCAACGTCCAGAACACGATAGGAGATGTTTTCGGTGCTCCGGCAGGTTTTCCTTGCCTGACAGAGTGGAAAAGCTTTCTGCTAGGATGTAGACCACAAAAGACGCTAAAGACGAAGGTACGATGCTCTCCGGAGCTAAGAGCCGCTCCCGGGCTTCTTTCGGCAGAAGCCGCTCAAACGAGAACACTGTGACCGGTACAATCATCTTTGCGCGAAGAAGCCGCTTCTTCGGCTCCAGGAGCCGGAGAGAGCGGCAGCATCGGAAACGTGAAGAAGGATGCTGTATTACACTAGGATTGCGTGCGCAGCTTGCCAACTGATAGAAAACAGTACCTTACCACTCTCCTGACTTTTCCAATCACGTGAATATTCGATTGGAAGCTGTTTTGGACAGCTTTTCTTTTCTTTATGCCAAACACTTGGCAGACCTCCGTACAACGTCCAGAACACGATGGGAGATGTTTTCGGTGCTCCGGCAGGTTTTCCTTGCCTGACAGAGTGGAAAAGCTTTCTGCTAGGATGTAGACCACAAAAGACGCTAAAGACGAAGGTACGATGCTCTCCGGAGCTAAGAGCCGCTCCCGGGCTTCTTTCGGCAGAAGCCGCGCTAAGAGAGCACTGTGAGCGGTACAATCGTCTTTGCGCGAAGAAGCCGCTTCTTCGGCTCCGGGAGCCGGAGAGAGCGGCAGCATCGGAAAGGTGAAGAAGGAAGCTGTACAACACTAGGATTGTGTGCACAGCTTGCCAACTGATAGAAAACAGTACCTTACCATTCTCCTGACTTTTGTAATCACATGAATATTCGATTGGAAGCTGTTTTGGACAGCTTTTCTTTTCTTTATGCCAAACACTTGGCTGACCTCCCTACAACGTCCAGAACACGATGGGAGATGTTTTCTGTGCTCCCGCAGGTTTTCCTTGCCTGACAGAGTGGAAAAGATTTCTGCTAGGATGTAGACCACAAAAGACGCTAAAGACGAAGCTACGATGCTCTCCGGAGCTAAGCGCCGCTCCCGGGCTTCTTTCGGCAGAAGCCGCGCTAAGAGAGCACTGTGAGCGGTACAATCGTCATTGCGCGAAGAAGCCACTTGTTCGGCTCCGCGAGCCGGAGAGAGCGGCAGCATCGGAAAGGTGAAGAAGGAAGCTGTACAACACTGGGATTGTGTGCTCAACTTGCCAACTGATAGAAAACAGTACCTTACCATTCTCCTGACTTTTCCTATCACATGAATATTCGATTGGAAGCTGTTTTGGACAGCTTTTCTTTTCTTTATGCCAAACACTTGGCAGACCTCCGTGCAACGCCCAGAACACGATGGGATATGTTTTCTGTGCTCCGGCAGGTTTTCCTTGCCAGACGTAGAGCAAAAGCTTTCTGCTAGGATGTAGACCACAAAAGACGCTAAAGACGAAGGTACGATGCTCTCCGGATCTAAGCTCCGCTCCCGGGCTTCTTTCGGCAGAAGCCGCGCTAAGAGAGCACTGTGAGCGGTACAATCGTCTTTGCGCGAAGAAGCCGCTTCTTCGGCTCCGGGAGCCGGAGAGAGCGGCAGCATCGGAAAGGTGAAGAAGGAAGCTGTACAACACTAGGATTGTGTGCACAGCTTGCCAACTGATAGAAAACAGTACCTTACCATTCTCCTGACTTTTCCTATCACATGAATATTCGATTGGAAGCTGTTTTGCACAGCTTTTCTTTTCTTTATGCCAAACACTTGGCAGAGCTCCGTACAACATCCAGATCACGTTGGGAGATGTTTTCTGTGCTCCGGCAGGTTTTCCTTGCCTGACAGAGTGGAAAAGATTTCTGCTAGGATGTAGACCACAAAAGACGCTAAAGACGAAGGTACGATGCTCTCCGGAGCTAAGCGCCGCTCCCGGGCTTCTTTCGGCAGAAGCCTCTGTAACGAGAACACTGTGAGCGGTACAATCGTCTTTGCGCGAAGAAGCCGCTTCTTCGGCTCCGGGAGCCGGAGAGATCGGCAGCATCGGAAAGGTGAAGAAGGAAGCTGTACAACACTAGGATTGTGTGCTCAACTTGCCAACTGATAGAAAACAGTACCTTACCATTCTCCTGACTTTTCCTATCACATGAATATTCGATTGGAAGCTGTTTTGGACAGCTTTTCTTTTCTTTATGCCAAACACTTGGCTGACATCCCTACAACGTCCAGAACACGATGGGAGATGTTTTCTGTGCTCCGGCAGGTTTTCCTTGCCTGACAGAGTGGAAAAGCTTTCTGCTAAGATGTAGACCACAAAAGACGCTAAAGACGAAGGTACGATGCTCTCCGGAGCTAAGAGCCGCTCCCGGGCTTCTTTCGGCAGAAGCCGCTCAAAAGAGAACACTGTGACCGGTACAATCGTCTTTGCGCGAAGAAGCCGCTTCTTCGGCTCCGGGAGCCGGAGAGAGCGGCAGCATCGGAAAGGTGAAGAAGGAAGCTGTACAACACTGGGATTGTGTGCTCAACTTGCCAACTGATAGAAAACAGTACCTTACCATTCTCCTGACTTTTCCTATCACATGAATATTCGATTGGAAGCTGTTTTGGACAGCTTTTCTTTTCTTTATGCCAAACACTTGGCAGACCTCCCTACAACGTCCAGAACACGATGGGATATGTTTTCTGTGCTCCGGCAGGTTTTCCTTGCCAGACAGAGTGGAAAAGCTTTCTGCTAGGATGTAGACCACAAAAGACGCTAAAGACGAAGGTACGATGCTCTCCGGAGCTAAGAGCCGCTCCCGGGCTTCTTTCGGCAGAAGCCGCGCTAAGAGAGCACTGTGAGCGGTACAATCGTCTTTGCGCGAAGAAGCCGCTTCTTCGGCTCCGGGAGCCGGAGAGAGCGGCAGCATCGGAAAGGTGAAGAAGGAAGCTGTACAACACTAGGATTGTGTGCACAGCTTGCCAACTGATAGAAAACAGTATCTTACCATTCTCCTGACTTTTGTAATCACATGAATATTCGATTGGAAGCTGTTTTGGACAGCTTTTCTTTTCTTTATGCCAAACACTTGGCAGACTTCCGTACAACGTCCAGAACACGATGGGAGATGTTTTCGGTGCTCCGGCAGGTTTTCCTTGCCTGACAGAGTGGAAAAGCTTTCTGCTAAGATGTAGACCACAAAAGACGCTAAAGACGAAGGTACGATGCTCTCCGGAGCTAAGAGCCGCTCCCGGGCTTCTTTCGGCAGAAGCCGCTCAAACGAGAACACTGTGAGCGGTACAATCGTCTTTGCGCGAAGAAGCCGCTTCTTCGGCTCCGGGAGCCGGAGAGAGCGGCAGCATCGGAAAGGTGAAGAAGGAAGCTGTACAACACTAGGATTGTGTGCACAGCTTGCCAACTGATAGAAAACAGTACCTTACCATTCTCCTGACTTTTGTAATCACATGAATATTCGATTGGAAGCTGTTTTGGACAGCTTTTCTTTTCTTTATGCCAAACACTTGGCAGACCTCCGTACAACGTCCAGAACACGATGGGAGATGTTTTCTGTGCTCCCGCAGGTTTTCCTTGCCTGACAGAGTGGAAAAGCTTTCTGCTAAGATGTAGACCACAAAAGACGCTAAAGACGAAGGTACGATGCTCTGGGGAGCTAAGCGCCGCTCCCGGGCTTCTTTCGGCAGAAGCTGCTCAAACGAGAACACTGTGACCGGTACAATTGTCTTTGCGCGAAGAAGCCGCTTCTTTGGCTCCAGGAGCCGGAGAGAGCGGCAGCATCGGAAAGGTGAAGAAGGAAGCTGTACAACACTAGGATTGTGTGCACAGCTTGCCAACTGATAGAAAACAGTACCTTACCATTCTCCTGACTTTTGTAATCACATGAATATTCGATTGGAAGCTGTTTTGGACAGCTTTTCTTTTCTTTATGCCAAACACTTGGCAGACCTCCGTACAACATCCAGATCACGTTGGGAGATGTTTTCTGTGCTCCCGCAGGTTTTCCTTGCCTGACAGAGTGGAAAAGATTTCTGCTAGGATGTAGACCACAAAAGACGCTAAAGACGAAGGTACGATGCTCTCCGGAGCTAAGCGCCGCTCCCGGGCTTCTTTCGGCAGAAGCCTCTGTAACGAGAACACTGTGAGCGGTACAATCGTCTTTGCGCGAAGAAGCCGCTTCTTCGGCTCCGGGAGCCGGAGAGAGCGGCAGCATCGGAAAGGTGAAGAAGGAAGCTGTACAACACTGGGATTGTGTGCTCAACTTGCCAACTGATAGAAAACAGTACCTTACCATTCTCCTGACTTTTCCTATCACATGAATATACGATTGGAAGCTGTTTTGGACAGCTTTTCTTTTCTTTATGCCAAACACTTGGCAGACCTCCCTACAACGTCCAGAACACGATGGGAGATGTTTTCTGTGCTCCGGCAGGTTTTCCTTGCCAGACAGAGTGGAAAAGCTTTCTGCTAAGATGTAGACCACAAAAGACGCTAAAGACGAAGGTACGATGCTCTCCGGAGCTAAGAGCCGCTCCCGGGCTTCTTTCGGCAGAAGCCGCTCAAACGAGAACACTGTGAGCGGTACAATCGTCTTTGCGCGAAGAAGCCGCTTCTTCGGCTCCGCGAGCCGGAGAGAGCGGCAGCATCGGAAAGGTGAAAAAGGAAGCTGTACAACACTGGGATTGTGTGCTCAACTTGCCAACTGATAGAAAACAGTACCTTACCATTCTCCTGACTTTTCCTATCACATGAATATTCGATTGGAAGCTGTTTTGGACAGCTTTTCTTTTCTTAATGCCAAACACTTGGCAGACCTCCGTGCAACGTCCAGAACACGATGGGATATGTTTTCTGTGCTCCGGCAGGTTTTCCTTGCCAGACGTAGTGCAAAAGCTTTCTGCTAGGATGTAGACCACAAAAGACGCTAAAGACGAAGGTACGATGCTCTCCGGAGCTAAGCGCCGCTCCCGGGCTTCTTTCGGCAGAAGCCGCGCTAAGAGAGCACTGTGAGCGGTACAATCGTCTTTGCGCGAAGAACCCGCTTCTTCGGCTCCGGGAGCCGGAGAGAGCGGCAGCATCGGAAAGGTGAAGAAGGAAGCTGTACAACACTGGGATTGTGTGCTCAACTTGCCAACTGATAGAAAACAGTACCTTTGCACTCTCCTGACTTTTCTAATCACATGAATATTCGATTGGAAGCTGTTTTGGACAGCTTTTCTTTTCTTTATGCCAAACACTTGGCAGACCTCCGTACAACGTCCAGATCACGTTGGGAAATGTTTTCTGTGCTGGCGCAGGTTTTCCTTGCCAGACAGAGTGGAAAAGCTTTCTGCTAGGATGTAGACCACAAAAGACGCTAAAGACGAAGGTACGATGCTCTCCGGAGCTAAGCGCCGCTCCCGGGCTTCTTTCGGCAGAAGCCTCTGTAACGAGAACACTGTGAGCGGTACAATCGTCTTTGCGCGAAGAAGCCGCTTCTTCGGCTCCGGGAGCCGGAGAGAGCGGCAGCATCGGAAAGGTGAAGAAGGAAGCTGTACAACACTGGGATTGTGTGCTCAACTTGCCAACTGATAGAAAACAGTACCTTACCATTCTCCTAACTTTTCCTATCACATGAATATTCGATTGGAAGCTGTTTTGGACAGCTTTTCTTTTCTTTATGCCAAACACTTGGCAGACCTCCCTACAACGTCCAGAACAAGATGGGAGATGTTTTCTGTGCTCCGGCAGGTTTTCCTTGCCTGACAGAGTGGAAAAGCTTTCTGCTAAGATGTAGACCACAAAAGACGCTAAAGACGAAGGTACGATGCTCTCCGGAGCTAAGAGCCGCTCCCGGGCTTCTTTCGGAAGAAGCCTCTGTAACGAGAACACTGTGAGCGGTACAATCGTCTTTGCGCGAAGAAGCCGCTTCTTCGGCTCCGGGAGCCGGAGAGAGCGGCAGCATCAGAAAGGTGAAGAAGGAAGCTGTACAACACTGGGATTGTGTGCTCAACTTGCCAACGGATAGAAAACAGTACCTTACCATTCTCCTGACTTTTCCTATCACATGAATATTCGATTGGAAGCTGTTTTGGACAGCTTTTCTTTTCTTTATGCCAAACACTTGGCAGACCTCCGTGCAACGTCCAGAACACGATGGGATATGTTTTCTGTGCTCCGGCAGGTTTTCCTTGCCAGACGTAGTGCAAAAGCTTTCTGCTAGGATGTAGACCACAAAAGACGCTAAAGACGAAGGTACGATGCTCTCCGGAGCTAAGCGCCGCTCCCGGGCTTCTTTCGGCAGAAGCCGCGCTAAGAGAGCACTGTGAGCAGTACAATCGTCTTTGCGCGAAGAAGCCACTTGTTCGGCTCCGGGAGCCGGAGAGAGCGGCAGCATCGGAAAGGTGAAGAAGGAAGCTGTACAACACTGGGATTGTGTGATCAACTTGCCAACTGATAGAAAACAGTACCTTACCATTCTCCTGACTTTTCCTATCACATGAATATTCGATTGGAAGCTGTTTTGGACAGCTTTTCTTTTCTTTATGCCAAACACTTGGCAGACCTCCCTACAACGTCCAGAACACGATGGGATATGTTTTCTGTGCTCCGGCAGGTTTTCCTTGCCTGACAGAGTGGAAAAGCTTTCTGCTAGGATGTAGACCACAAAAGACGCTAAAGACGAAGGTACGATGCTCTCCGGAGCTAAGCGCCGCTCCCGGGCTTCTTTCGGCAGAAGCCGCGCTAAGAGAGCACTGTGAGCAGTACAATCGTCTTTGCGCGAAGAAGCCGCTTCTTCGGCTCCGGGAGCCGGAGAGAGCGGCAGCATCGGAAAGGTGAAGAAGGAAGCTGTACAACACTGGGATTGTGTGCTCAACTTGCCAACTGATAGAAAACAGTACCTTACCATTCTCCTGACTTTTCCTATCACATGAATATACGATTGGAAGCTGTTTTGGACAGCTTTTCTTTTCTTTATGCCAAACACTTGGCAGACCTCCCTACAACGTCCAGAACACGATGGGAGATGTTTTCTGTGCTCCGGCAGGTTTTCCTTGCCAGACAGAGTGGAAAAGCTTTCTGCTAAGATGTAGACCACAAAAGACGCTAAAGACGAAGGTACGATGCTCTCCGGAGCTAAGAGCCGCTCCCGGGCTTCTTTCGGCAGAAGCCGCTCAAACGAGAACACTGTGAGCGGTACAATCGTCTTTGCGCGAAGAAGCCGCTTCTTCGGCTCCGCGAGCCGGAGAGAGCGGCAGCATCGGAAAGGTGAAAAAGGAAGCTGTACAACACTGGGATTGTGTGCTCAACTTGCCAACTGATAGAAAACAGTACCTTACCATTCTCCTGACTTTTCCTATCACATGAATATTCGATTGGAAGCTGTTTTGGACAGCTTTTCTTTTCTTAATGCCAAACACTTGGCAGACCTCCGTGCAACGTCCAGAACACGATGGGATATGTTTTCTGTGCTCCGGCAGGTTTTCCTTGCCAGACGTAGTGCAAAAGCTTTCTGCTAGGATGTAGACCACAAAAGACGCTAAAGACGAAGGTACGATGCTCTCCGGATCTAAGCGCCGCTCCCGGGCTTCTTTCGGCAGAAGCCGCGCTAAGAGAGCACTGTGAGCGGTACAATCGTCTTTGCGCGAAGAACCCGCTTCTTCGGCTCCGGGAGCCGGAGAGAGCGGCAGCATCGGAAAGGTGAAGAAGGAAGCTGTACAACACTGGGATTGTGTGCTCAACTTGCCAACTGATAGAAAACAGTACCTTTGCACTCTCCTGACTTTTCTAATCACATGAATATTCGATTGGAAGCTGTTTTGGACAGCTTTTCTTTTCTTTATGCCAAACACTTGGCAGACCTCCGTACAACGTCCAGATCACGTTGGGAAATGTTTTCTGTGCTGGCGCAGGTTTTCCTTGCCAGACAGAGTGGAAAAGCTTTCTGCTAGGATGTAGACCACAAAAGACGCTAAAGACGAAGGTACGATGCTCTCCGGAGCTAAGCGCCGCTCCCGGGCTTCTTTCGGCAGAAGCCTCTGTAACGAGAACACTGTGAGCGGTACAATCGTCTTTGCGCGAAGAAGCCGCTTCTTCGGCTCCGGGAGCCGGAGAGAGCGGCAGCATCGGAAAGGTGAAGAAGGAAGCTGTACAACACTGGGATTGTGTGCTCAACTTGCCAACTGATAGAAAACAGTACCTTACCATTCTCCTAACTTTTCCTATCACATGAATATTCGATTGGAAGCTGTTTTGGACAGCTTTTCTTTTCTTTATGCCAAACACTTGGCAGACCTCCCTACAACGTCCAGAACACGATGGGAGATGTTTTCTGTGCTCCGGCAGGTTTTCCTTGCCTGACAGAGTGGAAAAGCTTTCTGCTAAGATGTAGACCACAAAAGACGCTAAAGACGAAGGTACGATGCTCTCCGGAGCTAAGAGCCGCTCCCGGGCTTCTTTCGGAAGAAGCCTCTGTAACGAGAACACTGTGAGCGGTACAATCGTCTTTGCGCGAAGAAGCCGCTTCTTCGGCTCCGGGAGCCGGAGAGAGCGGCAGCATCAGAAAGGTGAAGAAGGAAGCTGTACAACACTGGGATTGTGTGCTCAACTTGCCAACGGATAGAAAACAGTACCTTACCATTCTCCTGACTTTTCCTATCACATGAATATTCGATTGGAAGCTGTTTTGGACAGCTTTTCTTTTCTTTATGCCAAACACTTGGCAGACCTCCGTGCAACGTCCAGAACACGATGGGATATGTTTTCTGTGCTCCGGCAGGTTTTCCTTGCCAGACGTAGTGCAAAAGCTTTCTGCTAGGATGTAGACCACAAAAGACGCTAAAGACGAAGGTACGATGCTCTCCGGAGCTAAGCGCCGCTCCCGGGCTTCTTTCGGCAGAAGCCGCGCTAAGAGAGCACTGTGAGCAGTACAATCGTCTTTGCGCGAAGAAGCCACTTGTTCGGCTCCGGGAGCCGGAGAGAGCGGCAGCATCGGAAAGGTGAAGAAGGAAGCTGTACAACACTGGGATTGTGTGATCAACTTGCCAACTGATAGAAAACAGTACCTTACCATTCTCCTGACTTTTCCTATCACATGAATATTCGATTGGAAGCTGTTTTGGACAGCTTTTCTTTTCTTTATGCCAAACACTTGGCAGACCTCCCTACAACGTCCAGAACACGATGGGATATGTTTTCTGTGCTCCGGCAGGTTTTCCTTGCCTGACAGAGTGGAAAAGCTTTCTGCTAGGATGTAGACCACAAAAGACGCTAAAGACGAAGGTACGATGCTCTCCGGAGCTAAGCGCCGCTCCCGGGCTTCTTTCGGCAGAAGCCGCGCTAAGAGAGCACTGTGAGCAGTACAATCGTCTTTGCGCGAAGAAGCCGCTTCTTCGGCTCCGGGAGCCGGAGAGAGCGGCAGCATCGGAAAGGTGAAGAAGGAAGCTGTACAACACTGGGATTGTGTGCGCAGCTTGCCAACTGATAGAAAACAGTACCTTACCACTCTCCTGACTTTTCCAATCACGTGAATATTCGATTGGAAGCTGTTTTGGACAGCTTTTCTTTTCTTTATGCCAAACACTTGGCAGACCTCCGTGCAAGGTCCAGAACACGATGGGAGATGTTTTCGGTGCTCCGGCAGGTTTTCCTTGCCTGACAGAGTGGAAAAGCTTTCTGCTAGGATGTAGACCACAAAAGACGCTAAAGACGAAGGTACGATGCTCTCCGAAGCTAAGCGCCGCTCCCGGGCTTCTTTCGGCAGAAGCCGCGCTAAGAGAGCACTGTGAGCGGTACAATCGTCTTTGCGCGAAGAAGCCACATGTACGGCTCCGCGAGCCGGAGAGAGCGGCAGCATCGGAAAGGTGAAGAAGGAAGCTGTACAACACTAGGATTGTGTGCTCAACTTGCCAACTGATAGAAAACAGTACCTTTGCACTCTCCTGACTTTTCTAATCACATGAATATTCGATTGGAAGCTGTTTTGGACAGCTTTTCTTTTCTTTATGCCAAACACTTGGCAGACCTCCGTACAACGTCCAGATCACGTTGGGAAATGTTTTCTGTGCTGGCGCAGGTTTTCCTTGCCAGACAGAGTGGAAAAGCTTTCTGCTAGGATGTAGACCACAAAAGACGCTAAAGACGAAGGTACGATGCTCTCCGGAGCTAAGCGCCGCTCCCGGGCTTCTTTCGGCAGAAGCCTCTGTAACGAGAACACTGTGAGCGGTACAATCGTCTTTGCGCGAAGAAGCCGCTTCTTCGGCTCCGGGAGCCGGAGAGAGCGGCAGCATCGGAAAGGTGAAGAAGGAAGCTGTACAACACTGGGATTGTGTGCTCAACTTGCCAACTGATAGAAAACAGTACCTTACCATTCTCCTAACTTTTCCTATCACATGAATATTCGATTGGAAGCTGTTTTGGACAGCTTTTCTTTTCTTTATGCCAAACACTTGGCAGACCTCCCTACAACGTCCAGAACACGATGGGAGATGTTTTCTGTGCTCCGGCAGGTTTTCCTTGCCTGACAGAGTGGAAAAGCTTTCTGCTAAGATGTAGACCACAAAAGACGCTAAAGACGAAGGTACGATGCTCTCCGGAGCTAAGAGCCGCTCCCGGGCTTCTTTCGGAAGAAGCCTCTGTAACGAGAACACTGTGAGCGGTACAATCGTCTTTGCGCGAAGAAGCCGCTTCTTCGGCTCCGGGAGCCGGAGAGAGCGGCAGCATCAGAAAGGTGAAGAAGGAAGCTGTACAACACTGGGATTGTGTGCTCAACTTGCCAACGGATAGAAAACAGTACCTTACCATTCTCCTGACTTTTCCTATCACATGAATATTCGATTGGAAGCTGTTTTGGACAGCTTTTCTTTTCTTTATGCCAAACACTTGGCAGACCTCCGTGCAACGTCCAGAACACGATGGGATATGTTTTCTGTGCTCCGGCAGGTTTTCCTTGCCAGACGTAGTGCAAAAGCTTTCTGCTAGGATGTAGACCACAAAAGACGCTAAAGACGAAGGTACGATGCTCTCCGGAGCTAAGCGCCGCTCCCGGGCTTCTTTCGGCAGAAGCCGCGCTAAGAGAGCACTGTGAGCAGTACAATCGTCTTTGCGCGAAGAAGCCACTTGTTCGGCTCCGGGAGCCGGAGAGAGCGGCAGCATCGGAAAGGTGAAGAAGGAAGCTGTACAACACTGGGATTGTGTGATCAACTTGCCAACTGATAGAAAACAGTACCTTACCATTCTCCTGACTTTTCCTATCACATGAATATTCGATTGGAAGCTGTTTTGGACAGCTTTTCTTTTCTTTATGCCAAACACTTGGCAGACCTCCCTACAACGTCCAGAACACGATGGGATATGTTTTCTGTGCTCCGGCAGGTTTTCCTTGCCTGACAGAGTGGAAAAGCTTTCTGCTAGGATGTAGACCACAAAAGACGCTAAAGACGAAGGTACGATGCTCTCCGGAGCTAAGCGCCGCTCCCGGGCTTCTTTCGGCAGAAGCCGCGCTAAGAGAGCACTGTGAGCAGTACAATCGTCTTTGCGCGAAGAAGCCGCTTCTTCGGCTCCGGGAGCCGGAGAGAGCGGCAGCATCGGAAAGGTGAAGAAGGAAGCTGTACAACACTGGGATTGTGTGCGCAGCTTGCCAACTGATAGAAAACAGTACCTTACCACTCTCCTGACTTTTCCAATCACGTGAATATTCGATTGGAAGCTGTTTTGGACAGCTTTTCTTTTCTTTATGCCAAACACTTGGCAGACCTCCGTGCAAGGTCCAGAACACGATGGGAGATGTTTTCGGTGCTCCGGCAGGTTTTCCTTGCCTGACAGAGTGGAAAAGCTTTCTGCTAGGATGTAGACCACAAAAGACGCTAAAGACGAAGGTACGATGCTCTCCGAAGCTAAGCGCCGCTCCCGGGCTTCTTTCGGCAGAAGCCGCGCTAAGAGAGCACTGTGAGCGGTACAATCGTCTTTGCGCGAAGAAGCCACTTGTACGGCTCCGCGAGCCGGAGAGAGCGGCAGCATCGGAAAGGTGAAGAAGGAAGCTGTACAACACTAGGATTGTGTGCTCAACTTGCCAACTGATAGAAAACAGTACCTTTGCACTCTCCTGACTTTGCTAATCACATGAATATTCGATTGGAAGCTGTTTTGGACAGCTTTTCTTTTCTTTATGCCAAACACTTGGCAGACCTCCGTACAACGTCCAGATCACGTTGGGAAATGTTTTCTGTGCTCCCGCAGGTTTTCCTTGCCTGACAGAGTGGAAAAGCTTTCTGCTAGGATGTAGACCACAAAAGACGCTAAAGACGAAGGTACGATGCTCTCCGGAGCTAAGCGCCGCTCCCGGGCTTCTTTCGGCAGAAGCCGCGCTAAGAGAGCACTGTGAGCGGTACAATCGTCTTTGCGCGAAGAAGCCGCTTCTTCGGATCCGCGGGCCGGAGAGAGCGGCAGCATCGGAAAGGTGAAGAAGGAAGCTGTACAACACTGGGATTGTGTGCTCAACTTGCCAACTGATAGAAAACAGTACCTTACTATTCTCCTGACTTTTCCTATCACATGAATATTCGATTGGAAGCTGTTTTGGACAGCTTTTCTTTTCTTAATGCCAAACAATTGGCAGACCTCCGTGCAACGTCCAGAACACGATGGGAGATGTTTTCTGTGCTCCGGCAGGTTTTCCTTGCCTGACAGAGTGGAAAAGCTTTCTGCTAAGATGTAGACCACAAAAGACGCTAAAGACGAAGTTACGATGCGCTCCGGAGCTAAGAGCCGCTCCCGGGCTTCTTTCGGCAGAAGCCGCTCAAAAGAGAACACTGTGAGCGGTACAATCGTCTTTGCGCGAAGAAGCCGCTTCTTCGGCTCCGGGAGCCGGAGAGAGCGGCAGCATCGGAAAGGTGAAGAAGGAAGCTGTACAACACTGGGATTGTGTGCTCAACTTGCCAACTGATAGAAAACAGTACCTTACCATTCTCCTGACTTTTCCTATCACATGAATATTCGATTGGAAGCTGTTTTGGACAGCTTTTCTTTTCTTTATGCCAAACACTTGGCAGACCTCCGTACAACGTCCAGATCACGTTGGGAAATGTTTTCTGTGCTGGCGCAGGTTTTCCTTGCCAGACAGAGTGGAAAAGCTTTCTGCTAGGATGTAGACCACAAAAGACGCTAAAGACGAAGGTACGATGCTCTCCGGAGCTAAGAGCCGCTCCCGGGCTTCTTTCGGCAGAAGCCGCGCTAAGAGAGCACTGTGAGCGGTACAATCGTCTTTGCGCGAAGAAGCCGCTTCTTCGGCTCCAGGAGCCGGAGAGAGCGGCAGCATCGGAAACGTGAAGAAGGATGCTGTATTACACTAGGATTGCGTGCGCAGCTTGCCAACTGATAGAAAGCAGTACCTTACCACTCTCCTGACTTTTCCAATCACATGAATATTCGATTGGAAGCTGTTTTGGACAGCTTTTCTTTTCTTTATGCCAAACACTTGGCAGACCTCCGTGCAACGTCCAGAACACGATGGGAGATGTTTTCGGTGCTCCGGCAGGTTTTCCTTGCCTGACAGAGTGGAAAAGCTTTCTGCTAGGATGTAGACCACAAAAGACGCTAAAGACGAAGGTACGATGCTTTCCGGATCTAACTCCGCTACCGGGCTTCTTTCGGCAGAAGCCGCGCTAAGAGAGCACTGTGAGCGGTACAATCGTCTTTGCGCGAAGAAGCCGCTTCTTCGGCTCCGCGAGCCGGAGAGAGCGGCAGCATCGGAAAGGTGAAGAAGGAAGCTGTACAACACTGGGATTGTGTGCGCAGCTTGCCAACTGATAGAAAACAGTACCTTACCACTCTCCTGACTTTTCCTATCACATGAATATTCGATTGGAAGCTGTTTTGGACAGCTTTTCTTTTCTTTATGCCAAACAATTGGCAGACCTCCGTGCAACGTCCAGAACACGATGGGAGATGTTTTCTGTGCTCCGGCAGGTTTTCCTTGCCTGACAGAGTGGAAAAGCTTTCTGCTAGGATGTAGACCACAAAAGACGCTAAAGACGAAGGTACGATGCTCTCCGGATCTAAGCTCCGCTCCCGGGCTTCTTTCGGCAGAAGCCGCGCTAAGAGAGCACTGTGAGCGGTACAATCGTCTTTGCGCGAAGAAGCCGCTTCTTCGGCTCCGCGAGCCGGAGAGAGCGGCAGCATCGGAAAGGTGAAGAAGGAAGCTGTACAACACTAGGATTGTGTGCACAGCTTGCCAACTGATAGAAAACAGTACCTTACCATTCTCCTGACTTTTGTAATCACATGAATATTCGATTGGAAGCTGTTTTGGACAGCTTTTCTTTTCTTTATGCCAAACACTTGGCAGACCTCCGTACAACATCCAGATCACGTTGGGAGATGTTTTCTGTGCTCCCGCAGGTTTTCTTTGCCTGACAGAGTGGAAAAGCTTTCTGCTAGGATGTAGACCACAAAAGACGCTAAAGACGAAGGTACGATGCTCTCCGGAGCTAAGCGCCGCTCCCGGGCTTCTTTCGGCAGAAGCCTCTGTAACGAGAACACTGTGAGCGGTACAATCGTCTTTGCGCGAAGAAGCCGCTTCTTCGGCTCCGCGAGCCGGAGAGAGAGGCAGCATCGGAAAGGTGAAGAAGGAAGCTGTACAACACTGGGATTGTGTGCTCAACTTGCCAACTGATAGAAAACAGTACCTTACCATTCTCCTGACTTTTCCTATCACATGAATATTCGATTGGAAGCTGTTTTGGACAGCTTTTCTTTTCTTAATGCCAAACAATTGGCAGACCTCCGTGCAACGTCCAGAACACGATGGGAGATGTTTTCTGTGCTCCGGCAGGTTTTCCTTGCCAGACAGAGTGGAAAAGCTTTCTGCTAAGATGTAGACCACAAAAGACGCTAAAGACGAAGGTACGATGCTCTCCGGAGCTAAGAGCCGCTCCCGGGCTTCTTTCGGCAGAAGCCGCTCAAACGAGAACACTGAGACCGGTACAATCGTCTTTGCGCGAAGAAGCCGCTTCTTCGGCTCCGGGAGCCGGAGAGAGCGGCAGCATCGGAAAGGTGAAGAAGGAAGCTGTACAACCCTGGGATTGTGTGCTCAACTTGCCAACTGATAGAAAACAGTACCTTACCATTCTCCTGACTTTTCCTATCACATGAATATTCGATTGGAAGCTGTTTTGGACAGCTTTTCTTTTCTTTATGCCAAACACTTGGCAGACCTCCGTACAACGTCCAGAACACGATGGGAGATGTTTTCTGTGCTCCGGCAGGTTTTCCTTGCCTGACAGAGTGGAAAAGCTTTCTGCTAAGATGTAGACCACAAAAGACGCTAAAGACGAAGGTACGATGCTCTCCGGAGCTAAGCGCCGCTCCCGGGCTTCTTTCGGCAGAAGCCGCGCTAAGAGAGCACTGTGAGCGGTACAATCGTCTTTGCGCGAAGAAGCCACTTGTACGGCTCCGCGAGCCGGAGAGAGCGGCAGCATCGGAAAGGTGAAGAAGGAAGCTGTACAACACTAGGATTGTGTGCTCAACTTGCCAACTGATAGAAAACAGTACCTTTGCACTCTCCTGACTTTTCTAATCACATGAATATTCGATTGGAAGCTGTTTTGGACAGCTTTTCTTTTCTTTATGCCAAACACTTGGCAGACCTCCGTACAACGTCCAGATCACGTTGGGAAATGTTTTCTGTGCTCCCGCAGGTTTTCCTTGCCTGACAGAGTGGAAAAGCTTTCTGCTAGGATGTAGACCACAAAAGACGCTAAAGACGAAGGTACGATGCTCTCCGGAGCTAAGCGCCGCTCCCGGGCTTCTTTCGGCAGAAGCCGTGCTAAGAGAGCACTGTGAGCGGTACAATCGTCTTTGCGCGAAGAAGCCGCTTCTTCGGATCCGCGGGCCGGAGAGAGCGGCAGCATCGGAAAGGTGAAGAAGGAAGCTGTACAACACTGGGATTGTGTGCTCAACTTGCCAACTGATAGAAAACAGTACCTTACTATTCTCCTGACTTTTCCTATCACATGAATATTCGATTGGAAGCTGTTTTGGACAGCTTTTCTTTTCTTAATGCCAAACAATTGGCAGACCTCCGTGCAACGTCCAGAACACGATGGGAGATGTTTTCTGTGCTCCGGCAGGTTTTCCTTGCCTGACAGAGTGGAAAAGCTTTCTGCTAAGATGTAGACCACAAAAGACGCTAAAGACGAAGGTACGATGCTCTCCGGAGCTAAGAGCCGCTCCCGGGCTTCTTTCGGCAGAAGCCGCTCAAAAGAGAACACTGTGACCGGTACAATCGTCTTTGCGCGAAGAAGCCGCTTCTTCGGCTCCGGGAGCCGGAGAGAGCGGCAGCATCGGAAAGGTGAAGAAGGAAGCTGTACAACACTGGGATTGTGTGCTCAACTTGCCAACTGATAGAAAACAGTACCTTACCATTCTCCTGACTTTTCCTATCACATGAATATTCGATTGGAAGCTGTTTTGGACAGCTTTTCTTTTCTTTATGCCAAACACTTGGCAGACCTCCGTACAACGTCCAGAACACGATGGGATATGTTTTCTGTGCTCCGGCAGGTTTTCCTTGCCAGACAGAGTGGAAAAGCTTTCTGCTAGGATGTAGACCACAAAAGACGCTAAAGACGAAGGTACGATGCTCTCCGGAGCTAAGAGCCGCTCCCGGGCTTCTTTCGGCAGAAGCCGCGCTAAGAGAGCACTGTGAGCGGTACAATCGTCTTTGCGCGAAGAAGCCGCTTCTTCGGCTCCAGGAGCCGGAGAGAGCGGCAGCATCGGAAACGTGAAGAAGGATGCTGTATTACACTAGGATTGCGTGCGCAGCTTGCCAACTGATAGAAAGCAGTACCTTACCACTCTCCTGACTTTTCCAATCACATGAATATTCGATTGGAAGCTGTTTTGGACAGCTTTTCTTTTCTTTATGCCAAACACTTGGCAGACCTCCGTGCAACGTCCAGAACACGATGGGAGATGTTTTCGGTGCTCCGGCAGGTTTTCTTTGCCTGACAGAGTGGAAAAGATTTCTGCTAGGATGTAGACCACAAAAGACGCTAAAGACGAAGGTACGATGCTCTCCGGAGCTAAGCGCCGCTCCCGGGCTTCTTTCGGCAGAAGCCTCTGTAACGAGAACACTGTGAGCGGTACAATCGTCTTTGCGCGAAGAAGCCGCTTCTTCGGCTCCGCGAGCCGGAGAGAGAGGCAGCATCGGAAAGGTGAAGAAGGAAGCTGTACAACACTGGGATTGTGTGCTCAACTTGCCAACTGATAGAAAACAGTACCTTACCATTCTCCTGACTTTTCCTATCACATGAATATTCGATTGGAAGCTGTTTTGGACAGCTTTTCTTTTCTTAATGCCAAACAATTGGCAGACCTCCGTGCAACGTCCAGAACACGATGGGAGATGTTTTCTGTGCTCCGGCAGGTTTTCCTTGCCAGACAGAGTGGAAAAGCTTTCTGCTAAGATGTAGACCACAAAAGACGCTAAAGACGAAGGTACGATGCTCTCCGGAGCTAAGAGCCGCTCCCGGGCTTCTTTCGGCAGAAGCCGCTCAAACGAGAACACTGAGACCGGTACAATCGTCTTTGCGCGAAGAAGCCGCTTCTTCGGCTCCGGGAGCCGGAGAGAGCGGCAGCATCGGAAAGGTGAAGAAGGAAGCTGTACAACCCTGGGATTGTGTGCTCAACTTGCCAACTGATAGAAAACAGTACCTTACCATTCTCCTGACTTTTCCTATCACATGAATATTCGATTGGAAGCTGTTTTGGACAGCTTTTCTTTTCTTTATGCCAAACACTTGGCAGACCTCCGTACAACGTCCAGAACACGATGGGAGATGTTTTCTGTGCTCCGGCAGGTTTTCCTTGCCTGACAGAGTGGAAAAGCTTTCTGCTAAGATATAGACCACAAAAGACGCTAAAGACGAAGGTACGATGCTCTCCGGAGCTAAGAGCCGCTCCCGGGCTTCTTTCGGCAGAAGCCGCTCAAACGAGAACACTGTGACTGGTACAATCGTCTTTGCGCGAAGGAGGCGCTTCTTCGGCTCCGGGAGCCGGAGAGAGCGGCAGCATCGGAAAGGTGAAGAAGGAAGCTGTACAACACTGGGATTGTGTGCTCAACTTGCCAACTGATAGAAAACAGTACCTTACCATTCTCCTGACTTTTCCTATCACATGAATATTCGATTGGAAGCTGTTTTGGACAGCTTTTCTTTTCTTTATGCCAAACACTTGGCAGACCTCCGTGCAACGTCCAGAACACGATGGGAGATGTTTTCGGTGCTCTGGCAGGTTTTCCTTGCCAGACAGAGTGGAAAAGCTTTCTGCTAGGATGTAGACCACAAAAGACGCTAAAGACGAAGGTACGATGCTCTCCGGAGCTAAGCGCCGCTCCCGGGCTTCTTTCGGCAGAAGCCGCGCTAAGAGAGCACTGTGAGCGGTACAATCGTCTTTGCGCGAAGAAGCCACTTGTTCGGCTCCGCGAGCCGGAGAGAGCGGCAGCATCGGAAAGGTGAAGAAGGAAGCTGTACAACACTGGGATTGTGTGCTCAACTTGCCAACTGATAGAAAACAGTACCTTACTATTCTCCTGACTTTTCCTATCACATGAATATTCGATTGGAAGCTGTTTTGGACAGCTTTTCTTTTCTTAATGCCAAACAATTGGCAGACCTCCGTGCAACGTCCAGAACACGATGGGAGATGTTTTCTGTGCTCCGGCAGGTTTTCCTTGCCTGACAGAGTGGAAAAGCTTTCTGCTAAGATGTAGACCACAAAAGACGCTAAAGACGAAGTTACGATGCGCTCCGGAGCTAAGAGCCGCTCCCGGGCTTCTTTCGGCAGAAGCCGCTCAAAAGAGAACACTGTGAGCGGTACAATCGTCTTTGCGCGAAGAAGCCGCTTCTTCGGCTCCGGGAGCCGGAGAGAGCGGCAGCATCGGAAAGGTGAAGAAGGAAGCTGTACAACACTGGGATTGTGTGCTCAACTTGCCAACTGATAGAAAACAGTACCTTACCATTCTCCTGACTTTTCCTATCACATGAATATTCGATTGGAAGCTGTTTTGGACAGCTTTTCTTTTCTTTATGCCAAACACTTGGCAGACCTCCGTACAACGTCCAGATCACGTTGGGAAATGTTTTCTGTGCTGGCGCAGGTTTTCCTTGCCAGACAGAGTGGAAAAGCTTTCTGCTAGGATGTAGACCACAAAAGACGCTAAAGACGAAGGTACGATGCTCTCCGGAGCTAAGAGCCGCTCCCGGGCTTCTTTCGGCAGAAGCCGCGCTAAGAGAGCACTGTGAGCGGTACAATCGTCTTTGCGCGAAGAAGCCGCTTCTTCGGCTCCAGGAGCCGGAGAGAGCGGCAGCATCGGAAACGTGAAGAAGGATGCTGTATTACACTAGGATTGCGTGCGCAGCTTGCCAACTGATAGAAAGCAGTACCTTACCACTCTCCTGACTTTTCCAATCACATGAATATTCGATTGGAAGCTGTTTTGGACAGCTTTTCTTTTCTTTATGCCAAACACTTGGCAGACCTCCGTGCAACGTCCAGAACACGATGGGAGATGTTTTCGGTGCTCCGGCAGGTTTTCCTTGCCTGACAGAGTGGAAAAGCTTTCTGCTAGGATGTAGACCACAAAAGACGCTAAAGACGAAGGTACGATGCTTTCCGGATCTAACTCCGCTCCCGGGCTTCTTTCGGCAGAAGCCGCGCTAAGAGAGCACTGTGAGCGGTACAATCGTCTTTGCGCGAAGAAGCCGCTTCTTCGGCTCCGCGAGCCGGAGAGAGCGGCAGCATCGGAAAGGTGAAGAAGGAAGCTGTACAACACTGGGATTGTGTGCGCAGCTTGCCAACTGATAGAAAACAGTACCTTACCACTCTCCTGACTTTTCCAATCACGTGAATATTCGATTGGAAGCTGTTTTGGACAGCTTTTCTTTTCTTTATGCCAAACACTTGGCAGACCTCCGTGCAAGGTCCAGAACACGATGGGAGATGTTTTCGGTGCTCCGGCAGGTTTTCCTTGCCTGACAGAGTGGAAAAGCTTTCTGCTAGGATGTAGACCACAAAAGACGCTAAAGACGAAGGTACGATGCTCTCCGGAGCTAAGCGCCGCTCCCGGGCTTCTTTCGGCAGAAGCCGCGCTAAGAGAGCACTGTGAGCGGTACAATCGTCTTTGCGCGAAGAAGCCACTTGTACGGCTCCGCGAGCCGGAGAGAGCGGCAGCATCGGAAAGGTGAAGAAGGAAGCTGTACAACACTAGGATTGTGTGCTCAACTTGCCAACTGATAGAAAACAGTACCTTTGCACTCTCCTGACTTTTCTAATCACATGAATATTCGATTGGAAGCTGTTTTGGACAGCTTTTCTTTTCTTTATGCCAAACAGTTGGCAGACCTCCGTACAACGTCCAGATCACGTTGGGAAATGTTTTCTGTGCTCCCGCAGGTTTTCCTTGCCTGACAGAGTGGAAAAGCTTTCTGCTAGGATGTAGACCACAAAAGACGCTAAAGACGAAGGTACGATGCTCTCCGGAGCTAAGCGCCGCTCCCGGGCTTCTTTCGGCAGAAGCCGTGCTAAGAGAGCACTGTGAGCGGTACAATCGTCTTTGCGCGAAGAAGCCGCTTCTTCGGATCCGCGGGCCGGAGAGAGCGGCAGCATCGGAAAGGTGAAGAAGGAAGCTGTACAACACTGGGATTGTGTGCTCAACTTGCCAACTGATAGAAAACAGTACCTTACTATTCTCCTGACTTTTCCTATCACATGAATATTCGATTGGAAGCTGTTTTGGACAGCTTTTCTTTTCTTAATGCCAAACAATTGGCAGACCTCCGTGCAACGTCCAGAACACGATGGGAGATGTTTTCTGTGCTCCGGCAGGTTTTCCTTGCCTGACAGAGTGGAAAAGCTTTCTGCTAAGATGTAGACCACAAAAGACGCTAAAGACGAAGGTACGATGCTCTCCGGAGCTAAGAGCCGCTCCCGGGCTTCTTTCGGCAGAAGCCGCTCAAAAGAGAACACTGTGACCGGTACAATCGTCTTTGCGCGAAGAAGCCGCTTCTTCGGCTCCGGGAGCCGGAGAGAGCGGCAGCATCGGAAAGGTGAAGAAGGAAGCTGTACAACACTGGGATTGTGTGCTCAACTTGCCAACTGATAGAAAACAGTACCTTACCATTCTCCTGACTTTTCCTATCACATGAATATTCGATTGGAAGCTGTTTTGGACAGCTTTTCTTTTCTTTATGCCAAACACTTGGCAGACCTCCGTACAACGTCCAGAACACGATGGGATATGTTTTCTGTGCTCCGGCAGGTTTTCCTTGCCAGACAGAGTGGAAAAGCTTTCTGCTAGGATGTAGACCACAAAAGACGCTAAAGACGAAGGTACGATGCTCTCCGGAGCTAAGAGCCGCTCCCGGGCTTCTTTCGGCAGAAGCCGCGCTAAGAGAGCACTGTGAGCGGTACAATCGTCTTTGCGCGAAGAAGCCGCTTCTTCGGCTCCAGGAGCCGGAGAGAGCGGCAGCATCGGAAACGTGAAGAAGGATGCTGTATTACACTAGGATTGCGTGCGCAGCTTGCCAACTGATAGAAAGCAGTACCTTACCACTCTCCTGACTTTTCCAATCACATGAATATTCGATTGGAAGCTGTTTTGGACAGCTTTTCTTTTCTTTATGCCAAACACTTGGCAGACCTCCGTGCAACGTCCAGAACACGATGGGAGATGTTTTCGGTGCTCCGGCAGGTTTTCTTTGCCTGACAGAGTGGAAAAGATTTCTGCTAGGATGTAGACCACAAAAGACGCTAAAGACGAAGGTACGATGCTCTCCGGAGCTAAGCGCCGCTCCCGGGCTTCTTTCGGCAGAAGCCTCTGTAACGAGAACACTGTGAGCGGTACAATCGTCTTTGCGCGAAGAAGCCGCTTCTTCGGCTCCGCGAGCCGGAGAGAGAGGCAGCATCGGAAAGGTGAAGAAGGAAGCTGTACAACACTGGGATTGTGTGCTCAACTTGCCAACTGATAGAAAACAGTACCTTACCATTCTCCTGACTTTTCCTATCACATGAATATTCGATTGGAAGCTGTTTTGGACAGCTTTTCTTTTCTAAATGCCAAACAATTGGCAGACCTCCGTGCAACGTCCAGAACACGATGGGAGATGTTTTCTGTGCTCCGGCAGGTTTTCCTTGCCAGACAGAGTGGAAAAGCTTTCTGCTAAGATGTAGACCACAAAAGACGCTAAAGACGAAGGTACGATGCTCTCCGGAGCTAAGAGCCGCTCCCGGGCTTCTTTCGGCAGAAGCCGCTCAAACGAGAACACTGAGACCGGTACAATCGTCTTTGCGCGAAGAAGCCGCTTCTTCGGCTCCGGGAGCCGGAGAGAGCGGCAGCATCGGAAAGGTGAAGAAGGAAGCTGTACAACCCTGGGATTGTGTGCTCAACTTGCCAACTGATAGAAAACAGTACCTTACCATTCTCCTGACTTTTCCTATCACATGAATATTCGATTGGAAGCTGTTTTGGACAGCTTTTCTTTTCTTTATGCCAAACACTTGGCAGACCTCCGTACAACGTCCAGAACACGATGGGAGATGTTTTCTGTGCTCCGGCAGGTTTTCCTTGCCTGACAGAGTGGAAAAGCTTTCTGCTAAGATATAGACCACAAAAGACGCTAAAGACGAAGGTACGATGCTCTCCGGAGCTAAGAGCCGCTCCCGGGCTTCTTTCGGCAGAAGCCGCTCAAACGAGAACACTGTGACTGGTACAATCGTCTTTGCGCGAAGGAGGCGCTTCTTCGGCTCCGGGAGCCGGAGAGAGCGGCAGCATCGGAAAGGTGAAGAAGGAAGCTGTACAACACTGGGATTGTGTGCTCAACTTGCCAACTGATAGAAAACAGTACCTTACCATTCTCCTGACTTTTCCTATCACATGAATATTCGATTGGAAGCTGTTTTGGACAGCTTTTCTTTTCTTTATGCCAAACACTTGGCAGACCTCCGTGCAACGTCCAGAACACGATGGGAGATGTTTTCGGTGCTCTGGCAGGTTTTCCTTGCCAGACAGAGTGGAAAAGCTTTCTGCTAGGATGTAGACCACAAAAGACGCTAAAGACGAAGGTACGATGCTCTCCGGAGCTAAGCGCCGCTCCCGGGCTTCTTTCGGCAGAAGCCGCGCTAAGAGAGCACTGTGAGCGGTAAAATCGTCTTTGCGCGAAGAAGCCACTTGTTCGGCTCCGCGAGCCGGAGAGAGCGGCAGCATCGGAAAGGTGAAGAAGGAAGCTGTACAACACTGGGATTGTGTGCTCAACTTGCCAACTGATAGAAAACAGTACCTTACCATTCTCCTGACTTTTCCTATCACATGAATATTCGATTGGAAGCTGTTTTGGACAGCTTTTCTTTTCTTTATGCCAAACACTTGGCAGACCTCCGTACAACGTCCAGAACACGATGGGAGATGTTTTCTGTGCTCCGGCAGGTTTTCCTTGCCAGACAGAGTGCAAAAGCTTTCTGCTAGGATGTAGACCACAAAAGACGCTAAAGACGAAGCTACGATGCTCTCCGGAGCTAAGCGCCGCTCACGGGCTTCTTTCGGCAGAAGCCGCGCTAAGAGAGCAGTGTGAGCGGTAAAATCGTCTTTGCGCGAAGAAGCCGCTTCTTCGGCTCCGCGAGCCGGAGAGCGAGGCAGCATCGGAAAGGTGAAGAAGGAAGCTGTACAACACTAGGATTGTGTGCTCTACTTGCCAACTGATAGAAAACAGTACCTTACCATTCTCCTGACTTTTCCTATCACATGAATATTCGATTGGAAGCTGTTTTGGACAGCTTTTCTTTTCTTAATGCCAAACAATTGGCAGACCTCCGTGCAACGTCCAGAACACGATGGGAGATGTTTTCTGTGCTCCGGCAGGTTTTCCTTGCCAGACAGAGTGGAAAAGCTTTCTGCTAAGATATAGACCACAAAAGACGCTAAAGACGAAGGTACGATGCTCCCCGGAGCTAAGAGCCGCTCCCGGGCTTCTTTCGGCAGAAGCCGCTCAAACGAGAACACTGTGAGTGGTACAATCGTCTTTGCGCGAAGAAGCCGCTTCTTCGGCTCCGGGAGCCGGAGAGAGCGGCAGCATCGGAAAGGTGAAGAAGGAAGCTGTACAACACTGGGATTGTGTGCTCAACTTGCCAACTGATAGAAAACAGTACCTTACCATTCTCCTGACTTTTCCTATCACATGAATATTCGATTGGAAGCTGTTTTGGACAGCTTTTCTTTTCTGAATGCCAAACAATTGGCAGACCTCCGTGCAACGTCCAGAACACGATGGGAGATGTTTTCTGTGCTCCGGCAGGTTTTCCTTGCCTGACAGAGTGGAAAAGCTTTCTGCTAAGATGTAGACCACAAAAGACGCTAAAGACGAAGGTACGATGCTCTCCGGAGCTAAGAGCCGCTCCCGGGCTTCTTTCGGCAGAAGCCGCTCAAAAGAGAACACTGTGACCGGTACAATCGTCTTTGCGCGAAGAAGCCGCTTCTTCGGCTCCGGGAGCCGGAGAGAGCGGCAGCATCGGAAAGGTGAAGAAGGAAGCTGTACAACACTGGGATTGTGTGCTCAACTTGCCAACTGATAGAAAACAGTACCTTACCATTCTCCTGACTTTTCCTATCACATGAATATTCGATTGGAAGCTGTTTTGGACAGCTTTTCTTTTCTTTATGCCAAACACTTGGCAGACCTCCCTACAACGTCCAGAACACGATGGGATATGTTTTCTGTGCTCCGGCAGGTTTTCCTTGCCAGACAGAGTGGAAAAGCTTTCTGCTAGGATGTAGACCACAAAAGACGCTAAAGACGAAGGTACGATGCTCTCCGGAGCTAAGAGCCGCTCCCGGGCTTCTTTCGGCAGAAGCCGCGGTAAGAGAGCACTGTGAGCGGTACAATCGTCTTTGCGCGAAGAAGCCGCTTCTTCGGCTCCAGGAGCCGGAGAGAGCGGCAGCATCGGAAACGTGAAGAAGGATGCTGTATTACACTAGGAGTGCGTGCGCAGCTTGCCAACTGATAGAAAGCAGTACCTTACCACACTCCTGACTTTTCCAATCACATGAATATTCGATTGGAAGCTGTTTTGGACAGCTTTTCTTTTCTTTATGCCAAACACTTGGCAGACCTCCGTGCAACGTCCAGATCACTTTGGGAGATGTTTTCTGTGCTCCCGCAGGTTTTCCTTGCCTGACAGAGTTGAAAAGCTTTCTGCTAGGATGTAGACCACAAAAGACGCTAAAGACGAAGGTACGATGCTCTCCGGAGCTAAGCGCCGCTCCCGGGCTTCTTTCGGCAGAAGCCGCGCTAAGAGAGCACTGTGAGCGGTACAATCGTCTTTGCGCGAAGAAGCCGCTTCTTCGGCTCCGGGAGCCGGAGAGAGCGGCAGCATCGGAAAGGTGAAGAAGGAAGCTGTACAACACTGGGATTGTGTGCTCAACTTGCCAACTGATAGAAAACAGAACCTTACCATTCTCCTGACTTTTCCTATCACATGAATATTCGATTGGAAGCTGTTTTGGACAGCTTTTCTTTTCTTAATGCCAAACACTTGGCAGACCTCCGTGCAACGTCCAGAACACGATGGGAGATGTTTTCTGTGCTCCGGCAGGTTTTCCTTGCCTGACAGAGTGGAAAAGCTTTCTGCTAAGATGTAGACCACAAAAGACGCTAAAGACGAAGGTACGATGCTCTCCGGAGCTAAGAGCCGCTCCCGGGCTTCTTTCGGCAGAAGCCGCTCAAACGAGAACACTGTGACCGGTACAATCGTCTTTGCGCGAAGAAGCCGCTTCTTCGGCTCCGGGAGCCGGAGAGAGCGGCAGCATCGGAAAGGTGAAGAAGGAAGCTGTACAACACTGGGATTGTGTGCTCAACTTGCCAACTGATAGAAAACAGTACCTTACCATTCTCCTGACTTTTCCTATCACATGAATATTCGATTGGAAGCTGTTTTGGACAGCTTTTCTTTTCTTTATGCCAAACAATTGGCAGACCTCCGTGCAACGTCCAGAACACGATGGGAGATGTTTTCTGTGCTCCGGCAGGTTTTCCTTGCCTGACAGAGTGGAAAAGCTTTCTGCTAGGATGTAGACCACAAAAGACGCTAAAGACGAAGGTACGATGCTCTCCGGATCTAAGCTCCGCTCCCGGGCTTCTTTCGGCAGAAGCCGCGCTAAGAGAGCACTGTGAGCGGTACAATCGTCTTTGCGCGAAGAAGCCGCTTCTTCGGCTCCGCGAGCCGGAGAGAGCGGCAGCATCGGAAAGGTGAAGAAGGAAGCTGTACAACACTAGGATTGTGTGCACAGCTTGCCAACTGATAGAAAACAGTACCTTACCATTCTCCTGACTTTTGTAATCACATGAATATTCGATTGGAAGCTGTTTTGGACAGCTTTTCTTTTCTTTATGCCAAACACTTGGCAGACCTCCGTACAACATCCAGATCACGTTGGGAGATGTTTTCTGTGCTCCCGCAGGTTTTCTTTGCCTGACAGAGTGGAAAAGCTTTCTGCTAGGATGTAGACCACAAAAGACGCTAAAGACGAAGGTACGATGCTCTCCGGAGCTAAGCGCCGCTCCCGGGCTTCTTTCGGCATAAGCCTCTGTAACGAGAACACTGTGAGCGGTACAATCGTCTTTGCGCGAAGAAGCCGCTTCTTCGGCTCCGCGAGCCGGAGAGAGAGGCAGCATCGGAAAGGTGAAGAAGGAAGCTGTACAACACTGGGATTGTGTGCTCAACTTGCCAACTGATAGAAAACAGAACCTTACCATTCTCCTGACTTTTCCTATCACATGAATATTCGATTGGAAGCTGTTTTGGACAGCTTTTCTTTTCTTAATGCCAAACAATTGGCAGACCTCCGTGCAACGTCCAGAACACGATGGGAGATGTTTTCTGTGCTCCGGCAGGTTTTCCTTGCCAGACAGAGTGGAAAAGCTTTCTGCTAAGATGTAGACCACAAAAGACGCTAAAGACGAAGGTACGATGCTCTCCGGAGCTAAGAGCCGCTCCCGGGCTTCTTTCGGCAGAAGCCGCTCAAACGAGAACACTGAGACCGGTACAATCGTCTTTGCGCGAAGAAGCCGCTTCTTCGGCTCCGGGAGCCGGAGAGAGCGGCAGCATCGGAAAGGTGAAGAAGGAAGCTGTACAACCCTGGGATTGTGTGCTCAACTTGCCAACTGATAGAAAACAGTACCTTACCATTCTCCTGACTTTTCCTATCACATGAATATTCGATTGGAAGCTGTTTTGGACAGCTTTTCTTTTCTTTATGCCAAACACTTGGCAGACCTCCGTACAACGTCCAGAACACGATGGGAGATGTTTTCTGTGCTCCGGCAGGTTTTCCTTGCCTGACAGAGTGGAAAAGCTTTCTGCTAAGATGTAGACCACAAAAGACGCTAAAGACGAAGGTACGATGCTCTCCGGAGCTAAGAGCCGCTCCCGGGCTTCTTTCGGCAGATGCCGCTCAAACGAGAACACTGTGACTGGTACAATCGTCTTTGCGCGAAGGAGGCGCTTCTTCGGCTCCGGGAGCCGGAGAGAGCGGCAGCATCGGAAAGGTGAAGAAGGAAGCTGTACAACACTGGGATTGTGTGCTCAACTTGCCAACTGATAGAAAACAGTACCTTACCATTCTCCTGACTTTTCCTATCACATGAATATTCGATTGGAAGCTGTTTTGGACAGCTTTTCTTTTCTTTATGCCAAACACTTGGCAGACCTCCGTGCAACGTCCAGAACACGATGGGAGATGTTTTCGGTGCTCTGGCAGGTTTTCCTTGCCAGACAGAGTGGAAAAGCTTTCTGCTAGGATGTAGACCACAAAAGACGCTAAAGACGAAGGTACGATGCTCTCCGGAGCTAAGCGCCGCTCCCGGGCTTCTTTCGGCAGAAGCCGCGCTAAGAGAGCACTGTGAGCGGTACAATCGTCTTTGCGCGAAGAAGCCACTTGTTCGGCTCCGCGAGCCGGAGAGAGCGGCAGCATCGGAAAGGTGAAGAAGGAAGCTGTACAACACTGGGATTGTGTGCTCAACTTGCCAACTGATAGAAAACAGTACCTTACCATTCTCCTGACTTTTCCTATCACATGAATATTCGATTGGAAGCTGTTTTGGACAGCTTTTCTTTTCTTTATGCCAAACACTTGGCAGACCTCCGTACAACGTCCAGAACACGATGGGAGATGTTTCCTGTGCTCCGGCAGGTTTTCCTTGCCAGACAGAGTGCAAAAGCTTTCTGCTAGGATGTAGACCACAAAAGACGCTAAAGACGAAGGTACGATGCTCTCCGGAGCTAAGCGCCGCTCACGGGCTTCTTTCGGCAGAAGCCGCGCTAAGAGAGCAGTGTGAGCGGTAAAATCGTCTTTGCGCGAAGAAGCCGCTTCTTCGGCTCCGCGAGCCGGAGAGCGAGGCAGCATCGGAAAGGTGAAGAAGGAAGCTGTACAACACTAGGATTGTGTGCTCTACTTGCCAACTGATAGAAAACAGTACCTTACCATTCTCCTGACTTTTCCTATCACATGAATATTCGATTGGAAGCTGTTTTGGACAGCATTTCTTTTCTTAATGCCAAACAATTGGCAGACCTCCGTGCAACGTCCAGAACACGATGGGAGATGTTTTCTGTGCTCCGGCAGGTTTTCCTTGCCAGACAGAGTGGAAAAGCTTTCTGCTAAGATATAGACCACAAAAGACGCTAAAGACGAAGGTACGATGCTCTCCGGAGCTAAGAGCCGCTCCCGGGCTTCTTTCTGCAGAAGCCGATCAAACGAGAACACTGTGAGTGGTACAATCGTCTTTGCGCGAAGAAGCCGCTTCTTCGGCTCCGGGAGCCGGAGAGAGCGGCAGCATCGGAAAGGTGAAGAAGGAAGCTGTACAACACTGGGATTGTGTGCTCAACTTGCCAACTGATAGAAAACAGTACCTTACCATTCTCCTGACTTTTCTTATCACATGAATATTCGATTGGAAGCTGTTTTGGACAGCTTTTCTTTTCTTTATGCCAAACACTTGCAGACCTCCGTACAATGTCCAGAACACGATGGGATATGTTTTCTGTGCTCCGGCAGGTTTTCCTTGCCTGACAGAGTGCAAAAGCTTTCTGCTAGGATGTAGACCACAAAAGATGCTAAAGACGAAGCTACGATGCTCTCCGGAGCTAAGCGCCGCTCCCGGGCTTCTTTCGGCAGAAGCCGCGCTAAGAGAGCACTGTGAGCGGTACAATCGTCTTTGCGCGAAGAAGCCGCTTCTTCGGCTCCAGGAGCCGGAGAGAGCGGCAGCATCGGAAACGTGAAGAAGGATGCTGTATTACACTAGGATTGCGTGCGCAGCTTGCCAACTGATAGAAAACAGTACCCTACCACTCTCCTGACTTTTCCAATCACATGAATATTCGATTGGAAGCTGTTTTGGACAGCTTTTCTTTTCTTTATGCCAAACACTTGGCAGACCTCCGTGCAACGTCCAGAACACGATGGGAGATGTTTTCGGTGCTCCGGCAGGTTTTCCTTGCCTGACAGAGTGGAAAAGCTTTCTGCTAGGATGTAGACCACAAAAGACGCTAAAGACGAAGGTACGATGCTCTCCGGATCTAAGCTCCGCTCCCGGGCTTCCTTCGGCAGAAGCCGCGCTAAGAGAGCACTGTGAGCGGTACAATCGTCTTTGCGCGAAGAAGCCGCTTCTTCGGCTCCGGGAGCCGGAGAGAGCGGCAGCATCGGAAAGGTGAAGAAGGAAGCTGTACAACACTAGGATTGTGTGCACAGCTTGCCAACTGATAGAAAACAGTACCTTACCATTCTCCTGACTTTTCCTATCACATGAATATTCGATTGGAAGCTGTTTTGGACAGCTTTTCTTTTCTTTATGCCAAACACTTGGCAGACCTCCGTGCAACGTCCAGAACTCGATGGGATATGTTTTGTGTGCTCCGGCAGGTTTTCCTTGCCAGACGTAGTGCAAAAGCTTTCTGCTAGGATGTAGACCACAAAAGACGCTAAAGACGAAGCTACGATGCTCTCCGGAGCTAAGCGCCGCTCCCGGGCTTCTTTCGGCAGAAGCCGCGCTAAGAGAGCACTGTGAGCGATACAATCGTCTTTGCGCGAAGAAGCCGCTTCTTCGGCTCCGGGAGCCGGAGAGAGCGGCAGCATCGGAAAGGTGAAGAAGGAAGCTGTACAACACTGGGATTGTGTGCTCAACTTGCCAACTGATAGAAAACAGTACCTTTGCACTCTCCTGACTTTTCTAATCACATGAATATTCGATTGGAAGCTGTTTTGGACAGCTTTTCTTTTCTTTATGCCAAACACTTGGCAGACCTCCGTACAACGTCCAGATCACGTTGGGAAATGTTTTCTGTGTTGGCGCAGGTTTTCCTTGCCAGGCAGAGTGGAAAAGCTTTCTGCTAGGATGTAGACCACAAAAGACGCTAAAGACGAAGGTACGATGCTCTCCGCAGCTAAGCGCCGCTCCCGGGCTTCTTTCGGCAGAAGCCGCGCTAAGAGAGCACTGTGAGCGGTACAATCGTCTTTGCGCGAAGAAGCCGCTTCTTCGGCTCCGGGAGCCGGAGAGAGCGGCAGCATCGGAAAGGTGAAGAAGGAAGCTGTACAACACTGGGATTGTGTGCTCAACTTGCCAACTGATAGAAAACAGTACCTTACCATTCTCCTGACTTTTCCTATCACATGAATATTCGATTGGAAGCTGTTTTGGACAGCTTTTCTTTTCTTTATGCCAAACACTTGGCAGACCTCCGTACAACATCCAGATCACGATGGGATATGTTTTCGGTGCTCCGGCAGGTTTTCCTTGCCTGACAGAGTGGAAAAGCTTTCTGCTAGGATGTAGACCACAAAAGACGCTAAAGACGAAGTTACGATGCTCTCTGGAGCTAAGCGCCGCTCCCGGGCTTCTTTCGGCAGAAGCCTCTGTAACGAGAACACTGTGAGCGGTACAATCGTCTTTGCGCGAAGAAGCCGCTTCTTCGGCTCCGGGAGCCGGAGAGAGCGGCAGCATCGGAAAGGTGAAGAAGGAAGCTGTACAACACTGGGATTGTGTGCTCAACTTGCCAACTGATAGAAAACAGTACCTTACCATTCTCCTGACTTTTGTAATCACATGAATATTCGATTGGAAGCTGTTTTGGACAGCTTTTCTTTTCTTTATGCCAAACACTTGGCAGACCTCCGTACAACGTCCAGAACACGATGGGAGATATTTTCTGTGCTCCGGCAGGTTTTCCTTGCCAGACAGAGTGGAAAAGCTTTCTGCTAAGATGTAGACCACAAAAGACGCTAAAGACGAAGGTACGATGCTCTCCGGAGCTAAGAGCCGCTCCCGGGCTTCTTTCGGCAGAAGCCGCTCAAACGAGAATACTGTGACCGGTACAATCGTCTTTGCGCGAAGAAGCCGCTTCTTCAGCTCCGGGAGCCGGAGAGAGCGGCAGCATCGGAAAGGTGAAGAAGGAAGCTGTACAACACTGGGATTGTGTGCTCAACTTGCCAACTGATAGAAAACAGTACCTTACCATTCTCCTGACTTTTCCTATCACATGAATATTCGATTGGAAGCTGTTTTGGACAGCTTTTCTTTTCTTTATGCCAAACACTTGGCAGACCTCCGTACAACGTCCAGAACACGATGGGAGATGTTTTCTGTGCTCCGGCAGGTTTTCCTTGCCAGACAGAGTGCAAAAGCTTTCTGCTAGGATGTAGACCACAGAAGACGCTAAAGACGAAGCTATGATGCTCTCCGGAGCTAAGCGCCGCTCACGGGCTTCTTTCGGCAGAAGCCGCGCTAAGAGACCACTGTGAGCGGTAAAATCGTCTTTGCGCGAAGAAGCCGCTTCTTCGGCTCCGGGAGCCGGAGAGAGCGGCAGCATCGGAAAGGTGAAGAAGGAAGCTGTACAACACTGGGATTGTGTGCTCAACTTGCCAACTGATAGAAAACAGTACCTTACCACTCTCCTGACTTTTCCTATCACATGAATATTCGATTGGAAGCTGTTTTGGACAGCTTTTCTTTTCTTTATGCCAAACACTTGGCAGACCTCCGTACAACGTCCAGAACACGATGGGATATGTTTTCTGTGCTCCGGCAGGTTTTCCTTGCCTGACAGAGTGCAAAAGCTTTCTGCTAGGATGTAGACCACAAAAGACGCTAAAGACGAAGCTACGATGCTCTCCGGAGCTAAGCGCCGCTCCCGGGCTTCTTTCGGCAGAAGCCTCTGTAACGAGAACACTGTGAGCGGTACAATCGTCTTTGCGCGAAGAAGCCGCTTCTTCGCCTCCGGGAGCCGGAGAGAGCGGCAGCATCGGAAAGGTGAAGAAGGAAGCTGTACAACACTAGGATTGTGTGCACAGCTTGCCAACTGATAGAAAACAGTACCTTACCATTCTCCTGACTTTTCCTATAACATGAATATTCGATTGGAAGCTGTTTTGGACAGCTTTTCTTTTCTTTATGCCAAACACTTGGCAGACCTCCGTGCAACGTCCAGAACACGATGGGATATGTTTTGTGTGCTCCGGCAGGTTTTCCTTGCCAGACGTAGTGCAAAAGCTTTCTGCTAGGATGTAGACCACAAAAGACGCTAAAGACGAAGGTACGATGCTCTCCGGAGCTAAGCGCCGCTCCCGGGCTTCTTTCGGCAGAAGCCGCGCTAAGAGAGCACTGTGAGCGGTACAATCGTCTTTGCGCGAAGAAGCCGCTTCTTCGGCTCCGCGAGCCGGAGAGAGCGGCAGCATCGGAAAGGTGAAGAAGGAAGCTGTACAACACTGGGATTGTGTGCTCAACTTGCCAACTGATAGAAAACAGTACCTTACCATTCTCCTGACTTTTCCTATCACATGAATATTCGATTGGAAGCTGTTTTGGACAGCTTTTCTTTTCTTTATGCCAAACACTTGGCAGACCTCCCTACAACGTCCAGAACACGATGGGAGATGTTTTCTGTGCTCCGGCAGGTTTTCCATGCCTGACAGAGTGGAAAAGCTTTCTGCTAGGATGTAGACCACAAAAGACGCTAAAGACGAAGGTACGATGCTCTCCAGATCTAAGCTCCGCTCCCGGGCTTCTTTCGGCAGAAGCCGCGCTAAGAGAGCACTGTGAGCGGTACAATAGTCTTTGCGCGAAGAAGCCGCTTCTTCGGCTCCGGGAGCCGGAGAGAGCGGCAGCATCGGAAAGGTGAAGAAGGAAGCTGTACAACACTAGGATTGTGTGCACAGCTTGCCAACTGATAGAAAACAGTACCTTACCATTCTCCTGACTTTTGTAATCACATGAATATTCGATTGGAAACTGTTTTGAACAGCTTTTCTTTTCTTTATGCCAAAAACTTGGCAGACCTCCGTACAGCGTCCAGAACATGATGGGATATGTTTTCTGTGCTCCGGCAGGTTTTCCTTGCCAGACAGAGTGCAAAAGCTTTCTGCTAGGATGTAGACCACAAAAGACGCTAAAGACGAAGGTACGATGCTCTCCGGAGCTAAGAGCCGCTCCCGGGCTTCTTTCGGCAGAAGCCGCTCAAACGAGAGCACTGTGACCGGTACAATCGTCTTTGCGCGAAGAAGCCGCTTCTTCGGCTCCGGGAGCCGGAGAGAGCGGCAGCATCGGAAAGGTGAAGAAGGATGCTGTACTACACTAGGATTGCGTGCGCAGCTTGCCAACTGATAGAAAACAGTACCTTACCACTCTCCTGACTTTTCCAATCACATGAATATTCGATTGGAAGCTGTTTTGGACAGCTTTTCTTTTCTTTATGCCAAACACTTGGCAGACCTCCGTGCAACGTCCAGAACAGGATGGGAGATGTTTTCGGTGCTCCGGCAGGTTTTCCTTGCCTGACAGAGTGGAAAAGCTTTCTGCTAGGATGTAGACCACAAAAGACGCTAAAGACGAAGGTACGATGCTCTCCGGAGCTAAGCGCCGCTCCCGGGCTTCTTTCGGCAGAAGCCGCGCTAAGAGAGCACTGTGAGCGGTACAATCGTCTTTGCGCGAAGAAGCCACTTGTTCGGCTCCGCGAGCCGGAGAGAGCGGCAGCATCGGAATGGTGGAGAAGGAAGCTGTACAACACTGGGATTGTGTGCTCAACTTGCCAACTGATAGAAAACAGTACCTTTGCACTCTCCTGACTTTTCTAATCACATGAATATTCGATTGGAAGCTGTTTTGGACAGCTTTTCTTTTCTTTATGCCAAACACTTGGCAGACCTCCGTACAACGTCCAGATCACGTTGGGAAATGTTTTCTTTGCTGGCGCAGGTTTTCCTTGCCAGACAGAGTGGAAAAGCTTTCTGCTAGGATGTAGACCACAAAAGACGCTAAAGACGAAGGTACGATGCTCTCCGGAGCTAAGCGCCGCTCCCGGGCTTCTTTCGGCAGAAGCCGCGCTAAGAGAGCACTGTGAGCGGTACAATCGTCTTTGCGCGAAGAAGCCGCTTCTTCGGCTCCGCGAGCCGGAGAGAGAGGCAGCATCGGAAAGGTGAAGAAGGAAGCTGTACAACACTGGGATTGTGTGCTCAACTTGCCAACTGATAGAAAACAGTACCTTACCATTCTCCTGACTTTTCCTACCACATGAATATTCGATTGGAAGCTGTTTTGGACAGCTTTTCTTTTCTTAATGCCAAACAATTGGCAGACCTCCGTGCAACGTCCAGAACACGATGGGAAATGTTTTCTGTGCTCCGGCAGGTTTTCCTTGCCAGACAGAGTGCAAAAGCTTTCTGCTAGGATGTAGACCACAAAAGACGCTAAAGACGAAGGTACAATGCTCTCCGGAGCTAAGCGCCGCTCCCGGGCTTCTTTCGGCAGAAGCCGCGCTAAGAGAGCACTGTGAGCGGTACAATCGTCTTTGCGCGAAGAAGCCGCTTCTTCGGCTCCGCGAGCCGGAGAGAGCGGCAGCATCGGAAAGGTGAAGAAGGAAGCTGTACAACACTGGGATTGTGTGCTCAACTTGCCAACTGATAGAAAACAGTACCTTTGCACTCTCCTGGCTTTTCCTATCACATGAATATTCGATTGGAAGCTGTTTTGGACAGCTTTTCTTTTCTTTATGCCAAACACTTGGCAGACCTCCGTGCAACGTCCAGAACACGATGGGAGATGTTTTCTGTGCTCCCGCAGGTTTTCCTTGCCTGACAGAGTGGAAAAGCTTTCTGCTAGGATGTAGACCACAAAAGACGCTAAAGACGAAGCTACGATGCTCTCCGGAGCTAAGCGCCGCTCCCGGGCTTCTTTCGGCAGAAGCCGCTCTAACGAGAACACTGTGAGCGGCACAATCGTCTTTGCGCGAAGAAGCCGCTTCTTCGGCTCCGCGAGCCGGAGAGAGCGGCAGCATCGGAAAGGTGAAGAAGGAAGCTGTACAACACTGGGATTGTGTGCTCAACTTGCCAACTGATAGAAAACAGTACCTTACCATTCTCCTGACTTTTCCTATCACATGAATATTCGATTGGAAGCTGTTTTGGACAGCTTTTCTTTTCTTTATGCCAAACATTTTTGCAGACCTCCTTACAACGTCCAGAACACGATGGGATATGTTTTCTGTGCTCCGGCAGGTTTTCCTTGCCAGACGTAGTGCAAAAGCTTTCTGCTAGGATGTAGACCACAAAAGACGCTAAAGACGAAGGTACGATGCTCTCCGGAGCTAAGAGCCGCTCCCGTGCTTCTTTCGGCAGAAGCCGCTCTAACGAGAACACTGTGAGCGGTACAATCGTCTTTGCGCGAAGAAGCCGCTTCTTCGGCTCCGCGAGCCGGAGAGAGCGGCAGCATCGGAAAGGTGAAGAAGGAAGCTGTACAACACTACGATTGTATGCACAGCTTGCCAACTGATAGAAAACAGTACCTTACCATTCTCCTGACTTTTGTAATCACATGAATATTCGATTGGAAGCTGTTTTGGACAGCTTTTCTTTTCTTAATGCCAAACACTTGGCAGACGTCCGTGTAACGTCCAGAATACGATGGGAGATGTGTTCTGTGCTCCGGCAGGTTTTCCTTGCCTGACAGAGTGGAAAAGCTTTCTGCTAAGATGTAGACCACAAAAGATGCTAAAGACGAAGGTACGATGCTCTCCGGATCTAAGCGCCGCTCCCGGGCTTCTTTCGGCAGAAGCCGCTCTAACGAGAACACTGTGAGCGGTACAATCGTCTTTGCGCGAAGAAGCCGCTTCTTCGGCTCCGCGAGCCGGAGAGAGCGGCAGCATCGGAAAGGTGAAGAAGGAAGCTGTACAACACTGGGATTGTGTGCTCAACTTGCCAACTGATAGAAAACAGTACCTTTGCACTCTCCTGACTTTTCCTATCACATGAATATTCGATTGGAAGCTGCTTTGGACAACTTTTCTTCTCTTCTTGTCAAACACTTGGCAGATCTCCGTGCAACGTCCAGAACACGATGGGAGATGTTTTCTGTGCTCGCGCAGGTTTTCCTTGCCAGACAGAGTGGAAAAGCTTTCTGCTAGGATGTAGACCACAAAAGACGCTAAAGACGAAGGTACGATGCTCTCCGGAGCTAAGCGCCGCTCCCGGGCTTCTTTCGGCAGAAGCCGCTCTAACGAGAACACTGTGAGCGGTACAATCGTCTTTGCGCGAAGAAGCCAATTCTTCGGCTCCGGGAGCCGGAGAGAGCGGCAGCATCGGAAAGGTGAAGAAGGAAGCTGTACAACACTGGGATTGTGTGCTCAACTTGCCAACTGATAGAAAACTGTACCTTTGCACTTTGCATTCGATTGGAAGCTGTTTTGGACAACTTCTCTTCTTGTCAAACACTTGGCAGACCTCCGTGCAACGTCCAGAAAATGATGGGAGATGTTTTCTGTGCTCGCGCAGGTTTTCCTTGCCTGACAGAGTGGAAAAGCTTTCTGCTAGGATGTAGACCACAAAAGACGCTAAAGACGAAGGTACGATGCTCTCCGGAGCTAAGCGCCGCTCCCGGGCTTCTTTCGGCAGAAGCCTCTGTAACGAGAACACTGTGAGCGGTACAATCGTCTTTGCGCGAAGAAGCCGCTTCTTCGCCTACGGGAGCCGGAGAGGGCGGCAGCATCGGAAAGGTGAAGAAGGAAGCTGTACAACACTGGGATTGTGTGCTCAACTTGCCAACTGATAGAAAACAGTACCTTACCATTCTCCTGACTTTTCCTATCACATGAATATTCGATTGGAAGCTGTTTTGGACAGCTTTTCCTTTCTTTATGCCAAACAGTTCGCAGACCTCCTTACAACGTCCAGAACACGATGGGATATGTTTTCTGTGCTCCGGCAGGTTTTCCTTGCCAGACGTAGTGCAAAAGCTTTCTGCTAGGATGTAGACCACAAAAGACGCTAAAGACGAAGGTACGATGCTCTCCGGAGCTAAGCGCCGCTCACGGGCTTCTTTTGGCAGAAGCCGCGCTAAGAGAGCACTGTGAGCGGTACAATCGTCTTTGCGCGAAGAAGCCACTTCTTCGGCTCCGCGAGACGGAGAGAGCGGCAGCATCGGAAAGGTGAAGAAGGAAGCTGTACAACACTGGGATTGTGTGCTCAACTTGCCAACTGATAGAAAACAGTACCTTTGCACTCTCCTGACTTTTCTAATCACATGAATATTCGATTGGAAGCTGTTTAGGACAACTTTTCTTCTCTTCTTGTCAAACACTTGGCAGACCTCCGTGCAACGTCCAGAAAATGATGGGAGATGTTTTCTGTGCTCGCGCAGGTTTTCCTTGCCAGACAGAGTGGAAAAGATTTCTGCTAGGATGTAGACCACAAAAGACGCTAAAGACGAAGGTACGATGCTCTCCGGAGCTAAGCGCCGCTCCCGGGCTTCTTTCGGCAGAAGCCTCTCTAACGAGAACACTGTGAGCGGTACAATCGTCTTTGCGCGAAGAAGCCGCTTATTTGGCTCCGGGAGCCGGAGAGAGCGGCAGCATCGGAAACGTGAAGAAGGAAGCTGTACAACACTAGGATTGTGTGCTCAACTTGCCAACTGATAGAAAACAGTACCTTACCATTCTCCTGACTTTTGTAATCACATGAATATTCGATTGGATGCTTTTTTGGACCGCTTTTCTTTGCTTTATGCCAAACACTTGGCAGACCTCCGTGCAACGTCCAGAACACGATGGGAGATGTTTTCTGTGCTCCGGCAGGTTTTCCTTGCCTGACAGAGTGGAAAAGCTTTCTGCTAGGATGTAGACCACAAAAGACTCTAAAGACGAAGGTACAATGCTCTCCGGAGCTAAGCGCCGCTCCCGGGCTTCTTTCGGCAGAAGCCGCGCTAAGAGAGCACTGTGAGCGGTACAATCGTCTTTGCGCGAAGAAGCCACTTGTTCGGCTCCGGGAGCCGGAGAGAGCGGCAGCATTGGAAAGGTGAAGAAGGAACTGTACAACACTGGGATTGTGTGCTCAACTTGCCAACTGATAGAAAACAGTACCTTTGCACTTTGCATTCGATTGGAAGCTGTTTTGGACAGCTTTTCTTTTCTTTATGCCAAACACTTGGCAGGCCTCCGTGCAACGTCCAGAACACGATGGGAGATGTTTTCTGTGCTCGCGCAGGTTTTCCTTGCCTGACAGAGTGGAAAAGCTTTCTGCTAGGATGTAGACCACAAAAGACGCTAAAGACGAAGGTACGATGCTCTCCGGAGCTAAGCGCCGCTCCCGGGCTTCTTTCGGCAGAAGCCGCGCTAAGAGAGCACTGTGAGCGGTACAATCGTCTTTGCGCGAAGAAGCCGCATCTTCGGCTCCGGGAGCCGGAGAGAGCGGCAGCATCGGAAAGGTGAAGAAGGAACTGTACAACACTGGGATTGTATGCTCGACTTGCCAACTGATAGAAAAAAGTACCTTTGCACTCTCCTGACTTTTCCTATCACATGAATATTCGATTGGAAGCTGTTTTGGACAGCTTTTCTTTTCTTAATGCCAAACACTTGGCAGACCTCCGTGCAACGTCCAGAACACGATGGGAGATGTTTTCTGTGCTCCGGCAGGTTTTCCTTGCCTGACAGAGTGGAAAAGCTTTCTGCTAGGATGTAGACCACAAAAGACGCTAAAGACGAAGGTACGATGCTCTCCGGAGCTAAGCGCCGCTCCCGGGCTTCTTTTGGCAGAAGCCGCGCTAAGAGAGCACTGTGAGCGGTACAATCGTCTTTGCGCGAAGAAGCCGCTTCTTCGGCTCCGGGAGCCGGAGAGAGCGGCAGCATCGGAAAGGTGAAGAAGGAAGCTGTACAACACTGGGATTGTGTGCTCAACTTGCCAACTGATAGAAAACAGTACCTTTGCACTCTCCTGACTTTTCCTATCACATGAATATTCGATTGGAAGCTGTTTTGGACAGCTTTTCTTTTCTTTATGCCAAACACTTGGCAGACCTCCGTACAACGTCCAGATCACGTTGGGAGATGTTTTCTGTGCTCCCGCAGGTTTTCCTTGCCTGACAGAGTGGAAAAGCTTTCTGCTAAGATGTAGACCACAAAAGACGCTAAAGACGAAGGTACGATGCTCTCCGGAGCTAAGCGCCGCTCCCGGGCTTCTTTCGGCAGAAGCCTCTCTAACGAGAACACTGTGAGCGGTACAATCGTCTTTGCGCGAAGAAGCCGCTTCTTAGGCTCCGGGAGCCGGAGAGAGCGGCAGCATCGGAAAGGTGAAGAAGGAAGCTGTACAACACTGGGATTGTGTGCACAGCTTGCCAACTGATAGAAAACAGTACCTTACCATTCTCCTGACTTTTGTAATCACATGAATATTCGATTGGAAGCTGTTTTGGACAGCTTTTCTTTTCTTAATGCCAAACACTTGGCAGACTTCAGTGCAACGTCCAGAACATGTTGGGATATGTTTTCTGTGCTCCCGCAGGTTTTCCTTGCCTGACAGAGTGGAAAAGCTTTCTGCTAAGATGTAGACCACAAAAGACGCTAAAGACGAAGGTACGATGCTCTCCGGAGCTAAGCGCCGCTCCCGGGCTTCTTTCGGCAGAAGCCGTGCTAAGAGAGCACTGTGAGCGGTACAATCGTCTTTGCGCGAAGAAGCCGCTTCTTCGGCTCCGCGAGCCGGAGAGAGCGGCAGCATCGGAAAGGTGAAGAAGGAAGCTGTACAACACTGGGATTGTGTGCACAGCTTGCCAACTGATAGAAAACAGTACCTTACCATTCTCCTGACTTTTCCTATCACATGAATATTCGATTGGAAGCTGTTTTGGACAGCTTTTCTTTTCTTAATGCCAAACACTTGGCAGACCTCCGTGCAACATCCAGAACACGATGGGAGATTTTTTCTGTGCTCCGGCCGGTTTTCCTTGCCTGCCAGAGTGGAAAAGCTTTCTGCTAGGATGTAGACCACAAAAGACGCTAAAGACGAAGGTACGATGCTCTCCGGAGCTAAGCGCCGCTCCCGGGCTTCTTTCGGCAGAAGCCGCTCTAACGAGAACACTGTGAGCGGTACAATCGTCTTTGCGCGAAGAAGCCGCTTCTTCGGCTCCGGGAGCCGGAGAGAGCGGCAGCATCGGAAAGGTGAAGAAGGAAGCTGTACAACACTGGGATTGTGTGCTCAACTTGCCAACTGATAGAAAACAGTACCTTACCATTCTCCTGACTTTTCCTATCACATGAATATTCGATTGGAAGCTGTTTTGGACAGCTTTTCTTTTCTTTATGCCAAACACTTGGCAGACCTCCGTGCAACGTCCAGAACACGATGGGAGATGTTTTCTGTGCTGGTACAGGTTTTACTTGCCAGACATAGTGGAAAAGCTTTCTGCTAGGATGTAGACCACAAAAGACGCTAAAGACGAAGGTACGATGCTCTCCGGAGCTAAGCGCCGCTCCCGGGCTTCTTTCGGCAGAAGCCACGCTAACGAGAACACTGTGAGCGGTACAATCGTCTTTGCGCGAAGAAGCCGCTTCTTCGGCTCCGGGAGCCGGAGAGAGCGGCAGCATCGGAAAGGTGAAGAAGGAAGCTGTACAACACTGGGATTGTGTGCACAGCTTGCCAACTGATAGAAAACCGTACCTTACCATTCTCCTGACTTTTGTAATCACATGAATATTCGATTGGAAGCTGTTTTGGACAGCTTTTCTTTTCTTTATGCCAAACACTTGGCAGACCTCCGTGTAACGTCCAGAACACTTTGGGAGATGTTTTCTGTGCTCCCGCAGGTTTTCCTTGCCTGACAGAGTGGAAAAGCTTTCTGCTAAGATGTAGACAACAAAAGACGCTAAAGACGAAGGTACGATGCTCTCCGGAGCTAAGCGCCGCTCCCGGGCTTCTTTCGGCAGAAGCCGCGCTAAGAGAGCACTGTGAGCGGTACAATCGTCTTTGCGCGAAGAAGCCGCTTCTTCGGCTCCGCGAGCCGGAGAGAGCGGCAGCATCGGAAAGGTGAAGAAGGAAGCTGTACAACACTGGGATTGTGTGATCAACTTGCCAACTGATAGAAAACAGTACCTTTGCACTCTCCTGACTTTTCCTATCACATGAATATTCGATTGGAAGCTGTTTTGGACAGCTTTTCTTTTCTTTATGCCAAACACTTGGCAGACCTCCGTGCAACGTCCAGAACACGATGGGAGATGTTTTCTGTGCTGGTACAGGTTTTACTTGCCAGACATAGTGGAAAAGCTTTCTGCTAGGATGTAGACCACAAAAGACGCTAAAGACGAAGGTACGATGCTCTCCGGAGCTAAGCGCCGCTCCCGGGCTTCTTTCGGCAGAAGCCGCTCTAACGAGAACACTGTGAGCGGTACAATCGTCTTTGCGCGAAGAAGCCGCTTCTTCGGCTCCAGGAGCCGGAGAGAGCGGCAGAATCGGAAAGGTGAAGAAGGAAGCTGTACAACACTGGGATTGTGTGCTCAACTTGCCAACTGATAGAAAACAGTACCTTTGCACTCTCCTGACTTTTCCTATCACATGAATATTCGTTTGGAAGCTGTTTTGGACAGCTTTTCTTTTCTTTATGCCTAACACTTGGCAGACCTCCGTACAACGTCCAGATCACGTTGGGAGATGTTTTCTGTGCTGGCGCAGGTTTTCCTTGACTGACAGAGTGGAAAAGCTTTCTGCTAGGATGTAGACCACAAAAGACGCTAAAGACGAAGGTACAATGCTCTCCGGAGCTAAGCGCCGCTCCCGGACTTCAATCCCAGTTTCTTCTATAGTCCAACTTTGTTTCTCTACCATCAAGCTTCTCCTTTGTTGCTGCTCCAAGCCCCGTCCAAGCTGACCTGGAATACTTTCAGGGATGGGACACCCACAACTTCTCTGGGCAACCTGTTCCAGTGTTCCAGCACTCCCACAGTAAAAAAGGCCTTCCTTGCATCTAATATGTGTAGGAAATCATAAATCTAGGCATAGAAACTTGGAGTGCAAATTTGAAATTCTTTTGATTTGAAGCCCATTTTATATGAATACTGACTTACAGATGACTAAAAGATGTTGATGGGCATTTGAGCTGACAAGTTTTGAAAAAGTGCACGGAAATTAAAATGGAAACCAGTAAAATTAAAAACTTCTTGCCATTTTCTTTCTCCTCTCCTATTCAAAATTCCATATGTCAGATATCAGTGCTTCAGGCAAATCTCTCAGATGCTCTCAGAGAAAAAGCTTTTCTTTCAGACTAAGTTGCGGTTGACGTAGAACACTAGTAGTAGTGAAAGTCTTTCTGGGCATCGGGGCAGCCCCTTCTCCTTGGATTTGTGTGCAGAATGCATTTTATGCAAACTGGAAAATTGATCCCAGCTCTGTTCTATTCATCATTCTTACTGCATCAGGCCTGAAGAGTCTGTGAAAAGAAGCCTGTGGACCTTGAAGATAGCGCATGTGAAACAGATGAGAGGTGACGGAGAAGTTGAGGGAGAGAAGAAAGAGCATATGGCCCAGTAGGGACACCAGAAAGTATTTCTTCATGTGATCATGGCAGATTGCAGGAGCCACTTGATACTATCAAACCAGCCCTACTTGGCACTGGTTTTGCCACCTTGGGTCTGGGAAGCATCCTGCGTATCATGGATTTTCTGGAGCCCGCCGGCACCTCCCGGCCACAGGCCCCCAAACACAAACCACGGCCCTGGATCTTTGAAGACATTAAAAGTACACCCTGGGCAAGAGGCTCTAGGGATCCTGATTTAAGCAGGGGGCTTGGGCCTGGTTAGCCCCACCAACCCCTTCCACTCTCATTCATTCTGTGCTAGTGAATTCTCTTCCAGATGCATTTCAAGCACTGGCATGACAAAGTTCTGTGCAGACAGAGATCCAAATGCACATGGCATCTAAGTTCCTTAAGCAGTGTTCAAGAAGAATGTAAAACTCTGGGACAAGTGTCTCTTCCCTAACTGAATCCCTTTCATGGGAAAATTCCCAGCTCTAGAAAGATCTTCTGATACGCATGCTTAAGACTGACACTGGCTGAGCAAATGTCTCCCTATGTGTATCTAAGACCAGTTAGGATCTTCACCCAAAGTGCTGTCAACATAGTCACAGAATGTCTATTGTTAAGAAGTGACAACTTACATCAGAATGGCAAATATTGTTCCACAAAATGGATGAATGGATGGGAATTATCTACCTGGGTTAAAAACAAAAATAAAGAGTTGGTCTTTATTTATCAATTTCATTGCAATACTGATAAGGGAAGAAAAAGACCTAAGTCCTTGACTTTCTTCACTCGAGGAAAGATTTTAAAAATTCCTTGTAAAAACGTATTTTCACGATCAGACTACTGAAACCATTTTAGTTGGGAAAAACGTTCCAAAATTGTCTAGATAGTGGCAAAGAAGCCAAGAAAATAAGAAAGAAACAAAAAGAGAGCAAAAGAGTCCGCTTCAGTGTACAAGCTCGTTCTAGAAGTAGTGTGCTGGGAAAAGGAAGCCCCAGTTGAATTTCCAATGTATTCCTGTGCTTGATTCAGTAACTGGTCAATGTAAAAACCAATCCTTTTGTACAACTTCTCCCTGCAACAAAAACTCCAACAGGTTGACACTACCATCATGCCTGTTCCAGACACATTTCAAAGAGAAATGATGATTTTCTTGAAAACCTACTTGCATAAAAGTTGCAAGATGGTGGAGGGATTCCCACATCCTCCTTCCTCCATCTGGCTTGAAAGTAGATTTGATAAAATATGCAACAAAGCCCATGATTTATAAGGTAGAGTCAAATGGATGATTTGGGAATTGATCTCTTGTTGATAGAAAACTTCGTATCCACTCTGTGTGACCTTTCTAAAACAAAATGTGGAGCTGAGGCGTGAATCTGCCACAACAATTGTAAAGCAAACATACACACTCCCCTTCACATGCCCCCCCTTCCACACACACCTAGGCACACACAGAGATCAGCATAGCAGATCATGAACACCTTGGAAAAGACTGAAATGCTAAATGCCTCTCTTGATGGGCAAATGAGCTGGTGCAGTAATTCAAATGCCTGGTACAAAACTTCTGTTTAATATTTAGCTCCTCTTTAAAACACAGCTTTTCATTTCATTCTATTTACAGAATATTTTCATTTCATTTGTTTCTTTAAAATTACTTAGTTCTCACCTGTTGTACGTCTAGGACTATTTTCTTCGAAAAACAGAAAAAAATAGATGATATCTTTTCAGCAGAAAACATTGGTTGATACAATTTTAAGCAATCATGAGATGGAAGAATTGTTCTGTCCCTCTCGAAGGTGGAAGAAGCATTTGGATCACAGATCATCTACAATGAAATACTTGACATGTTTAAGATGCTTTCAATCACTTTTGAGCGTCAATTGCTTCTTCGTTGTAAACAGTAATTTTTCAGTGAAGGGAAAGTGTGTGTGCTATATCTACATGATGTTCAAACCCAGTTCCTACTAATGGCCAGGCTGAACTCCAGTGAATAATGTCCCGAATGATATTTTGCCGCCTTCTTTGGCACTTCATGAAATCTTACCATGATGAAGTGCTGAAACACAGAGATTTTCTCTTAGAGAGTGTCTCATGTTGTAACCCATCCCATGGATTTTATGCTGTAATTCTTATCTCTTTTAAAATTTGCTATCTTCTGTACAGTTTTCATGAACCTTTCTGTTACAGTAGTGAAAATCACAGATAAATGTCACTTTGTACAACTTTGAATTTACCCCAAGAGCTGAGAGAAAACTTGCTCCTATACTTCAATCCCAGTTTCTTCTATAGTCCAACTTTGTTTCTCTACCATCAAGCTTCTCCTTTGTTGCTGCTCCAAGCCCCGTCCAAGCTGACCTGGAATACTTTCAGGGATGGGACACCCACAACTTCTCTGGGCAACCTGTTCCAGTGTTCCAGCACTCCCACAGTAAAAAAGGCCTTCCTTGCATCTAATATGTGTAGGAAATCATAAATCTAGGCATAGAAACTTGGAGTGCAAATTTGAAATTCTTTTGATTTGAAGCCCATTTTATATGAATACTGACTTACAGATGACTAAAAGATGTTGATGGGCATTTGAGCTGACAAGTTTTGAAAAAGTGCACGGAAATTAAAATGGAAACCAGTAAAATTAAAAACTTCTTGCCATTTTCTTTCTCCTCTCCTATTCAAAATTCCATATGTCAGATATCAGTGCTTCAGGCAAACCTCTCAGATGCTCTCAGAGAAAAAGCTTTTCTTTCAGACTAAGTTGCGGTTGACGTAGAGCACTAGTAGTAGTGAAAGTCTTTCTGGGCATCGGGGCAGCCCCTTCTCCTTGGATTTGTGTGCAGAATGCATTTTATGCAAACTGGAAAATTGATCCCAGCTCTGTTCTATTCATCATTCTTACTGCATCAGGCCTGAAGAGTCTGTGAAAAGAAGCCTGTGGACCTTGAAGATAGCGCATGTGAAACAGATGAGAGGTGATGGAGAAGTTGAGGGAGAGAAGAAAGAGCATATGGCCCAGTAGGGACACCAGAAAGTATTTCTTCACGTGATCATGGCAGATTGCAGGAGCCACTTGGTACTATCAAACCAGCCCGACTTGGCACTGGTTTTGCCACCTTGGGTCTGGGAACCATCCTGTGTATCGTGGGTTTTCAGGAGCCCGCCGGCCACCCCCAGCCACAGGCCCCCAAACACAAACCGCGGCCCTATTCCCAGGCAAACAAAACTCACCTGCCCCGCTTCTTGAAGGCAGATTGCAGGAGCCACTTGGTACTATCAAACCAGCCCGACTTGGCACTGGTTTTGCCACCTTGGGTCTGGGAAGCATCCTGCGTATCATGGATTTTCTGGAGCCCGCCGGCACCTCCCGGCCACAGGCCCCCAAACACAAACCACGGCCCTGGATCTTTGAAGACATTAAAAGTACACCCTGGGCAAGAGGCTCTAGGGATCCTGGTTTAAGCAGGGGGCTTGGGCCTGGTTAGCCCCACCAACCCCTTCCACTCTCATTCATTCTGTGCTAGTGAATTCTCTTCCAGATGCATTTCAAGCACTGGCATGACAAAGTTCTGTGCAGACAGAGATCCAAATGCACATGGCATCTAAGTTCCTTAAGCAGTGTTCAAGAAGAATGTAAAACTCTGGGACAAGTGTCTCTTCCCTAACTGAATCCCTTTCATGGGAAAATTCCCAGCTCTAGAAAGATCTTCTGATACGCATGCTTAAGACTGACACTGGCTGAGCAAATGTCTCCCTATGTGTATCTAAGACCAGTTAGGATCTTCACCCAAAGTGCTGTCAACATAGTCACAGAATGTCTATTGTTAAGAAGTGACAACTTACATCAGAATGGCAAATATTGTTCCACAAAATGGATGAATGGATGGGAATTATCTACCTGGGTTAAAAACAAAAATAAAGAGTTGGTCTTTATTTATCAATTTCATTGCAATACTGATAAGGGAAGAAAAAGACCTAAGTCCTTGACTTTCTTCACTCGAGGAAAGATTTTAAAAATTCCTTGTAAAAACGTATTTTCACGATCAGACTACTGAAACCATTTTAGTTGGGAAAAACGTTCCAAAATTGTCTAGATAGTGGCAAAGAAGCCAAGAAAATAAGAAAGAAACAAAAAGAGAGCAAAAGAGTCCGCTTCAGTGTACAAGCTCGTTCTAGAAGTAGTGTGCTGGGAAAAGGAAGCCCCAGTTGAATTTCCAATGTATTCCTGTGCTTGATTCAGTAACTGGTCAATGTAAAAACCAATCCTTTTGTACAACTTCTCCCTGCAACAAAAACTCCAACAGGTTGACACTACCATCATGCCTGTTCCAGACACATTTCAAAGAGAAATGATGATTTTCTTGAAAACCTACTTGCATAAAAGTTGCAAGATGGTGGAGGGATTCCCACATCCTCCTTCCTCCATCTGGCTTGAAAGTAGATTTGATAAAATATGCAACAAAGCCCATGATTTATAAGGTAGAGTCAAATGGATGATTTGGGAATTGATCTCTTGTTGATAGAAAACTTCGTATCCACTCTGTGTGACCTTTCTAAAACAAAATGTGGAGCTGAGGCGTGAATCTGCCACAACAATTGTAAAGCAAACATACACACTCCCCTTCACATGCCCCCCCTTCCACACACACCTAGGCACACACAGAGATCAGCATAGCAGATCATGAACACCTTGGAAAAGACTGAAATGCTAAATGCCTCTCTTGATGGGCAAATGAGCTGGTGCAGTAATTCAAATGCCTGGTACAAAACTTCTGTTTAATATTTAGCTCCTCTTTAAAACACAGCTTTTCATTTCATTCTATTTACAGAATATTTTCATTTCATTTGTTTCTTTAAAATTACTTAGTTCTCACCTGTTGTACGTCTAGGACTATTTTCTTCGAAAAACAGAAAAAAATAGATGATATCTTTTCAGCAGAAAACATTGGTTGATACAATTTTAAGCAATCATGAGATGGAAGAATTGTTCTGTCCCTCTCGAAGGTGGAAGAAGCATTTGGATCACAGATCATCTACAATGAAATATTTGACATGTTTAAGATGCTTTCAATCACTTTTGAGCGTCAATTGCTTCTTCGTTGTAAACAGTAATTTTTCAGTGAAGGGAAAGTGTGTGTGCTATATCTACATGATGTTCAAACCCAGTTCCTACTAATGGCCAGGCTGAACTCCAGTGAATAATGTCCCGAATGATATTTTGCCGCCTTCTTTGGCACTTCATGAAATCTTACCATGATGAAGTGCTGAAACACAGAGATTTTCTCTTAGAGAGTGTCTCATGTTGTAACCCATCCCATGGATTTTATGCTGTAATTCTTATCTCTTTTAAAATTTGCTATCTTCTGTACAGTTTTCATGAACCTTTCTGTTACAGTAGTGAAAATCACAGATAAATGTCACTTTGTACAACTTTGAATTTACCCCAAGAGCTGAGAGAAAACTTGCTCCTATACTTCAATCCCAGTTTCTTCTATAGTCCAACTTTGTTTCTCTACCATCAAGCTTCTCCTTTGTTGCTGCTCCAAGCCCCGTCCAAGCTGACCTGGAATACTTTCAGGGATGGGACACCCACAACTTCTCTGGGCAACCTGTTCCAGTGTTCCAGCACTCCCACAGTAAAAAAGGCCTTCCTTGCATCTAATATGTGTAGGAAATCATAAATCTAGGCATAGAAACTTGGAGTGCAAATTTGAAATTCTTTTGATTTGAAGCCCATTTTATATGAATACTGACTTACAGATGACTAAAAGATGTTGATGGGCATTTGAGCTGACAAGTTTTGAAAAAGTGCACGGAAATTAAAATGGAAACCAGTAAAATTAAAAACTTCTTGCCATTTTCTTTCTCCTCTCCTATTCAAAATTCCATATGTCAGATATCAGTGCTTCAGGCAAACCTCTCAGATGCTCTCAGAGAAAAAGCTTTTCTTTCAGACTAAGTTGCGGTTGACGTAGAGCACTAGTAGTAGTGAAAGTCTTTCTGGGCATCGGGGCAGCCCCTTCTCCTTGGATTTGTGTGCAGAATGCATTTTATGCAAACTGGAAAATTGATCCCAGCTCTGTTCTATTCATCATTCTTACTGCATCAGGCCTGAAGAGTCTGTGAAAAGAAGCCTGTGGACCTTGAAGATAGCGCATGTGAAACAGATGAGAGGTGATGGAGAAGTTGAGGGAGAGAAGAAAGAGCATATGGCCCAGTAGGGACACCAGAAAGTATTTCTTCACGTGATCATGGCAGATTGCAGGAGCCACTTGGTACTATCAAACCAGCCCGACTTGGCACTGGTTTTGCCACCTTGGGTCTGGGAACCATCCTGTGTATCGTGGGTTTTCAGGAGCCCGCCGGCCACCCCCAGCCACAGGCCCCCAAACACAAACCGCGGCCCTATTCCCAGGCAAACAAAACTCACCTGCCCCGCTTCTTGAAGGCAGATTGCAGGAGCCACTTGGTACTATCAAACCAGCCCGACTTGGCACTGGTTTTGCCACCTTGGGTCTGGGAAGCATCCTGCGTATCATGGATTTTCTGGAGCCCGCCGGCACCTCCCGGCCACAGGCCCCCAAACACAAACCACGGCCCTGGATCTTTGAAGACATTAAAAGTACACCCTGGGCAAGAGGCTCTAGGGATCCTGGTTTAAGCAGGGGGCTTGGGCCTGGTTAGCCCCACCAACCCCTTCCACTCTCATTCATTCTGTGCTAGTGAATTCTCTTCCAGATGCATTTCAAGCACTGGCATGACAAAGTTCTGTGCAGACAGAGATCCAAATGCACATGGCATCTAAGTTCCTTAAGCAGTGTTCAAGAAGAATGTAAAACTCTGGGACAAGTGTCTCTTCCCTAACTGAATCCCTTTCATGGGAAAATTCCCAGCTCTAGAAAGATCTTCTGATACGCATGCTTAAGACTGACACTGGCTGAGCAAATGTCTCCCTATGTGTATCTAAGACCAGTTAGGATCTTCACCCAAAGTGCTGTCAACATAGTCACAGAATGTCTATTGTTAAGAAGTGACAACTTACATCAGAATGGCAAATATTGTTCCACAAAATGGATGAATGGATGGGAATTATCTACCTGGGTTAAAAACAAAAATAAAGAGTTGGTCTTTATTTATCAATTTCATTGCAATACTGATAAGGGAAGAAAAAGACCTAAGTCCTTGACTTTCTTCACTCGAGGAAAGATTTTAAAAATTCCTTGTAAAAACGTATTTTCACGATCAGACTACTGAAACCATTTTAGTTGGGAAAAACGTTCCAAAATTGTCTAGATAGTGGCAAAGAAGCCAAGAAAATAAGAAAGAAACAAAAAGAGAGCAAAAGAGTCCGCTTCAGTGTACAAGCTCGTTCTAGAAGTAGTGTGCTGGGAAAAGGAAGCCCCAGTTGAATTTCCAATGTATTCCTGTGCTTGATTCAGTAACTGGTCAATGTAAAAACCAATCCTTTTGTACAACTTCTCCCTGCAACAAAAACTCCAACAGGTTGACACTACCATCATGCCTGTTCCAGACACATTTCAAAGAGAAATGATGATTTTCTTGAAAACCTACTTGCATAAAAGTTGCAAGATGGTGGAGGGATTCCCACATCCTCCTTCCTCCATCTGGCTTGAAAGTAGATTTGATAAAATATGCAACAAAGCCTATGATTTATAAGGTAGAGTCAAATGGATGATTTGGGAATTGATCTCTTGTTGATAGAAAACTTCGTATCCACTCTGTGTGACCTTTCTAAAACAAAATGTGGAGCTGAGGCGTGAATCTGCCACAACAATTGTAAAGCAAACATACACACTCCCCTTCACATGCCCCCCCTTCCACACACACCTAGGCACACACAGAGATCAGCATAGCAGATCATGAACACCTTGGAAAAGACTGAAATGCTAAATGCCTCTCTTGATGGGCAAATGAGCTGGTGCAGTAATTCAAATGCCTGGTACAAAACTTCTGTTTAATATTTAGCTCCTCTTTAAAACACAGCTTTTCATTTCATTCTATTTACAGAATATTTTCATTTCATTTGTTTCTTTAAAATTACTTAGTTCTCACCTGTTGTACGTCTAGGACTATTTTCTTCGAAAAACAGAAAAAAATAGATGATATCTTTTCAGCAGAAAACATTGGTTGATACAATTTTAAGCAATCATGAGATGGAAGAATTGTTCTGTCCCTCTCGAAGGTGGAAGAAGCATTTGGATCACAGATCATCTACAATGAAATACTTGACATGTTTAAGATGCTTTCAATCACTTTTGAGCGTCAATTGCTTCTTCGTTGTAAACAGTAATTTTTCAGTGAAGGGAAAGTGTGTGTGCTATATCTACATGATGTTCAAACCCAGTTCCTACTAATGGCCAGGCTGAACTCCAGTGAATAATGTCCCGAATGATATTTTGCCGCCTTCTTTGGCACTTCATGAAATCTTACCATGATGAAGTGCTGAAACACAGAGATTTTCTCTTAGAGAGTGTCTCATGTTGTAACCCATCCCATGGATTTTATGCTGTAATTCTTATCTCTTTTAAAATTTGCTATCTTCTGTACAGTTTTCATGAACCTTTCTGTTACAGTAGTGAAAATCACAGATAAATGTCACTTTGTACAACTTTGAATTTACCCCAAGAGCTGAGAGAAAACTTGCTCCTATACTTCAATCCCAGTTTCTTCTATAGTCCAACTTTGTTTCTCTACCATCAAGCTTCTCCTTTGTTGCTGCTCCAAGCCCCGTCCAAGCTGACCTGGAATACTTTCAGGGATGGGACACCCACAACTTCTCTGGGCAACCTGTTCCAGTGTTCCAGCACTCCCACAGTAAAAAAGGCCTTCCTTGCATCTAATATGTGTAGGAAATCATAAATCTAGGCATAGAAACTTGGAGTGCAAATTTGAAATTCTTTTGATTTGAAGCCCATTTTATATGAATACTGACTTACAGATGACTAAAAGATGTTGATGGGCATTTGAGCTGACAAGTTTTGAAAAAGTGCACGGAAATTAAAATGGAAACCAGTAAAATTAAAAACTTCTTGCCATTTTCTTTCTCCTCTCCTATTCAAAATTCCATATGTCAGATATCAGTGCTTCAGGCAAATCTCTCAGATGCACTCAGAGAAAAAGCTTTTCTTTCAGACTAAGTTGCGGTTGACGTAGAACACTAGTAGTAGTGAAAGTCTTTCTGGGCATCGGGGCAGCCCCTTCTCCTTGGATTTGTGTGCAGAATGCATTTTATGCAAACTGGAAAATTGATCCCAGCTCTGTTCTATTCATCATTCTTACTGCATCAGGCCTGAAGAGTCTGTGAAAAGAAGCCTGTGGACCTTGAAGATAGCGCATGTGAAACAGATGAGAGGTGATGGAGAAGTTGAGGGAGAGAAGAAAGAGCATATGGCCCAGTAGGGACACCAGAAAGTATTTCTTCACGTGATCATGGCAGATTGCAGGAGCCACTTGGTACTATCAAACCAGCCCGACTTGGCACTGGTTTTGCCACCTTGGGTCTGGGAACCATCCTGTGTATCGTGGGTTTTCAGGAGCCCGCCGGCCACCCCCAGCCACAGGCCCCCAAACACAAACCGCGGCCCTATTCCCAGGCAAACAAAACTCACCTGCCCCGCTTCTTGAAGGCAGATTGCAGGAGCCACTTGGTACTATCAAACCAGCCCGACTTGGCACTGGTTTTGCCACCTTGGGTCTGGGAAGCATCCTGCGTATCATGGATTTTCTGGAGCCCGCCGGCACCTCCCGGCCACAGGCCCCCAAACACAAACCACGGCCCTGGATCTTTGAAGACATTAAAAGTACACCCTGGGCAAGAGGCTCTAGGGATCCTGGTTTAAGCAGGGGGCTTGGGCCTGGTTAGCCCCACCAACCCCTTCCACTCTCATTCATTCTGTGCTAGTGAATTCTCTTCCAGATGCATTTCAAGCACTGGCATGACAAAGTTCTGTGCAGACAGAGATCCAAATGCACATGGCATCTAAGTTCCTTAAGCAGTGTTCAAGAAGAATGTAAAACTCTGGGACAAGTGTCTCTTCCCTAACTGAATCCCTTTCATGGGAAAATTCCCAGCTCTAGAAAGATCTTCTGATACGCATGCTTAAGACTGACACTGGCTGAGCAAATGTCTCCCTATGTGTATCTAAGACCAGTTAGGATCTTCACCCAAAGTGCTGTCAACATAGTCACAGAATGTCTATTGTTAAGAAGTGACAACTTACATCAGAATGGCAAATATTGTTCCACAAAATGGATGAATGGATGGGAATTATCTACCTGGGTTAAAAACAAAAATAAAGAGTTGGTCTTTATTTATCAATTTCATTGCAATACTGATAAGGGAAGAAAAAGACCTAAGTCCTTGACTTTCTTCACTCGAGGAAAGATTTTAAAAATTCCTTGTAAAAACGTATTTTCACGATCAGACTACTGAAACCATTTTAGTTGGGAAAAACGTTCCAAAATTGTCTAGATAGTGGCAAAGAAGCCAAGAAAATAAGAAAGAAACAAAAAGAGAGCAAAAGAGTCCGCTTCAGTGTACAAGCTCGTTCTAGAAGTAGTGTGCTGGGAAAAGGAAGCCCCAGTTGAATTTCCAATGTATTCCTGTGCTTGATTCAGTAACTGGTCAATGTAAAAACCAATCCTTTTGTACAACTTCTCCCTGCAACAAAAACTCCAACAGGTTGACACTACCATCATGCCTGTTCCAGACACATTTCAAAGAGAAATGATGATTTTCTTGAAAACCTACTTGCATAAAAGTTGCAAGATGGTGGAGGGATTCCCACATCCTCCTTCCTCCATCTGGCTTGAAAGTAGATTTGATAAAATATGCAACAAAGCCCATGATTTATAAGGTAGAGTCAAATGGATGATTTGGGAATTGATCTCTTGTTGATAGAAAACTTCGTATCCACTCTGTGTGACCTTTCTAAAACAAAATGTGGAGCTGAGGCGTGAATCTGCCACAACAATTGTAAAGCAAACATACACACTCCCCTTCACATGCCCCCCCTTCCACACACACCTAGGCACACACAGAGATCAGCATAGCAGATCATGAACACCTTGGAAAAGACTGAAATGCTAAATGCCTCTCTTGATGGGCAAATGAGCTGGTGCAGTAATTCAAATGCCTGGTACAAAACTTCTGTTTAATATTTAGCTCCTCTTTAAAACACAGCTTTTCATTTCATTCTATTTACAGAATATTTTCATTTCATTTGTTTCTTTAAAATTACTTAGTTCTCACCTGTTGTACGTCTAGGACTATTTTCTTCGAAAAACAGAAAAAAATAGATGATATCTTTTCAGCAGAAAACATTGGTTGATACAATTTTAAGCAATCATGAGATGGAAGAATTGTTCTGTCCCTCTCGAAGGTGGAAGAAGCATTTGGATCACAGATCATCTACAATGAAATACTTGACATGTTTAAGATGCTTTCAATCACTTTTGAGCGTCAATTGCTTCTTCGTTGTAAACAGTAATTTTTCAGTGAAGGGAAAGTGTGTGTGCTATATCTACATGATGTTCAAACCCAGTTCCTACTAATGGCCAGGCTGAACTCCAGTGAATAATGTCCCGAATGATATTTTGCCGCCTTCTTTGGCACTTCATGAAATCTTACCATGATGAAGTGCTGAAACACAGAGATTTTCTCTTAGAGAGTGTCTCATGTTGTAACCCATCCCATGGATTTTATGCTGTAATTCTTATCTCTTTTAAAATTTGCTATCTTCTGTACAGTTTTCATGAACCTTTCTGTTACAGTAGTGAAAATCACAGATAAATGTCACTTTGTACAACTTTGAATTTACCCCAAGAGCTGAGAGAAAACTTGCTCCTATACTTCAATCCCAGTTTCTTCTATAGTCCAACTTTGTTTCTCTACCATCAAGCTTCTCCTTTGTTGCTGCTCCAAGCCCCGTCCAAGCTGACCTGGAATACTTTCAGGGATGGGACACCCACAACTTCTCTGGGCAACCTGTTCCAGTGTTCCAGCACTCCCACAGTAAAAAAGGCCTTCCTTGCATCTAATATGTGTAGGAAATCATAAATCTAGGCATAGAAACTTGGAGTGCAAATTTGAAATTCTTTTGATTTGAAGCCCATTTTATATGAATACTGACTTACAGATGACTAAAAGATGTTGATGGGCATTTGAGCTGACAAGTTTTGAAAAAGTGCACGGAAATTAAAATGGAAACCAGTAAAATTAAAAACTTCTTGCCATTTTCTTTCTCCTCTCCTATTCAAAATTCCATATGTCAGATATCAGTGCTTCAGGCAAATCTCTCAGATGCTCTCAGAGAAAAAGCTTTTCTTTCAGACTAAGTTGCGGTTGACGTAGAACACTAGTAGTAGTGAAAGTCTTTCTGGGCATCGGGGCAGCCCCTTCTCCTTGGATTTGTGTGCAGAATGCATTTTATGCAAACTGGAAAATTGATCCCAGCTCTGTTCTATTCATCATTCTTACTGCATCAGGCCTGAAGAGTCTGTGAAAAGAAGCCTGTGGACCTTGAAGATAGCGCATGTGAAACAGATGAGAGGTGACGGAGAAGTTGAGGGAGAGAAGAAAGAGCATATGGCCCAGTAGGGACACCAGAAAGTATTTCTTCACGTGATCATGGCAGATTGCAGGAGCCACTTGGTACTATCAAACCAGCCCGACTTGGCACTGGTTTTGCCACCTTGGGTCTGGGAACCATCCTGTGTATCGTGGGTTTTCAGGAGCCCGCCGGCCACCCCCAGCCACAGGCCCCCAAACACAAACCGCGGCCCTATTCCCAGGCAAACAAAACTCACCTGCCCCGCTTCTTGAAGGCAGATTGCAGGAGCCACTTGGTACTATCAAACCAGCCCGACTTGGCACTGGTTTTGCCACCTTGGGTCTGGGAAGCATCCTGCGTATCATGGATTTTCTGGAGCCCGCCGGCACCTCCCGGCCACAGGCCCCCAAACACAAACCACGGCCCTGGATCTTTGAAGACATTAAAAGTACACCCTGGGCAAGAGGCTCTAGGGATCCTGGTTTAAGCAGGGGGCTTGGGCCTGGTTAGCCCCACCAACCCCTTCCACTCTCATTCATTCTGTGCTAGTGAATTCTCTTTGAGATGCATTTCAAGCACTGGTATGACAAAGTTCTGTGCAGACAGAGATCCAAATGCACATGGCATCTAAGTTCCTTAAGCAGTGTTCAAGAAGAATGTAAAACTCTGGGACAAGTGTCTCTTCCCTAACTGAATCCCTTTCATGGGAAAATTCCCAGCTCTAGAAAGATCTTCTGATACGCATGCTTAAGACTGACACTGGCTGAGCAAATGTCTCCCTATGTGTATCTAAGACCAGTTAGGATCTTCACCCAAAGTGCTGTCAACATAGTCACAGAATGTCTATTGTTAAGAAGTGACAACTTCCATCAGAATGGCAAATATTGTTCCACAAAATGGATGAATGGATGGGAATTATCTACCTGGGTTAAAAACAAAAATAAAGACTTGGTCTTTATTTATCAATTTCATTGCAATACTGATAAGGGAAGAAAAAGACCTAAGTCCTTGACTTTCTTAACTCGAGGAAAGATTTTAAAAATTCCTTGTAAAAACGTATTATCACGATCAGACTACTGAAACCATTTTAGTTGGGAAAAACGTTCCAAACTTGTCTAGATAGTGGCAAAGAAGCCAAGAAAATAAGAAAGAAACAAAAAGAGAGCAAAAGAGTCAGCTTCAGTGTTCAAGCTCGTTCTAGAAGTAGTGTGCTGGGAAAAGGAAGCCCCAGTTGAATTTCCAATGTATTCCTGTGCTTGATTCAGTAACTGGTCAATGTAAAAACCAATCCTTTTGTACAACTTCTCCCAGCAACAAAAACTCCAACAGGTTGACACTACCATCATGCCTGTTCCAGACACATTTCAAAGAGAAATGATGATTTTCTTGAAAACCTACTTGCATAAAAGTTGCAAGATGGTGGAGGGATTCCCACATCCTCCTTCCTCCATCTGGCTCTAAAGTAGATTTCATAAAATATGCAACAAACCACATGATTTATAAGGAAGAGTCAAATGGAGGATTTGGGAATTGATCTCTTGTTGATAGAAAACTTCGTATCCACTCTGTGTGACCTTTCTTAAACAAAATGTGGAGCTGAGGCATGAATCTGCCACAACAATTGTAAAGCAAACATACACACTCCCCTTCACATGCCCCCCCTTCCACACACACCTAGGCACACACAGAGATCAGCATAGCAGATCATGAACACCTTGGAAAAGACTGAAATGCTAAATGCCTCTCTTGATGGGCAAATGAGCTGGTGCAGTAATTCAAATGCCTGGTACAAAACTTCTGTTTAATATTTAGCTCCTCTTTAAAACACAGCTTTTCATTTCATTCTATTTACAGAATATTTTCATTTCATTTGTTTCTTTAAAATTACTTAGTTCTCACCTGTTGTACGTCTAGGACTATTTTCTTCGAAAAACAGAAAAAAAAATTAGATGATATCTTTTCAGCAGAAAATATTGGTTGATACAATTTTAAACCATCATGAGATGGAAGAATTGTTCTGTCCCTCTCGAAGGTGGAAGAAGCATTTGGATCACAGATCATCTACAATGAAATACTTGACATGTTTAAGATGCTTTCAATCAGTTTTGAGCGTCAATTGCTTCTTCGTTGTAAACAGTAATTTTTCAGTGAAGGGAAAGTGTGTGTGCTATATCTACATGATGTTCAAACCCAGTTCCTACTAATGGCCAGGCTGAACTCCAGTGAATAATGTCCCGAATGATATTTTGCCGCCTTCTTTGGCACTTCATGAAATCTTACCATGATGAAGTGCTGAAACACAGAGATTTTCTCTTAGAGAGTGTCTCATGTTGTCACCCATCCCATGGATTTTATGCTGTAATTCTTATCTCTTTTAAAATTTGCTATCTTCTGTACAGTTTTCACGAACCTTTCTGTTACAGTAGTGAAAATCACAGATAAATGTCACTTTGTACAACTTTGAATTTACCCCAAGAGCTGAGAGAAAACTTGCTCCTATACTTCAATCCCAGTTTCTTCTATAGTCCAACTTTGTTTCTCTACCATCAAGCTTCTCCTTTGTTGCTGCTCCAAGCCCCGTCCAAGCTGACCTTGAATACTTTCAGGGATGGGATACCCACAACTTCTCTGGACAACCTGTTCCAGTGTTCCAGTACTCCCACAGTAAAAAAGGCCTTCCTTGCATCTAATATGTGTAGGAAATCATAAATCTAGGCATAGAAACTTGGAGTGCAAATTTGAAATTCTTTTGATTTGAAGCCCATTTTATATGAATACTGACTTACAGATGACTAAAAGATGTTGATGGGCATTTGAGCTGACAAGTTTTGAAAAAGTGCACGGAAATTAAAATGGAAACCAGTAAAATTAAAAACTTCTTGCCATTTTCTTTCTCCTCTCCTATTCAAAATTCCATATGTCAGATATCAGTGCTTCAGGCAAACCTCTCAGATACTCTCAGAGAAAAAGCTTTTCTTTCAGACTAAGTTGCGGTTGACGTAGAACACTAGTAGTAGTGAAAGTCTTTCTGGGCATCGGGGCAGCCCCTTCTCCTTGGATTTGTGTGCAGAATGCATTTTATGCAAACTGGAAAATTGATCCCAGCTCTGTTCTATTCATCATTCTTACTGCATCAGGCCTGAAGAGTCTGTGAAAAGAAGCCTGTGGACCTTGAAGATAGCGCATGTGAAACAGATGAGAGGTGATGGAGAAGTTGAGGGAGAGAAGAAAGAGCATATGGCCCAGTAGGGACACCAGAAAGTATTTCTTCACGTGATCATGGCAGATTGCAGGAGCCACTTGGTACTATCAAACCAGCCCGACTTGGCACTGGTGCCACATTGGGTCTGGGAAGCATCCTGCGTATCATGGAGTTTCTGGAGCCCGCCGGCACCTCTCGGCCACAGGCCACCAAACACAAACAACGGCTCTTTTCCCTGGCAAACAAAACTCAGCTGCCGCGCTTCTTGATGGCAGACTGCAGGAGCCACTTGGTACTATCAAACCAGCCCGACTTGGCACTGGTTTTGCCACCTTGGGTCTGGGAACCATCCTGCGTATCGTGGATTTTCAGGAGCCAGCCGGCCACCCCAGCCACAGGCCCCCAAACACAAACCGCGGCCCTTTTCCCAGGCAAACAAAACTCACCTGTCCCGCTTCTTGATGGCAGATTGCAGGAGCCACTTGCTACTATATAACCAGCCCGGCTTGGCACTGGTGCCACCTTGGGTCTGGGAAGCATCCTGCGTATCATGGATTTTCTGGAGCCCGCCGGCACCTCCCGGCCACAGGCCCCCAAACACAAACCACGGCCCTGGATCTTTGAAGACATTAAAAGTACACCCTGGGCAAGAGGCTCTAGGGATCCTGGTTTAAGCAGGGGGCTTGGGCCTGGTGAGCCCCACCAACCCCTTCCACTCTCATTCATTCTGTGCTAGTGAATTCTCTTCCAGATGCATTTCAAGCACTGGCATGACAAAGTTCTGTGCAGACAGAGATCCAAATGCACATGGCATCTAAGTTCCTTAAGCAGTGTTCAAGAAGAATGTAAAACTCTGGGACAAGTGTCTCTTCCCTAACTGAATCCCTTTCATGGGAAAATTCCCAGCTCTAGAAAGATCTTCTGATACGCATGCTTAAGACTGACACTGGCTGAGCAAATGTCTCCCTATGTGTATCTAAGACCAGTTAGGATCTTCACCCAAAGTGCTGTCAACATAGTCACAGAATGTCTATTGTTAAGAAGTGACAACTTACATCAGAATGGCAAATATTGTTCCACAAAATGGATGAATGAATGGGAATTATCTACCTGGGTTAAAAAGAAAAATAAAGAGTTGGTCTTTATTTATCAATTTCATTGCAATACTGATAAGGGAAGAAAAAGGCCTAAGTCCTTGACTTTCTTAACTCGAGGAAAGATTTTAAAAATTCCTTGTAAAAATGTATTATCACGATCAGACTATTGAAATCATTTTAGTTGGGAAAAACGTTCCAAACTTGTCTAGATAGTGGCAAAGAAGCCAAGAAAATAAGAAAGAAACAAAAAGAGAGCAAAAGAGTCCGCTTCAGTGTACAAGCTCGTTCTAGAAGTAGTGTGCTGGGAAAAGGAAGCCCCAGTTGAATTTCCAATGTATTCCTGTGCTTGATTCAGTAACTGGTCAATGTAAAAACCAATCCTTTTGTACAACTTCTCCCTGCAACAAAAACTCCAACAGGTTGACACTACCATCATGCCTGTTCCAGACACATTTCAAAGAGAAATGATGATTTTCTTGAAAACCTACTTGCATAAAAGTATCAAGATGGTGGAGGGATTCCCACATCCTCCTTCCTCCATCTGGCTTGAAAGTAGATTTGATAAAATATGCAACAAAGCACATGATTTATAAGGTAGAGTCAAATGGATGATTTGGGAATTGATCTCTTGTTGATAGAAAACTTCGTATCCACTCTGTGTGACCTTTCTAAAACAAAATGTGGAGCTGAGGCATGAATCTGCCACAACAATTGTAAAGCAAACATACACACTCCCCTTCACATGCCCCCCCTTCCACACACACCTAGGCACACACAGAGATCAGCATAGCAGATCATGAACACCTTGGAAAAGACTGAAATGCTAAATGCCTCTCTTGATGGGCAAATGAGCTGGTGCAGTAATTCAAATGCCTGGTACAAAACTTCTGTTTAATATTTAGCTCCTCTTTAAAACACAGCTTTTCATTTCATTCTATTTACAGAATATTTTCATTTCATTTGTTTCTTTAAAATTACTTAGTTCTCACCTGTTGTACGTCTAGGACTATTTTCTTCGAGAAACAGAAAAAAAAATTAGATGATATCTTTTCAGCAGGAAATATTGGTTGATACAATTTTAAACCATCATAAGATGGAAGAATTGTTCTGTCCCTCTCGAAGGTGGAAGAAGCATTTGGATCACAGATCATCTACAATGAAATACTTGACATGTTTAAGATGCTTTCAATCACTTTTGAGCGTCAATTGCTTCTTCGTTGTAAACAGTAATTTTTCAGTGAAGGGAAAGTGTGTGTGCTATATCTACATGATGTTCAAACCCAGTTCCTACTAATGGCCAGGCTGAACTCCAGTGAATAATGTCCCGAATGATATTTTGCCGCCTTCTTTGGCACTTCATGAAATCTTACTATGATGAAGTGCTGAAACACAGAGATTTTCTCTTAGAGAGTGTCTCATGTTGTAACCCATCCCATGGATTTTATGCTGTAATTCTTATCTCTTTTAAAATTTGCTATCTTCTGTACAGTTTTCATGAACCTTTCTGTTACAGTAGTGAAAATCACAGATAAATGTCACTTTGTACAACTTTGAATTTACCCCAAGAGCTGAGAGAAAACTTGCTCCTATACTTCAATCCCAGTTTCTTCTATAGTCCAACTTTGTTTCTCTACCATCAAGCTTCTCCTTTGTTGCTGCTCCAAGCCCCATCCAAGCTGACCTGGAATACTTTGAGGGATGGGATACCCACAACTTCTCTGGGCAACCTGTTCCAGTGTTCCAGCACTCCCACAGTAAAAAAGGCCTTCCTTGCATCTAATATGTGTAGGAAATCATAAATCTAGGCATAGAAACTTGGAGTGCAAATTTGAAATTCTTTTGATTTGAAGCCCATTTTATATGAATACTGACTTACAGATGACTAAAAGATGTTGATGGGCATTTGAGCTGACAAGTTTTGAAAAAGTGCACGGAAATTAAAATGGAAACCAGTAAAATTAAAAACTTCTTGCCATTTTCTTTCTCCTCTCCTATTCAAAATTCCATATGTCAGATATCAGTGCTTCAGGCAAATCTCTCAGATGCTCTCAGAGAAAAAGCTTTTCTTTCAGACTAAGTTGCGGTTGACGTAGAACACGAGTAGTAGTGAAAGTCTTTCTGGGCATCGGGGCAGCCCCTTCTCCTTGGATTTGTGTGCAGAATGCATTTTATGCAAACTGGAAAATTGATCCCAGCTCTGTTCTATTCATCATTCTTACTGCATCAGGCCTGAAGAGTCTGTGAAAAGAAGCCTGTGGACCTTGAAGATAGCGCATGTGAAACAGATGAGAGGTGATGGAGAAGTTGAGGGAGAGAAGAAAGAGCATATGGCCCAGTAGGGACACCAGAAAGTATTTCTTCACGTGATCATGGCAGATTGCAGGAGCCACTTGGTACTATCAAACCAGCCCGACTTGGCACTGGTTTTGCCACCTTGGGTCTGGGAAGCATCCTGCGTATCATGGATTTTCTGGAGCCCGCCGGCACCGCCCGGCCACAGGCCCCCAAACACAAACCACGGCCCTGGATCTTTGAAGACATTAAAAGTACACCCTGGGCAAGAGGCTCTAGGGATCCTGATTTAAGCAGGGGGCTTGGGCCTGGTTAGCCCCACCAACCCCTTCCACTCTCATTCATTCTGTGCTAGTGAATTCTCTTCCAGATGCATTTCAAGCACTGGCATGACAAAGTTCTGTGCAGACAGAGATCCAAATGCACATGGCATCTAAGTTCCTTAAGCAGTGTTCAAGAAGAATGTAAAACTCTGGGACAAGTGTCTCTTCCCTAACTGAATCCCTTTCATGGGAAAATTCCCAGCTCTAGAAAGATCTTCTGATACGCATGCTTAAGACTGACACTGGCTGAGCAAATGTCTCCCTATGTGTATCTAAGACCAGTTAGGATCTTCACCCAAAGTGCTGTCAACATAGTCACAGAATGTCTATTGTTAAGAAGTGACAACTTCCATCAGAATGGCAAATATTGTTCCACAAAATGGATGAATGGATGGGAATTATCTACCTGGGTTAAAAACAAAAATAAAGAGTTGGTCTTTATTTATCAATTTCATTGCAATACTGATAAGGGAAGAAAAAGACCTAAGTCCTTGACTTTCTTCACTCGAGGAAAGATTTTAAAAATTCCTTGTAAAAACGTATTTTCACGATCAGACTACTGAAACCATTTTAGTTGGGAAAAACGTTCCAAAATTGTCTAGATAGTGGCAAAGAAGCCAAGAAAATAAGAAAGAAACAAAAAGAGAGCAAAAGAGTCCGCTTCAGTGTACAAGCTCGTTCTAGAAGTAGTGTGCTGGGAAAAGGAAGCCCCAGTTGAATTTCCAATGTATTCCTGTGCTTGATTCAGTAACTGGTCAATGTAAAAACCAATCCTTTTGTACAACTTCTCCCAGCAACAAAAACTCCAACAGGTTGACACTACCATCATGCCTGTTCCAGACACATTTCAAAGAGAAATGATGATTTTCTTGAAAACCTACTTGCATAAAAGTTGCAAGGTGGTGGAGGGATTCCCACATCCTCCTTCCTCCATCTGGCTTGAAAGTAGATTTGATAAAATATGCAACAAAGCCCATGATTTATAAGGTAGAGTCAAATGGAGGATTTGGGAATTGATCTCTTGTTGATAGAAAACTTCGTATCCACTCTGTGTGACCTTTCTAAAACAAAATGTGGAGCTGAGGCGTGAATCTGCCACAACAATTGTAAAGCAAACATACACACTCCCCTTCACATGCCCCCCCTTCCACACACACCTAGGCACACACAGAGATCAGCATAGCAGATCATGAACACCTTGGAAAAGACTGAAATGCTAAATGCCTCTCTTGATGGGCAAATGAGCTGGTGCAGTAATTCAAATGCCTGGTACAAAACTTCTGTTTAATATTTAGCTCCTCTTTAAAACACAGCTTTTCATTTCATTCTATTTACAGAATATTTTCATTTCATTTGTTTCTTTAAAATTACTTAGTTCTCACCTGTTGTACGTCTAGGACTATTTTCTTCGAAAAACAGAAAAAAATAGATGATATCTTTTCAGCAGAAAACATTGGTTGATACAATTTTAAGCAATCATGAGATGGAAGAATTGTTCTGTCCCTCTCGAAGGTGGAAGAAGCATTTGGATCACAGATCATCTACAATGAAATACTTGACATGTTTAAGATGCTTTCAATCACTTTTGAGCGTCAATTGCTTCTTCGTTGTAAACAGTAATTTTTCAGTGAAGGGAAAGTGTGTGTGCTATATCTACATGATGTTCAAACCCAGTTCCTACTAATGGGCAGGCTGAACTCCAGTGAATAATGTCCCGAATGATATTTTGCCGCCTTCTTTGGCACTTCATGAAATCTTACCATGATGAAGTGCTGAAACACAGAGATTTTCTCTTAGAGAGTGTCTCATGTTGTAACCCATCCCATGGATTTTATGCTGTAATTCTTATCTCTTTTAAAATTTGCTATCTTCTGTACAGTTTTCATGAACCTTTCTGTTACAGTAGTGAAAATCACAGATAAATGTCACTTTGTACAACTTTGAATTTACCCCAAGAGCTGAGAGAAAACTTGCTCCTATACTTCAATCCCAGTTTCTTCTATAGTCCAACTTTGTTTCTCTACCGTCAAGCTTCTCCTTTGTTGCTGCTCCAAGCCCCATCCAAGCTGACCTGGAATACTTTGAGGGATGGGATACCCACAACTTCTCTGGGCAACCTGTTCCAGTGTTCCAGCACTCCCACAGTAAAAAAGGCCTTCCTTGCATCTAATATGTGTAGGAAATCATAAATCTAGGCATAGAAACTTGGAGTGCAAATTTGAAATTCTTTTGATTTGAAGCCCATTTTATATGAATACTGACTTACAGATGACTAAAAGATGTTGATGGGCATTTGAGCTGACAAGTTTTGAAAAAGTGCACGGAAATTAAAATGGAAACCAGTAAAATTAAAAACTTCTTGCCATTTTCTTTCTCCTCTCCTATTCAAAATTCCATATGTCAGATATCAGTGCTTCAGGCAAATCTCTCAGATGCTCTCAGAGAAAAAGCTTTTCTTTCAGACTAAGTTGCGGTTGACGTAGAACACTAGTAGTAGTGAAAGTCTTTCTGGGCATCGGGGCAGCCCCTTCTCCTTGGATTTGTGTGCAGAATGCATTTTATGCAAACTGGAAAATTGATCCCAGCTCTGTTCTATTCATCATTCTTACTGCATCAGGCCTGAAGAGTCTGTGAAAAGAAGCCTGTGGACCTTGAAGATAGCGCATGTGAAACAGATGAGAGGTGATGGAGAAGTTGAGGGAGAGAAGAAAGAGCATATGGCCCAGTAGGGACACCAGAAAGTATTTCTTCACGTGATCATGGCAGATTGCAGGAGCCACTTGGTACTATCAAACCAGCCCGACTTGGCACTGGTTTTGCCACCTTGGGTCTGGGAACCATCCTGCGTATCGTGGGTTTTCAGGAGCCCGCCGGCCACCCCCAGCCACAGGCCCCCAAACACAAACCGCGGCCCTATTCCCAGGCAAACAAAACTCACCTGCCCCGCTTCTTGAAGGCAGATTGCAGGAGCAACTTGCTACTATATAACCAGCCCGACTTGGCACTGGTGCCACCTTGGGTCTGGGAAGCATCCTGCGTATCATGGAGTTTCTGGAGCCCGCCGGCACCTCCCGGCCACAGGCCCCCAAACACAAACCACGGCCCTGGATCTTTGAAGACATTAAAAGTACACCCTGGGCAAGAGGCTCTAGGGATCCTGATTTAAGCAGGGGGCTTGGGCCTGGTTAGCCCCACCAACCCCTTCCACTCTCATTCATTCTGTGCTAGTGAATTCTCTTCCAGATGCATTTCAAGCACTGGCATGACAAAGTTCTGTGCAGACAGAGATCCAAATGCACATGGCATCTAAGTTCCTTAAGCAGTGTTCAAGAAGAATGTAAAACTCTGGGACAAGTGTCTCTTCCCTAACTGAATCCCTTTCATGGGAAAATTCCCAGCTCTAGAAAGATCTTCTGATACGCATGCTTAAGACTGACACTGGCTGAGCAAATGTCTCCCTATGTGTATCTAAGACCAGTTAGGATCTTCACCCAAAGTGCTGTCAACATAGTCACAGAATGTCTATTGTTAAGAAGTGACAACTTCCATCAGAATGGCAAATATTGTTCCACAAAATGGATGAATAGATGGGAATTATCTACTTGGGTTAAAAACAAAAATAAAGAGTTGGTCTTTATTTATCAATTTCATTGCAATACTGATAAGGGAAGAAAAAGACCTAAGTCCTTGACTTTCTTAACTCGAGGAAAGATTTTAAAAATTCCTTGTAAAAACGTATTTTCACGATCAGACTACTGAAACCATTTTAGTTGGGAAAAACGTTCCAAACTTGTCTAGATAGTGGCAAAGAAGCCAAGAAAATAAGAAAGAAACAAAAAGAGAGCAAAAGAGTCCGCTTCAGTGTTCAAGCTCGTTCTAGAAGTAGTGTGCTGGGAAAAGGAAGCCCCAGTTGAATTTCCAATGTATTCCTGTGCTTGATTCAGTAACTGGTCAATGTAAAAACCAATCCTTTTGTACAACTTCTCCCTGCAACAAAAACTCCAACAGGTTGACACTACCATCATGCCTGTTCCAGACACATTTCAAAGAGAAATGATGATTTTCTTGAAAACCTACTTGCATAAAAGTTGCAAGGTGGTGGAGGGATTCCCACATCCTCCTTCCTCCATCTGGCTTGAAAGTAGATTTCATAAAATATGCAACAAAGCCCATGATTTATAAGGTAGAGTCAAATGGATGATTTGGGAATTGATCTCTTGTTGATAGAAAACTTCGTATCCACTCTGTGTGACCTTTCTAAAACAAAATGTGGAGCTGAGGCATGAATCTGCCACAACAATTGTAAAGCAAACATACACACTCCCCTTCACATGCCCCCCCTTCCACACACACCTAGGCACACACAGAGATCAGCATAGCAGATCATGAACACCTTGGAAAAGACTGAAATGCTAAATGCCTCTCTTGATGGGCAAATGAGCTGGTGCAGTAATTCAAATGCCTGGTACAAAACTTCTGTTTAATATTTAGCTCCTCTTTAAAACACAGCTTTTCATTTCATTCTATTTACAGAATATTTTCATTTCATTTGTTTCTTTAAAATTACTTAGTTCTCACCTGTTGTACGTCTAGGACTATTTTCTTCGAAAAACAGAAAAAAAAATTAGATGATATCTTTTCAGCAGAAAATATTGGTTGATACAATTTTAAACCATCATGAGATGGAAGAATTGTTCTGTCCCTCTCGAAGGTGGAAGAAGCATTTGGATCACAGATCATCTACAATGAAATACTTGACATGTTTAAGATGCTTTCAATCAGTTTTGAGCGTCAATTGCTTCTTCGTTGTAAACAGTAATTTTTCAGTGAAGGGAAAGTGTGTGTGCTATATCTACATGATGTTCAAACCCAGTTCCTACTAATGGCCAGGCTGAACTCCAGTGAATAATGTCCCGAATGATATTTTGCCGCCTTCTTTGGCACTTCATGAAATCTTACCATGATGAAGTGCTGAAACACAGAGATTTTCTCTTAGAGAGTGTCTCATGTTGTCACCCATCCCATGGATTTTATGCTGTAATTCTTATCTCTTTTAAAATTTGCTATCTTCTGTACAGTTTTCACGAACCTTTCTGTTACAGTAGTGAAAATCACAGATAAATGTCACTTTGTACAACTTTGAATTTACCCCAAGAGCTGAGAGAAAACTTGCTCCTATACTTCAATCCCAGTTTCTTCTATAGTCCAACTTTGTTTCTCTACCATCAAGCTTCTCCTTTGTTGCTGCTCCAAGCCCCGTCCAAGCTGACCTTGAATACTTTCAGGGATGGGATACCCACAACTTCTCTGGACAACCTGTTCCAGTGTTCCAGTACTCCCACAGTAAAAAAGGCCTTCCTTGCATCTAATATGTGTAGGAAATCATAAATCTAGGCATAGAAACTTGGAGTGCAAATTTGAAATTCTTTTGATTTGAAGCCCATTTTATATGAATACTGACTTACAGATGACTAAAAGATGTTGATGGGCATTTGAGCTGACAAGTTTTGAAAAAGTGCACGGAAATTAAAATGGAAACCAGTAAAATTAAAAACTTCTTGCCATTTTCTTTCTCCTCTCCTATTCAAAATTCCATATGTCAGATATCAGTGCTTCAGGCAAACCTCTCAGATACTCTCAGAGAAAAAGCTTTTCTTTCAGACTAAGTTGCGGTTGACGTAGAACACTAGTAGTAGTGAAAGTCTTTCTGGGCATCGGGGCAGCCCCTTCTCCTTGGATTTGTGTGCAGAATGCATTTTATGCAAACTGGAAAATTGATCCCAGCTCTGTTCTATTCATCATTCTTACTGCATCAGGCCTGAAGAGTCTGTGAAAAGAAGCCTGTGGACCTTGAAGATAGCGCATGTGAAACAGATGAGAGGTGATGGAGAAGTTGAGGGAGAGAAGAAAGAGCATATGGCCCAGTAGGGACACCAGAAAGTATTTCTTCACGTGATCATGGCAGATTGCAGGAGCCACTTGGTACTATCAAACCAGCCCGACTTGGCACTGGTGCCACATTGGGTCTGGGAAGCATCCTGCGTATCATGGAGTTTCTGGAGCCCGCCGGCACCTCTCGGCCACAGGCCACCAAACACAAACAACGGCTCTTTTCCCTGGCAAACAAAACTCAGCTGCCGCGCTTCTTGATGGCAGACTGCAGGAGCCACTTGGTACTATCAAACCAGCCCGACTTGGCACTGGTTTTGCCACCTTGGGTCTGGGAACCATCCTGCGTATCGTGGATTTTCAGGAGCCAGCCGGCCACCCCAGCCACAGGCCCCCAAACACAAACCGCGGCCCTTTTCCCAGGCAAACAAAACTCACCTGTCCCGCTTCTTGATGGCAGATTGCAGGAGCCACTTGCTACTATATAACCAGCCCGGCTTGGCACTGGTGCCACCTTGGGTCTGGGAAGCATCCTGCGTATCATGGATTTTCTGGAGCCCGCCGGCACCTCCCGGCCACAGGCCCCCAAACACAAACCACGGCCCTGGATCTTTGAAGACATTAAAAGTACACCCTGGGCAAGAGGCTCTAGGGATCCTGGTTTAAGCAGGGGGCTTGGGCCTGGTGAGCCCCACCAACCCCTTCCACTCTCATTCATTCTGTGCTAGTGAATTCTCTTCCAGATGCATTTCAAGCACTGGCATGACAAAGTTCTGTGCAGACAGAGATCCAAATGCACATGGCATCTAAGTTCCTTAAGCAGTGTTCAAGAAGAATGTAAAACTCTGGGACAAGTGTCTCTTCCCTAACTGAATCCCTTTCATGGGAAAATTCCCAGCTCTAGAAAGATCTTCTGATACGCATGCTTAAGACTGACACTGGCTGAGCAAATGTCTCCCTATGTGTATCTAAGACCAGTTAGGATCTTCACCCAAAGTGCTGTCAACATAGTCACAGAATGTCTATTGTTAAGAAGTGACAACTTACATCAGAATGGCAAATATTGTTCCACAAAATGGATGAATGAATGGGAATTATCTACCTGGGTTAAAAAGAAAAATAAAGAGTTGGTCTTTATTTATCAATTTCATTGCAATACTGATAAGGGAAGAAAAAGGCCTAAGTCCTTGACTTTCTTAACTCGAGGAAAGATTTTAAAAATTCCTTGTAAAAATGTATTATCACGATCAGACTATTGAAATCATTTTAGTTGGGAAAAACGTTCCAAACTTGTCTAGATAGTGGCAAAGAAGCCAAGAAAATAAGAAAGAAACAAAAAGAGAGCAAAAGAGTCCGCTTCAGTGTACAAGCTCGTTCTAGAAGTAGTGTGCTGGGAAAAGGAAGCCCCAGTTGAATTTCCAATGTATTCCTGTGCTTGATTCAGTAACTGGTCAATGTAAAAACCAATCCTTTTGTACAACTTCTCCCTGCAACAAAAACTCCAACAGGTTGACACTACCATCATGCCTGTTCCAGACACATTTCAAAGAGAAATGATGATTTTCTTGAAAACCTACTTGCATAAAAGTATCAAGATGGTGGAGGGATTCCCACATCCTCCTTCCTCCATCTGGCTTGAAAGTAGATTTGATAAAATATGCAACAAAGCACATGATTTATAAGGTAGAGTCAAATGGATGATTTGGGAATTGATCTCTTGTTGATAGAAAACTTCGTATCCACTCTGTGTGACCTTTCTAAAACAAAATGTGGAGCTGAGGCATGAATCTGCCACAACAATTGTAAAGCAAACATACACACTCCCCTTCACATGCCCCCCCTTCCACACACACCTAGGCACACACAGAGATCAGCATAGCAGATCATGAACACCTTGGAAAAGACTGAAATGCTAAATGCCTCTCTTGATGGGCAAATGAGCTGGTGCAGTAATTCAAATGCCTGGTACAAAACTTCTGTTTAATATTTAGCTCCTCTTTAAAACACAGCTTTTCATTTCATTCTATTTACAGAATATTTTCATTTCATTTGTTTCTTTAAAATTACTTAGTTCTCACCTGTTGTACGTCTAGGACTATTTTCTTCGAAAAATAGAAAAAAATAGATGATATCTATTCCGCAGAAAACATTGGTTGATACAATTTTAAACCATCATGAGATGGAAGAATTGTTCTGTCCCTCTCGAAGGTGGAAGAAGCATTTGGATCACAGATCATCTACAATGAAATACTTGACATGTTTAAGATGCTTTCAATCACTTTTGAGCGTCAATTGCTTCTTCGTTGTAAACAGTAATTTTTCAGTGAAGGGAAAGTGTGTGTGCTATATCTACATGATGTTCAAACCCAGTTCCTACTAATGGCCAGGCTGAACTCCAGTGAATAATGTCCCGAATGATATTTTGCCGCCTTCTTTGGCACTTCATGAAATCTTACCATGATGAAGTGCTGAAACACAGAGATTTTCTCTTAGAGAGTGTCTCATGTTGTAACCCATCCCATGGATTTTATGCTGTAATTCTTATCTCTTTTAAAATTTGCTATCTTCTGTACAGTTTTCATGAAGCCTTCTGTTACAGTAGTGAAAATCACAGATAAATGTCACTTTGTACAACTTTGAATTTACCCCAAGAGCTGAGAGAAAACTTGCTCCTGTACTTCAATCCCAGTTTCTTCTATAGTCCAACTTTGTTTCTCTACCATCAAGCTTCTCCTTTGTTGCTGCTCCAAGCCCCGTCCAAGCTGACCTTGAACACTTTCAGGGATGGGATACCCACAACTTCTCTGGGCAACCTGTTCCAGTGTTCCAGCACTCCCACAGTAAAAAAGGCCTTCCTTGCATCTAATATGTGTAGGAAATCATAAATCTCGGCATAGAAACTTGGAGTGCAAATTTGAAATTCTTTTGATTTGAAGCCCATTTTATATGAATACTGACTTACAGATGACTAAAAGATGTTGATGGGCATTTGAGCTGACAAGTTTTGAAAAAGTGCACGGAAATTAAAATGGAAACCAGTAAAATTAAAAACTTCTTGCCATTTTCTTTCTCCTCTCCTATTCAAAATTCCATATGTCAGATATCAGTGCTTCAGGCAAATCTCTCAGATGCTCTCAGAGAAAAAGCTTTTCTTTCAGACTAAGTTGCGGTTGACGTAGAACACTAGTAGTAGTGAAAGCTTTTCTGGGCATCGGGGCAGCCCCTTCTCCTTGGATTTGTGTGCAGAATGCATTTTATGCAAACTGGAAAATTGATCCCAGCTCTGTTCTATTCATCATTCTTACTGCATCAGGCCTGAAGAGTCTGTGAAAAGAAGCCTGTAGACCTTGAAGATAGCGCATGTGAAACAGATGAGAGGTGATGGAGAAGTTGAGGGAGAGAAGAAAGAGCATATGGCCCAGTAGGGACACCAGAAAGTATTTCTTCATGTGATCATGGCAGATTGCAGGAGCCACTTGGTACTATCAAACCAGCCCGACTTGGCACTGGTTTTGCCACCTTGGGTCTGGGAACCATCCTGCGTATCGTGGATTTTCAGGAGCCAGCTGGCCACTCCCAGCAACAGGCCCCCAAACACAAACAACGGCACTTTTCCCTGGCAAAACAAACCTGACCTGCCCTACTTCTGCATGGCAGATTGCAGGAGCCACTAAGTACTATCAAACCAGCCCGACTTGTCACTGGTGCCACCTTGGGTCTGGGAACCATCCTGCTTATCAAATAATTTTAGGAGTGTTATGGTTTGGGCCTGGCAAAGCCAGAGCCCCCATGAGTACACCTTCTCCCCGGTGTCTGCTGTGAGATGTGATCAGGAATAAGCAAAGCAGGCTCCAAACTTAAACATAAAGGAAATTTTATTAACTGAGCTACACACAAACAATTACTAAACTACACACAAAAGTAGTAAGAAAGAAAGAAAAAAGCAAAAAAACCACGAGGAAAATGAAAACCTCACAAAAAAAAACACTCTCCCCCTCCTCCCCCCTAAATTCCCAATACAATACATCCTCCAAAATCACCAATTCTAGGTCCAACACCACCCTTTAGATTGCTCAAACTTTCAACTCCTCAAGAGGAGTTGAAGTCCTTCCATGTGTCATGGTGGCCTCTTCCGTCCTTGTTCCGGTGCTCTCACCACCAAACAGGGATCAGGGCTGCTTCCAGGGTTGTCTTTTTTAAGGATGCTTTGTCCAGTTCCAGAAAAGCACAGTATCTCACCTTCTCACCTTTGGGACATCTATCCCCCCCATATTTTATATACCCCCTGGGGCCGAGGGGTACCCACACTGAATCTTCTCTGGCACTGGGACATTTCTCCCCCTGGACTCAGTCTCTGTATCTCACGGAAACATAGCTCTGTCCATGGCTACACAAAAGAGTCCAGCATAAAATGCCACTCCATCTTCTCCATTCTTTCAACATCTCTCACTCTCTGGTCCAGACCTCCATCACTCGTTCATTTCCTTCGTCCTCCTCCACTCTTATCACTCGTCTAGGAAGGGTTAATGTTCTGTAGGGTTTTCATTGTCCAAAAGGGGTTAAAAACTCCTCCAGGCGGCTGGACTCCTGGCTGCACCCCCCCCCCCCCCCCCCCATCTCCTCAGCTGGGCTACCTGCTGCCAGCACATATTTACTGAATTTCAAGGTAACGACACAGGCTGCACTCTCTCTCTCTCTCTCTCTCTCTGTCTCCAAGGGGAGGGGGGGGGGGGGGGGAATGGCTGTCCGATGTCTCTTGGGGCTCTTCCTCCACCCTTCCATCCTCCAGGGCCTCCTCACTCCCCTGTCTGTCCAGACCCAGGCCTACCGCATGGCTGCCCCTCCCCCGCCCAGCGGCAGCGGCTGGACGGGGGAGCGCTCCGACCTCCGTCCCTCGAAGTCCCAAGAGAGTCTCCCAGGGCCGAAGCTCTGCTTTTAACCCCTGGGTGTTCTCGGAGGTGTGTCCTAAAACCCACTGGCTACCCCAGGTGCCAATATCAAAATCCAAGCACCCATTGGTTTGACCACAACATCCCAGAATTCCCACTTCTTCCTGGTCAAACCACCACAAGGAGCCAGCCTGAACAATTGTTTAGCACCCTTTAAAGCTGGTGTTTGACAAACAGAGCTGAAGCAGATCTTCAAAATATCCAGGAGATCAACATCCATTGAAGCAAATTCTCCAGGCCAGTCACCTTGCTGCTGCTGCTAATTTACCCTCCATACCAGCTATCAGGCTTAACAATGCTGCTGTAAAAATACTGTGAAAAAGGTAGGCACATTTTCACAGATGCAGGGAAAATCCCCTTGGATGATGATTCCAAGGCATAACTTGATGAAGCAAGTTATTGCAACCTTGTCTACTGGCAATATCTAGGTTGATGAGTTAACTATCTGTCAGCATCACATTAGAAAATAAATGTTTGATCCACAAAAACAATATTTCATATGTCCTGTCTACGTGCTTCATTTCAACCAATGAATAGGCAACATTCCATCAGCAAAGGGTTTATGATGCTATCTTTCTTTCAACTGTCATAATTCTTTACTTTTTTCTAAACCAGACATTGTCTGTTCATAAGATTAAGATGCCCATGGTAGGGGTGTAATTAAATTCACATGTTAAAAATATCCTTCTTGTTATCTTTTCTTTTAATTACCCACACAAAACACCAGTCTGAGAGCTGAAGAAAACCCCTTCATTTGCTGTTTGCCAAGTATCATCTACATGATACAAATTCTACTTGAGAAATCACACCCATTCATTGCCATGTAAACAACCTTTTCTTCATCATTAGGTATTTTGGTGAAGTGAATGATTAGAACATAAGCAAGGGCATTTGTTCAAGATGCTCCAGAAAGAGCTGTGGTCTGTTCTCTTCTTTGCTGCCTATGTTAGCACTGAGCTGCAAAAAATGAAAGACTACTAGGAAAAGTGTTACTTTTAGTCTAAATTTGTAAATGATGTTTCAAATACCCTGTTAAATGAAAAGGTGCTCTTTTAAATGATGGCATCTTAAGGGAAAAAGTCAGCTTTAAAGAGGTTTTGAGACAGTTGCTTCTGGAAAAAAAATATAAAATAAAATTGGAGGCATCTAAGGTCTTTAGCCATCCCATCTTGAAGATTGGTTCAAAACACAGTTCCTTCATAGAGGAAGAAGAGAGGACCATAGAGGGCAACCCATTTGAAAATGGAGTTCTATTTCTTTCTGGTTGGGATTACCCGACACCATTTCTTGTGAAGTCAAGGGACTGCAGTTAGCTCTCCACTAATTTCCTTCCCTGAAATTCATCTGCATTTGCTCCTTTGTCTGGAGTCCCCATTTATTAGTATGCATAGATAGTATGCTCCATCAATGCATGAATAACAGAGGGGATAATGTGCCTTTTGCTACTATCTTCTTTTGCTGCTCCATTTTGCTTGCTTTGTTCTTGCTTTCTGTCAAAGAAATGCTAGCAAAAGCCCTCCTCAAGTCTTGCTGTGAAGACAGACTGCCAGAAAGGTAGAGAATCTTCAAGGCTTTACAAGACCCATGTAGCACGTGTCTTGGTCAATTTCTATGCAGATCCTTTCTTCCAGCAGGACTTCTTTGCACCGTTAGCGAACACTGAACTGAATCCAATACAAAAGTAGTGACTTGAGGAACCGTTCTCTTTTCATTTGAATGGTGATAAAAATGCGTATCAAATCAAAGCATTTTAGAGCAGCAGGAAGATTTTCTATGCAGCTAGCAAATCATAACAAGATGCCTATTCACCAGTTGGGTTCCTTTCGGAATTTACAAGAATTGCCGACAGAAAACACAGCTTAGTAAACTACCAATCTAAATCACAATATCTAGAAAGGTGACATGAAAAAGAGCAAGAGGAAGAAAACCAAAAAGAAAACCAAAGGAAGCCAGAAATAAGGCACAACCTCTCCTCCTTTTCTGCTTACTACAGTACCTTAGAAGTACCTCCAAGTTTCCTAACAGTCACATCAGTAGAAAACTGTGCCAAGAACAATTGTGGAAAACTGTGGAAAACCCTTCTATCACAAGAGAAACATAGGGTTTGCTTTCATGACCATTAAATCTGCATGCAGTGCGTACGGTAAGGGTATGTTTTGTATATTCAAGAACAATTGAAAACTATTTCTGAATTGAAGGGACTGCTTTTTGTTTGTTTTGAATGACTTGGCTAAATATGGCGCATGTTAAAATACTGCAGACATGTGGTTCATTTTAGAGATGCCAACTGCAAAGGAGGGAAGCTTAAGAAAGTCAAGTATTGGAGAGTGCTTTTGTTACTTCTTTAGAAGCTTAGAATACGCCTAAAAGATGCTTGCAATTAATGAATTATTTGCTGTAAGTAGGTCAAATGACATTAGCTTTCAAAAAGGAAAAGTAGTCTTCTTCCACATTGCAATTCTAAAGTAGATTAATAAGCCTTAAGCAGAAGATGGATATGAAGAGGGATATGACATGAAAGGTTGAGCAAAACTGCTGACAGCAAAAGGCTTACCTGCTGCAGATACAGGAGACAAAATACTATTTTGACACAAACATTGCTATTCAGAGCTTCGCTTTAAAAGTTTCAATGCCAATCATGGCATGTCACTTTCATTTGGCATGATCTACAGTTTCAGCACCTGAACTTGCCAGCCCTACAATTCTTTGCCCCTTGAATGGTTAGATAGGCTCCTTGGCAACTGGCATTTGTAAGGAGATGAAACTATGCAGAATTTGCACCGTGAGATGATGCCAAATGAGTCACGCTGGTAGATTAACTAGGGCATGCAAGGCAGAGAGAGGGAAATGAGAGCACAAGAAGAGAGTACACAAGAAGAGAGTACAATCTCCTTTTTTCTGAAACACTGTAGAGATCAAATCCTCCTAGGGGTAGTTCTTGCAAAAGACTAAGAGTTCTTTTTGTGTTCACAGGCCTGGAATATTTAGCTTTGGATCACAGCAAAATGCAGATGACAAAATGAGGCCTCGAAGTCACACACAGTATGAAGCAGTATGAAAGAGGAAAGCAGCTGAGAGCATCAACCCTGCTAAGTAGTCTCAGTATTCTTCTTGACATGAGCAGAAATTTGAAATGAGTCTCTGAAAATGACAAAGGAGGCAGAAGAAAAGGGAGCGATGTCTCCTCTGGCATAGTGTTTCCTAACAGGCATCTTCAAAATGTAAAGATTGTTTCATTGTTTCATTGTTTCAACTGAAGCAAGGTATGGAAACAACAGGAAGGAAATGGCATCAAATGCTAGAAAGACTCTGGGCAGTGTACTTCTAGACAGAAAGGCCACTGATGGAAAACCACCTAAAGTGCCACCAATTCAGCAGCATTGTACGAAACCCCAGAAATGTCCAGCGCTTCACTCTCTGCCATTCCATTCAGATGCACACAGCAGCTCTGCAATATTCCTACTGATCGTCTCCTTGGCAGACTGGGAGTGAGGGTCCGTGGTGATGCAGAGTCCCCAGGCAGATGCAAAGGAGAGCTGCTTTCTTGCAAAAACCAGGCTTTTGAAACACTCAGGCCTTTCTCAGTTCCATAGCTTTAAGCCATACAAACACAATTCAACCAACCACCATGAACCACGCTGTGAACACACGACGCTTCTAGAACTTGTTGATCTACCTCTAATTCAGGCTGCCTCACCTTCCCACAGTCCTTTTCTACTTAGCCAAAGTAATGGGCCTCAGCCCAAGGCCTTCCTTTTGTAAGCTCCCAGCTATATGCAGCAGCAAACCACTACTTTCTTCTGTGCCAAGACTTGAGGTAGACGATTTGCATCTGCCCTCCCAGTGAAACCTAATGGGGAGAGAAAAGCCTCTCAGAGATGTTCAGTCATTCCATTTTCTAGACAGGCCAAATCAAAAGAAAAGCAAGCTATGGGATTGTGTACTTGCTCTTACAAAACACCTGCTGCCCTCTGACAATCAACTAGCAGAAAACCAGCAAAACTGAGACTTGAGGCAAACAACCCTTTGAAGGGAAAAACGATGTGATCAATAAAGACAACACTTTTCCAGGCTACCGAGATATTGGAAATGTCAGCAAAGGCTTGAGAGCAAAGGCTGAACTAATGGGGAAAGGCTAAAAGAATCCCAAGAAAAACATGACCAAAGATTAAAAGAATTCCAAGAAAAACATAGGCAACTCACCTGTTGAAGCCTTCAGAAAAACAGTGGCCGCTGATTTACATAGGCCATTCAAGTTAATTGACCCGTGCACCTTCCACTCCTTTCTCGGCACCTTTTGGCACCATAGGGTGAATTGAGACCATGGAATCACAATTCCTTGGATTCTGTTCTTAACTTTAGGAGAGAAGTACAGCAGCTGAAGTACCTGTTACTGATGTGATACCCAGGAACACCGAGTTGACACATTTCATTCTTGGCCAATCACAACAAGCAAGACTAAGAGGATAAGGCTGGCTTATTTTCATGACACATTTCTTGTTTTACAGCCTGCTCTGATTCCGGTGAAACATTTTCATTAGCTTCTCTCTAAAAGGAGAAAGTCCAATTCAATGTCCCGCCCTACTGCTGCAACTATACCATTTGGTTTGTCAAGCCTAAAAATTGAATTGGAAGGTACGGAGCCCCCGGAGCTAAGAGCCGCTCCCAGGCTTCTTTCGGCAGAAGCCTTGCTCCGGAGACCACTAAGAGCGGCACAATCGTCTTTGCGCGAAGAAGCCATTTCTTCGCCTCCGGGAGCCGGAGAGAGCGGCAGCTTCAGAAAGGTGAAGAAGGAAGCTGTACAACACTGGGATTGTGTGCGCAGCTTGCCAACTGATAGAAAACAATGCGTCACCACTCTCCTGCCTTTTCAAATCACATGAACATTCGATTGGAAGCTATTTTTTACAACTATATGTATCTCCTTGCAAAACACTCTGCACACATCCCTGCAACTTCTAGAACACGATGGGAGATGTTCTCTGTGCTGGCACAGTTTCTCCTTGCCAGATATAGTGGAAAAGCTTTTTGGTAAGATGTAGACGACAAGAGACACTAAAGACGAAGGTACGGAGCTTTCCGGAGCTAAGAGCCGCTCCCAGGTGTCTTTCGGCAGAAGCCGCGCTCTGGAGAGCACTGTGAGCGGCACAATCGTCTTTGTGCAAAGAAGCCGCTTCTTCGCTTCCGTGAGCCAGAGAGAGCGGCAGCTTCGAAAAGGTGAAGAAGGAAGCTGTACAACACTGGGAATGTGTGCGCAGCTTGCCAACTGATAGAAAAGAGTACCTTACCACTCTCCTGACTTTTCCAATCACATGAACATTCGATTGGAAGCTGTTTTGGACAACTTTCTTTCTCTTCTGGCAAAATACTTTGCAGACCTCCCTGCAACTTCTAGAACACGTTGCAAGATGTTTTCTGTGCTGGCACAATTTCCCCTAGCCAGACATAGTGGAAGAATTTTTTCTGAGATGTAGACTACAAGAGACGCTAAAGAGAAAAGTACGGAGCTCCTGGGAGCTAAGCACCGCTCCCAGGCGTCTTTCAGCAGAAGCCCCGCTCCGGAGAGCACTGTGAGTGGCACAATCGTCTTTGCGCGAAGAAGCCACTTCTTCGCCTCCAGGAGCCGTAGAGAGTGGCAGCTTCGGAAAGGTAAAAAAGGAAGCTGTACAACACTGGGAATGTGTGCGCAGCTTTCAAACAGATAGAAAACTGTACCTTACCACTCTTCTGCCTTTTCCAATCACTTGAAGTTTTGATTGGGATGTGTTTTGGACAGCTTTCTATTTCTTCTTGCAAAACACTCTGCAAACCTCCGTGCAACTTCTAGAACACGATGGGAGATGTTTTCTGCTGGCACAGTTTCTCCTTGCCAGAGTTAGTGGAAAAGCTTTTTGCTAAGATATAGGTGACAAGAGATGCAAAAGACAAAGACACGGATCTCCCCAAAGCTAAGCGCCAGTCCCAGACGTCTTTCGACATAAGCTGTGCTCAGGAACGTGCCGGGACTGGCAGAATGCTCTGTGCATAAAGAATTCCCTTCTTCACCTTTCAGGCATCTGAAAGACGAAGTACAAAATTAAGACTTGATTTCTACCATTGTGTAGTGGTTTCGGCAGTCCAGCCGGGTTTATAATTCCATTCGTTATGGCAGCTGTTTCTGCTGGTCAAGCTTTGACTGTGCCTCTTAAGTTGGGTTGCTGGATGGTCAAACACCTAAAGATAAGGTCAGAAATTTTTGATCAATTTCTCACTGACGTGGATAGTGTTAGACATGGCACACTGCAAAATTAAACTGCTATTGATTTATTGTTGTTAGCACATGGGCACGAGTGTGAGGGTTTTGAAGGATTGTTTTGTACGAACCTCTCTTACTATTCTGCAGTCATTCACAGGAAACTCAAGCAACGAGTCGATAACAAGGTAACAGGAAGAAATTGATTGAGAATGGGTGGGGTATTCATGAATGGTTTTGAGAGATGGGAAAGAAGTGGATGGTTGAAAGATCTCATAAAAAGAGCTTTGTTATTACTAGTAGTCATTACTATATTGCTTTGTTTTATTCCTTGCATCACGAAACTGGTGAGCCCCTTGGAAGAAAATGTGGTGGAAAGGGTCTGGTTGTTGCAAGAAGAAGAAGGGGGAATTGTAGCAATGTGTTTGAACCACTTAGACTACAGGGTGCACCAGCCATCCTGCTTGGAACTGCTCTTATCTAAATTTTCTCAGGGTCCTCTGGAATTCATCAAGGTTACGAAGACGTAAGCCGTGCAAAAATAAGAAAGAGAAGTTGAGAAACTAAATTCCAAGACCAAAAGAACTTGATAGCGGAGGGAGCAAAGCGCCATACATATCTTCAGAGGAGTGCACACAGAATGCGTGGACAAGACAAAGGCATCAATAAGAAATGCGGGACTTGCGTGTGCAGAGAGTTAGAATGTGTAAGTGCATCATGTCAATAGTCAATGACTTCTGCTTAATCCTCTTGGTCCATTGTCCAGGAGTCCTGAATTTCCCACACAGGATACTTATTAAAAGGGCTCCAATTTTAATAATAGTGTTACTGTCTAGACGATGATTAATTGGAACAGTTTCTTCAAATCCTTCCCTTACTGACATCAGTAAGTTTCATCTTTTCCTGATTGTACTGGCAGCTATACATTAGTTATGAATAGAATGGAATGGCTTTTAGGGATATGTTGCAAGGAAATAGATTGGTAGCTCTGCTTCCATTTCCATTGTCGAAGAAGAGCTCCGCATAGTTTTGGACTTTTCACAGACCTCTGACTAGATTAGCATTTGTTTTTGATTGACCCCGTAAATTTTAGGCTGCTAGGCTTGACCAATCAATAGAAAAAGGAAAGTCAGAGAGCTTAGGTGGTTCCCCTGTCAATCAACTTCTCAGTAGTAGGGACATTTCTGCCGACAAGTTTGTTACGTCAGCTAGCAGATTAGCTCATTCCAAAAAAGGTGAGAAGGTTGCTTCCCTGTATGGTCCAATAATTCTTCCGGCTTCTTTGTGCCTATTTGTATGACTGGATTTTTTATTACTGGAGTTTGTTACAAAAAGTTGGATTAAATTGCATGCCTCTTCTCTTGGGGAAAACAGAGCATTTAGCCAATAGCATCTAGGCTTTATCAGCCTGAGATTGTCTGAACAGACCGGATGATGAAAACACAGTAATTCCCGCTAGTACCAATTCAATTTTTCGGCTCGACAAACAAAATGGTATACCTGCAGCAGTAGGGAGGGACATTGAATTGGACTTTCTCCTTTTAGAGAGAAGCTAATGAAAAAGTTTCACCAGAATCAGAGCAGGCTGTAAAACAAGAAATGTGTCATGAAAATAAGCCAGCCTTATCCTCTTAGTCTTGCTTGTTGTGATTGGCCAAGAATGAAATGTGTCAACTCGGTGTTCCTGGGTATCACATCAGTAACAGGTACTTCAGCTGCTGTACTTCTCTCCTAAAGTTAAGAACAGAATCCAAGGAATTGTGATTCCATGGTCTCAATTCACCCTATGGTGCCAAAAGGTGCCGAGAAAGGAGTGGAAGGTGCACGGGTCAATTAACTTGAATGGCCTATGTAAATCAGCGGCCACTGTTTTTCTGAAGGCTTCAACAGGTGAGTTGCCTATGTTTTTCTTGGAATTCTTTTAATCTTTGGTCATGTTTTTCTTGGGATTCTTTTAGCCTTTCCCCATTAGTTCAGCCTTTGCTCTCAAGCCTTTGCTGACATTTCCAATATCTCGGTAGCCTGGAAAAGTGTTGTCTTTATTGATCACATCGTTTTTCCCTTCAAAGGGTTGTTTGCCTCAAGTCTCAGTTTTGCTGGTTTTCTGCTAGTTGATTGTCAGAGGGCAGCAGGTGTTTTGTAAGAGCAAGTACACAATCCCATAGCTTGCTTTTCTTTTGATTTGGCCTGTCTAGAAAATGGAATGACTGAACATCTCTGAGAGGCTTTTCTCTCCCCATTAGGTTTCACTGGGAGGGCAGATGCAAATCGTCTACCTCAAGTCTTGGCACAGAAGAAAGTAGTGGTTTGCTGCTGCATATAGCTGGGAGCTTACAAAAGGAAGGCCTTGGGCTGAGGCCCATTACTTTGGCTAAGTAGAAAAGGACTGTGGGAAGGTGAGGCAGCCTGAATTAGAGGTAGATCAACAAGTTCTAGAAGCGTCGTGTGTTCACAGCGTGGTTCATGGTGGTTGGTTGAATTGTGTTTGTATGGCTTAAAGCTATGGAACTGAGAAAGGCCTGAGTGTTTCAAAAGCCTGGTTTTTGCAAGAAAGCAGCTCTCCTTTGCATCTGCCTGGGGACTCTGCATCACCACGGACCCTCACTCCCAGTCTGCCAAGGAGACGATCAGTAGGAATATTGCAGAGCTGCTGTGTGCATCTGAATGGAATGGCAGAGAGTGAAGCGCTGGACATTTCTGGGGTTTCGTACAATGCTGCTGAATTGGTGGCACTTTAGGTGGTTTTCCATCAGTGGCCTTTCTGTCTAGAAGTACACTGCCCAGAGTCTTTCTAGCATTTGATGCCATTTCCTTCCTGTTGTTTCCATACCTTGCTTCAGTTGAAACAATGAAACAATGAAACAATCTTTACATTTTGAAGATGCCTGTTAGGAAACACTATGCCAGAGGAGACATCGCTCCCTTTTCTTCTGCCTCCTTTGTCATTTTCAGAGACTCATTTCAAATTTCTGCTCATGTCAAGAAGAATACTGAGACTACTTAGCAGGGTTGATGCTCTCAGCTGCTTTCCTCTTTCATACTGCTTCATACTGTGTGTGACTTCGAGGCCTCATTTTGTCATCTGCATTTTGCTGTGATCCAAAGCTAAATATTCCAGGCCTGTGAACACAAAAAGAACTCTTAGTCTTTTGCAAGAACTACCCCTAGGAGGATTTGATCTCTACAGTGTTTCAGAAAAAAGGAGATTGTACTCTCTTCTTGTGTACTCTCTTCTTGTGCTCTCATTTCCCTCTCTCTGCCTTGCATGCCCTAGTTAATCTACCAGCGTGACTCATTTGGCATCATCTCACGGTGCAAATTCTGCATAGTTTCATCTCCTTACAAATGCCAGTTGCCAAGGAGCCTATCTAACCATTCAAGGGGCAAAGAATTGTAGGGCTGGCAAGTTCAGGTGCTGAAACTGTAGATCATGCCAAATGAAAGTGACATGCCATGATTGGCATTGAAACTTTTAAAGCGAAGCTCTGAATAGCAATGTTTGTGTCAAAATAGTATTTTGTCTCCTGTATCTGCAGCAGGTAAGCCTTTTGCTGTCAGCAGTTTTGCTCAACCTTTCATGTCATATCCCTCTTCATATCCATCTTCTGCTTAAGGCTTATTAATCTACTTTAGAATTGCAATGTGGAAGAAGACTACTTTTCCTTTTTGAAAGCTAATGTCATTTGACCTACTTACAGCAAATAATTCATTAATTGCAAGCATCTTTTAGGCGTATTCTAAGCTTCTAAAGAAGTAACAAAAGCACTCTCCAATACTTGACTTTCTTAAGCTTCCCTCCTTTGCAGTTGGCATCTCTAAAATGAACCACATGTCTGCAGTATTTTAACATGCGCCATATTTAGCCAAGTCATTCAAAACAAACAAAAAGCAGTCCCTTCAATTCAGAAATAGTTTTCAATTGTTCTTGAATATACAAAACATACCCTTACCGTACGCACTGCATGCAGATTTAATGGTCATGAAAGCAAACCCTATGTTTCTCTTGTGATAGAAGGGTTTTCCACAGTTTTCCACAATTGTTCTTGGCACAGTTTTCTACTGATGTGACTGTTAGGAAACTTGGAGGTACTTCTAAGGTACTGTAGTAAGCAGAAAAGGAGGAGAGGTTGTGCCTTATTTCTGGCTTCCTTTGGTTTTCTTTTTGGTTTTCTTCCTCTTGCTCTTTTTCATGTCACCTTTCTAGATATTGTGATTTAGATTGGTAGTTTACTAAGCTGTGTTTTCTGTCGGCAATTCTTGTAAATTCCGAAAGGAACCCAACTGGTGAATAGGCATCTTGTTATGATTTGCTAGCTGCATAGAAAATCTTCCTGCTGCTCTAAAATGCTTTGATTTGATACGCATTTTTATCACCATTCAAATGAAAAGAGAACGGTTCCTCAAGTCACTACTTTTGTATTGGATTCAGTTCAGTGTTCGCTAACGGTGCAAAGAAGTCCTGCTGGAAGAAAGGATCTGCATAGAAATTGACCAAGACACGTGCTACATGGGTCTTGTAAAGCCTTGAAGATTCTCTACCTTTCTGGCAGTCTGTCTTCACAGCAAGACTTGAGGAGGGCTTTTGCTAGCATTTCTTTGACAGAAAGCAAGAACAAAGCAAGCAAAATGGAGCAGCAAAAGAAGATAGTAGCAAAAGGCACATTATCCCCTCTGTTATTCATGCATTGATGGAGCATACTATCTATGCATACTAATAAATGGGGACTCCAGACAAAGGAGCAAATGCAGATGAATTTCAGGGAAGGAAATTAGTGGAGAGCTAACTGCAGTCCCTTGACTTCACAAGAAATGGTGTCGGGTAATCCCAACCAGAAAGAAATAGAACTCCATTTTCAAATGGGTTGCCCTCTATGGTCCTCTCTTCTTCCTCTATGAAGGAACTGTGTTTTGAACCAATCTTCAAGATGGGATGGCTAAAGACCTTAGATGCCTCCAATTTTATTTTATATTTTTTTTCCAGAAGCAACTGTCTCAAAACCTCTTTAAAGCTGACTTTTTCCCTTAAGATGCCATCATTTAAAAGAGCACCTTTTCATTTAACAGGGTATTTGAAACATCATTTACAAATTTAGACTAAAAGTAACACTTTTCCTAGTAGTCTTTCATTTTTTGCAGCTCAGTGCTAACATAGGCAGCAAAGAAGAGAACAGACCACAGCTCTTTCTGGAGCATCTTGAACAAATGCCCTTGCTTATGTTCTAATCATTCACTTCACCAAAATACCTAATGATGAAGAAAAGGTTGTTTACATGGCAATGAATGGGTGTGATTTCTCAAGTAGAATTTGTATCATGTAGATGATACTTGGCAAACAGCAAATGAAGGGGTTTTCTTCAGCTCTCAGACTGGTGTTTTGTGTGGGTAATTAAAAGAAAAGATAACAAGAAGGATATTTTTAACATGTGAATTTAATTACACCCCTACCATGGGCATCTTAATCTTATGAACAGACAATGTCTGGTTTAGAAAAAAGTAAAGAATTATGACAGTTGAAAGAAAGATAGCATCATAAACCCTTTGCTGATGGAATGTTGCCTATTCATTGGTTGAAATGAAGCACGTAGACAGGACATATGAAATATTGTTTTTGTGGATCAAACATTTATTTTCTAATGTGATGCTGACAGATAGTTAACTCATCAACCTAGATATTGCCAGTAGACAAGGTTGCAATAACTTGCTTCATCAAGTTATGCCTTGGAATCATCATCCAAGGGGATTTTCCCTGCATCTGTGAAAATGTGCCTACCTTTTTCACAGTATTTTTACAGCAGCATTGTTAAGCCTGATAGCTGGTATGGAGGGTAAATTAGCAGCAGCAGCAAGGTGACTGGCCTGGAGAATTTGCTTCAATGGATGTTGATCTCCTGGATATTTTGAAGATCTGCTTCAGCTCTGTTTGTCAAACACCAGCTTTAAAGGGTGCTAAACAATTGTTCAGGCTGGCTCCTTGTGGTGGTTTGACCAGGAAGAAGTGGGAATTCTGGGATGTTGTGGTCAAACCAATGGGTGCTTGGATTTTGATATTGGCACTTGGGGTAGCCAGTGGGTTTTAGGACACACCTCCGAGAACACCCAGGGGTTAAAAGCAGAGCTTCGGCCCTGGGAGACTCTCTTGGGACTTCGAGGGACGGAGGTCGGAGCGCTCCCCCGTCCAGCCGCTGCCGCTGGGCGGGGGAGGGGCAGCCATGCGGTAGGCCTGGGTCTGGACAGACAGGGGAGTGAGGAGGCCCTGGAGGATGGAAGGGTGGAGGAAGAGCCCCAAGAGACATCGGACAGCCATTCCCCCCCCCCCCCCCCCTCCCCTTGGAGACAGAGAGAGAGAGAGAGAGAGAGAGTGCAGCCTGTGTCGTTACCTTGAAATTCAGTAAATATGTGCTGGCAGCAGGTAGCCCAGCTGAGGAGATGGGGGGGGGGGGGGTGCAGCCAGGAGTCCAGCCGCCTGGAGGAGTTTTTAACCCCTTTTGGACAATGAAAACCCTACAGAACATTAACCCTTCCTAGACGAGTGATAAGAGTGGAGGAGGACGAAGGAAATGAACGAGTGATGGAGGTCTGGACCAGAGAGTGAGAGATGTTGAAAGAATGGAGAAGATGGAGTGGCATTTTATGCTGGACTCTTTTGTGTAGCCATGGACAGAGCTATGTTTCCGTGAGATACAGAGACTGAGTCCAGGGGGAGAAATGTCCCAGTGCCAGAGAAGATTCAGTGTGGGTACCCCTCGGCCCCAGGGGGTATATAAAATATGGGGGGGATAGATGTCCCAAAGGTGAGAAGGTGAGATACTGTGCTTTTCTGGAACTGGACAAAGCATCCTTAAAAAAGACAACCCTGGAAGCAGCCCTGATCCCTGTTTGGTGGTGAGAGCACTGGAACAAGGACGGAAGAGGCCACCATGACACATGGAAGGACTTCAACTCCTCTTGAGGAGTTGAAAGTTTGAGCAATCTAAAGGGTGGTGTTGGACCTAGAATTGGTGATTTTGGAGGATGTATTGTATTGGGAATTTAGGGGGGAGGAGGGGGAGAGTGTTTTTTTTGTGAGGTTTTCATTTTCCTCGTGGTTTTTTTGCTTTTTCCTTTCTTTCTTACTACTTTTGTGTGTAGTTTAGTAATTGTTTGTGTGTAGCTCAGTTAATAAAATTTCCTTTATGTTTAAGTTTGGAGCCTGCTTTGCTTATTCCTGATCACATCTCACAGCAGACACCGGGGAGAAGGTGTACTCATGGGGGCTCTGGCTTTGCCAGGCCCAAACCATAACACTCCTAAAATTATTTGATAAGCAGGATGGTTCCCAGACCCAAGGTGGCACCAGTGACAAGTCGGGCTGGTTTGATAGTACTTAGTGGCTCCTGCAATCTGCCATGCAGAAGTAGGGCAGGTCAGGTTTGTTTTGCCAGGGAAAAGTGCCGTTGTTTGTGTTTGGGGGCCTGTTGCTGGGAGTGGCCAGCTGGCTCCTGAAAATCCACGATACGCAGGATGGTTCCCAGACCCAAGGTGGCAAAACCAGTGCCAAGTCGGGCTGGTTTGATAGTACCAAGTGGCTCCTGCAATCTGCCATGATCACATGAAGAAATACTTTCTGGTGTCCCTACTGGGCCATATGCTCTTTCTTCTCTCCCTCAACTTCTCCATCACCTCTCATCTGTTTCACATGCGCTATCTTCAAGGTCTACAGGCTTCTTTTCACAGACTCTTCAGGCCTGATGCAGTAAGAATGATGAATAGAACAGAGCTGGGATCAATTTTCCAGTTTGCATAAAATGCATTCTGCACACAAATCCAAGGAGAAGGGGCTGCCCCGATGCCCAGAAAAGCTTTCACTACTACTAGTGTTCTACGTCAACCGCAACTTAGTCTGAAAGAAAAGCTTTTTCTCTGAGAGCATCTGAGAGGTTTGCCTGAAGCACTGATATCTGACATATGGAATTTTGAATAGGAGAGGAGAAAGAAAATGGCAAGAAGTTTTTAATTTTACTGGTTTCCATTTTAATTTCCGTGCACTTTTTCAAAACTTGTCAGCTCAAATGCCCATCAACATCTTTTAGTCATCTGTAAGTCAGTATTCATATAAAATGGGCTTCAAATCAAAAGAATTTCAAATTTGCACTCCAAGTTTCTATGCCTAGATTTATGATTTCCTACACATATTAGATGCAAGGAAGGCCTTTTTTACTGTGGGAGTGCTGGAACACTGGAACAGGTTGCCCAGAGAAGTTGTGGGTGTCCCATCCCTGAAAGTGTTCAAGGTCAGCTTGGACTGGGGTTGGAGCAGCAACAAAGGAGAAGCTTGATGGTAGAGAAACAAAGTTGGACTATAGAAGAAACTGGGATTGAAGTATAGGAGCAAGTTTTCTCTCAGCTCTTGGGGTAAATTCAAAGTTGTACAAAGTGACATTTATCTGTGATTTTCACTACTGTAACAGAAGGCTTCATGAAAACTGTACAGAAGATAGCAAATTTTAAAAGAGATAAGAATTACAGCATAAAATCCATGGGATGGGTTACAACATGAGACACTCTCTAAGAGAAAATCTCTGTGTTTCAGCACTTCATCATGGTAAGATTTCATGAAGTGCCAAAGAAGGCGGCAAAATATCATTCGGGACATTATTCACTGGAGTTCAGCCTGGCCATTAGTAGGAACTGGGTTTGAACATCATGTAGATATAGCACACACACTTTCCCTTCACTGAAAAATTACTGTTTACAACGAAGAAGCAATTGACGCTCAAAAGTGATTGAAAGCATCTTAAACATGTCAAGTATTTCATTGTAGATGATCTGTGATCCAAATGCTTCTTCCACCTTCGAGAGGGACAGAACAATTCTTCCATCTCATGATCGCTTAAAATTGTATCAACCAATGTTTTCTGCTGAAAAGATATCATCTAACTTTTTTTTCTGTTTTTCGAAGAAAATAGTCCTAGACTTACAACAGGTGAGAACTAAGTAATTTTAAAGAAACAAATGAAATGAAAATATTCTGTAAATAGAATGAAATGAAAAGCTGTGTTTTAAAGAGGAGCTAAATATTAAACAGAATTTTTGTACCAGGCATTTGAATTACTGCACCAGCTCATTTGCCCATCAAGAGAGGCATTTAGCATTTCAGTCTTTTCCAAGGTGTTCATGATCTGCTATGCTGATCTCTGTGTGTGCCTAGGTGTGTGTGGAAGGGGGGGCATGTGAAGGGGAGTGTGTATGTTTGCTTTACAATTGTTGTGGCAGATTCATGCCTCAGCTCCACATTTTGTTTTAGAAAGGTCACACAGAGTGGATACGAAGTTTTCTATCAACAAGAGATCAATTCCCAAATCCTCCATTTGACTCTACCTTATAAATCATGTGCTTTGTTGCATATTTTATCAAATCTACTTTCAAGCCAGATGGAGGAAGGAGGATGTGGGAATCCCTCCACCACCTTGCAACTTTTATGCAAGTAGGTTTTCAAGAAAATCATCATTTCTCTTTGAAATGTGTCTGGAACAGGCATGATGGTAGTGTCAACCTGTTGGAGTTTTTGTTGCAGGGAGAAGTTGTACAAAAGGATTGGTTTTTACATTGACCAGTTACTGAATCAAGCACAGGAATACATTGGAAATTCAACTGGGGCTTCCTTTTCCCAGCACACTACTTCTAGAATGAGCTTGTACACTGAAGCGGACTCTTTTGCTCTCTTTTTGTTTCTTTCTTATTTTCTTGGCTTCTTTGCCACTATCTAGACAATTCTGGAACGTTTTTCCCAACTAAAATGGTTTCAGTAGTCTGATCGTGATAATACATTTTTACAAGGAATTTTTAAAATCTTTCCTCGAGTGAAGAAAGTCAAGGACTTAGGCCTTTTTCTTCCCTTATCAGTATTGCAATGAAATTGATAAATAAAGACCAACTCTTTATTTTTGTTTTTAACCCAGGTAGATAATTCCCATCCATTCATCCATTTTGTGGAACAATATTTGCCATTCTGATGTAAGTTGTCACTTCTTAACAATAGACATTCTGTGACTATGTTGACAGCACTTTGGGTGAAGATCCTAACTGGTCTTAGATACACATAGGGAGACATTTGCTCAGCCAGTGTCAGTCTTAAGCATGCGTATCAGAAGATCTTTCTAGAGCTGGGAATTTTCCCATGAAAGGGATTCAGTTAGGGAAGAGACACTTGTCCCAGAGTTTTACATTCTTCTTGAACACTGCTTAAGGAACTTAGATGCCATGTGCATTTGGATCTCTGTCTGCACAGAACTTTGTCATGCCAGTGCTTGAAATGCATCTGGAAGAGAATTCACTAGCACAGAATGAATGAGAGTGGAAGGGGTTGGTGGGGCTCACCAGGCCCAAGCCCCCTGCTTAAATCAGGATCCCTAGAGCCTCTTGCCCTGGATTCTATCTGGGTGTATTTTCAATGTCTTCAAGGATCCTAGCTCTACAATCTTTCTGGGCAGTCTATGCCGTGGTTCAGTCACCCTCACAGTAAAGAATCATTTCCTGATGTTCAAAGGCAATCTCCTGTATTTCAGGGTGTGCCCACTGCCTCTTGTCTTTTCACTCAGCATCGTTGAAAAGACACTGGTTCCCTCCCCTTTGCACTATTGCTTCCGGTATGTATGTGTGCTGCCATGTAGAGAAATGTCAAAAACCTCCCTGAAGCCCAGGCAGACAATATTGCCTTCATCTACCAGTCAAGTTGATTCATCAGAGGAGTTTAAAGAGATGTTCTGCATGAAATTCCCCTGGTAAATCCATGCTGACTACATTATTTTGTCTTTCTTCATGTGCCTGGCAAGGTTTTCCAGGAAGAGCTGCTCCATCCACTTCCTGGGGAGAAAAATGAGGCTCTCTGGCTTGTACTTTTCCGAGTCCTCTTAGTTGCCTTTCTTGAAGAAGGGTGACATTTGCTTTCATCCAGCCTTTGGGCACTTTCCTCTGCCACCCTGAGCCATCAAACATGATTAGGAGTGGCCTCAGAATAACATCTGCTAACACCCTTGAGACCTGTGGTTGCATCTCAACGGGGCTTGTGGACTTAATGGAATACATACCAATTCAGTGACTATGCCTAAAAAAGTTTGCATGGGACAACAGGACGTATTAACAGGTACGTGAAGAGTGAACGAAAATCTAAGGACCCAATCCAAAAGGACAAAGAACTTCAGTTCCCTTTTAAGACAAAGCATTCTATCATGGAGCTGAGCAATTCAAGATCTAGGTAAGCTTCCCCTCTGAAAGATTGCAGAAGACATTCTTTTACCCTTATCCATGAATAAAATGGATTGACCATTCTCTTGCAATACAAAAAATTAAATTATTTCCAAAATTGTTGCTAAAGCAGATGCTGCACAACACAGGGATTGGTGCGCAGCTTGCCAACTGATAGAAAACAGTACCTTATCACTCTCCTGACTTTTCCAATCACATTCTTATTCTAGTGGAAGGTGTTTTGGACGACTTTCTATTTCTTTTCTCAAAACACTCTGCAGACCTCTGTGCAACTTCTAGAACACGATGGGAGATGTTTTCTGTGCTGGCACAGTTTCTCCTTGCCTGACATAGTGGAAACGCTTTTTGCTAAGATGTAGGCGAGAAGAGACGCTAAAGACGAAGGTACGGAGCTCTCCAGAGCTAAGCGCCACTCCCGGGCGTCTTTCGGCAGAAGCCGTGCTCCAGAGAGCACCATGACCAGCACAATGCCCTTTGAATGCCCCAATGCTCTTCGCATGAAGAAGCCGCTTTTTCGACCCTGGGAGCCGGCAAGAGCGGCCGCTTCTGAGACACGAAGAACGAAGCCACACAGCACTTGGATTGTGTGCGCAGCTTGCAAACTGATAGAAAGCAGCACCTTACCACTCTCCTGCATTTTCCAATCACATTAACATTCAAATGGAAGGCATTTTTGACAGCTTTCATTTGCTTCTTGGAAAACACACTGCAGGCCTCTGCATAACCTCTAGAACATGATCAGAGGTGTTTTCTGTCCTGGCATACTTTCTCCTATTAAGACATAATGGAAAAGCTTTTTGCTTGGATCTAGGCGACAAGAGACTGAATAAAAATGTCGATTTTTTTTCCTGGCAGAAAAACTACACCTTCTGCGGTTCTTAATGGAAGATCATGGGAGCTGCTTGGCACTGTCAAACCAGTCCGATTGGCTTTGGTGCCTGCTTGGGTCTGTGAAACATCCTGCATATTGCGGAATTTCAGGAGCCAGCTGGCCACAGAGAGCCACAGTCCCCCAAATAGTAATGCTAGCCCATTTTTCGTGGCAAACTAAACCCACCAGCCTCAGTTCTTGATGGCAGATTGCAGGAGCCACTTGGCACTGTCAAAACAGCCCAACTTGGCACTGGTGCCAACTTTGTCTGGGAACCATCCTGGGTATTGTGGAATTTCAGGATCAATTCGGCCACTCTTACCCACAGGCCCCAAAAGTGAAGTGCTGGCCGATTTCTCCTGGCAAACTAAAGTCACCTTGCCCAGTTCTATATGGTAGATTGCAGGAGCCTCTTGGCTATGTCAAACAAGCTCAAGTTGCAACTGGTTCCAGCTTGAGTCTGGGAACCATGCTGTGCATTGCGGAATTTCAGGAGACAGATGGCCACTCCAACCATAGGTCCCGAACACAAACGTCGGCTCTTTTCCCTGGGAAACTAAACTCACTATTCCCGGTGCTGGATGGCAGATTGGAGGAGGCACTTGGCACTGTCAAACAAGTCTGGCTTGGCACATGTGCCCGCCTGGGTCAAGGAACCATCCTGAATATTCTGGAATATCAGCACACAGCCAACCACTCCGGCCACAGCCCCACGACTAAAACCCTCCCCCCTTCTTTCTGGCAAACAAAACTCACCAGCCTGGAACATGATGGCAGATTGCAGGAGCCACTTGGCACCGTCAAAGCAGCCCCACTTCCCATGATGAAAGTTTGGGTCTGAGAACCATCCTGCGTATTGCAGATTTTCAGGAGACAGCCAGCCACTCTCAGCCACAGGAGCCTGAACTCATATCTTGGCCATTTTCTTTGAAAAGCATACTCATATGTCCTGTTTTTTGATGGCAGATTGCAGGAGCCACTTGGTGCTGTTAAACCAGCCTGTCTTGGCACTGGTGCCAGCTTGGGTCTGGGAACCATCCTGCCTATTGCAGAATTTCAGCATTCACATCACCACTCTAAGGAACAGGCCCCTGAACTCAAACCTCTGCCATTTCTCTTTTAAAAGAAAACTTATCTGTCATGGTTCTTGGTGGCATATTGCAGGAGTCCCTTGGCACTGTCAAACCTGCCAAACTTGTTGCTGGTGCCATCTTGAGTCTGGGAACCATCCTCCGTATTGTGGAATTTCAGGAGCCAGCTGGCCACTCCTGCCATAGGCCCCGAACAAAAACCTTGGCTCTTTTCCCTGCAAACAAAACTCACCTACCCCAGTTCTTGATGGCCGATTGCAGGAGCCAATTGCACTGTCAAACCAGCCCGAGTTTGAACTGGTGCCAGCTTGGTTCTGGGAACCATCCTGCATAGTGTGGAATATCAGGTGCCATCTGGCCACTACGGCCACAGGCCCTTGAAATAAAACCTGACCTCTTTTTCCTAGCAAACAAAATTCACCTGCTCCGGTTCTTGATGGCAGATGGAAAAAACCACTTGCACTGTCAAACCAGCCCGAGTTGGAACTGGGGCTAGCTTCGGTCTGGGAACCATCCTGCGTATTGTGGAATTTCTCTAGCCAGCAGGCCACTCTCAGCCACAGGCCCCCATCAGAATTGTTGGCTCATTTTTCCTGGCAGACTATACTCACCAGTTCCAATACTTGATAGCAGATTGCAGGAACCACTAGGGCCCTTTCAAACCTGCCCAACTTTCTACTGGTGCCAGCTTGGGTCTGGGAACCATCCTGCAAATTGCAGAATTTCAGGAGCCAGCCAGCCAATCCGACCATAGGCCCTGAACACAAACCTCTGCTCTTTTCCCTGGAAACTAAACTCACCTTTCCCAGTTCTTGACAGCAGATTGCAGGAGCCACATGGCACTGTCAAACTGGCACAACTTGGCACTGGTGTCACCTTGGGTGTAGGAAACATCCTGCGTAGTGCAGAATTTCAGGAACGATCCGGCCACTCACAACCACAGGACGCCAAATAGAATTCCTGGTCCATTTTTCCCTGGGAAACAAAACTCACCAGACTCGGTTCTTGATGGCAGATTTCAGGAGCCAATTGCCACTGACAAACCAGCCTGAAGTGCAACTGGTGCCAGCGTTGGTCTGGGAACTATCCTGCGTAATGCAGAATTTCACTAGCCAGTATGCCACTCTCAGCCACAGGATTCCGAACAAAAATCTCGCTCCCTTTACCTGGCAATCTAAACTCACCAGTGTCACAGACATCTTTTATGAAAAATCCTTTCGTTGTTTTTTTTCTCCCTTCTGAGAAGCTGTGGCCTCAATAACAAAATGTAAAAAATTGTTAACTGCTGCTGTGGAATGCAACAGGCAGATCCGTGACTGGTCTCCTGTGGATGTTTGGATTTACTGACCACTCACCACAGAGCTGCTCTTGCTCTCTGCTGGGACACAGACCTTTTTTATTCATTCTTTTCTATTCTTAGCTTAGCTAGCTTTCTGAGAACTTTTCTTTCAATTTCTTTATAGCATTGTAATAATGTAGTACAAATATCATAATAAATCAGCCTTCTGAACATGGAATCAATATTCTCGTCTCTCTCTTCATCCTGCAACCCTTGTGACCACCGTCACACACCAGCCTTGGTTCTTGATGGCAGATTGCAGGAGCCACTTGGCACTGTCAAACCAGCCCGACTAAGTACTGGTGCTAGCTTGGGTCTGGGAACCCTCCTGTGCAGTGTGGAATTTCAGGAGCCAGCTAGTCACTTCGGCCACAGGCCCCAAACAAAAATGCTGGCCCATATTTCCCTGGAAAACAAAACTCACCAGCCTCAGTTCTTGATGGCAGACTGCAGGATCCACTTGGCACTGTCAAACCAGCCCGACTTGGAACTGGGGCCAGCTTGGGTCTGGGAATCCTCCTGTGCAGTGTGGAATTTCAGGAGCCAGCTGGTCACTTCGGCCACATGCCCCGAACATAAACTTCGGCTTTTTTCTCTGGCAAACTAAACTCACCAGCCTCGATCCTTGATGCAAGATTGCAGGAGCCACTTGGCACTGTCAAACCAGTCTGATTCGGTATTGGTGCCAGCTTGGCTCTGGGAACCGTTCTGCGTATAGTGGAATTTCAGGAGCCGGCCGACAACTCCAGCCTCAGGCCCCTGAACTCAAATCTCAGCCATTTTCCTTTGAAAAGAAAACTCACCTGCCCCGCATCTTGATGACAGTTTGCAGGAGCCAGTTGGCACTGTCAAACCAGCCTGACTTCCCACTGGTGCCAGCTTGTCTCTGGGAACCATTCTGCGTTTTGCAGAATTTGAAGAGACAGAAGACCTGTCTCGGCTACTGGCCCTGTAACAGAAACGTTGACCCTTTTCCCTGACAAAATAAACTCACTAACCTCCGTTCCACATGTCACACAGCAGGAAACACTCGGCACTGTCAAACAAGCCTAAATTTGCAGTGGTGCCAGCTTGGGTCAGGGATCCATCCTGCATATCGCAGAATTTCAAGAGCCAACCTGCCACTCAAGGTACAGTGCCTGAATGCAATACTGGGCTCCTTTCTCTGGCAAACTAAACTGACATACCCAGGTTCCATGTGGCAGGGTACAGGAGCTCCAGATTACGCTGCGACCAGCACAATGCCCTGCGTCCGGCACAATGCTCTTCGCGCGAAGAAGCCGCTTCTTCACCTCTGGGAGCCAGAGAGAGCGGCAGCTTCGGGAAAGGCAAAGAATGAAGCTGCGCATCACTGTGATTGTGTGCGTAGCATTCAAACTCATAGAAAACAACACCTTAACACTCTTCTGCCTTTTTTCAATCACATTCACACTCAAATGGAAGGAACTTTGGACAACTTTTTTTGCTTCCTGCGAAACACTTTGCAGACCTCCATGCAACTTCTAGAACACGATCAGTCAAGTTTTCGGTGGTGGAACAGTTTCTCCTTGCCAGACATAGTGGAAAAGCTTTTTGCTAAGATGTAGATAACAAGAGATGCTAAAGACGAAGGTACAGAGCTCTCCGAAGCTAAGCGTTGGTCCCGGATGCCTTTCGGCAGAAGCCATGCTCGGGAGTGCACCGCGACTGGCACAATGCTCTTCTCACAAAGCAGCCACTTCTTCACCTCTGGGAGCCGGAGAGAACAGCAGCTTGCGAAAGGCGAAGAAGGAAGCCTCACAACACTGGGATTGTGTGTCCAGCTTGCAATCTCATAGAAAACAGTACCTTATCACTCTCCTGCCTTTTCCAATCACATGAACATTCGCATGGAAGGCGTTTTGGACTTTCTTTTGCTTCTTGCAAAACACTCTGCAGACCTCTGCACAACCTCTGGAACATGATCAGAGATGTTTTCTGTCCTAGCACACTTTCTCCTCTCAACACATAATGGAAAAGCTTTTTGCTGAGATGTAGGTGACAAGAGTCTGAATAGAAACCTCGCTTTCTTTTCCTGGCAAAGAAACCACACCTTCTCCAGTTCTTGATGACAGATTGCAGGAGCAACTTGGCATTGTCAAACCAGCCTGAGTTGGCACTGGTGCCTGCTTGGGTCTGCAAAACCTCCTATGTATTGCAGAATTTCAGGAGCCCGCCGGCCACAGAGAGCCACAGTCCCCCAAATAGTAATGCTGGCCCATTTTTTTGTGGCAAAGTAAACCCACCAGTCTCAGTTCTTGATGGCAAATTGCAGGAGCCACTTGGTACTGTCAAACCAGCCCGACTTGACAGTGGTGCCAACTTTGTCTGGGAACCATCCTGCCTGTTGCAGTATTTCAGAAGCCAGCCGGCTACGCCAGCCATAGGCTCCGAACACAAACCTCGGCTCTTTTCCCTGGCAAACTAAACTCACCTTCCCCACTTATTGATGACAGATTGCAGGTGACATGTGGCACTGTAAAATCAGGCCAGCTCTGCACTGATCCCAGCTTGGGTCTAGGCATTATCCTGTGTGTATTGCGGAATTTCAGGAGACAGGCAGCCGCTCACAGTCACAGGCGCCTGAACAAAAGCCTTGACCCTTTTTGTTTGAAAAGAAACTCATATCTCCTGGTTCTTCATGGCAGATTGCAGCAGCCACTTGGCACAGTGAAACCAGCCTGACTTGGTATTTGTTCCCGCTTGGGTCTGGGAACCATCCTGCGTATATTGCAATTTTAGGAGCCAGCCAGCCACTCCAGACACAGGACCCTGAATAAAAACCTCTCTTGTTTTTTCCTGGCAAACAAAACTCAGCTGCCCTGGTTTTTGATGGAAGATTCCAGGAGCAACTTGGCACTGTCAAACCAGCCTGATTCTGCACTGGAGCCAGCTTGGGTGTGGGAACCATCCTGCGTATTGTGACATTTAAGGAGCCAGCAGGCCACTCCATCCACAGGCCTCCAGACAGAAATACTGGCCCATTTTTCCTGGAGGACTAAAGTCACCTGGCCCGAATCTTGATGGCAGATTGCAAGAGCCTCTTGGCACTGTCAAACAAGCATGAATTGGCACTGGTGCCACCTTGGGTCTAGGAACCATCCTGCATATAGAGGAATTTCAGGATCCAGCAGACCACTCCGGCCTCAGGTCCCTAAATTCAAACCTCGCTCTTATTTCCTTTGAAAAGAAAGCTCACCTGGCACCGTTCTTGATGGCAGATTGCAGGAGCCACTTGGCACTGTCAAACCAGCCCGAATTGAACTGGTGCCAGCTTGGGTCTGGGAACCATCTTGGGTATTGCGGAGTTTCAGGAGCCATCCAGACCCTCTAACCCAAAGGCCTGTCACAGACATCTGTTCATAAAAATCCTTTCTTTTAGGATTTGTCCTTTCTGGGAAGCTGAGGCCCTAGAAGAAGAATGTAAACAATTGTTATTGGCTGCTGTGGAATGCAGTAGGTGCACCTGTGATTGGCTCATGTTCCATGTGTACAATTAAGGGCCAATCACAGGACCAAGCTCACTGGGACAGATTCACAGAGAGCTCTCTAGTTTTTAGATTCCTATTCTATTCTTAGCTTAGCAGCTTCTGAACTTCTCTCTATTCCTTTTAGCATAGAAAAAATGTAATATATATCATATATCAATAAATCCAGCCTTCTGATCATGAAGCAAGATTCTCGTCTATCATTCTCACCCTAAGGAACCCTCAGAAGTCACTGCAATAAAGGTCCCAAAAAAAGAAATGCTGGCCGATTTTTCCGGGCAAATTTAACTCACCGCCTTTGGTTCTTAATGGCAGATTGCAGGAGCCCCTTGGCACTATCAATCCAGCCCTACTTGGCACTAATGGCAGCTTGGGTCAGGGAACCATCCTGTGTAGTGCGGATTTTCAGGGCCCAGCCGGCCACTCTCTCCAACAGGCCCCCAAAGAGAAATGCTGTCCCATTTTTCCTGGAGAGCTAAACACACCTTCCCTGGTTCTTGATGACAGATTTCAGGAGCAACTTGGCACTATTAAATCAGCCTGACTTGGCACTGGTGCCTGCTTGGGTCTGCGAAACATCCTGTGTATTGCGGAATTTCAGGAGCCAGCTGCCCACACAGATCCACAGTCCCCCAAATAGTAATGCTGGCCCATTTTTCGTGGCAAAGTAAACCCACCAGCCTCAGTTCTTGATGCCAGATTGCAGGAGCCACTTGGCACTGTCAAACCAGCCGGACTTGGCACTAATGACAGCTTGGGTCTGGGAACCATCCTGCATATATTGCAATTTCAGGAGCCATCCAGCCACTGTCAGCCCCAGGCACCTGAACTAAATCCTTGACCTTTTTCTTTGAAAAGAATACTCATCTGTCCTGGTTCTTCATGGCAGATTGCAGGAGCAACTTGGCCATCTCAAACCAGCCCGCCTTAGTACTGTTGCCAGCCTGGGTCTTCAAAACATCTTGCATATTGCGGAATTTCAGAAGCCCACTGGCCACTCCAGCCACACGCCCTCTAATAAAAACCTCGCTCCTTTTTCCTGGCAAAAAAACTCACCTGCTCCGGTTCTTGATGGAAGATTGAAGTAGCCACTTGGCACAGTCAAACCAGCCTGGCTTGGCACTGGTGCCAGCTTGGGTCTGTGAAACATCCTGTGCATTGCGGAATTGCAGGAGCCAGCCAGCCACTCACAGCCACTGGCCCCCAAACTGAAATGCTGGTCCATTTTTCGTGGCAAACTAAAACCAACAGCCTCAGTTCTTGATGGTGGATTGCAGGAGACACTTGGCACTGTGAAACCAGCCGACTTGGTTCTGTCGCCAGCTTGGGTCTGGGAAACATCCTGCATACTGCAGAATATCAGGATGTAGCTGGATACTCAGAGACACAGGCGCCTCGACTAAAATCTCCACCCTCTTTATTTGAAAAGGAAACTCATATCTCCTGGTTCTTCATGGCAGATTGCAGCAGCCACTTGCCTCTGCCAAACCAGCCTGACTTGGTATTGGTGCCAGCTTGGTTCTGGGAACCATCTTGCGTATATTGCAATTTCAGGAGCCAGCCGGCCACTCCAGACACAGGACCCTGAATAAAAACCTCGCTTGTCTTTCCTGGCAAACAAAACTCAATTGCTCCCGTCCTTGATGGAAGATTCCAGGAGAAACTAGGCACTGTCAAACCAGCCTGATTCTGCACTGGAGCCAGCTTGGGTGTGGGAACCATCCTGTGTATTGCGGCATTTAAGGAACCAGCAGGCCACTCCATCCACAGGCCCCCAGACAGAAATGCTGGCCCGTTTTTCCTGGAGGACTAAACTCACGTGGCCCGAATCTTGATGGCAGATTGCAGGATCCACTTGGCACTGTCAAACCAGCCTGACTTGGCACTGGTGCTAGCTTGGGTCTGGGAACCATCCTGCATAATGCGGATTTTCAGGAGCCAGCCGGCTATGTCAACCATAGGCTCCAAACAAAAACCACAGCTCTTTTCCCTAGCAAAATAATCTCACCTTCCCCGCTTCTTGATGGCAGATTGCAGGAGCCACATTGCACTATCTAATCGGCCCAACTTGGCACTGAGGCTACCTTGGGTCTGGGAACCATCCTGTGTATTGTGGAATTTCAGGAGACCTCTGGCCACACCAGCCACAGGCCCCTAAACAGAAATGCTGTCCCATTTTTTCCAGGCAAACTAAACTCACCAGCCTCCGTTCTTGATGGCAGATTGCAGGAGCCACTTGGCACTGTCAAACCAGCACTATTCTGTACTGTTGCCAGCTTGGGTCTGGGAACCGTCCTGTGTATATTGCAATTTCAGGAGCCAGCTGGCCACTCTCTACCACATGCCCCCAAACAGAAATCCTGGCCCATTTATCCTGGAGAATTAAACTCACCTTCCCTGGTTCTTGATGGCAGGTTACAGGAGCCACTTGCCACTGTCAAACCAGCCTGACTTGGCACTGGTGTCATCTTGGGTCTGGGAACCATCCCGCGTATTGCAGAATTTCAGCAGCCATCTGGACCCTCTAACCCAAAGCCCCCTAAAAAAGAAATGCTGGCCGATTTTCCCTGGCAAACTAAACTCACCACCTTCGGTTCTTGATGGCAGATTGCAGGAGCCACTTGGCACTGTAAAACCTGCCCGTGTTGACACAGGTGCCAACTTGGGTCGGAAACCATCCTGCGTATTGCAGAATTTAAGGACACAACTGGACACTAAGTCACAGGCACCTAACTAAAACCTCGACCTTTTTCTTTGAAAAGGAAACTCATATGTCCTGGTTCTTCATGGCAGATTGCAGGAGCCACTTGCCATGGTCAAACCAGCCTGACTTGGTATTGGTGCCGGCTTGGGTCTGTGAACCATCCTGTGTATATTGCGACTTCAGGAGCCAGCTGACCACTCAAGCCATGGGCCCTCTAATAAAAACCTCTCTCCTTTTTCCTGGCAAACAAAACTCACCTGCTCCCGTTCTTGATGGAAAATTCCGGGAGCAACTTGGCACTGTCAAACCAGCCTGATTCTGCACTGGTGCCAGCTTGGGTCTGGGAACCCTCCTGCGTATTGCAGAATTTTAGGAGACAGCTGGCCACTCTCATCCACAGGCCTCCAAACAGAAATGCTGGCCCATTTTTCCTGGAGAATTAAACTCATCTTGCCTGGTACTTCATTGTAGATTGCAGGGGCCACTTGGCACTGTCAAACCAGCCTGACTTGGTACTGTTACCAGCTTGGGTCTGGGAACCATCCTGGTTCTTAATAGCAGATTGCAGAAGCCACTTGGCACTGTCAGACCAGCCTGACTTGGCACTGGTGCCAGCTTGGGTCTTGGAATCATCCTGGAGTGGTCAGCTGGCTCCTGAAATTCCGCAATACACATTTCAGCATCAAGCCGACCTTTCCAACCACAGGTCTCTTAACTCAACCTTCGGCCATTTTCCTTTGAAAAGAAAAGGCACCTGCCCTGAATCTTGATGGCAGATTGCAGGACCTTCTTGGTACTGTCAAATCAGCCCGACTTGGTATTGGTGCCAGCGTGGGTCTGGGAACCATCCTGCGTATTGCGGAATTTCAGGAGCCAGCCAGCCACTCCAGCCATAGGCTCCGAACACAATCCTCAGCTCTTTTTCCTTGCAAACTAAACTCACTCTTCCCCATTCCTGATGGCCAATTGAAGGAGCCACTTGGCACTGTTAAACAAATCTGACTTGGAACTGGTGCCATCTTGGGCCCGGGAACCATCCTCAGTATTGCGGAATTTCAGGAGCCAGCCAGCCAGTCTATCCACAAGCCCTGAACACAAACTTCGGCTTTTTACCCTGGAAAACTAAACTCACTGTCCCTGGTTCTTGATGGCCGATTCCAGAAGTCAATTGGCATTGTCAAACCAGCCCAAGTCGACAATGGTGCCACCTGGGATCTGGGAACCATCCTGCATTTTGTGGAATTTTTGGAGCCATCCAGCCACTGTCAGCCACATGTCCCCAAACAGAAGTGCTTTCCCATTTCTCCTGGCAAACTAAACTCACCAGCCTCGGTTCTGGATGGCAGGATCCACTTGACACTGTAAAAGTAGCCCGACTTGGTACAAGTGTCAGCTCAGGTCTGCGAACCATCCTGTGTATTGAGGAATTTCAGGAGCCGGCCGGCCACTCCCAGCCACGGGCCCCCAAACGGAATCTCTTGCCCATTTTTCCGGGAAACTCAATCCATCAGCCTCGGTCCCTGATGGCACATTGCAGGGGCCACTTAGCACTGTCAAACCAGCATGACTTGACAATGGTGCCACCTGGGGTCTGGGAACCATCCCGCGTATTGAGGAATTTCAGGTGCCATAAGGCCACCCAGAGCCACAGGCTCCCAAACAAAATTGCTGGCCCATTTTTCCTGGCAAACTAAACTCACCTGCCTTGAATCTGGGTGGCAGATTGCAGGAGTCACTTGGCACTGTCAAAGCAGCCTGACTTGGGACTGGTGCCAGCTTGAGTCTGGGAAACATCCTGTGTAGTGCGCAATTTCAGGAGTGAGCCGGCAGGGCTCAGCCACAGGACCCCAAAGAGAATTGCTTGCCCATTTTCCTGGAAATCTAAACTCACCAGCCTTGGTTCATGATGGAAGATTGCAGGAGTCACTTGGCAATGTCAAAGCAGCCTGACTTGGTACTGCTGCCAGCTTGGGTCTGGGAACAATCCTGCGTATCGCGGAATTTCAGGAACCAGCCGGCCACACCAGCCATGGACCCCCAACAAAATCCTTGGGTCTTTCCCTGGCAAGCTAAACTCAAGTTCCCCTGTTCTTGATGGTAGATTGCAGCAGGCAGTTGACACAGTCAAAGTAGTCCAACTTGGCACTGGTGCCAGCTTGGGTCTGGGAACCAACCTGCGTATTGCAAAATTTCAGGAGACAGCCAGCCACTCTCAGCCAGAGGTGCCTGATCAAAACCCTTGGCCCTTTTTCTTTGAAAAGAAAACTCATCTGTCCTGGTTTTTGATGGCAGATTGCAGGAGCAACTTGGCACTCTCAAACCAACCTGACGTGGCACTGGTGCCACCTTTGGTCTGGGAACCATCCAGTGTATTGTGAAACTTCAGGAGACAGCCAGCCACTCCAGCCATAGGCCCCTAAGAGAAACCTCGGCTGTTTTCCCTCGCAAAGCAAAATCAACTTCCCAGGTTCTTGAGGGCCAATTCCAGAAGGCAATTGGCACTGTCAAACCAATCTGAGTGGCAACTGGTGCTAGGTTGAGTCTGGGAGCTATCCTGCGTAATGCGGAATTTCAGGAGCCATCTGGCCACTCTCAGCCACAGGTCCCCAAAAAGATATGCTGGCCCATTTTTCCTAGCAAATAAAATCACCTGCTCCAGTTCTTGATGGCAGATTGCAGGAGCCACTTGGCACTGTCAAACCAGCATGACTTGGCAATGGTGCCACCCAGTGTCTGGGAACCATCCTGCGAATTGCAGAATTTAAGGAGCCATCCAGCCACTTCAGCCACAGGCCCCAAACACAAACCTTGGCTCTATTCCCTGGCAAACTAAAATCACCTTCCGCGATTCTTGATGGTAGATTGCAGGAGTCTCTTGGCACTTTCAAACCAGCCTGACTTGGTACTGCTGCCAGCTTGGGTCTGGGAACAATCCTGCATATTGCGGAATTTCAGGAGCCAGAAGGCCACTCTCAGCTACATGACCCCAGACAGAAATGCTGGACCATTATTCCTGGCAAACTATGCTCACGAGGCCTGGTTCTTGATGGCAGATTGCAGGAGCCACTTGGCACTGTCAAACAATCATGACTTGGCACTGGTGCTAGCTTGGGTCTGGGAACAATCCTGCATATTGTGGAATTTCAGGACCCAGCCGGCCTCGCCAGCCATGGGCTCGGAAGCCAAACCTCGGCTCTTTCCCTGGCAAACTAAACTCATCTTCCCCGGTTCTTGAGGGCCGATTGCAGGAGCAACTTGGCACTGTCAAACCAGCCTTGTTCTTCACTGGTGCCAGCTTGGGTTTGGGAACCATCCTGCGGATCGCGGATTTTCAGGTTCCAGCCGGCCACTACAGCCAGAGTCCCCTGAACCCAAATCTCAGCCATTTTCCTATGGAAAGAAAATTCATCTCTCTTGATTATTGATCGCAGATTGCAGGAGTGACTTGGCCTTCTGAAACCTGCCTGAGTTGACACTGTTACCTTCTTGGGTTGGGAAGCATCTTTGCGTATTGTGAAATTTGAAGAGCCATCAGGCCTCCCATAGCCACAGGCCCCAAACAGAATTTCTGGCCCCTTTTTCCTGCGAAACAATACTCACCAGCCCCGGTTCTTAAAGGCAGATTAAAGGAGCCACTTGGCACTGTCAAACCAGCCCGACTTCCCACTGGTGGATTCTTAGATCTGGGAATAATCCGGCATAATCTGTAATATCATGAGAAATCTGGCCACTCTGGTTACAGGCCATCGAATAAAACCCTCGCCCCTTCTTCCTGGCAAACTAAACTCACCTTTCCTGGTTCCTTGATGCCAGATTGCAGGAGCCACTTGGCACTGTCAAACCAGCCCGACTACCCACTGGTGCCAGCTTCAGCCTTGGAACCATCCTGCGTAATGCAGAATTTCAGGAGCCAGGCAGCCACTCCAGCCATAGGCCCCAAACACAAACCTTGGCTCGTTTTCCTGGCAAACAAAATCGCCAGCCTCGGTTCTTGATGGCACATTGCAGGAGCCACTTGGCACTGTCAAACCAGCCCGACTTCCCACTGGTGACAGCTTGGGTCTGGGAACCATACTGTGTATCGTGGAATTTCAGGAACCATCCGGCCACTCTCAGCCACAGGCTCCCAAATGGAATTGCTCGCCCATTTTCCCTGGCAAACTAAACTCACCAGCCTCGGTTCTTGATGGCAGATTGCAGGAGCCACTTGGCACTGTCAGGGCACTCTGAGTTGTTACTGGTGCCAGCTTGGCTCTGGGAACCGCTCTGCATATAGTGGAATTTCAGCAGCCAGCCAAAAACTCCAGCCTCAGGCCCCTGAACTCAAATCTCGACCATTTTCCATTGAATAGAAAACTCACCAGGCCCAGATCTTGATGGCAGATTACAGGACCACTCGGCAGTGTCAAACCATCCCGACTTCCCACTGGTGCCAGCTTGGGTGTGGGAACCATCCTGCGTATTGCAGAATTACAGGAGTGATCCGGCCCCTCACAGCCACAAGCCCCCAAACGGAATTCCTGGCTCATTTGTCCTGCAAAACTAAACTCAGGAGCCTCGGTTCTTGATGGCAGATTGCAGGAGCCACTTGGCACTGTCAAACCAGCCTGACTTGGCATAGGTGCCACCCTGGGCCACAGAACCATACAGCATATTCTGGAATATCAGAAGACAGCCGGCCACTCTCAGTCACAGGCCTTGAACAAAAACCTTGGCTCTTTACCCTGGCAAACTAAACTCACCTTTCCCGGTCTTGATGGCGGACTGCAGGAGCCACTTGACACTGTCAGACCTACCTGAGTTGGAACTGGTGCCAGCTTCCTCTTGGGAACCATCCTGTGCATTTCAGAGTTTCAGGAGATAACCTGCCACTCTCAGCCACAGGTCTCTGAACTCAAACTTTGACAATTTTTCTTGTAAAAGAAGACTCATCTGTCCTGGATCTTAATGGCAGATTGCAGGAGACACTTTCCACTGTCAAACCTGCCCAACTTGATACTGGTGCCAGCTTGGCTTTGGGAACCATTCTGCATGTCGCAGAATTACAGGAGTGATGCGGCCTCTTACAGCCACAGGCCCTCAAACTGAATTCCTGGCCCATTTTTCCTGCAAGACTAAACTCACCAGCCTCGGTTCTTGATGGCAGATTGCAGGAGAAACCTGGCACTGTCAAACCAGCCTGATTTGGCACTAGTGCCAACTTTCGTCTGGGAATCATCCTGCATATTGCGAAATTTCAGGAGCCAGCCGGCCACTCCAGCCATAGGCCTCGAACACAAACCACAGATCGTTTCCCTGGCAAACTGAACTCACCAGCCTAAGTTCTTGATGGCACGTTGCACGAGCCACTTGACACTGTCAAACCAGCCTGATTCTGCACAGGTGCCCGCTTGAGTCTAGGAACCATACTGTCACGGAGTTTCAGGAACCATCCAGCCGCTCTCAGCCACAGCCTCCCAAACGGAATTGATGGCCCATTTTTCCTGGCAAACTAAACTCACCAGCCTCGGTTCTTGATGGCACGTTGCAGGAGCCTCTTGGAACTGTCAAACCAGCCCGACTTCCCTCTGGTGCCAGCTTGGGTCTGGGAACCATCCTGCATATTGATGAGTTTCAGGAGCCAGCCGGCCACTCCAGCCACAGGCCTCGAACACAAACTTCGGCTCTTTTCCCTGGCCAATAATACTCACTAGCCTCAGTTCTTGATGGCCGACTGCAGGAGCCACTTGGCATTGTAAAACCAGCCCGACTTGGAACTGGTGCCAGCTTGGTTCTGGGAACCATCTTGCGTATAGCGGAATTTCAGAAGCCAGCAGGCCACTCTCAGCCAAAGGCCCCCAAACAGAATTGCTGGCCCATTTTTCCTGGCAAACAACATTTACCTTCCTCAGATCTTGATGGCAGATTGCAGGACCCACTTGGCACTGTCAAACCAATCCGAGTTTGTAGCAGTGCCAGCTTGGGTCTGGGAACAATCCTGCGTATTGCCGAATTTCAGGAGAGAGCTGGCTGCTCTCCGCCACTGGTGCCTGAAATCAAATCTCGGCAATTTTCCTTTGAAAAGAAAACTCATCTGTCATGTTTCTTAATGGCAGATTGCAGGAGCCACTTGCCACTGTCAAGCCAGCCCGACTTGGTTCTTGTGCCAGCTTTGGTCTGAGAACCATCCTGTGTATCGCAGAATTTCGGGAGTGATCTGGCCACTCACAGCCACAGGCCCCCAAAGAAAATTCCTGGCACATTTTTCCTGGAAAACTAAGCTCAGCAGCCTCAGTCCTTAATGGCAGATTTCAGGAGTGAATTGCCACTGTCAAACCAGCCCGAGTTGCAACTGGTGCCTGCTTTGGTCTGGGAACCATCCTGCGTATTGCGGAATTTCAGGAACCATCTGGCCAATCTTGGCCAGAGGCTCTCGAACAGAATTGCTGGCCCATTTTTCCTGACAAACTGAACTCACCAGCCTTGGTTCTTGATGGCAGATTGCTGAAGACACTTGGCACTGTCAAACGAGGCCCAGTTTGTACTGGTGTCAGCTTGTGTCTGGGAACCATCATGCCTATTGCAGAATTACTCAAGCCAGCCGGCCTCCCTCCACTGTAGGCCCCCAAATAGAAATGCTGGCCCATTTTTCCTGGCAAACAAAACTCACCAGCCTCAGTTCTTGATGCAAGATTGCAAGAGCCACTTGGCACTGTCAAACAAGCCTTATTCTGCACTGGTGTCAGTTTGGTTCTGGGAACAATCCTGTGTATTGTGGAATTTCATGTGCCATCCAGCCACCGACAGCCACAGGCCCCCGAACTGAATTGCTGGCCCCTTTTCCCTTGCAAACTATACTCACCAGCCTCGGTTCTTGATGGCAGACTGCAGGAGCCACTTGGCACTGTCAAACCAGCCTGATTTGCAACTGTTGCCAGCTTGGGTCTGGGAACCATCCTGCATACTCTGGAATTTCAGGAGCCAGCAGGCCACTCCAGCCACAGGTCCCTGAATAAAAACCTCACTAGTATTTCCTGGCAAAACAAACTCACCTGTATTATAGCACCCTGCATGGGGTCGCTGCTGGTGAGAGAGAGACGGTGAATCTTGTTTCTAGATCAGAAGGCTGGATTTATTGTTATATGATATATAATACATTATAACTATACTAATAGGAATAAAGAGAGAAGTTGCAGAGCTGCTAGCTAAGCTAAGAATAGCAAGAAAAGAATCTATAACAAAGTTGTGTCCAGGGACTGTGTCCCCAGCCCGCACCTGTGACTGGCCTTCAATTATAACCATGGGAACATGAGCCAATCCAGGTGCCCCTGTTGCATTCCACAGCAGCTGATAATAATTTTTTAAATTCTCTTCTGAGGCCTTTGCCTTCCCTCAACGCAGAAATCTGAAAGAAAGGATTTCTGTGAAAAAATGTCTGCGACACACCTGCTCCAGTTCTTTATGGCAGATTGCAGGTGTCACTTGGCACTGTCAAACCAGCCTGACTTCCCACTGGTGCCAGCTTGGGTCTGGGAACCATCCAGCGTTTTGCTGAATTTCAGGAGCCTGCCAGCCATTGGCATGAAGACAAACCTCGGCTCTTTTCCCTGGCAAACTAAACTCACCTTCCCTCGTTCTTGATGTCAGATTGCAGGAGCCACTTGGCACGGTCAAACCAGCCCAACTTGGTACTGATGCCAGCTTGGGTCGGGAACCATGCTGTGTATCGTGGAATTTTGGTGCCATCAGGCCACTTGCAGCCACAGGCCCCAAACAAGATTTCTGGCCCATATTTCCTGGCAAAATAAACTCACCATTGCCGGTTCTTGATGGCAGATTCAGGAGTCACTTGGCACTATGAAACCTGCCCGACTTGGTATTGGTTCCAGATTGGGTCTGGGAACAATCTTGCGTATTGCGAAATTTCACTAGCCAGCCGGCCACTCTCAGCCACAGGCCCACATACAGAAATACTGTCCCATTTTTGCTGGAAATCTAAAATCACAAGCCTTGGTCCTTGACAGTCAATTGCAGGATCCACTTGGCACTGTCAAACCAGCACGACTTGGTACTGGTGCCAGCTTGGGTCTGAGAAGCATTCTTTGTATTGTGGAATTTCAGGAGCCAGCCAGCCACTCAAGACATAGGCCCTGAACACAAACCTCGGCTCTTTTCCCTGGCAAACAAAACACACCTACTCCGGTTCTTGATGGCAGATTGCAGGAGCCACTTGGCACTGTCAAACTACCCAGACTTGGCACTGGTGCCAGCTTGTGTCTGAGAAGCATTCTTTGTATTGTGGAATATCAGGAGCCAGCCATCCACTCCTTCCACAGCCCTCCACATAAAAACCTTGCTCTTATTTCCTGGCAAACAAAACTCCCCAGCCTCAGTTCTTCATGCCACGTTGCAGGAGCCACGAGGCACTGTAAAACCAGCCTGATTTTGCACTGGTACTAGCTTGCATCTGGGAAACATCCTGCGTATTATGGAATTTCAGGGGACAGCCTACAACTCCAGCCTCAGGCCCCAGAACTCAAATCTCGGCCATTTTCCTATGAAATGAAAACTCACCAGTCCTGGTCCTTGATGGCTGATTGCAGGAGCCACTTGACACTGTCAAACAAGTCCAACTTGGCACTGGTGCCAGCTTGAGCCCGGGAATGATCCTGTGTATTTTGGAATTTCAGGAGCCAGCCGTCCACCCCAGCCACAGGCCCCTGAACAAAAACCTCAGCTCTTTTCCCTGGCAAACAAAACTCACCTGCCCTGCATCTTGATGGCATATTGCAGGAGTCGTTTTGCATTGTCAAACCAGCACGACTTGGCACCAGTGCCAGCTTGGGTCTGGGAACCATCCAGCGTATTGCGGAATTTGAAGACACAGACTGGCTCTCTCAGCCACAGGTCTCCTAACAGAAATGTTGGCCATTTCCCTGGCAAACAAAACTCACTGAACTCTGTTCCAGATGTCTGAGAGCCAGAACCACTCGGCACTGTCAAAAAAGCCAAAGTTGGCACTGGTGCACCTTGGGTGTGGGGTCCATACTGCGTATTGCAGAATCTCAAGAGCCAGCCTGCCACTTAAGGCAGAGGTCCCGAATGCAATCCTGGGCTCTTTTCCCGGTCAAACTAAACTCACATTCCCCGGTTCCGTGTGGCAGATTATAGAAGCTCCAGAGCACACTGCGACCAGCACCGTGCCGTGCGACTGGAACAATGCTCTTCATGGGAAGAAGCTGCTTCTTCACCTCCGGGAGACAGAGAGAGCGGCAGCTTCCGAAAGGTGAAGAGCGAAGCTGCACAACACTGGGATTGTGGGTGCAGCTTGCAGCTGATAGAAAACAGTACCTTACCACTCTCCTGTCTTTCCCATCCACATTAACTTTCGAATGGAAGGCGTTTTGGACAACTATCTTTTCCTCCTTACAAAACACTCTGCAGACCTCTGTACAACCTCTAGAACATGATCAGAGATGTTTTCTGTACTGGAGCAGTTTCTCCGTGTGACACATTGTGGAAAAGCTTTTTGCTAAGATGTATTGTGGAAAAGCTTTTTGCTAAGATGTAGATGACAAGAGTCGCTAAAGACGGAGATACAGAGCTCTCCAAAGCTAAGTGTCGGTCCCGGGCACCTTTCAGTGGAAGCCGTGCTCCAGAGCGCAACGCTGACTGCACAAGGCTCTGTGCGCATAAAAGTCCATTCTTTGCCCCCAGGGATCTGAAAGAAGCAGAAGCTGAACACCTGATTGCCACAATTTTGTAGTGGTTTGGGCAGTCCAGCTGGGTTAATAGTGCCATTCCTTATGGTAGGTGTCGCTGCTGCTCAAGCTTTCACTACGCCTAGTAAGTTGGGATGCTGAATGTTCAAAAAACTAAAGGTACGGTCAGCTATTTTATATCAATTGCTCATTGACATAGATACCATTAGACATGACACACTGAAAACTTAAACTGCGATTGATTTATTGGTATTAGCACATTGGCACGAATAGGAGGATTTTGAAGGAATGTGTTGTATGAATTTCACTGACCATTCTGCAGTCATTCACAGGAAACTCAAACAGCTAAAAGATAACATGAAGTAATTGATTGAGAGTGGGTGGGGTATCCATGAATGGTTTGAGAGATGGGAAAGAACTCGATGGTATAAAGATCTCGTAAAAAGAACTTTGTTATTACTAGTAGTCACTGTTATATTATTATTACATTATTTTATTGCATGCATCACAAAACTGGTGAGTGTCTTGAAGAAAATATGGTGGAAAGGGTCTGGTTGTTGCAAGAAGAATAAGAAGGGGGAATTGTAGCAATGTATCGGAACCACTTAGACTACAGGGTGCACCAGCCATCCAGCTTGGAACTGTTCTTATCCGAATTTTCTTGTGGCCCTCTGGAATTCATCAAGGTTACTAAGACATAAGCCATGCTAAAATAAGAAAGAGAAGTTGAGAAACCAAATTCCAAGACCACAAGAACTCGATAACGGAGGGAGCAAAGCACTTGGACTGTAACCATACATATCTTCTGGGAGGGGCATGCAGAATGCCTGGACAAGACAAAGGCACCAATAAGAAATGTGGGACTTGCGCGTGCAGAGAGTTAGAATGTGTAAGTGCATCATGTCAATAGTCAATGACTTCTGCTTAATCCTCTTGGTCAATTGTCCAGGAGTCCTTAATTTCCCACATGGGATACTTACTAAAAGGGCGCCAATTTGAATGATAGCGTTACTGCCTAGACGATTATTAATGGGAATAATTCTTTCAAATCCTTCCCTTGCTGACATCAGTAAATTTCATCTTTTCCTGATTGTACTGGCAGCTATACATTAGTTATGAATAGAATGGAATGGCTTTTAGGGATATGTTGCAAGGAAATAGATTGGTAGCTCTGCTTCCATTTCCATTGTCTAAGAAGAGCTCCGCATAGTTTTGGACTTTTCACAGACCTCTGACTAGATTAGCATTTGTTTTTGATTGACCCCGTAAATTTTAGGCTACTAGGCTTGACCAATCAATAGAAAAAGGAAAGTCAGAGAGCTTAGGTGGTTCCCCTGTCAATCAACTTCTCAGTAGTAGGGACATTTCTGCCCTCAAGTTTGTTACTTCAGCTAGCAGATTATGCTCATTCCAAAAAAGGTGAGAAGGTTGCTTCCCTATATGGTCCAATAATTCTTCCTGCTTTTTTGTGCCTATTTGTATGACTGGATTTTTTATTACTGGAGTTTGTTACAAAAAGTTGGATTAAATTGCATGCCTCTTCTCTTGGGGGAAACAGAGTATTTAGCAATAGCATCTAGGCTTTATCAGCCTGAGATTGTCTGAACAGACCGGATGATGAAAACACAGTAATTCCCTCTAGTTCCAATTCCATTTTTAGGCTCAACAAACCGAATGGTAAACCTGCATCAGTAGGGAGGGACATTGAATTGGACTTTCACCATTTAGAGAGAAGCTAATGAAAAAGTTTCATCAGAATCAGAGCAGGCTGTAAAACAAGAAAAGTGTCATGAAAATAAGCCAATCCTATCCTCTTAGTATTGCTAGTTGTGATTGCACAAGAATGAAATGTATCAGCTCTGTGTTCCTGGTTATCACATCAAGTAACAGGTACTTCATCTGCTGTATTTCTCTCCTAAAGCTAAGAACAGAATCCAAGGTATTGTGATTCCATGGTTACAATTCACCCTGTGATGCTGCCAGGTGAAAAAGGAGTGGAAGGCGCACAGGTCAATTAACTTGAATGGCCTATCTAAATCAGCAGCCACTGACTTCCTGAAGGCTTCAACAGGTCAGTTGCCTATGTTTTTCTTGGAATTCTTTTAATCTTTGGTCATGTTTTTCTTGGGATTCTTTTAGCCTTTCCCCATTAGTTCAGCCTCTGCTCTCAAGCCTTTGCTGACATTTCAAGTATCTCGATAGCCTGGAAATGTGTTGTCTTTATTGATCACATCGTTTTTCCCTTCCAAGGGTTGTTTGCCTCAAGTCTCAGTTTTGCTGGTTTTCTGCTAGTTGATTGTCAGAGGGCAGCAGGTGTTTTGTAAGAGCAAGTACACAATCCCATAGCTTGCTTTTCTTTTGATTTGGCCTGTCTAGAAAATGGAATGACTGAACATCTCTGAGAGGCTTTTCTCTCCCCATTAGGTTTCACTGGAAGGGCAGATGCAAATTGTCTACCTCAAGTCTTGGCACAGAAGAAAGTAGTGGTTTGCTGCTTCATATAGCTAGAAGTTTACAAAAGGAAGGCCTTGGGCTGAGGCCCGGTTCTTTGGCTAAGTAGAAAAGGACTGTGGGAAGGTGAGGCAGCTGAATTAGAGGTAGACCAACAAGTTCTAGAACCGTCGTGTGTTCCCATTGTGGTGCATGGTGGTTGGTTGAATGATGTTTGTTATGGCTTAAAGCTATGGAACTGAGAAAGGCCTGACTTCTTCAAAAGCCTGGTTTTTGCAAGAAAGCAGCTCTCCTTTGCATCTGCCTGGGGACCCTGCATCACCACGGACCTTCATTCCATTTTGCCAGGGAGATGATCAGTAGGAATGTTGCAGAGCTGCTGTGTGCATCTGAATGGAATGGCAGAGACTGAGGCAGTGGACATTTCTGGGGTTTAGTACAATGCTGCTGCATTGGTGCCAGTTTAGTTGGTTTTCCATCAGTGGCCTTTCTGTCTAGAAGTACACTGCCCAGAGTCTTTCTAGCATTTGATGCCATTTCCTTCCTGTACAATCCTATAAATCTTATGAGTAGTGGAGCAGATGAAGGATTTTCCATGAGAGGACTACCAAAGTTGCCCCGGTAAGTTCTTCTGGCCAAGAGGTGGGAAAATTACTGGCCTAGTGTTGTGAAGCATGTGTAAGCACATAGGGGTGCGTTGCCCCTTTGCAGGCCCTTCTAGAAGCAGTCACTGTAGACATAGCTGCGAACAATCACTTGGCAGGCCAGAATTCTTCTCAAGGGCCTCAGGGTCCCGATGTCTGTCCTTGGGATGGTTGTGAGGCAAATGAGGAGAACTTCAGATCATCTTTCACATGTATCAGAAAATCTGTTTACTAAAATGGCCAAAAAGAATGCGTAACTTTTAGAATTGAGGGGAGAGGGGAAACAACACCAAAACTTTGGAGCAATATCATTCTAGAGAATGCCATGCGTCTGTGAAAAGTACAAAAAGTTCTATTTTCAAATGCACCTACAAATCACCATTTTGCATCTCTTTTTGTGTTTGAAAGCTCTGACACTTATCTGGTTCCTTTTTGAGCTGGATCAGATCATTAATTTGGTAAGAAAGCAGCCAAAAGTAAACAGAAAACCTATGAGGAACAGGATGCCACTTCAGTCATGTTGTAGTAAAGCATTAGGTTAGCCTTCTGTGTTGTAGGAATATGTCTGTCATATATGAAAATCAATGTATAATGCTATCTTATTTTAAACTTTCTCATTGCTACTGGTGACATGAATCATCAAGATGGTTTCAAACCAAACAACACCCAGCCCTCTAAGATACTCCCCAAACTCTTGCAATGGAATAACTTGATCAGGTGAAGAGCTCACTACGCAAAACCTGAATATGATGTCAAGAATGCTTTGTTGTGGATTACCATTTTTGGGATTGTTTATCCCTTACACTACAATGTATAGGTATAGGAAAAAATTAAGTAGCCACAAAAAACTGTAAAGGCTTTTACAGCTGTTCTTGTATTTTGGGATAGTAAGGATTTAGGGTAGTAAACAAAACTGTAGTGAGTTTTAGTATTGACTTTTGTCGCAGACATTTCTCCACAGAAATCCTTTCTTTCAGATTTCTGCGTCTTCGGGAGGCCAGAGGCCCCCGAAGAGAAGGTAAACAATTATTACCAGCTGCTGGGGAATGCAACAGGAACACCTTGATTGGCTCATTTTCTATGTTTATAATTAAGGGCCAATCACCAGTGCAAGCTAGGGGACTGAGTCCTTGAACACAACTTTGTTGTGGATTCTTTTCTATCTATTCTTAGCTTAGCTAGCAGCTCTGCAAAACCTCCCTCTATATTCTATTTAGTATAGTAATAATGTATTATATATAATATCTTAATAAATATGCGTTCTGATTCAAGAAACAAGATTCACCGTCTCTCTCTCACCAGCTGCGCCCACTCAGGCGCGGTAATAGACTTTATCATTGTTTCATTTTGAATTAACTGCTTTGCATTTCAGCTTACCCATCTGTGTAATGATAGGAATAGTATCTTCCTTCCTGTCCAAAAGATGTTTAATTATGCCTGTGATGTCACAGACTTAAAAACAAAAGACATTGTGATTGAACGGAAGTATTGGCATGCCACAAGGTAACTGTAGTAAGCTGTGTTTCCTCCTCAGCTTCACTGTGATAGTAGAATTTTAATTGGCAGTTCCAAAACTTCGTCTGGTGACATCTCAATAGAGCGGTGTCCTAGGGTGACTTTATGATGCTTGTATCCCCAGCCATTTGCTCTGTTAATGCTGGATATTATATTCTGTGCCTTCAAGACTGGTTCTGAGAGCAAAGGTGGGGAGAAGAAGAAGCACGGAGTTTGTTATCAGAGGCTGCACTCACCCCTCGAAAAGCAACATTCCTCCACATTCTGCGCTGCACTGTGTTGCTGGGGCACTGACGGAGCAGAACAGAGTGCTCCTTTGCTTCTAAGTTGGTTCAGCTGGCTGAGGCAGAGTTTTCCCAGGACTGTTTTTTTTCTTTCCCTTTTCTTGGAACTGCTCGAACCTGCTCCAGACTGGGACCTGGGGAGCACTGAGAGCTTGCACTTCTTGGCCTGTGGGGTCCTACTCTGGGCAGCAGCCTTTCCCAGTGCTGGAGGGATTGATAACAGAGCAAGCACCCACAGGAGATACTTTCTGAATTTGTCATCTCTTCAGAATGGCAAATGGGTTTTGTCATCTGGTATTGTTCATTTTGTGTGCTGGGGAGTGCTTTGCCTGTTAAATAAGCAGGATTTTTCCACTTCTCTTTGAGGAAATTTTTCCCAAACCTGTTAAGGGGAGGAGCCATGTGGGTGGGTTTTCTGGGAGGGGCGCCCTTTTTTGAGGTTTTCTGCCAAATTTACCCTAAACCCGGACAAGCAGAATGTGTGACTTAGAGAATGATGGAATCACTTTTGTTGAAAAGGACCTTTAAGACCGTTGAGTCTAAATGTGATTATCAAATGCAACCATGAAGAAAGGCTTTGCTGTTTGAAGAGAACATAGTTTATCTGGTAAGCTTTGCAAGTAATTGTGTCATCACAAGCACACGTGTCCAATGCATTAAATGGGAATACAATAAAAAACCTGTGTAAATCAACAGAATGATTCTCAGGTAGGATATTGGCATGTTTCATCCTTCTTTCTGACGTCTTCAAATGAATTATTTTTATAAAGTAATTGTTGGAATTGTTATTCTTTTGATGGTTCTTAGTGTATTACTGGCATTTTTGGCATACAAATGCCGAATGGGTTAATTCACCCAGTTTTTCAGATAAAGACCAAGATTTAGTGTTGCTTAAGCTGGAGGCAGAAATATTTAAATCCTCCAGCGTCCTTCTTAGTGCCTAATTTCTATTACAAAATCAGTGCACAATCTTGTCCCTTAAGGCCCAACTAGCTCAGTTTATACCAACAGGGTGACATTAGTAGGGCTCACGGGATGCTGCACACAGAAGCCCTCAGGGTGCACCTATAGCAGACAGTAATTCGATGCAGTTGGACAATCCCAGTACTGACTTTGGATCACCAGAAGAGTAGAACTAGAGAGATTTGATGGAGAGCTCTCTGGAGGAAGTGGCCTAAAGAAGACAGCAGAAATCCCATCTGTGTGTTTCTACCAATAATTTGAATCCCATTTACAGAAAAAGATCTTCAAATCTATTTAGCTTTTTCTGCAGATTATTTGTCAACTATATGCATTACATGGACAGTTTCACTGAGCATCTGAAATACAGCTGCGTTTAAGTGGATTGATTCAGGGTTGGGAAGCAGTGAAATAAAGCTTTTCAAGAATACCTGACATCCAAGTCCTGCAGAAATTTATCTATTTTTAATGTCCAAATGCTTTTTAAAATAATGGGTGACCATTTAGCTACCTAATAGTTTTAATCAGAAATACAAAGAAAATTTTAAACTCACATCTTTTATAGTTTGACAATTTTTCTTAGTTTCTTTCCTGGTTTCCAATTCAGTTATGCAAATCCTATGATTATGTAATGAGAACTCATGCTGTATAAAAATATTTAATGTTATACTTCCAAGTTAAGGCCACGTTTTTCCTGGAACTGTTGAAAAAAAATTCTATCTGGATTCTCTCTACCCCACACTCATCATTATATTGAAATCATTTAAATATTATATTTTGACTTTACATGGCGAAATTATATTCAGAAATTCAACCTCTATTGTTAGATTGTTTACATGGTTTTCTGGTACTTCTAAGTTCCCACAACCACTCTTTGCAGCTATACATTTTTGCAGTAAGGTATCACAAGGGTCTGTGAGAAGTTTTAATGTGAAGCAGAACTACCATGCAAAATACACGTGACATACTCAACATATTTCACTTCAGAAAGATACAGTATGCTTAGACAGGATGAAATAGGAAATAAATAAACTCAACACAACATTTCTAAATCTTGGAAATCTATTACCTGAACTTTGAGTCAGTTTGCAGGACAGGACTCTTTAGAAATGCAAACGTGAAGTCCAAGGAATAGAGCAGGTGTATTGGGCAGGGGTACAGAAGATTGCTCTGAAGGGTGATGTAAGCAAGATTGCATCCTATAAAGATAGCAGCTGCTTCTGCTGGTGCCAACACAGAGAATTTGCTCCACCAGCCTAGTTTTCTGGGGACATTTGACCTGTACACTCTTGAAGGCTTGCAGATGTGAATGAATCTGTCCTTTGATCTTTTTTTTTGTTTTTGAATCTCTATGACCTGATTTCCTATTGTGTACTGTACCATATCATTTGATAAACAGACATGTTTCAACTGTTCCAAAGCAGTAGTTGAAAGTGAGGTTGCAATTATGAGTTGGCTGTCAAAAGAATTAATTTTCTGCTTTAAGCAAAATATCAATAGAAACATTCAATCCACTCCTATGATACAGATTCATTTTGAATTTACTGGGTAATTTGCATTAGTGGTTGTACAGCATGTGCAATAAATACAACTTGCTTGGTTTCTAATGATGATAATAGTCGTCTTTGTATTACTATAAGGATTGCAGTCACCGTCATTATTTTCCTGTTCTTATTGTGCTGTAAAGGAAAAATAACCAAGGAGTAAAATGCATCATTCTTGCAGGTAATCTTCAATTCTGAAAATACCTGTCAGAAGCTGCATCAAATGGGAAAGCTAGACAGATGGCAAAATGCAGAACCTGCCATTTAGGATCAGGTACAAAATAACACCCAAGAAATTCTTCATGGATCCAGCATAAGTACAAAGACACCATTATTTAAAGGTGAAAAATAAACAATGTGAAACTTGTTACATGAATAAAAAATTATGCTAATCAAGAGACTACAGTGCCAAGTGTGCTACAAGGCTTTTTTGTAATTAACATCATTCCCAGCACAAAAAAATACTATTTTTATTGCAGATTGTTTAAGAGTGCACAGCAGTTTGGAAAAAAGTGCTTTTCTTTTTCTATTAATAAGAACCGTGTATCATTCTAAGAGATACTGTAAACCAGTTTTTGAAAACAGTGTTATTTTGAAGGTTCATTCTATTCATAAATACTTCACATGAAAAAAATTGATCTACTGTTCATCCTGAAGACTCTTAAATGAAAATGTCTTTGTTGCATTCTCTTCTCACTAGTTCAGGAGCTCAGTCTTACCTGCATTCTAATGCTTTTTTATGTACACAGCTTAGACATCCTTGTCTCCATTACCATCATGATTTCCATATCAAGTGATGAGAAGTTTTCTTCAGGATTGGTGAAGTTAAGTGTCATAACATTTATGTCAAGTCAATTTGAAGTTGTTTTTTTTTTTCAAAAGGAATGTCTTCCTTTCTAGTGAAAACCATTGGCAAGAGCAAACCTACTCAGTTTTTCAGGAAGTGAAATAATACATCTCCACTATACAATGTCCTCATTTTTTTTTTTTTTTTCACCAGAAGAAAGCTGCTGTTTTCTTCTTCTTCTATCACCTTAGACTTACTTTATTCAAAATATTTTTAAACCTTTAGATTTCTATTTATAGCTAATTATTTTCACAGTGTGCTATAGCATATGTATTTTAAAAGGCCAGTTGTACATCTTCAAATGGCTTACTTCTATTCTATTAAGAAATGGCTGTACTTCTGTTAAGGAAACACAAAGATGCAATAATATTTTACCTTATACAAAATTTTTAAAACTCCAACTATTAAAAATTATACCAGCAAATGATGTCTGTATGACTGTGGCAGGAGGCTTTTTCCAGAACAATATGCAGTTCTTCCCAATTCTATTTTTCCCTCCGATAACTTTGTACACAAATATTTTTACACAGTCTTCTAATAGTGGCATGTTAATACTGGGGTAGAGTATTGCCCTGCCAACATTGGAATTGACTCACTTGTAGTTGTGTTCAAATTTGCTGATGGGAAAAGGGGTTTTTGCTGAACACACTTTAGCAAGCAAGAGAGCTTCTTAGTCTTTAGATGTTATGAGGCCCAGAAGAAGATGAATGAGGTGATGACTTGCCTTGTGTTCTGAAGAGAGATCAAAAACTTATTTCTGGAGTCACCCCTCTTGGTACAGAAAGTGCACAGAGGGCTTTGAAGCAGCACTTTCACCCTCTTTGCATTCACTAGTAAATCTGAGACAGAGCTTGCCCCAAGGTTTGTGCAAAAATACTCTTTTGATGCAACTGTTAACCAGACAATATCTGTGGGAAAATTTGCAGTGGCAGAAAGTAAACCCTTCCTGGGAAATCTACTGAAATGGTTCAGAAGTTGTTCCCATTCACTGTTGCTAACCTCTGCTGTCTAGCTGTCAGATATGTTTGGGACCAAGTGGAAAGAATTCTAAACAATATACTGATGCTGCACTACTGAGTAAAGATAGGTCTTTTACATAGGTGTCAGGAAAAATATTTCTATTGGTAAAAAGGAGAGAAAAGAATACCAGCATGGCAGAAAAGAAAATTACAATAGAATGAAGATGCCCAGAATTCTTATTTTGAAGTTACACAGAGTGAATATTTTCTAAAGAAGGTTGTGAAACTTATTAAGAAGTAGGAGTACATTCCACATGACTGGTGCACAAGTTCATGTTTTAACCTTACAAAAAACATATAATTAAAAGAAAAACGTTCTGCCTTGTGGAAAAGTAAAAATCTTGTTAGTAATTTTATCCAAGGTAGGATTAGATCAATTATTCCTACAAGACAGTAGCCGTACTATGAAAAGCCTTTTGGCATCTATTTAACTACAGGAAACTTGAGAAAGCAGAAGAGTGTCTTTCCCTGCTGCAAGCTGTACTTCCTATTTGCTAGTGTTGTTTCAACACTGTCTAAAGAAAACTTGTCAAAATAAGACAATTATATACGAGAACTGCACTATCCATTCTGTTCCAGCCATTTTTAACTAGCAAGTATGAGACACACTCTAGTTGAATATTCTAACGCATAGATGGAGTATACCACCACTAATAAATGGGGACTCCAGACAAAAGAGCAAATGCAGATGAATTTCAGGGAAGGAAATTATTGATGAGCTAACTGCAGTCCCTTGACTTTACAAGAAATTATGTCCAGTAATCCCAACCAGAAAGAAATAGAACTCCATTTTCAAATGAATTGCATCTATGGTCCTCTGTTCTTCCTAGATGAAGAAACTGTCTTTTGAAACAATCTTCAAAATGGTATGGCTTAGATGCCTCCAATGTTTTTTTTCCAGAAGCAATTGTCTCAAAACCTCTTTAAAGCTGATTTTTCCCACTTAAGATGCCATATTTTAAAGAGCACCCTGTCATTTAACAGGGTATTCCAAACATCAATTAGAAATTTAGTCTAAAAGTAACACTTTTCCTAGTAATCTTTCTTTTTTTGCAACTCAGTGCTAACATAGGCAGCAAAGAAGAGAACAGACCACATCTCTTTCTGGAGCATCTTGAACAAATCCCCTTGCTTATGTTCTAATCATTCACTTCACCAAAATACCTAATGATGAAGAAAAGGTTGTGAAGGCATTACTAGTAGTGTTACATGGCAATGAATGGGTGTGATTTCTCAAGTAGAATTTGCATCACATGGATGATACTTGGCAAAGAGCAAATGAAGGGGTTTTCTTCAGCTCTCAGACTGATGTAACATGTGGACAATTTAATAAAAAGATAACAAAAAGGTTATTTTTTACGTGAACTTAATTACACCCCTGCCATGGACATCTGAATCTTATGAATAGACAGTGTCTGATTTAGAAAAAAATAAAGAATTATCACAGTTTAAAGAAAGATAGGATCATAAACCCTTTGCTGATGGAACGTAGCCTATTCATTGGTTAAAATAGAGCAGGTAGACAGGGCATATGTTTGTTTTTTTTTTATGGATCAAACATTTATTTTCTAAAGTGATGCTGACGGATGGTGAACTCACCAACTTAGATATTGCACAGTAGACAAGGTTGCATAACATGCTCCATCAAGTTATGCCTTGGAATCATCATCCAAGGGGATTTTCCCTGCATCTGTGAAAATGTGCCTACCTTTTTCACAATATTTTTGCAGCAGCATTGTTAGGCCTGATCAGCTGGTATGGAGGGTGAATTAGCAGCAGCAGCAAGGTGACTGGCCAGGGGAATTTGCTTCAATGGATTTTGATATCCTGGATATTTTGAAGATCTGCTTCAGCTCTGTTTGTCAAACACCACCTTTAAAGGCTGCTAAACAATTGTTCAGGCTATGGATCACATGAAGAAATACTTTCTGGTGTCCATACTTACTGGGCCATACGCTCTTTATTCTCTCCCTCAACTTCTCCATCACCTCTCATCTATTTCGCATGAGCTATGATCAAGGTCCACAGGCTACATTTCACAAAATCTTCAGGCCTGATGCAGTAAGAATGATGAATAGAACAGAGCTGGGATCAATTTTCCAGTTTGGATAAAATGCATTCTGCACACAAATCCAAGGAGAAGGTGCTGCCCTGATGCCCAGAAAAGCTTTCACTACTACTAGTGTTCTACGTCAACCGCAACTTAGTCTGAAAAAAAAGCTTTATTCTGAGAGTGTCTGAGATGTTTACACAAAGCACAGATATTTGAAAGATGCAATTTTAAATAGGAGAGGAAAAAGAAAATGGCAAGAAGTTTTTAATTTTACTGGTTTCAATTTTAATTTCCGTGCACTTTTTCAAAACTTGTCAGCTCAAATGCCCATCAACATCTTTTAGTCATCTGTAAGTCAGTATTCATATAAAATGGGCTTCAAATCAAAAGAATTTCAAAGCTGTCCTCAAAGTTTATATGCTTAGATTTAATATTTGAGAGACATATTAGATGAAAGGAAGGCATTTTTTACTGTGGGAGTGCTGGAACACTGGAACAGGTTGCCCAGAGAAGTTGTGGGTGTCCCACCCCTGAAAGTATTCAAGGTCAGCTTGGATGGGGCTTGGAGCAGCAACAAAGGAGAAGCTTGATGGTAGAGAAACAAAGTTGGACTATAGAAGAAACTGGGATTGAAGTATAGGAGCAAGTTTTCTCTCAGCTCTTGGGGTAAATTCAAAGTTGTACAAAGTGACATTTATCTGTGATTTTCACTACTGTAACAGGTTAATGAAAACCATGCAGAAGATAGGAAATTTTAAAAGAGATAAGAATTACAGCATAAAATCCATGGGATGTGTTTCAACATGGGACACTCTTTAAGAGGAAATCTCTGTATTTCAGCACTTCATCATGGTAAGATTTCATGAAGTGCCAAAGAAGGCGGCAAAATATCATTGAGGACATTATTTCCTGGAGTTCAGCCTGGCCATTAGTAGGAACTGGGTTTGAACAACATGTAGATATACCACACACACTTTCCCTTCACTGAAAAATTACTGTTAAAATGAATAAGCAATGAGGCTCAAAATTGATTGAAAGCATCTTTAAAATGTCAAGTATTTCATTGTAGATGATCTGTGATCCAAATGCTTCTTCCACCTTCGAGAGGGACAGAACAATTCTTCCATCTCATGATCGCTTAAAATTGTATCAACCAATGTTTTCTGCTGAAAAGATATCATCTATTTTTTTCTATTTTTCGAAGAAAATAGTCCTAGACGTACAACAGGTGAGAACTAAGTAATTTTAAAGAAACAAATGAAATGAAAATATTCTGTAAATAGAATGAAATGAAAAGTGTGTTTTAAATAGGAGCTAAATATTAAACAGAATTTTTGTACCAGGCATTTGAATTACTGCACCAGCTCATTTGCCCATCAAGAGAGGCATTTAGCATTTCAGTCTTTTCCAAGGTGTTCATGATCTGCTATGCTGATCTCTGTGTGTGCCTAGGTGTGTGTGGAAGGGGGGGAATGTGAAGGGGAGTGTGTATGTTTGCTTTACAATTGTTGTGGCAGATTCATGCCTCAGCTCCACATTTTGTTTTAGAAAGGTCACACAGAGTGGATATGAAATTTTCTATCAACAAGAGATCAATTCCTAAATCATCCATTTGACTCTACCTTATAAATCATGTGCTTTGTTGCATATTTTATCAAATCTACTTTCAAGCCAGATGGAGGAAGGAGGATGTGGGAATCCCTCCACCACCTTGCAACTTTTATGCAAGTAGGTTTTCAAGAAAATCATCATTTCTCTTTGAAATGTGTCTGGAACAGGCATGATGGTAGTGTCAACCTGTTGGAGTTTTTGTTGCAGGGAGAAGTTGTACAAAAGGATTGGTTTTTACATTGATCGGTTACTGAATCAAGCACAGGAATACATTGGAAATTCAACTGGGGGTTCCTTTTCCCAGCAGACTACTTCTAGAACGAGCTTGCACCCTGAAGCGGACTCTTTTGCTCTCTTTATGTTTCTGCCACTATCTACACCATTTTAGAACTTTTTTCCCACTTAAAATTGTTTCATAGTCTGGTAATTATGATCCATTTTTACAAGGAATTTTTAAAATCTTTCCTCAAGTAAAGAAAGTTAAGGACTTTGGTCTTTTTCTTCCCTTATTAAAATTGCCATGAAATTGATAAATAAAGACCAACTCTTTATTTTTTTTTAACCCAAGTAGATAATTCCCATCCATTGATCCATTTTGTGGAACAATATTTGCCATTCTGATGGAAGTTGTCACTTCTTAACAGTAAACCTTCTGTGACTATGTTGACAACACTTTTGGTGAAGATATTAACTGGTCTTAGACACACAAAGGGAGACATTTGCTCAGCCAGTGTCAGTCTTAAGCATGCGTATCAGAAGATCTTTCTAGAGCTGGGAATTTTCCCATGAAAGGGATTCAGTTAGGGAAGAGACACTTGTCCCAGAGTTTTACATTCTTCTTGAACACTGCTTAAGGAACTTAGATGCCATGTGCATTTGGATCTCTGTCTGCACAGAACTTTGTCATGCCAGTGCTTGAAATGCATCTGGAAGAGAATTCACTAGCACAGCATGAATGAGAGTGGAAGGGGTTGGTGGGGCTCACCAGGCCCAAGGCCCCTGCTTAAACCAGGATCCCTAGAGCCTCTTGCCCAGGATTCTATCTGGGTGTATTTTTAATGTCTTCAAAGATCCAGGTTCCACAATCTTTCTGGGCAGTTTGTGCCATGGTTCAGTCACCCTCACAGTAAAGAATCATTTCCTGATGTTCAAAGGCAATCTCCTGTATTTCAGGGTGTGCCCACTGCCTCTTGTCTTTTCACTCAGCATCGCTGAAAAGACACTGGTTCCCTCCCCTTTGCACTATTGCTTCCGGTATGTATGTGTGCTGCCATGTAGAGATATGTCAGAAACCTCCCTGAAGCCCAGGCAGACAATATTGCCTTCATCTACCAGTCAAGTAGATTCATCAGGGGAGTTTCAAAAGTTGTTCTGCATGAAATTCCCCTGGTAAATCCATGCTGACTACATTATTTTGTCCTTCTTCATGTGCCTGGCAATGCTTTCCAAGAATAGCTGCTCCATCAACTTCCTGGGGGTAAAGATGAGGCTGGCTGGTTTGTACTTTTCTGAGTCCTCCTAGTTGCCTTTCTTGAAGAAGGGTGACATTTTCTTTCATCCCCCCTTTGGGCACTTTCCTCAGTCACCATGAGCCATCAAACATGATTAGGAGTGGCCTCAGAATAACATCTGCTAACACCCTTGAGACCTATGGCTCCATCTCAATGGGGCCTGTGGACTTCATGCAATATGTACCAGTTCAGTTACTGTGCCCATAAAAGTTTGCATGGGACAACAGGACATATTAACAGGTACCTGAAGAGTGAGTGAAAAGCTATGGAAGCAATCCAAAAGGACAAAGACTAGAATTTCCTTTGAAGAAAAAGCATCCTATCATGGAGCTTAGCAGCTTTAGATCTAGAGAAGCTTCCCCTCTGAAAGGATGCAGAAGACATTCTTTTGTCTTAACCAGTAATAAAATGTATTGACCATTCACTTGCAATACAAAAAATTAAATTATTTCCAATATTGTTGCCTTCTAACTAGACAATCATGTCCTGGCTGGGTGTTCCTCTAACAAATGATAGCATCTGCTTGATGTCTTTTATGCCTACAGACTATTCAAATTAGGTCATTTGAGTGGGGATTACTGGTCTTTGAACTTTCTTTCTGATGAATTTGGAATATTTACTGAAGAAAGGACCTGAAGATGAAAACTTCATTTCCCATCAGGGCACTTTAACATCCATGGCTGTAATGCCATTGTTTCTCACCAACTGAGTCAAGAATTCATGACTGCAAAGTGGATCAGCTCCAAAAGGAAAGATAATGGCTGCATAATATTCTCTCATGGTAAAGCTATCTACCTCAAATGAAGTGACCAAATTCTAATCACTCAGTGGCCTAAAGCTTCAAGGAAGGGGAGATGGACCAGGTTTCCTTCCACTGCCGTTCTCTTTGTCACCTCAGCGTTTAATAGGAGTATGCAGACATTCAAAAAGACAGCTCTGCTGAGTTCATAAAATTTAGTCTTAAAAAATAACTTTTTAGCAGTTGAAATGAGAAGAACAAATAAAATGCAATTAATTCCACAGAAGATTGAAATTATTATTTCTTCATTTTGCAATTGACCATGTATATTGTCTAAGTTTGTCTTGTGTTTTTCTACCGGTTTTCTAACTGGCAGACCTTTTCTTATGAATCTACTGATGCACTGTCCTTTCTTAAATACTCTCATATGGAGGAACATGCTTCTGATAAGAAGAGCATTAGGATGTCTTTACTTTACCTTTTATTTTTACTGATGTTTGGTCCTCTGAAATGAATGGTTTTTTAAAATTGAAATGTGTTACTATTGTTGCCACGGGGTAATCCGCAGGCTCTTCCTGTCAGAGTTGTCACTAGTCAGCTGTTCTCCTATCTGCCTTTAAGTAGTTGAATGTTTCCGGTCTAAAAGTAGCACCTTCTATGTACCCATGTTCTTAGCTGCCAGTGTCATCTTGAATCCAAACGCTCTCCTGCAAGGGACTGCTGCTTCTGTAGTCAACTAAGGGGGAAAAAAGGGTCCATACATGCTTCCTGATTCAAAATATCAAGGTACATAAAGGTATGGTGTTCCTAAACAATTCTTTGCAGTTGAACCCTGCTTATCTTTGCCATGTTTCTTCAACTCACTTGCAAGTCATCCATGCGTTAGGGTGGATGGTTATTGTGAGAATTGTTTGAAGATGATTTAAAAGGATATGAGAATACTTTTGTACCTCTGGTATAAGGATACTTTTCAAATTCATACAAACTTCCTGCAAATGCAAAAACATGCATCCTGTATTGTCCTAGATTACAGTATAAAAATGTATTCTGTTCCCATCCTCAAGAGCTGCTGAAACCAGGAGGGACATCATTTTTTCCTTATCTCCTGTTAATGGGCCCATCAATGTCTTGCCACATGATTCAGAGATAATCCCTCCAGGAGCCATTTCTGTTTAAAGGGTAAGCAAGGACCCACCACATGACTCAGAAGGATATCAGCCCATAGCGAGATGCTCCACCCAGGGGGGAGGAGCTAAGGATCCCCAACTGGATATAATCTGGGTTTTGGGACACCATAAGCAGTCTTTCCCCTGGATTCCCAGAGGAATGGCTACCCTTACCCACTGGTTTTCCAGAGGACAAGAGCTACCAGATGGTTTCTACAGGATCACCACTTTAACAAGACCGTTCCATCAGGACTGCTACTACCACCCTAACTAGAAGGGTGTCAGATTGTATTCTGTCAGTGGTTTTTCTTTTGTCTAATTGCATGTATTTGGGTTTTCTCCCCTCTTCCTAAAAAATTGTGTTTCTGACTTGGAGTCTTTCGCTGGTTTTGCTTTCAATCCAGAAGGGACGCCAACCTAAAAATTTGCAAACTTAAAAGTTAACTGGCTGCAGTTTTGATTTCCTTCTTAAATATATCACTGAGGCACTACCAGCTTCTATAATTGGCTTAGCAGCATGTCTGTTCTTAGTGCCAAGCAGGGATTCCCTATGCCAGGCATGAAGAAAGCTTCTAGGAGCTTTTCACAAAAAATCACTTCTGTGGCTGGCTTCTTCCCTCTCCACCAAAAACCAAGCCTTGCAAAACCAACACCTTAACTAATCTGTAGTACTTAGTACGCATCCAATAATTTCTTTAAAATGATACTTTACATTTTTTACCAAATGCACTGAAAAGAAATGGATCAATACTATTCATAAAAATAGTTCCAGTTCAATAGGAATATTGGGTCATACAACTCTAGTTTACATAACTATTTTTGTACAATTAACAGAAGCTTTTTTCACCTCTAAAGAAATGTTTCCTGATGGTTTGAATCAGAAGATCCAGTATTGCCATCCTGAGATTTTTGTTTTGAAGGCTATACGGTGTGCTCAGTGTTTTGGGTGTATTCTTTGTTGTGTCTTGCATATATTTTGGATAGAAAGCCAGTATAGACGGTGTCCTTGCTGCAGTAGCCATGCTAAATAAGGCAGAGTGTCTGGCTGATGTACTGGGGCTGTAGACTATCCACCAGTTGCCCACGGCAGTGAGGATCTCTAAAGGAATATAATATTGGCTATGCTCTGGGAGTTTTACAGAGAGAAAGATCCTCATAGCTCTAATGATTTGTCTCCTGGATTTCTGAGGAATATGTTGTAAAGAAGAAGGCTGCTGTCTTTCCCAACAATCTTCCATGCATTCAAGAGGATCATTTAACTTCTTGTCTGAGAATGAAAGAAATTCTAGTAGCAATTAGTTCTTTTTCTCTGTGCATCATTGATTGAGTTTGGGTAGGTTATATTCTATTTCTTTTTTTTCTTTAAATATTACATCATAAGGTGTTCCAAATTCCCAAATTCTGCTTCACTTTATTTTGTAGGCCAGACTGGTTCATCTTCTCTCTGCTGCATTACTGCAGATCATACCTGAATGGATTATTTTTTTCATTTTGAACATAATAACATTTAAGCCCTATGAACAGAACACTTTATTTATCATTGTTTTACCAGTTTGCAAGGAAATGCAGAATTTTGAAGACGAGTGACCCTACTCCACTTGTGATTTTCAATGGAAGAGAAGAATTACAATTACATTCACAGCATTGCTTGCAGCAATATTGCAGCTAGTTTCCAGCAACTTAGGTCAGGTTCTGGAAGCAGGCACCCATGATAGTATAGAAGTCTGAAAAGTTTCAGTTCTTGAAAAATAGCTAATATGTCTCAGTGTTGTGCACAATCTTGTTGTACAGACACTTCTTTTGACATCGGAACTCCTTGCTGGATTTTGTATCTCAGAATCAGCTACAGTAAATCTGTGTTTCCTTTTAGCTTTAGGAAATTGGTTCTAAGCTATAAAAGCAAGAAAAGGTTGCTATATTTATACAAGATAAAGAATATGTTAAGAAAGCAGTTAATGGCATGGGGATTTAGTTGTTTGATGGGTTTTTGTCTTTGCTTCTCAAAAAAATATTAGAAGTGGTGGGGTAAGAAAGTGTGGATTTGTACAGGTTTGCCTTAAAAGAAGAATTACAGGGGAAACTCAAAAATAATTAATCTAGAACTCTATGCCTTTCATATGGAGATTCAAAAGTGAAAAGAAAGAGGAGAGAGTGCAGACAAGATGATTGAATAGAATGAATTCAAAATAGCTTTCTTTTCTCTCTCAATTACAGCTCTAAACCTCGGGGTATTAATAGGAAATACATCACAATCTCTAAGATTTAAAAACAGATTATGAAGTTTTATATCTAGTAAAGTCTAAGGTTTCACATTTTAATCTGATTTGCATTTTGGTGAAAGCCTCGAATCTTTTGCAGTTTGCCAGATAAGGGATTTAGAACAGTAAGTATGCAAGTAATCTTTTGGTCCCTTCATCTCCCTTCCTATTACAATGAATGCATTTATTATGCTCCTATTTTTATTCCATCATGGGATTTGATCATGCAAATGTCTAGTCATTCTTTTCTTGTTTTCAACCACTCAAAGAGCATTAATCAAAACTATTCAGAAGTTCTTGATCTGCAACAGTGGCAAGCACTAGACTGGTAAGAGTCAGTGGGCATCAGCAGATCCCCTATGACAGCACATGACAGGCTAGTCTGGCAGGACTTAAATGTTTGAGGGGCTCAAATTCTGTCAAATACAGCATTCGAGGGATGGGAAAAATGGAAACAGATTCTGAACTTTCAACCCAAAGCATGAACAAGCAATAAGGCAGGTAATTTTCTGTGGAAATTTCTTTAGCCCCAGTGTTGTAGATGATGATTACTCTACCTACCTGCTAGCTACCAGCGCAGACACGTTACTCCACTTATGGACAGAAAACCAGATTAAGTGATTTTTGACCAAAACACCTATCAGGTCCTTAGAGTGTTTTTGCTCCAAAATGTTTCAAGGCAGAGAGGGAAACAATTCCATTTTGGAGAGTGTGTTGAGAAGACAAGGTTGAACGTTAAAAACCATGCGTTCTGTTTCTATATATGTTACCGATTGTGCTTATTATCTTAGTCATGTAATATATATATATTTGGTATGGGTTGTTTCTTTTTCCTTTTTCTTGTTTTCATTTTCTCTTTTTTTTTTTAATGCATCCTTGAGATAAAAGGCCAAAAGTACAGAAAAGTACTGTACCTCAAAATACTTTTGAGATGCCTCATGCTGAGAAACTTATAGCTACTGCTAAGGCCCATTGGCCAATTCCTGCATCATCCCTGAGAAGCTATAAATCTCTCATCTGTAATTTAGGTCTAATGATCTGTTGTTATGGTGGAGATGCAAATTAAGAGCAACCATTTTTGAATCTGTAGGGATGTATTCACCATTTTGTAGCTGCCTTTTTAGTTTCTGAGCCACTAATGAAAAAGAGGAGAAGTATCTACACTGTTTTCAACCTGTAGACCATCCACCACTGTACACGTGCTCAGGTTCAAAGCCAAACAATCCTTTCTGGCCTCATTGGGAGGAATTAATTGCATTCAAAATACTAGACTAGTATTTGATTTTCACCAGCAGAGTCCATTGGATAGCTTCTATCATCTGCATTTCAATATTTAACCTCCTCTATGTTTAATGTGCAAAGCTCTTTCAGAATGATGGTGTGCCCACTGTCTCAACAGCTGCGATGTTTGCACAGAGTCTCCCATGGAAAGGAGCTGTAAAAAGGCAAGCCAGGGCAGTGATTTCTGTTGCTCACTTGCAATACCCACAAATCAAAGCTATTTAGCCTAATTTAAGGCTGAAAAAGAACACGCCTTCAAAGGATTCAAAAAATCATCATTCAGTACTACAGTTCAGTATTCAGGACAAGAGCACATCCCACAGGCTGAGAGAATTGGGGCTGTTTAGCCTGGTGAAGAGACCTCACAACACCTTCTGGCATCTGAAGGGGAGCAGGAGAGGAACTCTTGGGACTCTTCATTAGGAACTGTGGAGATAGGACAATGGGCAATGGCTTCAAATTGAGAGAGGGCAGGTTGAAATTAGATACTAGGAAGAAATTCTTCCCTGTGAGGGTGGTGAGGCACTGGCACAGCTTGCCCAGAGAAGTTATGGATACCCCAGCCTGGTGTTGAAGGCCAGGCTGGATGGGGCTCTGAGCAACCTGGGCAAGTAAAAGGTGTTCCTGCCCATGTCTGAGGGTTTGAACTAGATGGCCTTTAAGGTCTTTTTCAACCCCAGTCATTCTATGATCCTGTGATTCTGCTGTGGTAGTGTTCAGGATAAAGTGTGTTATGCATGTTGGCCATTTCCAATACACCATTGGTTCCAGGTGCCATACATTAGCTTGCTACCTGAAAATTCTGTCAGAATGAAAAACATCTCTATATATGTACTGTACACATAATAAGTGAACAAACGAGTTTGCATATTTGTCCACTAAGTTGTTGATGAGATTGCTGTGAAGTTTCATTTGGTTTTCTTGTTTGCTCATGAGGCCGACAGTCCTTGTGTCAGCTGCTTCAAAGGCAGCGTTTGCCTTGTCCTCCTCCCTCCTCCCTCCCTCCCTCCCTCCCTATTTCAATCTCTTTCCGTTGACAATTTAATGTCATACATACCTGAAAACCCCTGCATGCTTCTGGGTTTTCTCCCTTTTCATACAGATCTTCTTCCACCCTTGACAATCCATACTTTTCATACCATAAGGGCATGTTTGCAGGCATAAAAGATTTTGATTCTTTGTTATATTGATGGGAATTTAATCATTAGCTTCATGCCTTTTCATAGAAACAGTAGGGAATTGATAGCTTGTTCCCTGAAGTACATTAGCAAGAGAATGAAACATTCTCTTGAATCATGTGGAGTGGAAAAGTTGCTATCTATTTTCTTCCAAGAACTACCCCCAAAAGATGCAGGGGGTGATGAAGCCTGGCTAGAAGAGTTTCCCTTCTAACAGAAGGAAACTGCCATGCCTATAAGGGCTCTATGCTGAGGTCTCAGAAGAAGAGAGAAGCAGATGTGTTTGTAAAGTGGAATGTCTGTTAGGCACTTCCATCTTCAAAGTAGTGTGTTCCATGCCAAGCAGACAACAAAGAAACAAAAGATTCAGTGTGTGACTGCATCTCAATCCTGCAATGTCCCCAGAAGTGAATTTCTCTCTTCTATAGGACTGACTTGTATGAAGATACACCATGAAGTGTAGCAAAATCTACTTTTCATTTACATTTTTACCCTTTGTCTTATAATAACCTTAACTATAAAAATAATGGTTGCTTTCCTCACTCAGACATCTACACTTCTGTGGTTTTAACCCAGCTGATAGTTACCCATCATTGACAACTAGTTTGCTATGAGGTCTCTGATGACACAGATGCTTCTCATGCTGGTAACAAACCCATTGCAGTATCAGCTTCTAGACAACACCCTACCCATGCAAAGTCTTCCTTCTTCAACCATTCTTCACTTGTTTCATTCAAGTAAAGATTAAGACATAAAGCAAGAAATTGCTGTGCTATTGAAATGTGCCCTGTCAATACCATTTTCTTCTCTCCAAGGAGCTATAAATATGTGGGAAAGGCAAAGTTATTCCAAAAAGGGAATGAATCCCCCCCATGAAGATTAATATTCTAATAAGAGGCCACCCTTTGCATAATCACAATTGTTCTGCAGGAGATTTTCCTCTCTTTATGTATCTGTGCCTTACTGTCCAAACATTTAACTGAGGAACACTTTTTCTTCTTATTTTTGGCTGGGGGTTGCTGTTACATTGCTCTGCATCAGGAGTTCCAGACTCCACTCCGTGCCATTGGAGTTCCTGGCTTGATAGCCAGGGACCCGCAGGGACCTATCACCTTCCAGCCTGGGCTGCAGATATCTCATTAGTCAGGAGTTGGGCTGTGTGAGGATCAGACCAAAGGAGCTGTCTAGAGCCAGGAATTTTGAACTCCCTATAAAAGTAAGCTCTGAACAATAAAACAAGCTGTTTGTCACAAGGACCTTTGGAATATGTATCATCTCTGACTGCAAGCCACAGCCCTCACCATAACACTACTTTGCTCTCACTGTGTGTGTGAGCACACGCATCTCATTGATGACACACAAACCTCTGTCTACATGTTCCACAGCTGGGACATTTGATTTTTCCTTAGGCAGTGTTTGCATGATCTAGCCAGAAAACGTCCATTTATGAAGACACTGAAAAACACTCCAGTTGGAATTTCCTGAGAGAACTGGAAGAGGTGTGGGAATCACAAAGATAGAAATGTCACAGACTCAAGAGGGTTTGATTTACAGCCTTAGAAGAAGCCTAGATTGGTGTGAAAGCAAGGTACACAGACACTGAACAGAGAAATCATCAACTTATGTTTCTTTAGTAATAAGTAAGAATAGGCCTTAAGTAAGTAAGAAACTGTATTTGAGAATATAAGGAAGGGTTTTATAGTATAGTAATGTAGTCATGTGATTTTACTAGAATAAACTGAGAGTTGAGCTATTATAATAGAGACATATGTTTACATGTAATCAGGCCTTATTGGCAAAAGTATCCACATTGCAGCAGAAAGAAGTAAAGGTGACAGGCTAGAAAAGCAAGACATATTCTCTGGCGGCTGTCTATTGGATTAGAAAGTTCTATGGCTACAAGTGTATTCTCACCTGACTGTGAACAAGCTCTTTTTTGATTTCTGCAATGAGGTACACTGCGCACAACATCCCGGTACTCTGCTACTTCATTCTGTAATCTGCATAGAACTGAAGCTCAGCAAAGGCATTCAGCTCTGCCAGTTTTCAGTGTCTGTGCTGCACGAAGGCACTGTGACATACCTCCGAATCTTTAGTCCTTGCGAGGCTGTAACATGCGCATCGGTACTTCAAGGTAAGAAGGAGCGGGCAGAGAGCACTGTGATCTGACAGTGGTTTACAGGTTGTATAGGAAAGAGGACTGCCCCTTGAATGTGGTGCAAATACAAATTTCCACCAGTTTCAGGGATATGCTCCAGCCAAGCTTGTTGTCCTGGCACATTTTCTCTCTATGAAATGCTTTGTGGTATGATCTGGACAAAAAGAGACTCAGAATATGCAGGTGCTATGTGGTGCTGTGAATGTAAGTGCCTGGCCCAAGCATCTTTTGGCAGAAGCAGTGCGCTAGAGCCCTTGAGGAGCATGACTCTTAGTGGCTTACCAACCAAACTCACGGTAGCAGTGGTAAGGATTAAAGTTCAGCAAGAGCTACTTGTTCTGCTACCTATGCCTCTTCCAACCCTTCTATGGAAACAACTGTGCTTACCTTTAGGTTCCGAGATCCAGAGAACACAATGGTAGTTGCAGTGGAGAAGGGAAGGACAGAGTGCACTGGTGAGTTTGATGTGGCTTATGAGGGGCAGGCGGAAGGTGCAGCCCAAGGCTTACTTTTCTTTCTAGAGCCTTTTTCTACGCAAACATCTGCTGGATGTTTGCAACAAAGATGTGAGAGTGAAAAAGTGAGGGCAGGTCTATGTGGGAAAGAAGATACAGAGCATTGTGTGCAGTTTAAAAGCTGTTTAGAAAAATAAAATTAAGTACTTTGAGAACATCTTCTGTCTTGACACTTCCACCTGTGTGAACTCTAGCTGCTTGGACACTGCCACAATGAAAAAATGTGAAAATATTTGCACTGACATCTTCAGTTTGCACAGGAAAGAGGGTAGGTTAGGAAATGCCTTCTGTCCTGGCACATCAGTCAGTCAGAAGTGCAGCTGAAAACTTGGCACTAATGCTAGTCTCTGCCACTTTGAGAGAATGTGCAGATGCATGTATATGTATCATTGAGAAAGAATGTGCAAATCGCTAGTATGTTTCATTTGGCTGACAGACTGCAAAGGGACTGTTATGGCCAGCGCTGCCTTTTTGTTGCAGGACTTTTTCTTTGAGAACAGCCGCTGGACATTTTGAAGTGGTTTGGGATCTTCAAGCATTAGAGTGCAAGAAGGTACATAGATCTTGAAGGAAAATGCGTATCTCCAGGCAGCTGGATGCAGTTCAGTGGGTGTGAGTTACATGTTGAGCAGCTGATGGCCCAGAAAATGTTCTAAAATGAAGAGGCCGTGCTGCAATTGCCTTTTATTTTGAAGCTGTGCAGCCAACAATGAAATGATTCCTCTTCCTTCTCTGCTACATGCAGGATCCCATTATATCAGTGCTCAAGAGCCAGGATCCACAGCAGAGTTCTTGCCCCCCACTGCTCCCACACAAACAGGGCTGGGCTAGAAAAGTGCTTGTCTTTTTCCTGGGCACTATCAGTGCTCATCTAAATAACCACACCACAGCATTGTCAGCTCACAAAACAAGGACATGCAACAAGCCCAGCTCGAAACAACCCCCAGGACACAGCCAAGTCAAGAATGTCCCTGCTCTCCAATCAACTGTGTCAGGACAAAAAGATTTCACTGATCTTCCCCTTCCAAGTGGATACTCTTCTTTGCCCCACAGTCAAAGGCCAACACCATCTCTTCTGCCCTAACAAACTTTTCTCTCTCTTAGAGCCTGGTAACAAACTTGAAAACGTTGTCCGAGCTCGCAACAGAGCTTGCAAAACTGCTGGTGGAGAAAGCTCTTTGCTGCCTATGACGTCAATTGTACCCATCAAACTATAAATGCACACCTTGCTATCGCCACTTTCCTTCTCAGCTCTAGGTACCACCATAAGCCTTCAATCTCTCAGAGTCAGGGTCCAAATGGGATGGCACCAGGGACTGCTCACACAGTCCCTAAAGCTGCAAGGGATAAAATCTTGTCCTGCTGAGGCGGGGCCTTTGCATTCCCACTGACAGTTCAACAACTCTAACCCAGAGAATTGCCTATTGGGAAAAGCCTTTCAATTCACTGAGACCACCCAAAATGCCCATCAAAACTTTGCCAAAGGGAGGAGGAACTAGAAGCCAGTCTCAAAAGAAATGGCATCCCCTCCTCCAAAATCCAAAACATCCAGGGCCTGATCCTATACAAAGGTGTCAGAACAATGCTATTGGGCATTACCTGTGCGGGTCACTAGCTAGGCTGCACACCAAGACCCAGCACAGCTCTTTTCCTTGTCCAAAAGAAGTGTGCTGGCAGAATTTCAAGAAGGCTGCCTCGAGGAAGTGGAAAACACATGCAAAATGGATTCTTTCAGGAAGAGAACTGCCTTCCAAAGGTGGATACTGACTCCATGATTATACAAATTGAGTCAGTGCTTCCAAACCAAATATGCCAGGATAGAAAGTTGCTGCCGCCCTTAAGCTGCTGCCACCCTTAAGCTGCATGACACAGCTTCTCATCTGCACCTTCAACGCTGGGGTTAAGTTCTTTCCTTCCCATGAGAAAGCATTGCTGTTCTCCTTCAGGAACTTATCAAGCAAAAGTTGCATACCACGTCTGGTACTGACTCTGTCCAACAATGGCTCCTACACAGAAGGGGCCAGGACAAAAAAATCTTGCTGGACTATACCTCCCCACGATACCTTATCATCTGCCCTACAAACATTGCCACCATATCTTTTACTTCCCAAGCAAGGAAAGGCACTCTGTTGTAGTGTGTTTTTATACTTTGTAATACTTTGAAGAAGTTTTGTTTTGTATCCCCATATTTTCCCCAAATAGTTTATCCCAGACTGTATCCCCCTCCCTTTACATGTGTAATCCCTCTCCCTGGATGAGATAATCCCCAAACCCCAACCCTGGCTCTCTGTCAATCGCTCAGTATTCCATCCCCTCCATCTAGAATCTTTGGTCCAGGTCGTCAAGTGATTAGCCAGAGGCTAGGAGTCAGCCCCCTAAGCCTTGCCCCATACGCTGTCCTAAATGTCTATCCCCAGTATCCATCCCTTAGGGTCACTTATTGGTTAGTAAAATGTTATCTACTTTCTTTTTTCCTACTCCCATTAAATGTAACCTTGGCACATCTCCTGGGACTCTCGGCAGGAGGTGGGTGCAGGAATTCCCCAGAGCCCCTGGGGATTAATCTTGGATTAACCCCTTCTAAGAGTTGGCCCTTTATCTTCTACCGATGTCTCCAGTGTCTCTTCTGCTGCAAAGGCAACTAGCCTAGGTGCCCTCAGTACCCTCGGGGCACAGGAGAGTGTCTCCCCACTGTTAGCCGTGTCGGGACTGCCCCCCTGGTGTCTGCCAACTCGAGACTGGCTGAGGGTGCCTGAGAGGCTCCCCAGAGGGACAGAGACAACACTCCAAGTCACTTAGCTTTGCCTTGGCTCCTGTATCGTGCCTAGTTTTCCTAGCCTACCCTACCCTAGCTTTGATTGCTTGCCTATGTCTGCCTTGCCTAGCCCTACAAATAACTTCCTGGCTTTGCTTTGCCTTGCCTACCACTCTTTGCCTTGCCTTCCATGCAGGTAAGGCAATGCAAAGCAAGTGTAGGCAATTGTAGGCGAGTCAAGGGAGAGGTTGGCAAGGATGAAGCTGTGAGGGGAAGCCAATGGAATGGGAGGTGAGAGAAGTCCCAGAAGTTAGAGGCAAGTCTGGGCATAGGAAGTCATGGTAACAGGAAAGGCTAGGCAAGGCGGAGCCCTGTAGGAAAACTGTAGGCAGGTCAAATGTGGGGCATGGGCATGCAAAGCAATGGAGAATCATCAGGGCAAGGCAAGGAAACTGTTGGGTTGCCAAAGAAAGGCAAGTGGCAGGTCCATTCAAAGATTGCTGGTACACAAAAGCGGCCAGGACAGACCACTCTGTCCAGCCTTGATCTTGTATGGGCCATCTCTAATCTGCACCTAAGACACTTGGGTTGCCTGCTGTCCTTTGTATGCAAAAGAACTGCCATTCTGCTCCTGTAGCCCAAGGGTGAAAGATGAATTTTGTGTCCAAAATTCAAGACGTGTATGGATAGATGTCAGAAGAAAGCTATCAGGACAGATAGGTGCGCTTGCACGTGACCTCTTCCAGGCTTCCTCTCACATGCTCTTGAAACACTGGGGCCTTGAGAAAAAAAGCCAGTAGAAGCTTGGAGAATCCTAGGAGAAGCAGGCAGGGCAATACAAGTTGACAAAATTCCACAAAAAGAGAGGTGGTGAATTCCAGGTGGGGGACAGGTGAGCAGGGGGTTCAAGGGCAAGGCAAGACAAGTGGTGGCTTTGCCAGGCAACATAAAAGAGAGGGAGGCAAGGCAATAAGAGTCCTAGAAGGAGAAGGAAATGAAAGATTGGAGCTGGGCAAATGGGGGGGAAAAGAAGGATAGGTGAGCAAGTCAATGCAAGGCACTGGGTTGGTATGAAGGGCAACGGAAGGCCATGCATGAGTCAGGAAGGCAAAGGAAAGGAAAGGAATGGTTGCAATGAAAAGGAAATGCAAGATTGGGTAGGAAAGGCAAGACAATGTAGGAGAGGAATAGGCAACACAATGGATATCTTAACAGGAAATGTCCATGCACAGGAAGGCCAAGAACAAAGTGGTAGAGAGGTCAAGGTGGAAAATAGGTGAATGCAGATAAGAAAGAAAGTACATAGCTCTTTTGTGTGTGTGTGTGTGTGTGTGTGTGTGTGTGTGTGTGTGTGTGTGTGTGTATGAAGTTTACAGGATGTAAAGCAAAGAAAGCTGTCTCTTGATTGTGGAGGGAATGGATGTTTTCAAATGTAAGTGGCAAGGTCCAAGCAACCTTTTCATCCTGGCACATCTGTGTGTGTGAGATATAGCCAGAAACTTCTCCATTTAGATTTAGGCTGCAAGCAGGACACAGAATGTGACAGTGTGAATAGATGAGCAGGAAAGTACATCACATGAGCATGTTTCAACAGAAGCAGTTTGTGCAAGAAGAAGATGGATGCGTGGGACTCCAGCAATATGGCAATGCACTCAGCTGAGAAGCAAAGTGCAATGCCTCGGTGCATGCTCTGAAAATAAAAGGCTGCAAGGAAAAGGCAAGGGGACAGGTCAGTGGAAGCTTTCTGTCCTGGCACACTGAGCTGTTTGAAGGTGAACCACTGTTTGGTTTCACTAAGGACTCAGCGACACGGAGGAGGATGTTCTTGTCCAGGTAGATGAGAAGGAAAATGAGAATAAACAGTAGGTTTGGCAGAGTTTGTAGACTGCGAGGAGAAGGTGATGACCAGGCCTGGCTTTTGACTGTGGCACTTGTTGCAAGGAAGAAGCTGCTGAATGGTTTAAGCTTTTAGGGATCCGGGAGAGTGAAAGACTACGCTGGTACCTCATTAAACTAATGATTGTTGATCATCTGGCTGAATTTATGACATAAACCATAAGTGAAATTTCCCCCCATTCACCCCAGTTTTTTCACCTTTTCATCCAACAGCCTGAGCCTTTTCAAGGCTGCTGTCAAAGGCCTTGCCTTGAAAGCTAGAAGTGTCTCAGTTCACCCGCTAAGAGAGATGGAAAACAGCTAAAGTCAATTTCAGAATTGCCCTGAGCAGAGCTGTTGTTTTGGTACATGAAATTACCATTGTAAATATGTGCAAGAATCACCATTATATTACTCAAACATTTAAAATACCGTAGCAGCTTCATCTTCTTGTCGTTGCAGTCCTTGGAAGTTTTGCTATTTACTGAAGCAGGAAACATATCAAACACGAGAAGCTTAAGAATCCAAGATCACTGGCCATTGTGTCAATAGCACTTGATGAATTCAAGGTACCATTTTAACATACAGAATGGGTCTATGCAAGAAAATGGACGTGTTGTTCTTCATGGGGGCAGAAAACCTTTCTACCACATGAACTCTGGGAGTAATCGATCATGCCTCAGTGTGCTGTGGCTGGTCAGAGAGCTACACGATGGGTGTCTGTGCCCATGGCACTCTCAGGACTCAAGGCCGCACATAAACTCCCCACCTTACAGACATGCAAGAAAAGCCCACTGAAAAATGCAGTTCTCCAGACAGATTACTGAAACCAGCTAGGAGTTCCCAGCATCACGCTGGGCACTTCTGTCCACAGATGGCTTTGCTTTTACTGAATCCAGAACAGAGTTGCATTTTTCTAGTCTTCAGCTCTACTAAGGTATTTTATGTAACATGGCTAGAGACAATTGGTTTCGACAATGATCAATAACAGAGGGGATAATGTGCCTTTTGCTGCTATCTTCTTTTGCTGCTCCATTTTGCTTGCTTTGTTCTTGCTTTCTGTCAAAGAAACGCTAGCAAAAGCCCTCCTCCAGTCTTGCTGTGAAGACAGACTGCCAGAAAGGTAGAGAAACTTCAAACCTTTACAAGACCCATGTAGCACGTGTCTTGGTCAATTTCTGTGCAGATCCTTTCTTCCAGCAGGACTTTTTTGCACCGTTAGCACACATTGAACTCAATCCAGTACAAAAGCAGTGACTAGAGGAACCATTCTCTTCTCATTTGAATGGTGATAAAAATGCGTATCAAATCAAAGCAGTTTAGAGCAGCAGGAAGATTTTCTATGCAGCTAGCAAATCATAACAAGATGCATATTCACCAGTTGGGTTCCTTTCAGAATTTACAAGAATTGCCGACAGAAAACACAGCTTAGTAAACTACCAATCTAAATCACAATATCTAGAAAGGTGACATGAAAAAGAGCAAGAGGAAGAAAACCAAAAAGAAAACCAAAGGAAGCCAGAAATAAGGCACAACCTCTCTTCCTTTTCTGCTTACTACAGTACCTTAGAAGTACCTTCAAGTGTCCTAGCCGTCACAGAAGTAGAAAACTGTGCCAAGAACAATTGTGGAAAACTGTAGAAAACTGTGCTATCCCAACAGAAACATAGGGTTTGCTTTCACGACCATTAAATCTGCATGCAATATGTACGGTAAGGGTATGTTTTGTATATTAAAAACAATTTAAAATTATTTCCAAATTGAAGGGACTGCTTTTTATTTCTTTTGAATGACTTGGTTAAATATGGCGCACATTAAAATACTTCAGACGTGGTTCATTTTAGAGTAGCCATCTGCAAAGGAGGGAAGAATTTTCTGTACTTAAGAAAATAAAGTATTGCAGAGAGCTTTTGTTACTTCTTTAGAAGGTAAGAATATGTGTAAAAGATGCTAGCTGGGGATTTATAATGAATGAATTATTTGCTATAAGTGGGTGAAATGACATTAACTTTCAAAAAGGAAAAGTAGTCTTATTCCACGTGCCAATTCTAAAGTAGATTAATAACCCTTAAGCAGAAGATGGATATGAAGAGAGAAATGGCATGAAAGGTTAAGCAATACTGCTGACAGCAAAAGGCTTACCTGCTTCAGATACAGGAGACAAAACACTATTTTTACACAAACATTGCTATTCAGACCTTTCCTTGAAAGGTTTCTTTCCTTGAAATGTTTCAATGCCAGTCATGACAGTAAAATTCTGAGTGACAGTAAAATTTACTCAATTGTGGCAGAAAAATTTGCTCAGTTGTGACAGTAAAATTTGCTCAGTCATGAATAAAATTCTTAGTGTGAGCTAAGTACCTTAAGCAAAGGGTAGTTCAAGCCTAACTGGTATTTGATGGCAAAAAAGGCAACGTGGCCTGTGTCAGTCACATCTACTCCATTAAAAAGCTTTCTCTATCTCAGATTCCTTTTGAGGGATACCAACATAAGCCCTGCAACTGCATGAAAATTATGATTTAAAGAAGGATAGATTAGAAGAATGGAATAATGGTAGTGTTCTTTTCCTTCCAACTGCTTTGTTTGCTCTTTTAATTTTTTTGAAGTCCTTTCTGGTGTCACCATGGTTGCACTGCAGCAAGTGTTGGGCTGTAAGCTGTCCATATTGCCAGCTTCTGGACTGCCTTCAAAAAACTTCCCACTGGTTTTGTATAGAAATCACGAATAGCAGAGATGACAAAGACTGCAGAAACCTTCTCATCTCCTTCTAGAGCAGGACCATGTCTTTGACCCACTCTTAACTAGACAACTTTCATCAGTCATGAGGGAGTCTCATGTTCAAGAGCTAAGCAGTGACAGCTGTAAATGACAAAAAGCAGACTGAAATTCTCTTGGGACTCCAGCAGAGAGCAATGAAGGAGGTTGAATTCACCTTCTTGGGAAGTTCTAAAATGCACATTAACTTTAGGACAGGAGCTAAGCCATCATAACCTTTGTTGAGTATGTCTGCGTAGACAGAGTTTCCATTACTGCAGAAGGAATGTTGTTTAACCCACGTTATCATCTCTAGCTGCTAAGCTGCACTTATTGCAAAGTATCTGCAATGTATTTTACAGGGTGGGCTTTTATGTGTAATCCCTGAGTAATACTGCAGAGAGAAGTATTTGGAGGGGGGTGTGAAGAACACTCCTAACTTTTAACTATTTTAAATAATGGTTACATTTGAAAGTCAAAAAATATCTGAAACCTTTCTTTCCTAGACGTATTACCAGCACAAACTGTACCAGAATTAATTATGCTTTTGATTATGGCAGCATAACTCTACTGTGGACACTCTTGCTCTGGACTATTCCTTAAGAAACAAAGTCCTCACTAAAAAGAGAACGTAATTAGCCAAAATATTGGGCTGGATTAGTTCCAAGGCTCTGTACTAAAGGCCAAACACGTGTAATAATACTAATGAGTGGACAAAAAGTTAAAGCAATACAGCATAAAACAGTTCAAAAATATCTTGTGTCCTAATGTTCTCACAGAAGACTGTAAAAATCTGTCTATTTTTGTGGGTTTGTTTTATCCATTTAGATGTATCTTCTACTTCTTTCCACAGTATGAGAATGTTTATGACAAGGTTGGATGACCTCATGCAAACCTCTATAGGTAAAGAAAGAGAAGCCAGTAAAGAAAGGCAAAATTGTTAATTGCAGATGGAAAGAAGAAGGCCAACAAAACAAAACAAAAGGAAAAATAATAATTAAATGCTCCCCCCTGTTTTCTGTGAAAAGTAAAGGCACAGACAAGAAAGAACAAGTGCAAAATTCTCACTAGAGAAACACAGTTTATCTGGCTGAAATATTTTGTGGTACATTGCTTGCTGTTTTCTCATGCCAAACATATTAACCATTGAAGGTGTCCCTTTTCTCTTTCTGGAATACAGCTAGGAAGGTGGCTGTGTCATTGCTGACAAGCTGGTATTCTCAGAGGTGTTCAGCTGAAAGTCCTAGATCAATTGATTTGCTCTGTCACTTTCATATGGCATGACTTAACCACTTAGAGTTTCAGCACCTGAACTTGCCCAGCCCTACAATTCTTTGCCCCTTGAATGGTTAGATAGGCTCCTTGGCAACTGGCATTTGCAAGTACGTGAAACTATGCAGAATTTGCACTGTGAGATTATGCCAATTGAGTCACACCAGTAGATTAACTAGGGCATTCAAAGCAGAGAGGGGGGAATGAGAGCACAAGAAGAAAGTACACAAGAAGAGAGTACAGTCTCCTTTTTTTCTGCAACAGAGCTAACACTGTCGAAATCAAAATTAACACAAATTCTCCTAGGGGTAGTTCTTGCAAAAGGCTAAGACTTCCTTTTGTGTTCGCCGGTCTGGGATATTTAGCTTTGGATCACAGCAAAATGCAGATGACAAAACGAGGTCATTAAGTCACATCCAGTATGAAGCAGTATGAAAGAGGAAAGCAGCTGAGAGCATCAACCCTGCTAAGTAGTCTCAGTATTCTTCGTGACATTAGGAGAAATTTGTAATGAGTCTGTACAATCCTATAAAATGAAGATAAATTTGCAGAAGCAATTGAACTGGGGCTGTTTTAGAAACACAATGTTTTCTAATTAAACTGAGGATTTAGGAAGGCAACCTTAAAATTAACAGGATATAGAAACATACAAATACCAAGACTGGCAGTTCATTAGCTTTAACAGTCTTTTTAAATAAGATTTATTTTTAACTTTCACTTGTAATAGGTCTGAAATCAATAGGAATGATGCAATATAAAAAACAAAACAAAACAAAATTCTCAAAAACCTTGGAGAAACCAGAGAAATTATGATTTTTAGGGGTTAAGTAGGCCTTTAAAAGTTGTCTCTGGGAAAAGAGATAAAAAAACGCTAGTGACTGTGGAGTATATTCCAAAACTGTAATGAAGCATGTAAGGGGCAAGAGCCTGCAATAAAAATACTTTGCTAGTTTTGCTAGTTTCATCTGTTGAAAGCATTCCAGAATGGTTGAAATTATGATTCACATGTTGTGGGATTAAAAAAAAAAAAAAAAAAAAAAAAACATAAGGAAAAACATATTTTGAACATATTTTCTCATTCCAAGATGGTATAACAGCTTTATATTATTTTGTTACTAAGTCTGGTTAATAGCTTATGAAGTGTTTTACAACAGAGAGAGTGTTCACACTAACTGTACAATTTGGATGGATCTCTTTTACTTTGTACAGCAGCAGATATGGTTTAGCACTCCACAATTCAGTCCTCGAAAGTGAATTGACTGTGGCAGATTTAACCTAACTGCCCAGTCCACCAGAATGCTTAATTATCTATAAAAATGCTTTGCCATATCTCATTATCTAGATATGTCTCTCTAGCTCCACTTTGAGCTCCTTGATCTTTCATCTACAGGATGAGATCTAGTTTAGCTTAGCAAGGATATAGCCGATATAGCCTTTCAAAACCACATCTTTTATCTTCTGTATTCTTACAAGCACATTTCTACCGCAGCGAACAGTTTGGAAGATCCTAGTTGTTTTGTTCCTCTGCTATGTTGCTGCATAAAATAGCTGTTCTTTAATTTTTTCCCTGCTTAAGTTAAGGGTCTGTGCTTAAATGATTGTGATGCTAACTCATTTTATATGCTGCAGTCTTACAGAGTATGCAGCAAAGTTTTCTCTTCTTCTGAGGATGTTCTACTCTTTTAATGAGAAATGTTGTACGTTTTAATTTAGTTGCAAAGGTCACTCACTGACAGATTGCAAAATCTTTAAGTCTAGTAACAGCAGGAAAAGTGTGCTGTTGCTCTGTCTGTAAATATCATGTCAGCTGCTGTTGGGATAAAAAGCATGAGCATAAGCAAAGATATCATGGATAGAAAAGAAATTAAAAAGACATTTGTTGTGATTTCTAAGGAACCAGATTTTCTAAGGAACTAGATTTTCTAAGGAAGTAAGGAACAAGGAGTATGAAGCACTAATTTCAGTTGCTAAGACAGTATCATCCTTGGGCCAGTTCTCTCCAACATCTTTTGAACAACCTGGACATAGCACTTGAAGAAATACTAAGCAAGTTTGCCAAAGACACTAAATTGGGAGGAGCTGTGAAGTAACTCCCTTGAGGGCAGAGAGACCCCCAGAGAGATCTTGACAAATAAGAGAGATGGGCAATTATCGCCACCCGGGAGTCTATGCACAAATCACAAAAGGGGCGGGACTGCTGGGGAAGGCGTCTCAAGCTGTTGTATTTTCCAGCATCAGTCTCATTATATGGTTATGACAATGGGAAGATGCCACCAGCTGACATCCCCGGCAGCAGACAAAGAACTTAATGTTATAATTACTTTCAAAGTTTTTTGACCAATCACACAAAGCAAAAGCATATTAACAGTAGTTCTATCCAATCACTATAAGCACACATACCTTTGGTTAAAACAAGGCTTGCTGATTTCAAATAAAAGACCTGTTTGCAAGCCTTAAGATACAATGCGCAGAGCTCCATTATTAAGCTTAGAACTTCCTAACATCTGGCTAGATATATTTTGCCACTTGGGGTGGCTAGGGGAGATATCCTAGGCAAGCCTTAATACACAGATCATTGTTCTATTTGTCCTTACTTTTCTATTTCTCATATGATTTTTCTGTTGACAAACTTTATGACTACTGTGTAGCTCCCATCACAGTTCTGCTGTCTCTGAGGCCAGTCTTTTGCAGCTTTCCCAAAATCCTCTGGTTTTAAGGATTCCCACAGGCAATCACCGCCAGAAGGGCAAGCGCTGGATTCAGCACCTGGGACAGGGCAATCCTGGTGTGTGCATAGACTAGGGAGCAAGAGGCTGGAGAGAAGCACTGCAGAGAGGGACTCAGGCTCCTGGCCAATGGCAGGCTGAATGTGCATCAGCAGTGCCCTGGCATCCAGGAGGGCCAAGCCTGTCCTGGGGTGCATCAGGAACAGCATTGCCAGCTGGGCAAGGGAGGGGATTGTCCTGCTCTGCTCTGCTCTGCTCTATTGTGCTCTGCTCTGGAGTGGCCTCACCTTGAGTGCTTGGAGGTAGTTTTGGATGCCACAATGAAAAAAGACATGAAGGTATTAGAAAGTTCTCAAATGAGGTCTACAAGGACAGGACTCGAGGAAATGGTATGCAGCTGAGTCAGGGGAGGTTTAGGTCGGGTATCAGGAAAAATTTTTTTAACCAGAGGATGGCTGGGCAATGGAAGAGTCTCTCCAGGGAGTGGTCACAGCATCATGCCTGTCTAAGTTCAAGACGCTTTTGGACATTGCTCTCAGGCATATGGTGTGAGTCTTGAGGATGGTCCCATGAAGAGCCAGGAGCTGGACTTGATGATCCTGATGGGCCCCTTCCAATTCAACTGATTCTACGACTCTAAGGTTCTGTCTTGGCCACTCAAGGTATATTGCTTGGTCTCACCAGATTTTGATCTGCTCTTGTTGGTCAGACTTTGTCACTACTGGCTAATGATATTTATCACAAAAGACAATGTGCCTTTTCTCAATTTTCTCAAGAAATTGGAACATGCACCCTAGAATCCTAAAAAAGTCTTTCCCTTGAAACAACACTGTCTCCTTCCCAGTATTCTTTCCAGATCTTAAGGAGAAAGAAGGCAAAAGGAGGGGACATATTACAATGAAGCATTGTCAATTTTCCTGTTCTTTAGCAGTATATTTGTACTTCCACTATCCTTTTCTATAAAATCGTGGTTTTGTATAGCATGTAATTTTCTAGCAAGACACATTTTGCAACTGAGCCCATCAGTTTCTGTGGAAATATATTGGAAAAAGCATAAAGCATATGAACACGCAGTGACAAGTGAGGGGAAAAAAGAGTACGAGAAGCAGCTCTGTGATACTAAAGTGAAACAAGAAGGAGGAAGAATTGCTCAAGTTGACAGAGCAGAGAATCCCCCTCAGTCCCTGGAGGACATCATAGTGAAGCAGGTTGTCTCCAGCAGTCCCTGGAGAAATGTGGAGGAACACAAACCTACACTTCAGCTTGTGGAGGGCTCCATGCCACAGCAGGTGAATGTACCTTGAAGGAAGCTGCAGCTTGTGTAGGGCCAGAAAGCCATCCTTGACCTCTTCTTTAGTGGAAGAGTATGTGCAAATGTCTGACAGAGGATAACTCTAATCTATTCTCTTTCACTTCTTGTCATAGGTAAGCAAGAAGACAATACAAAAATTAGAAGCCTAAATCCTTTCACTTGAGGCTCCCATTCTCTCTGCCACTCCCTTAAAATTTAGTTTGATAGGAAATAAAATTCAAGATCAAGTTCTTAAGGCTTGATGGTCATGCGTTTCAGAAAATAGGGGGCAAAAATAACTTCTTGTCCCTGTCATTTTTTTAATAGAACTGAAGAAGTTAAATTACTGTTTTCTAAGGACTTATGGAAATCAGTTGGTAGAGGTGGTGAGACTGAAGAGTATAATTAATCTGAAAGAGAATATCATGTAGCTACCTCAGTTGTGTACAAGTTTTTTACCAGGAACTCTGGACTTTTAAACAGATTTAAAACACAATATTTATCTCTGGGAATATTTTAGTATGTATAGAACACCCATCTTTAAATAGCTCTATCCGTTTTACAGTTATGACTTACATTTTAAATTTTATTTGAAAAGAAATACTTGTGATTCAATCATTTACAATTCTGAAGCATTTCAGTTGTTGACAGTTTTTGCTGTCTCCTGAGGGCAGGAAAATAGTCTTTGTACCAATACTGAAACAAACTAGATGGAAAAAATTGTTTTCCTCATTTTTTTCTGCCTATTCTAACAGGCAAAACATCAAGACCACTGCTATGAGTCTGAGTTGCCCTATCACTCATGGATGGCAAACTTGCAAACTTGTAATGGCTAGTATTTTATTTGCACACATTTCTGATGCTGGTTGTTAGCAGAAGGATCTGTCAACTATTTTCACAGGAGGACAATCTTGAATTGCTTCACTTGTCTCTGAACCAGAGTACTAAGCTGGCACTCCATTTCTGAGCTCTTGCTGTGCTAGTCCCCTGTCCTGGTTTGAAAAGGAAGTGAGTTTTATGGGATGCTGTGGTCAAACCAATAGGTGATCGGTATTTAATATTGTCACCTGGTGTGGCCACTATGGATATGAATACACCTCTGTGAACACAGGGGGTTAAAAGCAGGGAACTTCTAGGGGGAAGCTCTCTTTGGTTCTGGTCCATGAAGGAGGTCAAACCTCCCCCGCCTGGCTGCAGGTTGGGTGGGGAAGGGGAAGCCATGTGGCCGGGTGAGGTAGGATGGAGCCTTGGACAGAGAAGGGAGGTGAAAGCCCCTGCAGGATGGAAGGGTGGAGGAGCACCAAGAGGCATTGGGCTGCCCTCCTCCCCATTCAGGAGAGACAGAGAGAGAGAGAGAGAGAGAGAGTGAGAGAGAGAGAGAGCGCACCAGTGTCTGTGCATGTGCCACCTTGAAATTTTATAGCAGGTTGGCTGAGAAGGAGAAGTGGGGGAGTGTTGTGAGAAGGTGCCCAGCAAGGTAGCCGTGGGAGTTCTGGACAGGCAGAGCCTGAGATTTTTAACTCTTTTCTTGGATGATGGAAACTTTACAAATGAGGATCTTCCTGGAGTTGAATGAGAGGAGAGATAGAGATGAGATAAGAGGAAATGGGCCACGAGGGAAGTGGAGAAGAATCTTGGGTGGGCGGAGGTGATGGAGTGGCCTTTGGCTGGACTTTCTTGTATAGCCATGGACAGAACCATTTTTCCTGTGACACAGAGACTGCATTTAGGGGGGAGGCAATGGCTTGGAGCCAAGACAGTGCAGTGATATTATGTGAAAGAGTGCGTGAACATAGATGACAGGTGAGGAGGGTGGTGGTGGTCTTCGGGGAAGAAGAAGATCTCTGTTCTCCAGACCCCTCGGTCCCAGGGGGTGAATTTGGGGGGACAGGTGTCCTGAAAAAGTGAGAGACTGTGCTTTTTTTGGAACTGGGCAAAGCATCCTTAAAAGAGGAACCCTAGAAGCAGTTCTGGTCCATGCGCAGTGGTGAGAGCACTGGGCATGGAAGGAAGATGTCATGATGGCAAATGATCTCTGGGTGGTGCCATGAGTGACATGGAAACACAAGAGGTTTCAACTGTGTTTCCAGGGGAGGCATATGGTACAAGAAGGACTCCTCTCTCCTTGATGAACTGAGAATTGGCTAACTAAAGGGTGGTGATGGACTGAGAGTTGATGATCTGAGGGGTGGATGTATAGGAAATTTGGTGAGGGGAGGAAGAATGCTTTTTGGAAGGTTTTCATTTCGAGTTCTCTGTGTGTTTCTCTTTACATATAGTTGTATGTTAATGAAGATTTTTCTTCTTTATTTCTAAGTTGAAACCTGCTTTGCTCTGTTCCTGGTCACATCTCAAGCAGACAACAGGGAGCATATATTTTTATGGGGGCATTGACATTGTGCCAGTGTCAAACCAAGACACCCCCAAACCCATTTCCTTAAAATGCATTTTACTTTAAACCAAAGCACTTCATAACTTCATTATGTAATCTCTTGTTCTTAATGTTTGGAGGATTGTTTAAGAACAATAAGAACATATTGCAGTAAGCAGGCAGAACAACTGTAGTACACATCACTTGGCTTTGGTTCGTGCATCATAAAATCTACAAGGAATGTCATTTACAATCAATATATGGGCTGGGGTAACAGGCCAAAGGTTTAGGAATCTTTCTCAAATTAATTTTACTACAAAATTTAACTCTCATAATTTCAAGTGTGTCTTTATTAAACAATCAACTATTTATTACCTATACCACAATGAAGAACAATCAACAGTGGCTGACCGTGACACAACAATTCCAAGAAGAATGACCTGACCCCTCAGTGTAGCACAGAGAGTCTGTCATCAAGCCAGAGTCCTTCAGACATCTTGTCAGCCTTGAGAAGAGCAGACACTGGGAGAATTGTTAGAGCAGCCCTCCGGCATCTGAAGGCAGCCAACCAGAAGAAGGGAGATGACCTACAGGAGGGAACAGTGTGATAAGAAAAATGTTGATGGCTTTAAACCAACCTTCCTTCCTTCCTTCCTTCCTTCCTTCCTTCCTTCCGACACTTCCTTCTTTCAGACACTTCCTTCCGACACTTCCTTCCTTCATCCAACACTACCTTCCTTCCGACACTAACTTCCTTCGGACAATTCCTTCCTTCCTTCCTTCCTTCCTTCCTTCCTTCCTTCCTTCCTTCCTTCCTTCCTTCCTTCCTTCCGACACTTCCTTCCGACACTTCCTTCCGACACTTCCTTCCGACACATCTTTCCGACACTTCCTTCCTTCCTTCCTTCCTTCCTGCCTTCCTTCCTTCCTTCCTTCCTTCCTTCCTGCCTTCCTTCCTTCCTTCCTTCCGACACTTCCTTACGACACTTCCTTCCGACACTTCCTTCCGACACTTCTTTCCAACACTTCCCTCCTTCCGACACTTCCTTCCTTACGACACTTCCTTCCTTCCCTCCTTTCCTTCCGACACTTACTTCTGGCACTTCCTTCCGACACTTCTTTCCGACAATTCCTTCCATCCGAAACTTACTTCCTTCCTTCCTACACGTCCTTCCTTCCTTCCTTCCTTCCTTCCTTCCTTCCTTCCTTCCTTCCGACACTTCGTTCCGACACTTCCTTCCGACACATCCTTCCAACACTTCCTTCCGACACTTCCTTCCATCCAACTCTTCCTTCCGACACTTCCTTCCGACACTTCCTTCCATCCAACTCTTCCTTCCGACACTTCCTTCCGACACTTCTTTCTGACACTTCCCTTCTTCCTTCCTTCCGACACTTCCTTCCTTCTGACACTTCCTTCCTTCCTTCCGACACTTCCTTCCTTCCTTCCTTCCTTCCTTCCTTCCTTCCTTCCTTCCTTCCTTCCTTCCTTCCTTCCTTCCTTCCTTCCTTCCTTCCTTCCTTCCTTCCTTCCTTCCTTCCCTTCCTTCCTTCCTTCCTTCCTTCCTTCCTTCCTTCCTTCCTTCCTTCCTTCCTTCCTTCCTTCCTTCCTTCCTTCCCTTCCTTCCGACACTTCCTTCCGATACTTCCTTCCATCCGACACTTCCTTCATTCCTTCCGACACTTCCTTCCTTCCTTCCTCCTTCCTTCCTTCCTTCCTTCCTTCCTTCCTTCCTTCCTTCCTTCCTTCCTTCCTTCCTTCCTTCCTTCCTTCCTTCCTTCCTTCCTTCCTTCCTTCCTTCCTTCCTTCCTTCCCTCCTTCCCTCCTTCCCTCCTTCCCTCCTTCCTTCCTTCCGACATTTCATTCCGACATATCCTTCCGACACTTCCTTCCTTCCGACAATTCCATCCTTCTGACACTTCCTTCCTTCCAACACTTCCTTTGGACACTTCCTTTCAACACTTCCTTCCGACACTTCCTTCCATCCGACATACCTTCCTTCCTTCCGATACTTCGTTCCGACACTTCCTTCCTTCCTTCCTTCCTTCCTTCCTTCCTTCCTTCCTTCCTTCCTTCCTTCCTTCCTTCCTTCCGACACTTCCTTCCGACACTTCCTTCCGACACTTCCTTCCGACACTTCTTTCCGACACTTCCTTCCTTCCTTCCTTCCTTCCTTCCTTCCTTCCTTCCTTCCTTCCTTCCTTCCGACACATCCTTACGACACTTCCTTCCGACACTTCCTTACGACACTTCCTTACGACACTTCCTTACGACACTTCCTTACGACACTTCCTTCCGACACTTCTTTCCAACACTTCCCTCCTTCCGACACTTCCTTCCTTCCGACACTTCCTTCCTTCCCTCCTTTCCTTCCGACACTTACTTCTGGCACTTCCTTCCGACACTTCTTTCCGACAATTCCTTCCATCCGAAACTTACTTCCTTCGTTCCTACACTTCCTTCCTTCCTTCCTTCCTTCCTTCCTTCCTTCCTTCCTTCCTTCCTTCCTTCCTTCCGACACTTCGTTCCGACACTTCCTTCCGACACATCCTTCCAACACTTCCTTCCGACACTTCCTTCCATCCAACTCTTCCTTCCGACACTTCCTTCCGACACTTCCTTCCATCCAACTCTTCCTTCCGACACTTCCTTCCGACACTTCCTTCTGACACTTCCCTTCTTCCTTCCTTCCGACACTTCCTTCTTTCTGACACTTCCTTCCTTCCGACACTTCCTTCCGACACTTCCTTCCTTCCTTCCTTCCTTCCGACACTTCTGTCCTTCCCTCCCTTCCTTCCGACACTTCCTTCTGACACTTCTTTCCGACACTTCCTTCCGACACTTCCTTCTTTCAAACACTTCCTTCCAACACGTCCTTCGTTCCTTCCGACATTACATTCCTTCTGAAACTAACTTCCTTCCGACACTTCCATCCTTCCTTCCGACACTTCCTTCCTTCCGACACTTCCTTCCTTCCTTCCTTCCTTCCTTCCTTCCTTCCTTCCTTCCTTCCTTCCTTCCTTCCTTCCTTCCCTCCCTCCTTCCTTCCTTCCTTCCTTCCCTTCCTTCCCTTCCTTCCGACACTTCCTTCCGAAATCTCCTTCCGACACTTCCTTCCGATACTTCCTTCCATCCGACACTTCCTTCATTACTTCCGACACTTCCTTCCTTCCTTCCCTCTTTCCTTCCTTCCTTCCTTCCTTCCTTCCTTCCTTCCTTCCTTCCTTCCTTCCTTCCTTCCTTCCTTCCTTCCTTCCCCTCCTTCCCTCCTTCCTTCCTTCCGACATTTCCTTCCGACGTATCCTTCCGACACTTCCTTCCTTCCGACAATTCCATCCTTCTGACACTTCCTTTCTTTCCAACACTTCCTTTGGACACTTCCTTTTGACACTTCCTTCCGACACTTCCTTCCGAAACTTCCTTCCGACACTTCCTTCCATCCGACATTCCTTCCTTCCTTCCGACACTTCGTTCCGACAATTCCTTCCATCCGAAACTTACTTCCTTCGTTCCTACACGTCCTTCCTTCCTTCCTTCCTTCCTTCCTTCCTTCCTTCCTTCCTTCCTTCCTTCCTTCCGACACTTCGTTCCGAAACTTCCTTCCGACACATCCTTCCAACACTTCCTTCCGACACTTCCTTCCATCCAACTCTTCCTTCTGACACTTCCTTCCGACACTTCCTTCCATCCAACTCTTCCTTCCGACACTTCCTTCCGACACTTCCTTCTGACACTTCCCTTCTTCCTTCCTTCCGACACTTCCTTCTTTCTGACACTTCCTTCCTTCCGACACTTCCTTCCGACACTTCCTTCCTTCCTTCCTTCCGACACTTCCGTCCTTCCCTTCCTTCCTTCCGACACTTCCTTCCATCCATCCTTCCTTCCTTCTTCCGACACTTCCTTCCGACACTTCCTTCTTCATCCAACACTACCTTCCTTCCGACACTAACTTCCTTCGGACAATTCCATCCTTACGACACTTCCTTCCTTCCTTCCTTCCTTCCTTCCTTCCTTCCTTCCTTCCTTCCTTCCTTCCGACACTTCCTTCCGACACTTCCTTCCGACACTTCCTTCCGACACTTCTTTCCGACACTTCCTTCCTTCCTTCCTTCCTTCCTTCCTTCCTTCCTTCCTTCCGACACTTCCTTACGACACTTCCTTCCGACACTTCCTTACGACACTTCCTTACGACACTTCCTTACGACACTTCCTTACGACACTTCCTTCCGACACTTCTTTCCAACACTTCCCTCCTTCCGACACTGCCTTCCTTCCGACACTTCCTTCCTTCCCTCCTTTCCTTCCGACACTTACTTCTGGCACTTCCTTCCGACACTTCTTTCCGACAATTCCTTCCATCCGAAACTTACTTCCTTCGTTCCTACACGTCCGTCCTTCCTTCCTTCCTTCCTTCCTTCCTTCCTTCCTTCCTTCCGACACTTCGTTCCGACACTTCCTTCCGACACATCCTTCCAACACTTCCTTCCGACACTTCCTTCCATCCAACTCTTCCTTCCGACACTTCCTTCCGACACTTCCTTCCATCCAACTCTTCCTTCCGACACTTCCTTCCGACACTTCCTTCTGACACTTCCCTTCTTCCTTCCTTCCGACACTTCCTTCTTTCTGACACTTCCTTCCTTCCGACACTTCCTTCCGACACTTCCTTCCTTCCTTCCTTCCGACACTTCTGTCCTTCCCTCCCTTCCTTCCGACACTTCCTTCTGACACTTCTTTCCGACACTTCCTTCCAACACTTCCTTCTTTCAAACACTTCCTTCCAACACGTCCTTCGTTCCTTCCGACATTACATTCCTTCTGAAACTAACTTCCTTCCGACACTTCCATCCTTCCTTCCGACACTTCCTTCCTTCCTTCCTTCCTTCCTTCCTTCCTTCCTTCCTTCCTTCCTTCCTTCCTTCCTTCCTTCCTTCCCTCCTTCCTTCCTTCCTTCCTTCCCTTCCTTCCCTTCCTTCCGACACTTCCTTCCGAAATCTCCTTCCGACACTTCCTTCCGATACTTCCTTCCATCCGACACTTCCTTCATTACTTCCGACACTTCCTTCCTTCCTTCCCTCTTTCCTTCCTTCCTTCCTTCCTTCCTTCCTTCCTTCCTTCCTTCCTTCCTTCCTTCCTTCCTTCCTTCCTTCCTTCCTTCCTTCCTTCCTTCCTTCCTTCCTTCCTTCCTTCCTTCCTTCCTTCCTTCCTTCCTTCCTTCCCTCCTTCCCTCCTTCCCTCCTTCCCTCCTTCCCTCCTTCCTTCCTTCCGACATTTCCTTCCGACGTATCCTTCCGACACTTCCTTCCTTCCGACAATTCCATCCTTCTGACACTTCCTTTCTTTCCAACACTTCCTTTGGACACTTCCTTCCGACACTTCCTTCCTTCCTTCCTTCCTTCCTTCCTTCCTTCCTTCCTTCCTTCCTTCCTTCCTTCCTTCCTTCCTTCCTTCCTTCCCTCCCTCCTTCCTTCCTTCCTTCCTTCCCTTCCTTCCCTTCCTTCCGACACTTCCTTCCGAAATCTCCTTCCGACACTTCCTTCCGATACTTCCTTCCATCCGACACTTCCTTCATTACTTCCGACACTTCCTTCCTTCCTTCCCTCTTTCCTTCCTTCCTTCCTTCCTTCCTTCCTTCCTTCCTTCCTTCCTTCCTTCCTTCCTTCCTTCCTTCCTTCCTTCCTTCCTTCCTTCCTTCCTTCCTTCCTTCCTTCCTTCCTTCCTTCCTTCCCTCCTTCCCTCCTTCCCTCCTTCCTTCCTTCCGACATTTCCTTCCGACGTATCCTTCCGACACTTCCTTCCTTCCTTCCGACAATTCCATCCTTCTGACACTTCCTTTCTTTCCAACACTTCCTTTGGACACTTCCTTTTGACACTTCCTTCCGACACTTCCTTCCGAAACTTCCTTCCGACACTTCCTTCCATCCGACATTCCTTCCTTCCTTCCGACACTTCGTTCCGACAATTCCTTCCATCCGAAACTTACTTCCTTCGTTCCTACACGTCCTTCCTTCCTTCCTTCCTTCCTTCCTTCCTTCCTTCCTTCCGACACTTCGTTCCGAAACTTCCTTCCGACACATCCTTCCAACACTTCCTTCCGACACTTCCTTCCATCCAACTCTTCCTTCCGACACTTCCTTCCGACACTTCCTTCCATCCAACTCTTCCTTCCGACACTTCCTTCCGACACTTCCTTCTGACACTTCCCTTCTTCCTTCCTTCCGACACTTCCTTCTTTCTGACACTTCCTTCCTTCCGACACTTCCTTCCGACACTTCCTTCCTTCCTTCCTTCCGACACTTCCGTCCTTCCCTTCCTTCCTTCCGACACTTCCTTCCATCCATCCTTCCTTCCTTCTTCCGACACTTCCTTCCGACACTTCCTTCCTTCATCCAACACTACCTTCCTTCCGACACTAACTTCCTTCGGACAATTCCATCCTTACGACAGTTCCTTCCTTCCTTCCTTCCTTCCTTCCTTCCTTCCTTCCTTCCTTCCGACACTTCCTTCCGACACTTCCTTCCGACACTTCCTTCCGACACTTCTTTCCGACACTTCCTTCCTTCCTTCCTTCCTTCCTTCCTTCCTTCCTTCCTTCCTTCCTTCCGACACTTCCTTACGACACTTCCTTACGACACTTCCTTACGACACTTCCTTACGACACTTCCTTCCGACACTTCTTTCCAACACTTCCCTCCTTCCGACACTGCCTTCCTTCCGACACTTCCTTCCTTCCCTCCTTTCCTTCCGACACTTACTTCTGGCACTTCCTTCCGACACTTCTTTCCGACAATTCCTTCCATCCGAAACTTACTTCCTTCGTTCCTACACGTCCTTCCTTCCTTCCTTCCTTCCTTCCTTCCTTCCTTCCTTCCGACACTTCGTTCCGACACTTCCTTCCGACACATCCTTCCAACACTTCCTTCCGACACTTCCTTCCATCCACCTCTTCCTTCCGACACTTCCTTCCGACACTTCCTTCCATCCAACTCTTCCTTCCGACACTTCCTTCCGACACTTCCTTCTGACACTTCCCTTCTTCCTTCCTTCCGACACTTCCTTCTTTCTGACACTTCCTTCCTTCCGACACTTCCTTCCGACACTTCCTTCCTTCCTTCCTTCCGACACTTCTGTCCTTCCCTCCCTTCCTTCCGACACTTCCTTCTGACACTTCTTTCCGACACTTCCTTCCAACACTTCCTTCTTTCAAACACTTCCTTCCAACACGTCCTTCGTTCCTTCCGACATTACATTCCTTCTGAAACTAACTTCCTTCCGACACTTCCATCCTTCCTTCCGACACTTCCTTCCTTCCGACACTTCCTTCCTTCCTTCCTTCCTTCCTTCCTTCCTTCCTTCCTTCCTTCCTTCCTTCCTTCCTTCCTTCCTTCCTTCCTTCCTTCCTTCCTTCCTTCCCTCCTTCCTTCCTTCCTTCCTTCCCTTCCTTCCCTTCCTTCCGACACTTCCTTCCGAAATCTCCTTCCGACACTTCCTTCCGATACTTCCTTCCATCCGACACTTCCTTCATTACTTCCGACACTTCCTTCCTTCCTTCCCTCTTTCCTTCCTTCCTTCCTTCCTTCCTTCCTTCCTTCCTTCCTTCCTTCCTTCCTTCCTTCCTTCCTTCCTTCCTTCCTTCCTTCCTTCCTTCCCTCCTTCCCTCCTTCCCTCCTTCCCTCCTTCCCTCCTTCCTTCCTTCCGACATTTCCTTCCGACGTATCCTTCCGACACTTCCTTCCTTCCGACAATTCCATCCTTCTGACACTTCCTTTCTTTCCAACACTTCCTTTGGACACTTCCTTTGGACACTTCCTTCCGACACTTCCTTCCGAAACTTCCTTCCGACACTTCCTTCCATCCGACATTCCTTCCTTCCTTCCGACACTTCGTTCCGACAATTCCTTCCATCCGAAACTTACTTCCTTCGTTCCTACACGTCCTTCCTTCCTTCCTTCCTTCCTTCCTTCCGACACTTCGTTCCGAAACTTCCTTCCGACACATCCTTCCAACACTTCCTTCCGACACTTCCTTCCATCCAACTCTTCCTTCCGACACTTCCTTCCGACACTTCCTTCCATCCAACTCTTCCTTCCGACACTTCCTTCCGACACTTCCTTCTGACACTTCCCTTCTTCCTTCCTTCCGACACTTCCTTCTTTCTGACACTTCCTTCCTTCCGACACTTCCTTCCGACACTTCCTTCCTTCCTTCCTTCCGACACTTCCGTCCTTCCCTCCCTTCCTTCCGACACTTCCTTCTGACACTTCTTTCCGACACTTCCTTCCGACACTTCCTTCTTTCAAACACTTCCTTCCAACACGTCCTTCGTTCCTTCCGACATTACATTCCTTCTGAAACTAACTTCCTTCCGACACTTCCATCCTTCCTTTCAACACTTCCTTCCTTCCGACACTTCCTTCCTTCCTTCCTTCCTTCCTTCCTTCCTTCCTTCCTTCCTTCCTTCCTTCCTTCCTTCCTTCCTTCCTTCCTTCCTTCCCTTCCTTCCCTTTTTTCCGACACTTCCTTCCGAAATCTCCTTCCGACTCTTCCTTCCGATACTTCCTTCCATCCGACACTTCCTTCATTCCTTCCGACACTTCCTTCCTTCCTTCCCTCTTTCCTTCCTTCCTCCCTTCCTTCCTTCCTTCCTTCCTTCCTTCCTTCCTTCCTTCCTTCCTTCCTTCCTTCCTTCCTTCCTTCCTTCCTTCCTTCCTTCCTTCCCTCCTTCCCTCCTTCCCTCCTTCCCTCCTTCCTTCCTTCCGACATTTCCTTCCGACGTATCCTTCCGACACTTCCTTCCTTCCGACAATTCCATCCTTCTGACACTTCCTTTCTTTCCAACACTTCCTTTGGACACTTCCTTTGGACACTTCCTTCCGACACTTCCTTCCGAAACTTCCTTCCGACACTTCCTTCCATCCAACATTCCTTCCTTCCTTCCGACACTTCGTTCCGACACTTCCTTCCTTCCTTCCTTCCTTCCTTCCTTCCTTCCTTCCTTCCGACACTTCATTCTGACACTTCCATCCGACACTTCCTTCCTTCCGACACTTCCTTCCATCTATCCTTCCTTCCTTCTTCCGACACTTCCTTCCGACACTTCCTTCCGACACTTCCAACCGACACTTCCTTCCTCCCTCCCTTCCTTCCTTCCTTCCTTCCTTCCTTCCTTCCTTCCTTCCTTCCTTCCTTCCTTCCTTCCCTCCTTCCCTCCTTCCCTCCTTCCCTCCTTCCTTCCTTCCGACATTTCCTTCCGACGTATCCTTCCGACACTTCCTTCCTTCCGACAATTCCATCCTTCTGACACTTCCTTCCTTCCAACACTTCCTTTGGACACTTCCTTCCGACACTTCCTTCCGAAACTTCCTTCCGAAACTTCCTTCCGACACTTCCTTCCATCCGACATTCCTTCCTTCCTTCCGACACTTCGTTCCGACAATTCCTTCCTTCCTTCCTTCCTTCCTTCCTTCCTTCCTTCCTTCCGACACTTCATTCTGACACTTCCATCCGACACTTCGTTCCTTCCGACACTTCCTTCCATCCATCATTCCTTCCTTCTTCCGACACTTCCTTCCGACACTTCCTTCCGACACTTCCATCCGACACTTCCTTCCTTCCTTCCTTCCTTCCTTCCTTCCTTCCTTCCTTCCTTCCTTCCTTCCTTCCTTCCTTCCTTCCTTCCTCCCTCCCTTCCTCCCTTCCGACACTTCCTTCCGGCACTTCCTTCCGACACTTCCTTCCGACACTTCTTTCCGACTCTTCCCTCCTTCCGACACTTCCTTCCTTCCGACACTTCCTTCCTTCCCTCCTTTCCATCCGACACTTACTTCAGGCACTTCCTTCCGACACTTCTTTCCGACAATTCCTTACATCCGAAACTTACTTCCTTCCTTCCTACACGTCCTTCCTTCCTTCCTTCCTTCCTTCCTTCCTTCCTTCCTTCCTTCCTTCCGACACTTCGTTCTGACACTTCCTTCCGACACCTCTTTTCAACACTTCCTTCCGACACTTCCTTCCATCCAACTCTTCCTTCCGACACTTCGTTCTGACACTTCCTTCTGACACTTCCCTCCTTCCTTCCTTCCGACCCTTCCTTCCGACACTTCCTTCCGACACTTCCTTCCTACACTTCCTTCCTTCCGACACTTCCTTCCTTCCTTCCTTCCTTCCTTCCTTCCTTCCTTCCTTCCTTCCTTCCTTCCTTCCGACTCTTCCGACACTTCCGTCCTTCCCTCCCTTCCTTCCGACACTTCCTTCCGGCACTTCCTTCCGACACTTCCTTCCGACACTTCCTTCCATCCAACACTTCCTTCCCTCCTTTCTACACGTCCTTCCTTCCTTCCTTCTTTCCTTCCTTCCTTCCTTCCTTCATTCCATCCTTCCGACACTTCCTTCCGACACTTCCTTCCGACACTTCTTTCCGAAACTTTCTTCCGACAGCTCCTTTCGACACATCCTTCCGACACTTCCTTCCTTCCAACACATCCTTCCGACACTTCCTTCCGACAGTTCCTTCCTTCCTTCCTTCCTTCCTTCCTTCCTTCCTTCCTTCCTTCCGACACTTCCTTCCGACACTTCCTTCCGACACTTCCTTCCGACACTTCCTTTCGACACTTCCTTCCGACACTTCTTTCCGACACTTCCCTCCTTCCGACACTTCCTTCCTTCCGACACTTCCTTCCTTCCTTCCTTTCCTTTCGACACTTCCTTCCGACTCTTCCTTCCGACACTTCCTTCCTTCCGACACTTCCTTCCGACAATTCCTTCCTTCCTTCCTTCCGACACTTCCTTCCTTCCAACACTTCCTACCGACACTTCCTTCCGACACTTCCTTCTTTCCTTCCTTCCGACACTTCCTTCAGACACTTCCTTCTGACACTTCCCTTCTTCCTTCCTTCCGACACTTCCTTCCTTCCGACACTTCCTTCCTTCCTTCCGACACTTCCTTCCTTCCGACACTTCCTTCTTTCAGACACTTCCTTCCGACACTTCATTCCTTCATCCAACACTACCTTCCTTCCGACACTTCCTTCCATCCGACATTCCTTCCTTCCTTCCGACACTTCGTTCCGACACTTCCTTCCTTCCTTCCTTCCTTCCTTCCTTCCGACACTTCATTCTGACACTTCCATCCGACACTTCGTTCCTTCCGACACTTCCTTCCATCCATCCTTCCTTCCTTCTTCCGACACTTCCTTCTGACACTTCCTTCCGACACTTCCATCCGACACTTCCTTCCTTCCTTCTTTCCTTCCTTCCTTCCTTCCTTCCTTCCTTCCTTCCTTCCTTCCTTCCTTCCTTCCTTCCTTCCTTCCTTCCTTCCTTCCTTCCTTCCTTCCTCCCTTCCGACACTTCCTTCCGGCACTTCCTTCCGACACTTCCTTCCGACACTTCTTTCCGACTCTTCCCTCCTTCCGACACTTCCTTCCGTCCGACACTTCCTTCCTTCCCTCCTTTCCATCCGACACTTACTTCAGGCACTTCCTTCTGACACTTCTTTCCGACAATTCCTTACATCCGAAACTTACTTCCTTCCTTCCTTCCTTCCTTCCTTCCTTCCTTCCTTCCTTCCTTCCTTCCTTCCTTCCTTCCTTCCTTCCAACACTCCCTTCCGACAGCTCTTTTCAACACTTCCTTCCGACACTTCCTTCCATCCAACTCTTCCTTCCGACACTTCGTTCTGACACTTCCTTCTGACACTTCCCTCCTTCCTTCCTTCCGACCCTTCCTTCCGACACTTCCTTCCGACACTTCCTTCCTACACTTCCTTCCTTCCGACACTTCCTTCCTTCCTTCCTTCCTTCCTTCCTTCCTTCCTTCCTTCCTTCCGACTCTTCCGTCCTTCCCTCCCTTCCTTCCGACACTTCCTTCCGGCACTTCCTTCCGACACTTCCTTCCGACACTTCCTTCCATCCAACACTTCCTTCCCTCCTTTCTACACGTCCTTCCTTCCTTCCTTCCTTCCTTCCTTCCTTCCTTCCTTCCTTCCTTCATTCCATCCTTCCCACACTTCCTTCCGACACTTCCTTCCGACACTTCTTTCCGAAACTTTCTTCCGACAGCTCCTTTCGACACATCCTTCCGACACTTCCTTCCTTCCAACACATCCTTCCGACACTTCCTTCCGACAGTTCCTTCCTTCCTTCCTACCTTCATTCCTTCCTTCCGACACTTCCTTCCGACACTTCCTTCCTTCCTTCCTTCCTTCCTTCCTTCCTTCCTTCCTTCCTTCCTTCCTTCCTTCCTTCCTTCCGACACTTCCTTCCGACACTTTCTTCCGACACTTCCTTCCGACACTTCCTTCCGACACTTCCTTCCTTCCAACACTTCCTACCGACACTTCCTTCCGACACTTCCTTCCTTCCTTCCTTCCGACACTTCCTTCAGACACTTCCTTCTGACACTTCCCTTCTTCCTTCCTTCCGACACTTCCTTCCTTCCGACACTTCCTTCCTTCCTTCCGACACTTCCTTCCTTCCGACACTTCCTTCTTTCAGACACTTCCTTCCGACACTTCCTTCCTTCATCCAACACTACTTTCCTTCCGACACTTCCTTCCATCCGACATTCCTTCCTTCCTTCCGACACTTCGTTCCGACACTTCCTTCCTTCCTTCCTTCCTTCCTTCCTTCCTTCCTTCCTTCCGACACTTCATTCTGACACTTCCATCCGACACTTCGTTCCTTCCGACACTTCCTTCCGACACTTCCTTCCTTCCTTCTTCCGACACTTCCTTCCGACACTTTCTTCCGACACTTCCATCCGACACTTCCTTCCTTCCTTCCTTCCTTCCTTCCTTCCTTCCTTCCTTCCTTCCTTCCTTCCTTCCTTCCTTCCTTCCTTCCTTCCTTCCTTCCTCCCTTCCGACACTTCCTTCCGGCACTTCCTTCCGACACTTCCTTCCGACACTTCTTTCCGACTCTTCCCTCCTTCCGACACTTCCTTCCTTCCGACACTTCCTTTCTTCCCTCCTTTCCATCCGACACTTACTTCAGGCACTTCCTTCCGACACTCTTTTCCGACAATTCCTTACATCCGAAACTTACTTCCTTCCTTCCTACACGTCCTTCCTTCCTTCCTTCCTTCCTTCCTTTCTTCCTTCCTTCCTTCCGACACTTCGTTCCGACACTTCCTTCCGACACCTCTTTTCAGCACTTCCTTCCGACACTTCCTTCCATCCAACTCTTCCTTCCGACACTTCGTTCTGACACTTCCTTCTGACACTTCCCTCCTTCCTTCCTTCCGACCCTTCCTTCCGACACTTCCTTCCGACACTTCCTTCCTACACTTCCTTTTTTCCGACACTTCCTTCCTACCTTCCTTCCTTCCTTCCTTCCTTCCTTCCTTCCTTCCTTCCTTCCGACTCTTCCGACACTTCCGTCCTTCCCTCCCTTCCTTCCGACACTTCCTTCCGGCACTTCCTTCCGACACTTCCTTCCGACACTTCCTTCCATCCAACACTTCCTTCCCTCCTTTCTACACGTCCTTCCTTCCTTCCTTCCTTCCTTCCTTCCTTCCTTCCTTCCTTCATTCCATCCTTCCGACACTTCCTTCCGACACTTCCTTCCGACACTTCTTTCCGAAACTTTCTTCCGACAGCTCCTTTCGACACATCCTTCCGACACTTCCTTCCTTCCAACACATCCTTCCGACACTTCCTTCCGACAGTTCCTTCCTTCCTTCCTACCTTCATTCCTTCCTTCCGACACTTCCTTCCGACACATCCTTCCTTCCTTCCTTCCTTCCTTCCTTCCTTCCTTCCTTCCGACACTTCCTTACGACACTTCCTTACGACACTTCCTTCCGACACTTCCTTCCGACACTTCCTTACGACACTTACTTCCGACACTTCTTTCCGACACTTCCCTCCTTCCGACACTTCCTTCCTTCCGACACTTCCTTCCTTCCCTCCTTTCCTTCCGACACTTCCTTCCGACACTTCCTTCCGACACTTCCTTCCTTCCGACACTTCCTTCCGACAATTCCTTCCTTCCTTCCTTCCGACACTTCCTTCCTTCCAACACTTCCTACCGACACTTCCTTCTGACACTTCCCTTCTTCCTTCCTTCCGACACTTCCTTCCTTCCGACAATTCCTTCCTTCATTCCTTCCTTCCGACACTTCCTTCCTTGCAACACTTCCTACCGACACTTCCTTCCGACACTTCCTTCTTTCCTTCCTTCCGACACTTCCTTCCTTCCGACACTTCCTTCCTTCCTTCCTTCCTTCCGACACTTCCTTCTTTCAGACACTTCCTTCCGACACTTCCTTCCTTCATCCAACACTACCTTCCTTCCGACACTAACTTCCTTCGGACAATTCCATCCTTACGACACTTCTTTCCTTCCTTCCTTCCTTCCTTCCTTCCTTCCTTCCTTCCTTCCTTCCTTCCTTCCTTCCTTCCTTCCTTCCTTCCTTCCTTCCTTCCTTCCTTCCTTCCGACACATCCTTCCGACACTTCCTTCCTACCAACACATCCTTCCGACACTTCCTTACGACAGTTCCTTCCTTCCTTCCTTCCTACCTTCCTTCCTTCCTTTCTTCCGACACTTCCTTCCGACACTTCCTTCCTTCCTTCCTTCCTTCCTTCCTTCCTTCCTTCCTTCCTTCCTTCCTTCCTTCCTTCCTTCCTTCCTTCCTTCCTTCTTTCCTTCCTTCCTTCCGACACTTCGTTCCGACACTTCCTTCCGACACCTCTTTTCAACACTTCCTTCCGACACTTCCTTCATTCCAACTCTTCCTTCCGACACTTCGTTCTGACACTTCCTTCTTACACTTCCCTCCTTCCTTCCTTCCGACCCTTCCTTCCGACACTTCCTTCCGACACTTCCTTCCTACACTTCCTTTTTTCCGACACTTCCTTCCTTCCTTCCTTCCTTCCTTCCTTCCTTCCTTCCTTCCTTCCTTCCTTCCTTCCTTCCGACTCTTCCGACACTTCCGTCCTTCCCTCCCTTCCTTCCGACACTTCCTTCCGGCACTTCCTTCCGACACTTCCTTCCGACACTTCCTTCCATCCAACACTTCCTTCCCTCCTTTCTACACGTCCTTCCTTCCTTCCTTCCTTCCTTCCTTCCTTCCTTCCTTCCTTCCTTCCTTCCTTCATTCCATCCTTCCGACACTTCCTTCCGACACTTCCTTCCGACACTTCTTTCCGAAACTTTCTTCCGACAGCTCCTTTCGACACATCCTTCCGACACTTCCTTCCTTCCAACACATCCTTCCGACACTTCCTTCCGACAGTTCCTTCCTTCCTTCCTACCTTCATTCCTTCCTTCCGACACTTCCTTCCGACACATCCTTCCTTCCTTCCTTCCTTCCTTCCTTCCTTCCTTCCTTCCTTCCTTCCGACACTTCCTTACGACACTTCCTTACGACACTTACTTCCGACACTTCTTTCCGACACTTCCCTCCTTCCGACACTTCCTTCCTTCCGACACTTCCTTCCTTCCCTCCTTTCCTTCCGACACTTCCTTCCGACACTTCCTTCCGACACTTCCTTCCTTCCGACACTTCCTTCCGACAATTCCTTCCTTCCTTCCTTCCGACACTTCCTTCCTTCCAACACTTCCTACCGACACTTCCTTCTGACACTTCCCTTCTTCCTTCCTTCCGACACTTCCTTCCTTCCGACACTTCCTTCCTTCCTTCCTTCCTTCCGACACTTCCTTCTTTCAGACGCTTCCTTCCGACACTTCCTTCCTTCATCCAACACTACCTTCCTTCCGACACTAACTTCCTTCGGACAATTCCATCCTTACGACACTTCTTTCCTTCCTTCCTTCCTTCCTTCCTTCCTTCCTTCCTTCCTTCCTTCCTTCCTTCCTTCCTTCCTTCCGACACATCCTTCCGACACTTCCTTCCTACCAACACATCCTTCCGACACTTCCTTACGACAGTTCCTTCCTTCCTTCCTACCTTCCTTCCTTCCTTTCTTCCGACACTTCCTTCCGACACTTCCTTCCTTCCTTCCTTCCTTCCTTCCTTCCTTCCTTCCTTCCTTCCTTCCGACACTTCCTTCCGACACTTCCTTTCGACACTTCCTTCCGACACTTCTTTCCGACACTTCCCTCCTTCCGACACTTCCTTCCTTCCGACACTTCCTTCCTTCGCTCCTTTCCTTTCGACACTTCCTTCCGACACTTCCTTCCTTCCGACACTTCCTTCCTTCCGACACTTCCTTCCGACAACTCCTTCCTTCCTTCCTTCCGACACTTCCTTCCTTCCGACACTTCCTTTCGACACATCCTTCCGACACTTCCTTCCTTCCAACACATCCTTCCGACACTTCCTTCCGACAGTTCCTTCCTTCCTTCCTACCTTCATTCCTTCCTTCCGACAGTTCCTTCCGACACATCCTTCCTTCCTTCCTTCCTTCCTTCCTTCCTTCCTTCCTTCCGACACTTCCTTACGACACTTCCTTCCGACACTTCCTTCCGACACTTCCTTCCGACACTTCCTTACGACACTTACTTCCGACACTTCTTTCCGACACTTCCTTCCTTCCGACACTTCCTTCCTTCCCTCCTTTCCTTCCGACACTTCCTTCCGACACTTCCTTCCGACACTTCCTTCCTTCCGACACTTCCTTCCGACAATTCCTTCCTTCCTTCCTTCCGACACTTCCTTCCTTCCAACACTTCCTACCGACACTTCCTTCTGACACTTCCCTTCTTCCTTCCTTCCGACACTTCCTTCCTTCCGACACTTCCTTCCTTCCTTCCTTCCTTCCGACACTTCCTTCTTTCAGACACTTCCTTCCAACACTTCCTTCCTTCATCCAACACTACCTTCCTTCCGACACTAACTTCCTTCGGACAATTCCATCCTTACGACACTTCTTTCCTTCCTTCCTTCCTTCCTTCCTTCCTTCCTTCCTTCCTTCCTTCCTTCCGACACATCCTTCCGACACTTCCTTCCTACCAACACATCCTTCCGACACTTCCTTACGACAGTTCCTTCCTTCCTTCCTACCTTCCTTCCTTCCTTTCTTCCGACACTTCCTTCCGACACTTCCTTCCTTCCTTCCTTCCTTCCTTCCTTCCTTCCTTCCTTCCTTCCTTCCGACACTTCGTTCCGACACTTCCTTCCGACACCTCTTTTCAACACTTCCTTCCGACACTTCCTTCCATCCAACTCTTCCTTCCGACACTTCGTTCTGACACTTCCTTCTGACACTTCCCTCCTTCCTTCCTTCCGACCCTTCCTTCCGACACTTCCTTCCGACACTTCCTTCCTACACTTCCTTTTTTCCGACACTTCCTTCCTTCCTTCCTTCCTTCCTTCCTTCCTTCCTTCCTTCCTTCCTTCCTTCCTTCCTTCCTTCCTTCCTTCCGACTCTTCCGACACTTCCGTCCTTCCCTCCCTTCCTTCCGACACTTCCTTCCGGCACTTCCTTCCGACACTTCCTTCCGACACTTCCTTCCATCCAACACTTCCTTCCCTCCTTTCTACACGTCCTTCCTTCCTTCCTTCCTTCCTTCCTTCCTTCCTTCCTTCCTTCATTCCATCCTTCCGACACTTCCTTCCGACACTTCCTTCCGACACTTCTTTCCGAAACTTTCTTCCGACAGCTCCTTTCGACACATCCTTCCGACACTTCCTTCCTTCCAACACATCCTTCCGACACTTCCTTCCGACAGTTCCTTCCTTCCTTCCTACCTTCATTCCTTCCTTCCGACACTTCCTTCCGACACATCCTTCCTTCCTTCCTTCCTTCCTTCCTTCCTTCCTTCCTTCCTTCCTTCCTTCCTTCCTTCCTTCCTTCCTTCCTTCCTTCCTTCCTTCCTTCCGCCACTTCGTTCCGACACTTCCTTCCGACACCTCTTTTCAAAACTTCCTTCCGACACTTCCTTCCATCCAACTCTTCCTTCCGACACTTCCTTCCTTCCGACACTTCCTTCCATCCTTCCTTCCTTCCTTCATTCCTTCCTTCCTTCCGACACTTCCTTATGACACTTCCTTCCGACAATTCTATCCGACTATTCCATCCTTCCTTCCGACACTTCCTTCCTTCTTACACTTCCTTCCTTCCTTCCTTCCTTCCTTCCTTCCTTCCTTCCTTCCTTCCTTCCTTCCTTCCTTCCTTCCTTCCGTCCGACACTTCCTTCCTCCTTCCAACACTTCCTACCGACACTTCCTTCCGACACTTCCTTCCGACACTTCCTTCTGACTCTTCCTTCCTTCCGACACTTCCTTCCTTCTGACACTTCCCTCCTTCCTTCTGACACTTCTTTCCTTACTTCCTTCTGACACGTCCTTCCTACCTTCCGTCCTTCCTTTCTTCCTTGCTTCCTTCCTTCCCTTCCTTCCGACACTACCTTCCTTCCGAAACTAACTTCCTTCCGACACTTCCATCCTTCCTTCCGACACTTCCTGCCGACACTTCCTTCCTTCCTTCTGACACTTCCTTCCTACCTTCCTTCCTTCCTTTCTTCCTTGCTTCCTTCCTTCTCTTCCTTCAGACACTTCCTTCCGAAAGCTCCTTCCGACACTTCCTTCCTTCCGACATTTCCTTCCTTCCGTCACTTCCTTCCGACACTTCCTTCCAACACTTCCTTCCGACACTTCCTTCTGACACTTCCTTCCGACACTTCCTTCTGACACTTCCCTCCTTCCTTCCTTCCGACACTTCCTTCCTTCCGACGCTTCCTTCCGACACTTCCTTCCTTCCTTCCGACACTTTCTTCCGACACTTCCGACACTTCCGACACTTCCGTCCTTCCCTCCCTTCCTTCCGACACTTACTTCTGGCACTTCCTTCCGACACTTCTTTCCGACAATTCCTTCCATCCGAAACTTCCTTCCTTCCTTCCTACACGTCCTTCCTTCCTTCCTTCCTTCCTTCCTTCCTTCCGACACTTCGTTCCGACACTTCCTTCCGACACCTCTTTTCAAAACTTCCTTCCGACACTTCCTTCCATCCAACTCTTCCTTCCGACACTTCCTTCCTTCCGACACTTCCTTCCATCCTTCCTTCCTTCCTTCCTTCATTCCTTCCTTCCTTCCGTCACTTCCTTATGACACTTCCTTCCGACAATTCTATCCGACAATTCCATCCTTCCTTCCGACACTTCCTTCCTTCTTACCCTTCCTTCCTTCCTTCCTTCCTTCCTTCCTTCCTTCCTTCCGACACTTCCTTCCTTCCGACACTTCCTTCCGACACTTCCTTCCTTCCTTCCAACACTTCCTTCCGACACTTCCTTCCGACACTTCCTTCCGACACTTCCTCCCGACTCTTCCTTCCTTCCGACACTTCCTTCCTTCTGACACTTCCCTCCTTCCTTCTGACACTTCTTTCCTTCCTTCCTTCTGACACTTCCTTCCTACCTTCCGTCCTTCCTTTCTTCCTTGCTTCCTTCCTTCCCTTCCTCCGACACTATCTTCCTTCCGAAACTAACTTCCTTCCGACACTTCCATCCTTCCTTCCGACACTTCCTGCCGACACTTCCTTCCTTCCTTCTGACACTTCCTTCCTACCTTCCTTCCTCCCTTTCTTCCTTGCTTCCTTCCTTCCCTTCCTTCCGACACTTCCTTCCGAAAGCTCCTTCCGACACTTCCTTTCTTCATTCCTTCCCTCATTCCTTTCTTTCCTTCCTTCCGACACATCCCTCTGACACTTCCTTCCTTCCTTCCTTCCTTCCTTCCTTCCTTCCTTCCTTCCTTCCTTCCTTCCTTCCTTCCTTCCTTCCTTCCTTCCTTCCTTCCTTCTTTCCGACACTTCCTTCCTTCCTTCCTTCTTTCCGACACTTCCTTCCGAAAGCTCCTTCCGACACTTCCACTTCCTTCCTTCCGACATTTCCTTCCTTCCGACACTTCCTTCCGACACTTCCTTCCAACACTTCCTTCTGACACTTCCTTCCGACACTTCCTTCCGACACTTCCTTCTGACACTTCCCTCCTTCCTTCCTTCCGACACTTCCTTCCTTCCGACGCTTCCTTCCGACACTTCCTTCCTTCCTTCCGACACTTCCTTTCGACACTTCCTTCCTTCCTTCCGACACTTCCTTCCTTCGGACACTTCCTTCCTTCCTTCCTTCCGACATTTCCGACACTTCCGACACTTCCGACACTTCCGTCCTTCCCTCCCTTCCTTCCGACACTTCCTTCCGGCACTTCCTTCCGACACTTCCTTCCGACACTTCCTTCCATCCAACACTTCCTTCCTTACATACTACACGTCCTTCCTCCCTTCCGACCCTTCCTTCCTTCCTTCCTTCCTTCCTTCCTTCCTTCCGACACTTCCTTCTGACACTTCTTTCCGACACTTCCTTCCGACACTTCCTTCTTTCAAACACTTCCTACCAACACTTCCTTCGTTCCTTCCGACATTACGTTCCTTCTGAAAATAACTTCATTCCGACACTTCCATCCACGCTTCCGACACTTCCTTACGACACTTCCTTCCTTCCGACACTTCCATCCGACACTTGCTTCCTTCCTTCCTTCCTTCCTTCCTTCCTTCCTTCCTTCCTTCCTTCCGACACTTCCTTCCGAAAGCTCCTTCCGACACTTCCTTCCGATACTTCCTTCCATCCGACACTTCCTTCATTCCTTCCGACACTTCATTCCGACACTTCCTTCCGACACTTCCTTCCGACACTTCCTTTCGACACTTCCTTCCTTCCTTCCTTCCTTCCTTCCTTCCTTCCGACATTTGCTTCCGACGTATCCTTCCGACACTTCCTTCCCTCCGACAATTCCTTCCTTCTGACACTTCCTTCCTTCCAACACATCCTTTTGACACTTCCTTTTGACACTTCCTCTTGACACTTCCTTCCCTCCCTTCCTTCCGACACTTCCTTCCGACACTTCCTTCCGAAACTTCCTTCCGACATTTCCTTCCGACACTTCCTTCCATCCGACATTCATTCCTTCCTTCCGATTCTTCGTTCCGACCATTCCTTCCTTCCTTCCTTCCTTCCTTCCTTCCTTCCTTCCTTCCTTCCTTCCGACATTTCCTTCCTTCCGACACTTCCTTCCTTCCTTCCTTCGGGCATTACTGGTGAGATTCCGGATGACTGGAAGCTGGCCAATGTGATACCTATTCACAAAAAGGGCGCAAAGGATGACCCTGGCAATTATAGACCAGTCAGTCTGACATCTATACCTGGCAAAATAATGGAATACCCTTTGCTGGGTTCAAAACTGGCTGGATGGCCGGGCCCAAAGAGTGCTGGTGAATGGTGTCACATCTAGCTGGCGACCAGTCACAAGTGGTGTCCCTCAGGGTTCTGTGTTGGGACCAGTTTTGTTCAATATTTTTATTGACGATATGGATGAGGGCTTAGAGTCTTTTATTAGTAGTTTCGCTGATGATACCAAATTGGGTATGAGTTTAGATCAACTAGAGGGGTGTAGGGCTCTCCAGAGAGACTTGGAACGGCTGGACAAATGGACAGAATCAAATGGGATGAACTTCAATAAGTCCAAGTGCCGAGTATTGCACTTCGGCCATAATAATCCCCTGTACCGATACAAGCTGGGGATGGAGTGGCTGGATAGTGCCCAGGTGGAAAGGGACCTGGGGGTGCTGGTTGACAGTCGATTGAATATGAGCCAGCAATGTGCCCAGGTAGCCAAGAGGGCCAATGCCATCCTGGCCAGTATCAGAAATGGTATGGCCAGCAGGAACAGAGTGGTCATTCTTCCCCTGTACTCGGCACTGGTGAGGCCTCACTTGGAGTACTGTATCCAGTTCTGGGCCCCTCACTTTAAGAGGGACGTTGAGTTACTTGAGCGTGTCCAGAGGAGAGCAACGAAACTAATAAGGGGCTTGGAACACAAGCCATATGAAGAGCGACTGAGGGAGCTGGGGTTGTTCAGCCTGGAGAAAAGGAGACTAAGGGGTGACCTCATCACTCTCTACAACTTCCTGAAGGGTGGCTGTAGTGAGCTGGGGGTCGGCCTCTTTCTCCGGGCGACAACGGATAGAACAAGAGGACACAGTCTCAAGTTGCGTCAAGCTAGAGGTAAGTTAGAAGTAAGAAGGAAATACTTCACAGAAAGAGTGGTCAGAAACTGGAATCATTTACCCAGTGAGGTGGTAGAGGCATCATCCCTTGAAGAATTTAAAAAAAGACTGGATGTGGCACTTGCTGCCATGATCTAGCTGAACAGTTAGAACATCAGCTGGACTAGATGATCTTATAGGTCTCTTCCAGTCTTGAAAATTCTGTGATTCTGTGATTCTGTGATTTCCTTCCGACACTTCCTTCCGACACCTCCTTCCGACATTTCCTTCCTTCCTTCCGACACTTCCTTCCTTCCGACACTTCCTTCCGACACTTCCGTCTGACACTTCCTTCCGACACTTCCTTCCTTCCTTCCGACACTTCCTTCCGTCACCTTATTCCGACACTTCCTTCCGACAATTCCTTCCTTCCTTCCTTCCTTCCTTCCTTCCTTCCTTCCTTCCTTCCTTCCTTCCTTCCGACACTTCCATCCTTCCTTCCTTCCTTTTTTCCTTCCTTCCGACACTTCCTTCATTCCTTCCTTCTGACACTTCCTTCCGACACTTCCTTCCGACACTTCCTTCCTTCCGACACTTCCTTCCTTCCGACACTTCCTTCCGTCCTTCCGACACTTCCGACACTTCCTTCTTTCAGACACTTCCTTCCTTCCTTCCTTCCTTCCTTCCTTCCTTCCTTCCTTCCTTCCTTCCTTCCTTCCTTCCGACACTTTCTTCCGACACTTCCTTCCGACAATTCCTTCCTTCCTTCCTTCCTTCCTTCCTTCCTTCCTTCCTTCCGACACTTCCTTCCTTCCTTCCGACACTTCCTTCCTTCCTTCATTCTTTCCTTCCTTCCTTCCATCCTTCCTTCCAACACTTCCGTCTTACACTTCCTTCCTTCCTTCCGACACTTCCTTACTTCCTTACTTCCGACACTTCCTTCCTTCCGAAACTTCCTTCCTTCCCACCCTTCCTTCCTTCCTTCCAACACTTCCTTCCTTCTGACACTTCCTTCCTTCCTTCGTTCGGGCATTTCCTTCCGACACTTCCTTACGACACCTCCTTCCGACACTTTCTTCCTTCCTTCTGACACTTCCTTCCTTCCAAAACTTCCTTCCTTCCTTCCAACACTTCCGTCCGACACTTCTTTGCGACATTTCCTTCCTTCCTTCCAAGACTCTCATTCCTTCCTTCTGACACTTCCTTCCTTCCTTCCGTCCTTCCTTCCTTCCTTCCTTCCTTCCTTCCTTCCTTCCGACACTTCCTTCCTTCCTTCCGTCCGACACTTCCTTCCTACCGACAGTTCCTTCCTTCCTTCGTTCGGGCATTTCCTTCCGACACTTCCTTCCGACACTTCCTTCCGACACTTCCTTCCGACACTTCCTTCTTTCCGACACATCCTTCCTTCCTTCCTTCCTTCCGAAACTACCTTCCTTCCGACACTAACTTCCTTCCGACACTTCCATCCTTCCTTCTGACACTTCCTTCCTTCCTTCCTTCCTTCCTTCCTTCCTTCCTTCCTTCCTTCCTTCCTTCCTTCCTTCCGACAATTCCTTACCTCCTTCCTTCCGACACTTCCTTCCGACACTTCCTTCCGACACTTCCTTCCTTCCTTCCTTCCTTCCTTCCTTCCTTCCTTCCTTCCTTCCTTCCTTCCGACACTTCATTCCGACACTTCCTTCCAACACTTCCTTCCGTCACTTCCTTCCGACACTTCCTTCCTTCCTTCCTTCCTTCCTTCCTTCCTTCCTTCCTTCCTTCCTTCCTTCCTTCTTTCCTTCCTTCCATCCTTCCTTCCAACACTTCCGTTTTACACTTCCTTCCTTCCTTCCTACCTTCCTTCCTTCCTTCCTTCCTTCCTTCCTTCCGACACTTCCTTACTTCCTTACTTCCGACACTTCCTTCCTTCCGACACTTCCTTACTTCCTTACTTCCGACATCTCCTTCCTTCCGACACTTCCTTCCTTCCTACACTTCCTTCCTTCCTTCATTCTTTCCTTCCTTCCTTCCTTCCATCCTTCCTTCCAACACTTCCGTCTTACACTTCCTTCCTTCCTTCCGACACATCCTTACTTCCTTCCTTCCTTCCTTCCTTCCTTCCTTCCTTCCTTCCTTCCTTCCTTCCGACGCTTCCTTCCTTCCTTCCTTCCTTCCTTCCTTCCTTCCTTCCTTCCTTCCTTCCTTCCTTCCTTCCTTCCTTCCTTCCTTCCTTCCTTCCGACACTTCCTTCCGACACTTCCTTCCGACACTTCCTTCCTTCCTTCCTTTTTTCCTTCCTTCCTTCCTTCCTTCCTTCCTTCCTTCCTTCCTTCCTTCCTTCCTTCCTTCCTTCCTTCCTTCCGACAATTCCTTCCGACAATTCCTTCCTTCCTTCCTTCCTTCCTTCCTTCCTTCCTTCCTTCCTTCCTTCCTTCCTTCCTTCCTTCCTTCCTTCCTTCCTTCCGACAATTCCTTCCTTCCGACAATTCCTTCCTTCCTTCCTTCCTTCCTTCCTTCCTTCCTTCCTTCCTTCCTTCCTTCCTTCCTTCCTTCTTCCTTCCTTCCTTCCTTCCTTCCTTCCTTCCTTCCTTCCTTCCTTCCTTCCTTCCTTCCGACACTTCCTTCCTTCCGACACTTCCTTCCTTCCGACACTTCCTTCCTTCCTTCATTCCTTCTGACACTTCCTTCCGACACTTCCTTCCTTCCTTCCGACACTTCCTTCCTTCCGACACTTCCTTCCTTCCGACCCTTCCTTCCTTCCTTCCTTCCTTCCTTCCTTCCTTCCGACACTTCCTTCCTTCCGACACTTCCTTCCTTCCTTCATTCCTTCTGACACTTCCTTCCGACACTTCCTTCCTTCCTTCCGACACTTCCTTCCTTCCGACACTTCCTTCCTTCTGACCCTTCTTTCCTTCCTTCCTTCCTTCCTTTCTTCCGACACTTCCTTCCGACACTTCCTTCCGACACTTCCTTCCGACACTTCCTTCCGACACTTCCTTCCTTCCTTCGTTCTGACACTTGCTTCCGACACTTCCTACCGACACTTCCTTCCGACAGTTCCTTCCTTCCTTCCGACACTTCTATCCGTCACCTTCTTCCGACACTTCCTTCCAACACTTCCTTCCTTCCTTCCTTCCTTCCGACACTTCCTTCCGACACTTCCTTCCGACACTTCCTTCCGACACTTCCTTCCGACACTTCCTTCCGACACTTCCGTCCTTCCTTCCTTCCTTTTTTCCTTCCTTCCGACACTTCCTTCATTCCTTCCTTCTGACACTTCCTTCCGACTCTTCCTTCCGACTCTTCCATCCGACACTTCCTTTCTTCCGACACTTCCTTCCTTCCTTCCGACACTTCCGACACTTCCTTCTTTCAGACACTTCCTTCCTTCCTTCCTTCCTTCCTTCCTTCCTTCCTTCCGACACTTCCTTCCTTCCGACACTTCCTTCCTTCCGACACTTCCTTCCTTCCTTCCGACACTTCCTTCCGACAATTCCTTCCTTCCTTCCGACACTTCCTTCCTTCCTTCCGACACTTCCTTCCTTCCGACACTTCCTTCCTTCTGACCCTTCCTTCCTTCCTTCCTACCTTCCGACACTTCCTTCCAACACTTCCTTCCTTCCTTCCGACACTTCCTTCCTTTTTTCCGACACTTCCTTCCTTCGACACTTCATTCCTTCCGACACTTTCTTCCGGCACTTCCTTCCGACAATTCCTTCCTTCCTTCCTTCCTTCCTTCCTTCCTTCCTTCCTTCCTTCCTTCCTTCCTTCCTTCCTTCCTTCCTTCCTTCCTTCCGACACTTCCTTCCTTCCGACACTTCCTTCCTTCCAACACTTCCTTCCTTCCTTTTGACACTTCCTTCCGACACTTCCATCCTTCCTTCCTTCCTTCCTTCCTTCCTTCCTTCCTTCCGACACTTCCTTCCTTCCGACACTTCCTTCCTTCCTTCATTCTTTCTTTCCTTCCTTCCATCCTTCCTTCCAACACTTCCGTCTTACACTTCCTTCCTTCCTTCCGACACTTCCTTACTTCCTTACTTCCGACACTTCCTTCCTTCCGACACTTCCTTCCTTCCCACCCTTCCTTCCTTCCTTCCTTCCTTCCTTCCTTCCTTCCTTCCTTCCTTCCTTCCTTCCTTCCTTCCTTCCTTCCTTCCTTCCGACACTTCCTTCCTTCCTTCCTTCCTTCCTTCCGACACTTCCTTCCTTCCTTCTTTCGGGCATTTCCTTCCGACACTTCCTTCCGACACCTCCTTCCGACACTTCCTTCCTTCCTTCCGACACTTCCTTCCTTCCAACACTTCCATCCTTCCTTCCTTCCAACACTTCCGTCCGACACTTCCTTGCGACATTTCCTTCCTTCCTTCCAAGACTCTCATTCCTTCCTTCCGACACTTCCTTCTTTCCTTCCTTCCTTCCTTCCTTCCTTCCTTCCTTCCTTCCTTCCTTCCTTCCTTCCTTCCGACACTTCCTTCCGACATTTCCTTCTGACACTTCCTTCCGACAATTCCTTCCTTCCGACAATTCCTTCCTTCCTTCCTTCCTTCCTTCCTTCCTTCCTTCCTTCCTTCCTTCCTTCCTTCCGACACTTCCTTCCTTCCGACACTTCCTTCCGAAACTTCCTTCCGAAACTTCCTTCTTTCCTTCGTTCTGACACTTCCTTTGACACTTCCTTCCTTCCTTCCGACACTTACTTCCGACACTTCCTTCCTTCCCACACATCCTTCCGACACTTCCTTCCTTCCTTCCTTCCTTCCTTCCTTCCTTCCTTCCTTCCTTCCTTCCTTCCTTCCTTCCTTCCTTCCTTCCTTCCTTCCTTCCATCCTTCTGACCCTTCCTTCCTTCCTTCCTTCCTTCCTTCCTTCCTTCCTTCCGACACTTCCTTACTTCCGACACTTCCTTCCTTCCTTCGTTCTGACACTTCCTTCCGACTCTTCCTTCCGACACTTCCTTCCGACACTTCCTTCCTTCCTTCCTTCCTTCCGACACTTCCTTGCTTCCGACACTTCCTTCCTTCCTTCCCACACTTCCTTCCTTCCTTCCGACACTTCCTTCCTTCTTTCCGACACTTCCTTCCTTCGACACTTCCTTCCTTCCGACACTTTCTTCCGGCACTTCCTTCCGACAATTCCTTCCTTCCTTCCTTCCTTCCTTCCTTCCTTCCTTCCTTCCTTCCTTCCTTCCGACACTTCCTTCCTTCCGACACTTCCTTCCTTCCTTGCTTCCGACACTTCCTTCCTTCCTTCCCACACTTCCTTCCTTCCTTCCGACACTTCCTTCCTTCTTTCCGACACTTCCTTCCTTCGACACTTCCTTCCTTCCGACACTTTCTTCCGGCACTTCCTTCCGACAATTCCTTCCTTCCTTCCTTCCTTCCTTCCTTCCTTCCTTCCTTCCTTCCTTCCTTCCTTCCTTCCTTCCGACACTTCCTTCCTTCCGACACTTCCTTCCTTCCTTCCTTCTGACACTTCCTTCCTTCCGTCCGACACTTCCTTCCTACCGACAGTTCCTTCCTTCCTTCGTTCGGGCATTTCCTTCCGACACTTCCTTCCGACACTTCCTTCCGACACTTCCTTCCGACACTTCCTTCTTTCCGACACATCCTTCCTTCCTTCCTTCCTTCCGAAACTACCTTCCTTCCGACACTAACTTCCTTCCGACACTTCCATCCTTCCTTCTGACACTTCCTTCCTTCCTTCCTTCCTTCCTTCCTTCCTTCCTTCCTTCCTTCCTTCCTTCCTTCCTTCCTTCCTTCCGACAATTCCTTACCTCCTTCCTTCCGACACTTCCTTCCGACACTTCCTTCCGACACTTCCTTCTTTCCTTCGTTCTGACACTTCCTTTGACACTTCCTTCCTTCCTTCCGACACTTACTTCCGACACTTCCTTCCTTCCCACACTTCCTTCCGACACTTCCTTCCTTCCTTCCATCCTTCCGACCCCTCCTTCCTTCCTTCCTTCCGACACTTCCTTACTTCCGACACTTCCTTCCTTCCTTCGTTCTGACACTTCCTTCCGACGCTTCCTTCCGACACTTCCTTCCGACACTTCCTTCCTTCCTTCCTTCCGACACTTCCTTGCTTCCGACACTTCCTTCCTTCCTTCCTTCCTTCCTTCCTTCCTTCCTTCCTTCCGACACTTCCATCCGACACTTCCTTCCGACACTTCCTTCCTTGCGACACCTGCTTCGTTCCTTCCGACACACCCATCTGACAATTCCTTCCTTCCTTCCTTCCTTCCTTCCTTCCTTCCTTCCTTCCTTCCTTCCTTCCTTCCTTCCTTCCTTCCTTCCTTCCTTCCTTCTTTCCTTCCTTCCATCCTTCCTTCCGACACTTCCGTCTTACACTTCCTTCCTTCCTTCCTTCCTTCCTTCCTTCCTTCCTTCCGACACTTCCTTACTTCCTTACTTCCGACACTTCCTTCCTTCCGACACTTCCTTACTTACGACCCTTCCTTCCTTCCTTCCGACACTTCCTTCCTTCTTTCCGACACTTGCTTCCTTCGACACTTCCTTCCTTCCGACACATTCCTCCGGCACTTCCTTCCGACAATTCCTTCCTTCCTTCCTTCCTTCCTTCCTTCCTTCCTTCCTTCCTTCCTTCCTTCCGACACTTCCTTCCTTCCTTTTGACACTTCCTTCAGACACTTCCTTCCGACACTTCCTTCCGACACTTCCATCCTTCCTTCCTTCCTTCCTTCCTTCCTTCCTTCCTTCCTTCCTTCCTTCCGACACTTCCTTCCGACACTTCCTTCCGACACTTCCTTCCGTCACTTCCTTCTGACACTTCCTTCCTTCCTTCCTTCCTTCCTTCCTTCTTTCCTTCCTTCCATCCTTCCTTCCAACACTTCCGTTTTACACTTCCTTCCTTCCTTCCTACCTTCCTTCCTTCCTTCCTTCCTTCTTTCCTTCCGACACTTCCTACTTCCTTCCTTCCGACACTTCCTTCCTTCCTTCCTTCCTTCCTTCCTTCCTTCCTTCCTTCCTTCCTTCCTTCCTTCCGACACTTCCTTCCGACACTTCCTTCCGACACTTCCTTCCTTCCGACACTTCCTTCCGAAACTTCCTTCCGAAACTTCCTTCTTTCCTTCGTTCTGACACTTCCTTTGACACTTCCTTCCTTCCTTCCGACACTTACTTCCGACACTTCCTTCCTTCCCACACTTCCTTCCGACACTTCCTTCCTTCCTTCCTTCCTTCCTTCCTTCCTTCCTTCCTTCCTTCCTTCCGACACTTCCTTCCTTCCGACACTTCCTTCCGAAACTTCCTTCCGAAACTTCCTTCTTTCCTTCGTTCTGACACTTCCTTTGACACTTCCTTCCTTCCTTCCGACACTTACTTCCGACACTTCCTTCCTTCCCACACTTCCTTCCGACACTTCCTTCCTTCCTTCCTTCCTTCCTTCCTTCCTTCCTTCCTTCCTTCCTTCCTTCCTTCCGACACTTCCTTCCTTCCTTTTGACACTTCCTTCAGACACTTCCTTCCGACACTTCCTTCCGACACTTCCATCCTTCCTTCCTTCCTTCCTTCCTTCCTTCCTTCCTTCCTTCCTTCCTTCCTTCCTTCCTTCCTTCCTTCCTTCCTTCCTTCCTTCCTTCCTTCCTTCCGACACTTCCTTCCGACACTTCCTTCCTTCCTTCCCACACTTCCTTCCTTCCTTCCGACACTTCCTTCCTTCTTTCCGACACTTCCTTCCTTCGACACTTCCTTCCTTCCGACACTTTCTTCCGGCACTTCCTTCCGACAATTCCTTCCTTCCTTCCTTCCTTCCTTCCTTCCGACACTTCCTTCCTTCCTTCCTTCCTTCCTTCCTTCCTTCCTTCCTTCCTTCCTTCCTTCCTTCCTTCCTTCCTTCCTTCCTTCCTTCCTTCCTTCCTTCCTTCCTTCTGACACTTCCTTCCTTCCTTCCGACACTTCCTTCCGACACTTCCTGCCGACACTTCCTTCCGACACTTCCATCCTTCCTTCCTTCCTTCCTTCCTTCCTTCCTTCCTTCCTTCCTTCCTTCCTTCCTTCCTTCCGACACTTCCTTCCTTCCTTCATTCTTTCCTTCCTTCCTTCCATCCTTCCTTCCAACACTTCCGTCTTACACTTCCTTCCTTCCTTCCGACACTTCCTTACTTCCTTACTTCCGACACTTCCTTCCTTCCGAAACTTCCTTCCTTCCCACCCTTCCTTCCTTCCTTCCAACACTTCCTTCCTTCTGACACTTCCTTCCTTCCTTCGTTCGGGCATTTCCTTCCGACACTTCCTTACGACACCTCCTTCCGACACTTTCTTCCTTCCTTCTGACACTTCCTTCCTTCCAAAACTTCCTTCCTTCCTTCCAACACTTCCGTCCGACACTTCTTTGCGACATTTCCTTCCTTCCTTCCAAGACTCTCATTCCTTCCTTCTGACACTTCCTTCCTTCCTTCCGTCCTTCCTTCCTTCCTTCCTTCCTTCCTTCCGACACTTCCTTCCTTCCTTCCGTCCGACACTTCCTTCCTACCGACAGTTCCTTCCTTCCTTCGTTCGGGCATTTCCTTCCGACACTTCCTTCCGACACTTCCTTCCGACACTTCCTTCCGACACTTCCTTCTTTCCGACACATCCTTCCTTCCTTCCTTCCTTCCTTCCGAAACTACCTTCCTTCCGACACTAACTTCCTTCCGACACTTCCATCCTTCCTTCTGACACTTCCTTCCTTCCTTCCTTCCTTCCTTCCTTCCTTCCTTCCTTCCTTCCTTCCTTCCTTCCTTCCGACAATTCCTTACCTCCTTCCTTCCGACACTTCCTTCCGACACTTCCTTCCGACACTTCCTTCTTTCCTTCGTTCTGACACTTCCTTTGACACTTCCTTCCTTCCTTCCGACACTTACTTCCGACACTTCCTTCCTTCCCACACTTCCTTCCGACACTTCCTTCCTTCCTTCCATCCTTCCGACCCCTCCTTCCTTCCTTCCTTCCGACACTTCCTTACTTCCGACACTTCCTTCCTTCCTTCGTTCTGACACTTCCTTCCGACGCTTCCTTCCGACACTTCCTTCCGACACTTCCTTCCTTCCTTCCTTCCGACACTTCCTTGCTTCCGACACTTCCTTCCTTCCTTCCGACACTTCCTTCCTTCCTCCCGAAACTTCCTTCCTTCCGACACTTCCTTCCTTCCTTCCGACACTTCCTTCCGACACTTCCTTCCGACACTTCCTTCCGACACTTCCTTCCGACACTTCCTTCCGACACTTCCTTCCTTCCGACACTTCCTTCCTTCCGACACTTCCTTACTTCCTTACTTCCGACACTTCCTTCCTTCCTTACTTCCGACACTTCCTTCCGACACTTCCTTCTGACACTTCCTTCCTTCCTTTTGACATTTCCTTCCGACCCTTCCTTCCTTCCTTCCTCTTTGATGTTAATTTGCAAACTTAGTAGTTTTTGTAGTGAAGTAGTTACAGTAAATTACTCTTCTTTGAATATAATTTTGAAGCTTAGAAATGGATTAATAACAAAACTGTGTGAAGACAGAGCATTTGAAAGTGATTTTATACTTAGAATTTGATTTGATATTTTAAATGTCAAAAATACAAAATTGAAATATGGAATGGATTTTTTCAGGGATTTTCCTTGTATTTCTGTGATACAAATTAGGATCTCAATTTTTACACCTTCTAAAAATACGTCTTGAAAGTTACTACTTTGAAAAACAAAAATATTTCCAAAAGAAGGAAACTGATTTATTCAGATGAAAATATCATATATTTGTCATCAAGTCCAAAATTGCTCTTACACAGTAAGCTTTATGGAGATTTCTATTCTCACACAAACACACATGAATTTTTCAATTCACTAGGAAATCTTTAAAAGCATTTAACCTTTGGGGGAAAAAAGGATAAATAAAGATCAGGAAATTATATGCATCCACATTTACTATATGTTGATTACTAAATATTGGCTCTGGTTTGTGGGGAAACATACTTCCCATTCACACACACAGATACACTTCTTCCCCCTGCACACAGATATGTGCTGTAGGGTCTCAAAGAAAGGACTATCTTCTTTCTGTTTAATAGGTTTTGGTTCTCAAAGTCAAGGGGTATTCTTCCTGGATCTATTCCCTGGATTTATTACCTAGAAGGTAATAAAATTTATTAAATATTTGGTAAAAACTGTCCCAACTACATCTTCATGTGAACCATTTAGTCTAACTTAGCTTGCTTATATAAAATTTTTTCAAAGTATTATGGCAACTAAGGAATAATTACATTGATGACCCATCATACTTTTCAGGAAGACATCCATGGCATGTTTAGCACACACCTACAGCATGCATTTTTTATTTTATCGACGTTCCTATCAAGCCTTCTGAATTAGTACTTGCAAGTTCCTCAGGTATAGGAACCATAGTATCATTCCAAGTAATGTGGTGTGAAAAAATAAGTTGAGCCTATACAGTGCCCTGTCCATAATTTCTAGCTTGTAAAATAAGAAAATAGCCATTCTTATAAAAATGCAAATACAGCATAAGCAACATCTATGCAAAGCTTGCACTATAAATTCAGGTAGAAATGACAAGTTATTAAAAGATTCATAACTGGAGAGAATAGAGCAGAGGCTGGGCTACTGCACATCACTACAACTCTTTGTCCTCCTCTGGTAGAAATCTGTTGAGCTGGAAGCTCATTTAAACCTTAATGTAAGTAGTGACTAAGAGCACACGTATTTAAATCGCCTTCTCCAGATCTTTCTATTTCTTCTATTTTCTTTTAGAATATGGAGAACTTATGCTGCAGAGTACAGAGGCACTAAGTAGTGGCTAAGGGAACTTGCTTATCAATTGCTTAAAGGTAAGCGGTTTTCCCACTCTCCTTCTTCCTTTCTTCTTTGGAAAATCTAAAATGTTTTCATCAGAAACAGTAAAGTCATCTGTCACAATATCCAATACATCCTATGAATGATGTAGAATAACTATTGTTCTCCATAATGTCTTTATTTTATCCTTTTAAAACCTGAGTTGCAGTGGGAAAATTTGCGTATTTAATCTTGGGTATTTAGACTCAGTGAAAATCCGCTTTTCAAAAGGAAATTTTTAGGAATTGATTGTGAGGACTACTTATTCAGCAATGTTTTGAAAGCTATTGCCAAAGCACACCAATGAAATGTGGAGCATAGGCAAAGTCTATTAAACAAATTAAACCAATTAAAAGAAACTGACCTGATTTGTACAATCATGTACAGACACATGATTGTACATCAATAAATAGGAGTATTTTATTCCTGTAACCAGACCACCTTGCACAATTTAAGTTGCTTAAAACCACAGAAATAATTACAAGTAATATTTTCAATTATAACACATAGAAGAAAGTGCTGCTACTTAGAACAGAAAATCATAGTAGAAACAGGATTCATGCCAAAATAGTTTCAGAAGCAATATGGTCTCAAATAGACTTGGATACTTTCAACTCCTGAACTGCCAAGAGCTACCTTTACATTGTAGAAGAGAAGTGAAAAAGTGGCAACTGAATAAACTGTTTCATTGGTTAGTTTCTCTGTGAGTTTGAGCTTTTAGGTTTTGTTTTTTGGGGTTTGTGGTTTTGGGGTTTTCCCCCTTGGTTTTATATTGTTTCTAACACAAGATATATTTATTACTTCTAATGTTCATTAACCCTATCTGGAGATATTTAGTTTTTATAGAAGTTAATGCCTAGAATGCAACATGAAACAACTCCTCAGATGTAACCAAGTAATTGTACAGTTTTTTCCCTACATACTTGGGACTAACTATTTACAGCAGAATTTTTTGCATTGCTTTGTGAATGTGGCAAATTTTTTCTAAATATTTTGACTTTTCTGAAGAATACTGGAAACCAAAATCTGTAACAACCAGTATCAGAGTATTACAAGTTAATTCATAAGGAAAAAGTGCTCGATGGCAGACGAGGAGATGCTTTCGTTTGGTTTTTTTTCAAGTCTAGATTCTAATAGTGGGGTAACTGCCCTTCAAGCAAGATGGCAGAAATAAACATATGAGCATGAGGCTCTTAAAAGTCTGATGAGAAGCTCTGTCTGATAAATTATGAGTGTGTTCTGGGATTCTGCAAATAATATAAAATTGTCTTTGGTCAATGGTGGGGAAAATAGTGGAGAAGTATAATGGGAATACTCTTTTATTTAGTGAGTTTGTCTTCTATAAATAACACCATAAATGCTTTATAATATTAAATGGCAGAGCAGCCAATTGAACCATTTCTGGAAATTTTTCCCAGTGTACCAAAAAAAAGCTTTTGCAAATATTAGGGAAAAAAATTGATCCAAAAAGTATTAAAATTGTCAAGGCAATTTAAAATGCAACAATTGTCAATGGGAAGCTAATAGGTGGCTAAACATGTATTCACAGGATACATGTGTCCAAAGAAATACTCTAACTAAAAACCACGAATTCCTTCTATCATAATTTTAGCCTCTTTTAAATGTGGATGGAAAACATCATCAAGCACTCCATATGTAGCTCTCAGATTCATCTTACATATAAAGCAAATATTTTTTCACTGGTTTGCTTGAAGTTCTGCTGACTGCATTGCGCATTTATTTGCATGCTTTTTTGCTTCTTTCCCCTGTCAATACTGGGCAATACATGCCATCTACAAAGAGTACCATTTCTCTCACCTAAGCAAATGTATTTAATCTTTAGGATCTCTTTCTATTAAATTGAAGGAAAAGGAATTGATTGATTCCACCTAACACTGAATCTTTTGGTAAAGGTCACCTTGAGAAAACTTTTTTCTGCTAGGATTCAACTCAAGGATTGGAGTAATTGAGAAGACTGCTTGGCACTAGAGCATGCAGAGACCTTCAGCCTCTGTGGATATATACCACAGAATAAAATTATCAACTCTCTAAACTTTCTTGACTGTACTGAGCAGAATTCTGAATCTCTTTCGCACATAGATAGCCCTTTTCAAGACACACGGTAAGATGAATCTCACCTCCTGTTCTGGGCAGGTATTTGTATTTCTATGGACTATTTGTGATACCTATATGAATTACAGATGTTTAAAGTTATGTGAGACAAAGCCCACCCTCAAGGCCTAGAAACCTCTCCCTGTAAGCTGCAAAACACACAATGCTGCAGTTCTGTAAAATGTGCCAAAGCAATGACTATTGGATTAACTGTGTGCAAAATACCTGCAGAGATATAGTTTTCAAGATAGTCACAAGATATTCTTCACATAGGAAGATTTGATGACACACTTTTACGTCTTCAGTGAATAAAATCCCCAAAATACATTCATTTTTTTTAATTTAGCACTCTTCTTGTTACAATCATTTAAGTTCTCATGGCTGAATTTAAAAGCATCCAATTCAGAGAAAAATTGGTAAAGCCAGATAGGAAAGAAAATTAGAAATTGGTTACTCAGAGTGTGAGTAGAAAGGCAAGGAACGATTTAAAAGAGTAAGGAAACGAAACAGAAGCAGTGACAATGAGAGACATTCTGCAAGTTTCCTGTGGGGATTATGTATTATTTATTCAGTGACAAGATTAGAAGAGCCTGCACATTTGATGTCTCACCACGGGAGCACAATAGCCATTGTGCCTGCACATAACTGCCAAAGTAACATGACAAAAAGAAGGAAATATAGAAAATAATAGAACTGAGTAAGAAGACTTTTTCCATCATTGAAATTCAGGAGGTGAATTGTTCAAATAACCATTTTTATACTGTAAAAGAGAAGATATAGACAGTCTGGTAACTGCAGATATGTCTCATTTTTAGTCAAAAAATGATTCTCAGAAAACTTCAGTTTTAGTTCAGATCAAAAGTTTCTGAATGTCGCATAAGAAAATATAAAAACACAAATCAGAGCATTTGAATAAAGTACCAGGATCCAGAGATCAAGATCTGGATCAAGGGCACCGGTGAGTTTTTCAAGAAGCAAAAGCATACACAGCTGACTGTGTTTGTGGATGAGAAGCTGCTAGAATTTTGCAATTCCCTTCAGTGAGCACAAAAGCACGGTGCTCTTCTGCTTCACTCTTTGCCTTCTGTGAACTGCAGAGGACAGAAGCTGAGCGAGGTTATTCAGCTTTGTCCCTTTTCAGCATCTGTGCTACACATAAGCACTGGGACATCTCTGGGGATCTTTTGGCTTATTTCAAACATCAATAAATTCATCAGTTGCCTCCAGTAGTTTTGACGCGGCTGCATGTAATGCTCCTCTCAGCTCTTCCCTGTCTCTCAAGAGCTGGTGTGGGCAGGGCAACAGATGAAGGAATTGTTCCCACAACAGCCTTTTTTTCACTCTGATTTTGTCTTGCTGTCCATTTTCTGTCTTCTGAGGAACTTGTGTATGAGGGCAAAGAGGAAGTTGATGCTGATCTAGCTGGGAGAGTGACTACTACTCCTTTCACTATGGTAAGGAGGAGATATTTACATGGGAAGGGTGATGGGAAGGTCTTTTACTTGGGGTAAAATACTACTTGGGTAGTATTTTACTTGGGGCAGCGGAGACTTTTCTTGGGAAAATTCTATGGTCAAGGGAGCAGAAGGGGCAATTGCCTTTTTGGTAGATCCCTGCAATTCCTTGCTTGGCAAAGGTAGGACATGTTTTCCTCAGCAGGTGCAGGATTCTGTCAGTCCTGAAATAAAAACTCAGAGAAAGCAACTGCCCCTGTGGGATGGAGGACAACCCCTCCCTCCCTAATTTACTGTGTCCTGTGTGGCACAGGACCACAATGGTAAGACCTTAATTACTGTCTGATGGGGTCTTCTCCTTGTTTCCAGTATATTCATTCCTGTCTTACACGCTTCCTCTCCCCACATCTCCCTTCATGTTCCTTCATCATTTTGAAATCTTCACACACTGCTGAAGCAAGGTTTGCCATCTGGAAAGGCTGCCAGGGCTGTGAGTCCATGGGAACATCTGGAGTAAGAGGCTGCATGGTGGCCCAGGACCCCATCTCCCAGAAACCTTCACCTTAAAGGAGAGGGGTATGTTGCTCCTAGCAGTCCTGTACAGGGGTAGCTGAGAGCCCTTGGCTTGGAGAGCTGAAATTAGGGCCAGGATGGAGGCAGCAGGTGAGCTGGGCACTGTTCTTTTGGCTTTGCTTTCAGTACTAATGTGGAAGGGGCTAACAGTGGGCCTGTTATCTAAAGGAGCGAGAAGAAGCTGAGAAGTAAGAAGAAGCTGTTAAGGAGCTCTCTCTCCAAGGCTGTAACCAAGGAGACCAAGCGAAAAAAGATAAGAGAACCTTGCAGCTTGACTAAGTACTTTTAGAAAGTTAGTTGAAGTCACTGTAATTTTTCACCAATAGTGTAATGTTGACTTATTGTGGCCAATAGTTAAGGTAGAAGAAGCATAAACAATTGGAAAGTGTATAAAAGGTCAGCCATGTTCAATAATAAAGAGTTGCCATCTGAGACTGCTTGTGGTCTCTGCTTTGTGTTGTGACTGCCTCGACAGTGACATACTAAAACATTGGGTAACCTTGAGAAGGAGAGTTAAACACAACGTAACAAGCACTTAAGTGCTGATCATCCCACTGGACTGCTGCAGAACAAGGCACCAATGCCAGAACTTCCCCACAGTTTTCCTTCAGCTGCTGGTGGCATAACCAGGGAGCATCACAGAAAGGCTGACGTGCTGCTCCCAGTGGCCTTGTGGCAGACCAGTAATCTCAGTTGAGTTTCTAGTGGAAGAAATCACAGCTTTTCAAATAATTCTCCCCTCCTACCCTTTTCAAGCAGTTTTGCTTCCCAGAGGTGCATCCTGCATGGCTCCCCTGTGCTGGGAAATGAAAGTATCCAGCTACAAAAATTCATTAGCAGAAACACCTTCTACCACTAAAAATGTGCTGTTGAATGGGACAGGGGAGAGCACTGCCACACAGTCAGGCATGTGATTTTACAAGAATTGGAGCTACAATTTGAAGCAGTTTAGGTTTTTACCACTCAACTGCAATGTCCCCTTTATAGCATTTGTCCTTTGGAGCTGGAAAGAAACAGACACTCCCCCTGGTCTGCAGCCATTCTTTTGTGTTGGCAGTGGTTCTAATTATGCACCAAGGAACCTTAATTAAACCACTTCTTGTGTAACTGCACATGCAGGCAATGCAGCTCAACAAATAGCCTGACAAATATTACCACTTGAAAGGCATAAACCCACATCAAATCCTTAATTGGAAAGTCAGATTGTAAATTGCTGCAGATTTTTAGCCCTTTGTTCTTCAAACAATTGAACAGGATGTCCAGGTTTAGAGCAAATTTGGGGAAGAATCCCCCAAAGGAGCTCCGGTGGGAAAAGCAGATCCAAGCGGCCCCTCCCCCCAACTGGTCCGGGAGGGAAGAAATACCTCCTTGGAGAAAGGTGGAAAAAACCTCTTTATTAAACAATAAAACCAACACAATATCAAACAATGAGACCCCTTGTCACTCTGAAAGATGACAAACTGAGAAAACCCTGGGCTGAAGCTCAGCTCACTCAGTCTCTGATCAGTCCCTCCGGTGCTGGAATTGTTGCAGGCCAAGCCCGGCCCGGTGGGCCACAGCTGCAGCTGCCGGTGCTCTCCTGGGTGTTCAGTCCAGAGCAGTTTCAAGAGGTCCAAAGAAAAAGGAAAAAAAACCAGTCCAGGGAATTTCTTTGCCTCAGCTAGCTAACTAACTAAAAAGCAAAAGAAGAGCTCTCTGTCTTGCTGTCTGTTCATCCACAGACAACACAGTCCAGGAGCAGGAAATGTGGAGGAGTGAGTGCAGTGTCTGAAAACAAACTGCGCGCTTCTTCTCTCCCCCCCTTCACTCTCTGGGACACTCTTACAGGTACAAAACTTACTATTCAACATAAACAGAATGAGACAATTGGGGATAAAAGCATCATATAGTCAACCCACGACACAGAAGTAGTGGCCAAATACCCTGAATGCTCCCAAAACCTTGGTTGAATTAATTTTAGCTGCTGAGGCCAAAAGATTATATTTGTTTAGGAAAAGGGAATGGTGGAACATCCTTAACTGTAAAATTTGTCAGGCTGCAGAGGGTATCAGATAGGTGGGCCCAAGTAGAGACACTGAGTTCCCGTTCTGGACGATGGGTGATTTTGTGCAAATGCCTGGATTATTTGATGATTCCTGCTGCCATCTGCCTTGGTGTTTGTCAGTGTGCACTAAAAAGTCCCTAAAGCTGGGACTGTCCATTGTGTTATGCCATGGGCTGCAACTTGCAACCTGTAAGCAGTAATGCAGGCAAAAGATGATGCTCGCATACATGGCTGCTCCAGGTTTCTTCCCAAAATGCCACACAAGCTTTCTGCAATTCAGGATCCAATTTTTATTGTTCCTATTTTTAGGGAGCTGCTGCAAACAGCAAAGCTTTTGCCTTAATTTCTTTGAGTCCACTGTGAATAATTCTCTGGAACTGCTGGTGTGTGGGCCAAATTCTTGCCAACGGGATTCTATATCTCCACTTTGGCCCTTTTACAAAGTTTGACATAGAGGAAATAAGTTGGACTATGAAAAATTCCAGGCCCTGCATCACTAATTTGTTCTCCAGTGAAAAAAAACCCCAAAGACCTGGAGACAGTGCAGCAAGGGGAAAAAAAATAAGAACTAGCACTGAATTCAGAATTTCCTGCTGTTTGTAAAAAGTGTTCAGCTGGGGGCTGTGGGGAGACAGCGTTTCAAATCCTTTAACATGTCGAAGGAGGGAGACCAGGACACCAGATGGTCATCAACAGGTCCTGTTTATTGAAGAAAGCATCAGACACTTATACAGCAAGTAATAAGCTTATGAATATTCTGTAAGCCAAGCGATCTATTGGTTAAACTATACCATCAACTCTTCCTAATTCCTTTGGGCCTACGTTCTCTATTTCTTACGTCTTTCTGTCCACTCGTTATCATACTCAGCTAGGCCCAAGGACACGCTATCTTGCAGGTGCAGGACTTGGAATTAGCCATGGCCTTGTACTTTTCCATTCTCTAGTTGGCCAAATTCCCAAGAGACACCCTGCCTGCAAAAAGGGCCTCTGCCCTAGTTAGGACATCTTTACCAAATTGATTCGGCTGTGTCCCCTCTCCTCAAGCCACTCTTTGACAAAACTCTCCACATTTATACATATTGACTTTCTGGTGGTTCAGCTTTGTGCTGCTGAATGCTTCCCTTTCTATAGGTAATCAAACAGTGTCTAGGCATGGACCTTTGTGGGAAAATATTCAGCCTACAGAATTCACTACAGGTATAAGTCTAAAATGAATTTTTTCCCCTTGTCTGCCATCAATGAAGGATTTTTCTATGACAAACTCTTGGGTACTAATAGATCATCTGGTAGCAGTAGAAGGAGTAGCAGAGCAATTTCCAGTAGCTCTGGGCAAATTCAGTTCTATTAAAATTAAAAAACCGCAGGAGCTTGTTCACAAATTTTTGTTAACTGGAGCTTGGAAGACATAAGGAAGAGACTCCCCAGAAGCTTCTTTCAACCACAGATGCCAAGAGAAGAGGATCCAGCTCTGCAGTGACAAGATCCATGCATCTGCATAGAATTAAAATGGAGATGAGTTCGTTGCAAATCAAGTTGTCAGGCAGGTCCTCCAGTATTTCCTTCCCTCCCACAGTGGAGTCTCCACACTGTCATTAATGCAGGCAGCTCTACCCTTCTCACCTCCTGCTGAAGTGATTAAAGAAGTGCCAAACGTACCAGCATGGACGTGTCACCCTCACCCCGTGCCTCCTGGTGCCCTCCAAAACACTCCTGGTGCCTTCAGAAGAATTCTATGAATGAGCAGAGAAGAGGAGCCTGGGCAAGGTACTGGCAGGCTCTTCAGGGTTGAGTCCCAGACCAGGGATCTGCAGCCCACAACTACCAGCTGAAGGAAACACCTGAGGAGCAAATGTGTCCCCCCCTGCCAGAGGTACCTGCTCTTCACAGGCAGGTGGCAGCAATGCTCCTCTACCTATGCCGAGATCTGAAATTCTCTTGTTCTGGAGCAGAGCTTTTGGGTCACCTTGAGGAAGGTATTTAATCTTCCCGTGTTTCCATTCCCCAAGTGAATGAGAGAAATAGAAGAACTGCCTTCCTCCCAGCAAAGTAAGTATATTAAAGATTGTGAGGCCACGGTAGTCCTGGAAGGGCCTCGATGGAAGAGATTTGCATCCATTCATTTGAATGCATTTGTTGTGCATTACTCACTCAGCCCAGAGTTTTAATCTTCTTTTCTTCTCCATCATTGTAATATAAATTTCCTTGGGCTGTCTCACCAGAACTCAGTCCCAGTTGAATCTCTGCCTTGTTTGAGTGATTTCTCCAATTTCTCCTTTAGCAGATGATGAGGTTTATGCTAGCCCTCATCCCTCCTCTCAGTCTATCCCAGGAGAACTGCAAAAGGTCCCTCCACAGGGAGCACCAGTGGTTTATCTGGGAGCTTGTGCAACTTCTTGCGGTAATCCCTCTTCTGTTTTTCCAGTCTAGTGATGTGTGGTTTACAGCCTTTTCCAGACCTGCTGGAAAAGGTGGGGGGTTGGAAGCAACTTTTCCACCAAAGTATCAGCAGCATGCGACTCCTCTTGGCTCCCTTGGGACATTTTGGTCTGAGCAGAGGTGCCTTGGCACCCCTTGTTCATGCAGGTGGGAGGCCTGTGTTTCACAGAGGTGCAGCTGCCAAGCTGAGTGAATCAGAGAATGGGTTGGATTAGGTTGGGAGGGACCTAAAAAATCATCCAGTTTCAACCCCCATGGACAAGGGCACCTTCCCCCACACCAGGTCACCCAGAACTTCATCCAGCCTGGCCTTGAACAATTCCAGGGGTCGAGCATCCAAAATTTCAGTTCTATGTTTGGATTCTTCTTGGTTTGTTAACTTCCCACTTTTTTGACTGTTTTTCTTTCCAGCAGGAGTATTTGATACTCTATTATCAAATAAATCCTGGCTCACAGAGGCAGAAATGTGCAGGAGGCATATAATTCCCAATTTATTAACTTGGTTGACATGATGTTATTGAGAATTGATTGTAATGCTTAGTGACATTAATAGTGCCACTTCTCATCTCCCTCGAGACCTGAGCACTGCCCTAGAAAAGCTGTGAAGGGGAAAGTGTCAGCAAAGGTGCTTCAACCTGGATTCTTCTTAATTTCTCTTTCACCTTTATCTTTTGTAATATCCAAAGCTAGCTGCCTTGCCCTCTTTCATTCAATTGGCCTCCCATGAAAGACCCTAAAAAATTCAAACACAGTATTCATTGAATCATTGAATCATGGAATGGTTAAGGTTGGAAGGGACCTTAAAAATCATCTCCACTAGACCACATTGCGCAGAGCCCCGTTCAGCCTGGTCTTGAACACTTCCAGGGAAGGGGAAGCCTGTGGGCTTAAGAAATCGCATTATCTTGGACATCTCGCGATATTACGCCTAACCCCTCTCCCTTCACCGTTGCCCTGCCGTTACCCCCCTGTTATAAATTACCCCTGTTGGCAGTTAATAAATGCCATTTCACCGTCCGCCACATTGGTGTCAGTGTGTGTCTTGGTCCGTGTGGCAGGGGTGCTGCTACAGAGCTGTGCTCGACCTGGGACACCACACCCGTAGCCCCTGCAGCAGCGGCAACAGAAGCCACAGTTTCTCTGGGTAACACCTATGCCAGAGTTGTTTCTGTAACCAGTGTGCGCTAATAATTTGCTTCTACCTTTCCCAAATACTAAGGGATTTGGGCTTGGGCCACATTATTTTGGGAGTAGGAAATGGCCAAATTTCTCTGTGTTCCAGCCTTGCACTTGAAAAATAAATTCTTTCCCTGTACTGAGGAATGCAAGTGTTCTTTGCTTTTTCTTTTTTTTCAGGGAGATAGATGGAAATCATATCCTGCTGTTCACCAAACTCTGAGGCTCATGGAAATATTTTACAGCTCCAAGAAAATTAATGGTTACAATTTTTAAAACTACCATTTTTTCAAATTTCCAACTGGTTCCCTGGTTCCCTTCTCTGGTGCATTCCTCCAGCAAGCCGAGTGGGAAAGACAAGCCATACTCAAAACTAAGGCCTTTTCCCAGTAGCTCAGATGCCAACTCTCCCTCTCTTTGGCATCCAGAGCAGGCTGTATGCTCTGGACTGAAAGTTGTCTCATCAGACTCGGATTTCAGCCTTGCCACCTGACATATTATGACAAGCATTTAACTTTGGAGCAGCAGTGCATGGAAACATGTCACTGCTTTGGGAGCAGAATGGCACAGGCAGCCAGATCCAGCTCCTGCCACAGGTGTGTCAGCACCTCTTAGCCCCACACCCATCCCAGCCATGGCTCCTGGGGAGGGAATGACCTGGGATGTTTTAAATGGCCTAAGCAGACTAGAGGCAAATGTGCAACCTCCCACAAGTAAGAGACTGGGAGCTAAGACATGAAGCTGTGTGGCATTTCCCAAGAAGTAGGTGGTTCTAGTTTGCAGGACCTTGGTTTGTAAAACCAAGGCTGTCTAAGAACCGAAAAAAGGATATTGGAACTGGAAACTTCCCATTGGGCTCAGTGGTTAATGAGGGCATGGGCTCTGCTGGTTTATCTGTGCCTATTGCTACTGGTGGTGGAGGGGAAATACAAGATAATTCTGGAAAATTCCCAGAGATGACTCCACACTCAGAGTAGCTGAGGACAGCTACACTTCAGCTAGCAAGAGGTGAGCAGCAGGAGCTGCTGCAGACTTCATCCTCTCAATGGCTTGTTCTGTATTTATTCCCTCACTGCTCTCTATCCATTTAGGCACACCTGAGTGATACTAAAAAAGGCTTTTCACAAGCTGTCTCTGCTTTCCTAGCTGCCCTGTGCATTGTAGGTATTTTGTGAATGTATTGTGCTCTGAGGAATTGGTCACTGCTGACAGACCTGGTTCCTGGGGCTGCCAAGCACCAACCCATGCTGACCTCATCCCGCTCCCTGCCATTGCTGCATCACAAAAAAGGGACTGAGCAGGTGAAAGCAGCCTTTGAACCATCTCTGTGACTCCAGGGTGTACTTGGGAGATGACTCACCATGGTCCCTTCCAACCTTCCCCATTCTGTGGTTCTCTGCATTCATGAGCACTCAATACTTCTGAAAACCTGCATTCATGAGCCTGTTTGACATTTTAAACAACCATTGTCTCCACCTAAGAGTACAACTCCAGTAATTACAGCAGGCCAGTACTGAGGGAAAGCAGTGTGACCCAACCAGTGTCCCACAGCTGAGACCTCTTCATCCCTCCACCAGAACAGTCTCACCCATGTCTGCCCACAATCTGAGAACGAGTTGTCACAGGCCAAATCCAGGCCAGGGAGTGAATGCACTTGGCACAGCACTTGGGTCACTGGGTGACCTCCAGACAGGGCTCAGCCCCTGGGCATGTTCAGCACAAACATGTTTCTGAAGATCACAATGGGCTGTGGGGAGCTGTGTGCTGCAAACTCCTCTATCCTTGTGCAGCGTGAGACAGGCAGGTTGGACATGGCCAAGTTTCAATGACCACCCACAGGAAAAATCTCACACCCTTGTTCTCTCTGAATTTTCAGGAAAGAAAAACCCCTAAACCCTGCCTGTAGGTAAGGTTTGGCTTTGGAGCTCCTCCTGGGGCAACTCAGAGAATGACTTAGATGGAGTCAGCTCCAGAGTAAGCAGGGTTGATGCCAGCTTGCCTGTTGTTGGACCATTTCATGGGCAGAGTAGGCAGATAAGATGTCCAAAAAAGTAACAATTGGCTCAGCTGCCACCATCACCACTGAGAACTTTGGCTGTCCTGCTCTCCCTGGCCTACTCATGCTGTGTGGGCTACTTGCTGCTTCTTCCCTCAGGCCTTTGGGAGGGAGGGACAGCTGACGTTGCTGGATGGCTCACGTGTTCTTGCATAAGGACAACGGCTGGTGTTACCCAGGAGAAGAATTCATGCTAACAAAAAGGGGAAAAATGAATTCCTGCTCTCTCTGTGCTCCCAAATCCATTCTGCAGGAATGGCAGCATCATTGTAACTGCTGGCTTCCTCACAGCCACTGAGTTTCTTCAGGTTTAATTGTATTGTGGGCTTTTCAAATGATCCATTTGTTTTAATTGAATATTCCTTGGGTCTGGATCAATTTTCCACCAACCTCAGTCCCAGGACAGGCCTTCAGTCTTCTAATGAGGTCAAGAATCTACTGAGAAATTCAGAGCAAATGGGAAAAAAGAAACCCTGGTGACAGGTCATTCACAATTTTAAAGAGCAAGAACCATCCCTTCTTGGCAGGCTGCCTTTTTCTCCCTGTAATCTGTCCTATAAAGAGGATGGGAGATAATTCAGTGGAAGATCCCTCCCTGGACTGATAAAAAGGGCTTCAATTCAAGTGTGGTCTTGGCCCTGCAGAACAACATTAGAATGATGACACTCCTCATGCTCAATGCACTTCCAAACCTTATTGATAAATTTGAAAAGAAGGACCTGAGTATTCATTATCCTTTGGATGAAAAAGAAGACAAACAGCACATATGTCTTGAAGTGTTCCTTATTTAATACCCACAGATAGTTTGTCTGATGCACCATCTTCCATTAAAAAAAAAAAAAGGTGTCATTTTCTTGAGGTTAGTCTCCTGTTTTCAGAGGAAAATAAAAAAGAAAAAGGAAATTATCACCTCTGTAGATAGGAAAGCAGAGGCAGAAAGAAGGCAAGAGAACTGTTCTGTAGAGCTGAAAAGGAAAAGGATCACATCGCTCATTATCACAGCAGTAATTTTATCACAAGTCCTGAAACTTTGAGGGTGGACTAGTGTGACGGTGTTCACAGGGGTCTTAGGATGAGGGAAGAGACATAGATCTGACTCCATGTTTCAAAATGCTTGATTTATTATTTTATGAGATATATTACATTAAAACTACATTAAAAGAATAGAAGAAAAGGTTCCATCAGAAGGCTAGCTAAGCTAAGAACAGAATCCAAAAGAAAGAATGAGTAACAAAGGTTTGTGTGTCTCAGCTCTCTGTCCGAGCCAGCTGTGCTGTGATTGGCCAATAATTACAAACTAGAACATGAGACCAATCACAGACCTGTTGCATTCCACAGCAGCAGATAATCATTGTTTACATTTTGTTCCTGAGGTCTCTCGGCTTCTCAGGAGGAAAAATCCAAGGAAAGGATTTTTCATAAAAAGATGTCTGCCACAGACTAGCTAATATTCAATTAGCAGGAAAAATATCTATATTGCTGCTTGAAATGTGATGAACAAATCTTTCACTCATTTTGTTATATATCTGTGTACCTACACCAGGAATCAAGTTTAAAAAATTCTTTTTGTCTACTGTCCCGGTTCAGGGCAAATTTGGGAGAGAACACCCAAAGGGTCTCCTCTAGGTATGAAGATTCAATCAGCTCCTTCCCCCAGCCAGTCTGGGAGAAAATACCTCCTTGGAGAAAAGTGGAAAAAACTGTTTATTAAACAATAAAACCTAAACAATGTTAAATAATAAAACTCCTTGCTGCTCCAAAAGAGATGACAAATTAAGAAAGTCCTCTCTCCGTGTTGCAGCTCACTCAGGCTCTTATCAGTCCCTCCAGTGCTGGAAATATCACAGGCCAGGCCCAACCCGGTGGGCCACAGGTGCGAGCTGCCGGTGCTCTTCTGGGTGTTCAGTCCAAAGAAGGTTTAAACAGGTCCAAAGAAAAGGGAAAAAGGAAAAAACCACAGTCCAGGGAACGTCTTTGCCTCAGCTACCTAAACTAACCAAAAGCAAAGGAGAGCTCTGTCCTGCTGTCTGTCCATCCACAGACAACACAGTCCAGGAGCAGGAATGTGGAGGAGTAAGTGCAGTGTCTGAAAACAGACTGCACGCTTCTTCTCTCCCCCTTCACTCTCTGGAACAAGTCCTAAAGTGCAATACTTATTATTCAGCATAAACAGAACAAGACAATTGGGGATAAAAGCATCATATAGTCAACCAAACCATCATATAATCAAAAACCTAGGACATCTACCCATATTCTTTGCATTAAAAGAAAAAAAACAAAACACCTTCACTGGCTCTTTCCCAAAGCCCCAGCATTCAGGGCAGTGAAAGATGGACTTTGACATCATTAGCACAGAAAAAAAAAGCCCATTTTTTAGTCTTATTCCCTGAAAGTAAAAAATTGGCTCTTTATTGAAGGTTGTCCGGCCTTTCTTTTGTTTCAGATTTTCCTTAAAAACTCTGGCATCCTTTGCCCAGTGTTAACCATGCTTGCTGGAAACATTGAGCTCTCAGCAGTAATTACATCCATGTGTGTTGTGTCATTTAGTTCTAAACAGGAAAGGCAGGAGACAGTGCCTGCCGGAAGGAGCAAGTCTTTGGAAAAGCCTTTGGAAAGGGATACACTAAAAAATCCCAAAGACCTGAAATGTCCATCACATGATCCATGGGTGGTTGGTGTCCTGGCAATTGGCTGAGAAGGCCTCACCAGCAATTCCAGGGAATAGTCTACTGGTGGGACATATCCATTGACTTCTCCATACCAATTTTAAGGACTCATTAATGTTAGAAATTATTCAAACAGGAGAAAAGACAAATAAAAGTCAACATTTGGTGTGATTTTGATGGCTCCAATTTCAGAAATAGAAAGGAAGGGACTTTGTTAGTGTACAAATCTTCTGCAAAGCTTCTTGAGGTCAGAGGGTTCCTCCTCTGTCTCCTGCAGGACAGCTGACTGGAGAGAAGCAAGGAGAGATTTTTATTTGTGATGTTTTGCATTTAACCATCATGAGAGGTGGTACAAAGTGAGACCTGAAGGGTGGTGCCTCTTTGGTGGCGACTGAAGCTCTCTGACAGTTGTTAACCCCCCGTCACTGGGGTTTTGAATTGGGCCAGGGAAACATATGTCTGTGCACTAAATCCTGTTAGAGAAAGAGGCTTACCCTGGGTATCTGTCAGCAGGAACCTGTACCTCCAGGCCTTGGTAGCACTGACTCCTTAGCCAAAGCTTCCTGCTGTGTATGAAATATCCCATCACAGAATCACAGAATATCCTGAGTTGGAAGGGACTCATAGGGATCATCAAATGGCCCACACAAGATCAAACCTACAACCCTGGTGTCCTTAGCACCATGTTCCAACCAGCTGAGACAGTCTCAGGGTCACCACTAAGCCCATGAGCAGAGCAAGACTTTCCCATGGTGCTCAAGCTGGTGATGTCACAGGTGGCATCAGCTCGCCGATGGCAGTGCCATCACTGCCAGCCCAGATGTCAGAGCAAGGAGGAGAGAGCTCACCCTGTGCTCACCATAGCCCTGCCTTGGGACTGACTGCCAAAACAGAGCCATGCCATGCATGCCATTGTCTGCATGGCAAAGAGATGACATGAAAAGCCACTGAGGAAACTGCCATGTCCTCCCTGAAGTCTTCCCTGCAAGCTGGGTCATTGTCAGCCACTTTGGGAAGACTGCATTTGCTGCTCATCAGCTGCACTGTGTCTTACAGGAATTTAAATACCTCAGCTTTGGGTTGATCCTGAGCAGAGGGCAGTAAGGAGAAAGGGAGAAGGCTGTGCTGCAAGGCAGGTGGATCCAGACAAAGCCGATTTGGGGAGCAGGATTTGTTTAACAGCATTTCATTTTTCACTATTAGAACTGCATGTCAACAGAATTCAAATATCTTCCTAAATCCCAGTAGCCTGCTTGAAAGTGCTACATCTTTATCAGACCATTGATGGTCCTTCTGAAATGTGAGTCTCACTGGCTGCATCCAAACTTTGTGCTTGAAGAACATTCCTAATTAAAGCAGATTGGGCCTTTGGGGAAGAAGGGGCTGCAAAGCATTTCCTAAAGCATTTTCTACTCCAATTTTATTGTGAGGAAGTACACCTGAAGGATGATGCAGGAGTTAGGATTGAGATAAATATGAGTTTGGTAGGTCAATTTTACTCTGAGATGTAGAGAAACACAGGAAGCCCAAGTGATGATCCCAGAGAGTTTAACACAGAGGTTTCACCCTCCCAGAAATACAAGGGCCTTAAAACCACTGTAAATTTGCTTTCATCTTACTCCTTGCAATCCAACCTCTTTTTATTTTCTCCATCATTGTCTTTACAGATATTAATTACCCAATGGTAATTTAAGTTTTTCTTTGGTTTTACAATTATTTGCAGTGACATAATTTTCTACCCTTTTGTAGTTATTTCTGCATCAGTAGGCATGGCTACTAACTGCATCCCTTTGGTCACCTGCTAAAAGAATTGCACTCAGCAAGGTGTCATGCAAAAAGATTAGAGTTGCTAAAGCACAGAAGAGTAGAAATAGTATTCATTTAACCCATAGATTGCCAGGTATCCATGACAACATGTCCCACTCCCATCCTTCCCACCTTCGGACTGCTACATGAACTTGATTTCCTTTGTTATTTGTTTGACCACTTTTCTGTTGCCATTTCTTTGCAACAGCAGTTTGAAGAATTTCATTTGCCACAAACTCCTCCTCCTTCTGCTAATAGATAATCTTATACCATCCAATGCTAAAATATTGCATTCCTCATTTGAGTGGATTGGTCGTCAAGAAGGTCAAGAGCTGTAGCTGTCTGGTTGCTTATTATTGCAGACAGCTTGTAACTTAAATACCCCATTCAAATTATAAATGGGTTCTCTGGCACCTCATATTAATTCATAAGGATTTAAGTGGCTGGTCCATAGTGTGGTATCATTTTTTCTGGTGGCCATTCATCTTTTTTTTCTGGTGGCCATTCATCTTTTCCCCATTTTGGGGTGCTCCCTCCAGCAAGGGCTGCATCAACTGGTTGCTTTTTCTAATAAAATCATCTTAGATTTTGATTCCTAAGTGATTTCCCAGAACTTGTGGTAGGTCTAATATGCCCCATATAACATCCCTGAGCAGTTTGGAGGTAAGCTGCAATACTCCTGTTGGCCGCAACACCAATGGTGTCTTTTCAAAGCCCATGTTCCATTAAGGAGCCTTCCTACACTCTGTCATCAACTGGTGGGTCAAAGGATCACTCGTTTCCTGGCCCTAGCAGTCCTCCAACAGTAGTTACCCCACCCTAAGAGTTACAACATTTTGATTTCCAAGCTCCCCTGCAGGATTTCCAGCTACATTTAGGTCTGCAATCTGTTTGCTTGGATTTGGAGTACTCACTAAAAAGGGCTCAAGTTCCATTCTGTTGTTGACATTTGCACTGATAATCACAAACAACATGTGTTCTACTTGTGGAACTTTCTCGGAGGCAGCTTAAAAATAGGTAGTCAAAAAAACCCTTGTCCGTCCCCACTGCTTTACAGCCATCAAAGTCTTTTTGGTAATGATGGTGGGAACACCTCAGCCAGCTACCTTCAGTGAGCTTCATAGGCATTTGATTGCATTTGCTTAATGTTTGGAACAACTGCAAGAAGGATAATTGGGAGTCCAGACCCAGTTGTTTAAACCCAAAGATAAAGTCAAATCACAATGCTTTTCCTACAAAGACACCCCCTGTCCTTTTTAGGCTATAAGTGCCTGATTCAGAAGAATGAAGTCACCATGGACTTCCTTCTTTGTCCCCAAATCCTGTCCCATTATGGACCTCACTTAGGGTATTGACCCACCATTTAGATTCCACTGAGGTAGTCACCCATAGCCACTCTTCAAATCCTTCTGGCCCTCTGCAGACCCAACAACAGTTTAGGTTAAAATTTTTGGCTGCTTCTTCTCCTAAGGCTGGAAATGGATTCTTCTATTCCTGGCCTAAACTTAGCTGACAATAGAAAAGTAGAATTAGTAAGGAAAATATTCTAATAGTGTACTCTAATGACCTAGTCTAATTTTCACCTTGTCTTCCACGCCACCTGTGGCCAGTGAATGCACAGAAACCACCTAAGATGAAGAAAACAATGACAGCAAGCAGTAGCCCCCCAGTGAGTGGAGATTCTAAAGGAAGATGTCCATACAGACTATTTCAGCACACAGTCTGTGGGTAGGTACACGCAGCTTGCCCCAATGTCAACGCATTGGCTGCTGCTCCAGACCACTCCTGTGGAGTGTCAGTCAGAGGCTGCTTTCCTTCTTTTCTAGCTGAGATGTCCAAATCTCTGGGGCCTTAGAGACCTTGACCAGAGTGCGATAGGTCCACCTGTGTTCAGCTGTCTTGATGGATATTTCTGTGGTCAGTAATACTTGGAAAGTTCCATACCACTTCACCACCAGTGGTATGTCTTTCCACTCCTTAAGCAGGACTAAATCCCCTGGTTGGATGCTATGAACAGCCCAAGTCCAAAGGCAGGGGCTGTGCCAGCTGAGCTTCCCGTTGAAGGGATTTCACAAGAGAGTATCCTGGCCAAATATTGCTTTAAATATATATCACTTATCTCTATACCCACTAGGCTGAGAATTACCTGGGTGAGAAATTCCAAACAATAATTCAAAGGAAGAGAACTGATTCTGTCTTCTGGGTCTGGCCTTCATTCTTGCCAAAGTCAATGGCAAAAGCCCTACCCATGGCATCTTGGTGGCTATTACTAGCTTCAAAAGGTGTTTCTTTATTTCTCTCTTCATTTTTTTTCTACCTGACACAGGCTCTGGTGGTGCCAGGGAGTATGGAAGATCCATTGTTTTCCTAAAGTAGCCATAACTCCTTGAAGGATCTTTCCTGTAAAATGAGTTCCCCTGAGTCTGTTGCTTCTGCAGTTCTGGTTCTTGGAATAATTTGTTCCAAAAATTATCTTAATAGGTAATGCTGTAGCTGCTGAAGCAGTTGGGAATGCTTCTAGCCACCTTGTTATCTGATATACTATTACCAAAAGATATTTAAGCCTTCCCACTTGAGACATCTCAGTAAAATTTAAGCCTTCTCACTTGGCATCTTTAGAAGGGACATACAGCCCAAGGCCTCCCTCCTGGGGCAGCTTTCTTTGTAAGCCTGTTATTGGTTTCATCACAAGTCAAGGAAACTTCAACAGCTGCTTTTGCCAGACTAAAAAGATCCACAGCAAAATACATCTTAAAGAAGGCTTCTGCCAATCCTCCAGAATTCCAATGACTCCCTTCATGGAGTTGTTCTAATACTTGTATGGCCAAAGCTTCTGGTCTCCATTGTTTGCCATTCCTTGTAAACCAATTATTCCCTTTTTTTCTCTGCCCAGCTCTTTTAAATTATCTCCAGCTCCTCTGGCAGAAAAGACGGTTTCTCTGGCAGTGGGAGCAAAGGGAGGGTCTTGGACAGTTTTGGCAAAAGTATTTCTTTCTGAGTTTCTTCATTCGCCAGTCAATTGCCTATTGCCTCCTCTGAGTACCTTGCCTGATGTCCCCTAATGTACATAATTGTCCCCCTTTTCGGTAAATTCACCACCTCCATGAGAGGAGTAATAAAACTCTCATGCGCTAATGTATTTTCCCCTGCAGGTTAATAAACCTCTTTCCTCCCACAGATTTCTAAATGTGTGTACCACTCCACATGCATGCTTAGAATCAGTACAAATGTGAATTCACAGGCTCTTACAAGCACATACAGCTTCACATGTCTGATCAGACCATGTGGGCAGCAACATCCTCCCTTTTTCTAATTCCCTTCCCTTAATAATAGCATCTCCTGTAACTTGCTTCTCTTCTACTTCCCATGAAGGCTCATTTATGAACACATTTTCTCCCTTAGGCCAGGAGGCATCTCCTAAATTTTCCCTAGCCCAGACCTGAAGATATATCACTTGAATGCAGTCATGGGTTTCTTACCAGTGCCCCTCTCCAGGACTGTTCAAAGTCCTTGTTTAACGGGAAGCTGGGTTAAACCCTTCCCCATTTCTCAATCCTGAATCTTTCTGTTCCACTCAATAAGTTTTAGACCATATAAACCAAACCCTGGACATCCACTTAGAGGCCTTTTTGCTTCACAAAACTTTAATTTGATGTGAGACTTTCATAAGTCTCACAAAACCTTCTCCTGTCATCAGTTTTCAGGCTTCGGTTACTACTAAAGCCATAGCTGCACAATTCTGCAGACAATGAGGCCAGTCTCCTGGTCTCTGGGTTGAATATCTTAGAAAAGTAGGCAACAAGCCTACCGGCAATCCATTGTTCCCACAGTAAAATTATTTTAGTATGGTCCTCTTTAACATATACATAGAATTCAAATTCTTTTTCCCTGTCAAGAGGGGCTAGGGCATGAGCTTCAGTTTTTTCCCCCTAACACTTTAAAATTCTGAGCTCCTTCTGGTGTCCATTCATTCAGTTTCTTAACTGGCAGGACAGGAGTATTCTAGGGAGACATGCATGGCTCCAAAAGACCTGCCTTTAACAAGGATTCAGTAATAGACTGCAGCCCCTTCTTTCTCTGTGTATTGCTTTTTAGACATCACTTATCCTGGTTGCTTCAAAGTAGTTTGGAGAGGCTCCATAGCTCATTTTCCAGATTTCCCTGGCACTGCCCACTCTTGTGGGTTTATCACAGCATAGGGTCTCTCAGACATTTGACAAAAACTTACAATACGGTTAGTTTCTGTATCACTTTTTACAATGTTTTTTGCATTCCCCATGTAACTAGCAAATCCCTCTCCAGTAACTTATAATTACAAGTAGGAACAAATAGAAATTCATGCATTGCAAACCTAATCCCCACATGTTCTAATTGTGGTTGAAAGAACACATCCCCACCTCTTTTCCACTTACCCCCTGAAGAATTAACGAACTTCTTGACAATTTTTCCCTTGAAGGGATAAAATTCAAAGTGGATTGAGAAGCCCCTGTGTCTATCAGAAAAACACCTCCTCCCTTTCCAGACCCACCCTAAATGTTATCAAAGGCTCCGATGTGGTGGGTCCCTGGTATAACAGGAACCTCTGACACCCCTAACAATCCATCTCCGTTCATCGCTGGACTTGATCCTCCTGAGGATCCAGTTGTTTCTGTGGGCAAGCTTGCTTCCAGTGTTCTTGTGTTGCCGCCACTACAGGGGCTATGGGTGTGGTGTCCCGGGTCGAGCACAGCTCTGTGGCAGCACTCCTGCCACACGGACCAAGACACATGCTGACACCAATGTGGTGGACGGTGAAATGGCATTTATTAACTGCCAACAGGGGTAATTTATAACAGGGGGGTAACGGCAGGGCAACGGTGAAGAGAGACGGATTAGGTGTAATATCACCAGCTGTCCAAGATAACGTGATATCTTAAGCCCACAGTACACAGATAGTACACTGATTCCTTCCAAGACACTCTTTAGGTGAGCTCTCCACTGCTGAGGAGGGAATGACTCCGCTCCGTCCTTGTGGCCAAACTCATCCCTTCTGTCCCGGGAGACCCCTTGCGCCCTGTGGTTTATCCCTCCACAGCAGTAAGAACACTGCCATCACCTTTGCCTTTATCTTTTCCTCATCGTTTTTTACATACACTTGCTGTATCTTCCTAACCAGTTCATCCAGGAGCTTTATTCTGCCCTTTCTTTAGCCCCCAGCCCCACTACTGCCTGTGAGTGCTCAGCCTTGCACAGCTCAAAATCATTTGTTTCTCCAGTGACCTAAATCAAATCCTTAAAAGAAAATCCAAATCCTACCACATACAATTTGCATTTCCCAAATATTCTTTGTTGCTCCTCTTTGTGCTCACCCTCTGCCATACGTCATATACTAGAGCCAGTCTCTGTCTTGCCATAGTGTCCAAATGCAGCCCCTGCCGGCACACTCAGTGGGCACAGCCAGAAGCACCACAGGCAGCTGGGGTGTCTGGCAGCCTCATGGGGGCCAGGACATCTAGCAGCCTTATGGAGCTTGGGGGGCCACTGCCATCCCTGCCTGGGGAGCGGGGGGTGGTGGGGTCAGGTACTGCCTGGAGCTGAGCCCTGGCTGCCCCACAGCCCCAGCCTGGGCCTGCACCTCCCCACAAGCCCCAAGCCCATGCTCAGAGTCCCGCACTTCCATGCCTGGTCCTGCCACTTCCCACCATAAAGAAACACCTTTTCATCATGACTTCCTTGTTTTTCCAGTCCTGGAAGCAGGGGATACAAAGAACCTGCAGCTGAATCAGGTGGCAAATGTTGATGATAAATGCCTTCTGCTACTACATGCCTTAACCATATTCATCCACATTCCACTTCAACCAGTCAATATACCCAACATACCAATGCCATCTGTCCCCTGTTGCCGAAATCCCTTCTCAACTCTCCTTATTGCTCCTCGGGCATGGATTGTCCTTAATTACCTCTAGGGGAAGGTGCAAATTACCTCAACATCCTCCCAAGAGATTCTTCAGAGATCTTACTGGATCATCATCCCTTTTGCTAGGACCTGTTGCTGGCTTTACCTATGGAAACCTCTATGGGTGTCCTCTCAGGTTTACTCCAAAAATCCCACTGATTGGTGACATTTTCAGCCGTCCTTCCCTGTGGACTCTTCATGGACCCTCTAGTCCACTACTCATCTGTCTTGAGTGGACACTATCGGGTACTCAACCAATTGCCCAGTGCTGGCTGCCACCAAACCGATCACCATAGCTGGCTGAGGGGCACCTTGAGCTTCCACTCACTGCCATGGGATGGTGGAAGGACCCTGGATGAGTGTTCATTTTCTTAGGAAAATTAATCACTCATTCCAGAGGTTTTTGTCCCAAAAAGAGACAGAGGAGTCCTGTAACTTTATTGGAATAAAGAGAGAGGCCATGGGCCATTTCCCATAGGGTCTTTTAAGTGACTGGGGGTTGCAGACTCCTTTTTATCCTAAGTTTCCCCCTGCATCACCCTCTTCTTTGCCCCATTGGCTGAGGTAATCAGACAGTACAGACTTCCAAAATCGCCTACTGTATGCCCCACTCTAATATGCATTCTCCCTTTTGCTATATAAAAGAAAGAAAAAGAAACTTCCTAATTCTATCAAGTCACTATTCTCTTGCTCTGCCTTCAGGAATTTAACACAGCTTTGGCTGAGCAACAGTCTGTGTCGATTAGTAACAGTTTCTAGAACTAAGAATCTCTTCTATTACTTCACTAGCCGAAAGTGACATAATGAATCCTCGTCATAACGAACTTCGGAGCTCAAGAAAAAGGAGAGAGAGAATGAGATCAAGGCCATTGCATGCAGAAATGGAGTATTTATTCCTGGGACGTGGGGAGTTAGACCTGAGCAGTGGAAACAAACAAAGCAAAGGTGGGAGGAGAAGAACCAAAGGACACGGAATAGGAGAAGAGCACAAAGAGCAAGAGGCACAGTCAGTTTGGATTCTTCCCCTAATCTCATAGGGGATGGGTTCTTTGCCAATGTTAAGGATGAAGGACACTCTTAAATTAGTTGTGCGAGTTTTTGGAAATTTCTCTCTGTTCCTTGTGATATGTAGCCACATCTGTAGTGTGGATGGCATCAACAAAATATGTGGCTTACTTGGGCCAATGCTACTGGGGTGGATTTCTTTTGTTTATCCTTAACCATGCCAGGAGATCCTTTCCACGCATGTTTAATTGGTATCCCAATTGGTAACTGTACTGGTTTTGCAAAATGGGTAGGAGTTGGAGGAAAACCATAGGTGAAAGCAATTAAACCAAGGACGAAGGATCGCTGGTGTAACATAGTCAGCGGTGGTACAAAATTGGACACATGCTAAATGTTGGGGATTAAGGCAAACGGCGAGGGCTTCCAAGCAGGTATAATAACACAATCACAGAATGAAAGCAGACTAGAGCCCCAAGAATTAGATTTGTTAGGATCAGTACCTGGAAGTTATCGCCTGTTTTTTAACTACTTTTTAAACCCACAACCAACTTCTATGAGCAATGTCCTAGTCCCATGACCCAAAAATAATAGTGTCATTCTTAATCCCAATTCTCCATGGTATCAGAATGTGAACAAATATCGCCATAATTGGACTTATACTGGAAGCCCAGGTGCAATTTCGACTGTAAGAAAGCTTCCACCAGGTGTCTTTTTAATCTGTGGGGACAGGGCATGGCCTGCAATTCCAACTAATTTGTTTGGTCATTCTTGTTACTTAGGAAAAATAACCATGTTTGCTGCTAGCATGTGCAAAATGCTGAATGAGAGTATTTGGGCAGGAGGGAGGGCGGGACATAGCAAGAGAACTGAAAGAAAAATCACAAGCTTAAGACATGATAGCAACAATCATGTAGAGTTTTGGGGCACTCCAGCCAGAATAATAGCATCATTCCTTACTTCTGGTGTTACTGCTGCCCAAGCTCTGGCTATGCTTAATAAGTTGGGATGCTGGATGGTCAAACATCTAAAAGTAATTTCAGCTATTTTAAATCATATCCTCACTGACATAGATGCTATTAGACATGGCACACTGCAAAATAGAGCTGCTATAGATTTGTTGTTGTTAGCACATGGGCACGAGTGCGAGGAGTTTGAAGGAATATGTTGTATGAACCTCTCTGACCATTCTGCATCCATTCACAGGAAACTCAAACAACTACAAGATAACATGAAGAAATTGACTGCAAATGACTGGGGTTTGGATGAATGGTTTGTGGGATGGGAAAGAACTGGATGGTTGAACGATCTTCTACAGGGAGCTTTGTTATTACTAGCAGTCATTATTATATTGCTTTGTGTTTTTCCATGTATCATGAAGTTGGTGAGCTGCTTGGCAAAAAATATGGTGGAAAGGGTCTGGCTAGTGCAAGAAGAAGAAGGGAATTGTAGCAATGTATCTGAACCACTTAGACTACAGGGTGCACCAGCCATGGAGTTTGGAACTGTCCTTATCCGAATTTTCTCAGGGCCCTCTGGAATTCATTAATGTTACTAAGACATGAGCTGTGCTAAAATTAGAAAGTAGAAGCTGAGAAACCAAATTCCAAGACCATGAGAACTCAATAACGGGGGGTGGTAAAGCACCTGGAGTGTAACCATACACATCTTCTGAGTGGTGCACGCAGAATGAGTGGACAAGACAAAGGCACCAATAAGAAATGTGTGACTAGCATGCGCAGAGTGTTAGAATGTGTAAGTGCATCATGTCAACAATAAATGGCTTCTGCTTAATCCTCTTGGTCCATTGTCCAGGAGTCCTGAATTTCCCACAAGTGATACTTACTAAAAGGGCTCCAATTTTAACGATAGAGTTACTGTCTAGATGATGATTAATGGGAATAGTTCTTTAAAATCCTTTCCTTGCTGACATCAATAGGTTTCATCTTTTCCAGATTGTACTGGTATATTAGTTATGAATATAAGGGAATGAGTTGTAGGGATATGTTGCAAGGAAATAGATTGGTAGCTCTGGTTCCATTTCCATAGTCTAAGAAGAACTCTGATTATTTTTGGACTTTTCATGGACCTCTGACTAGATTAGCATTTGTTTTTGATTGACCCCGTAAATTTTAGGCTACTAGGCTTGACCAATGAATGGAAAGGGGAAAGTCACAGAGCTTAGGTGGTTCCTGTGTCAGCAACTTCTCAGTGGTAGGGAGATTTCTGTTCTCAAGTTTGTTACTTCTGCTAGCAGATTATGCTCACTCTAAAAAAGGTGAGAAGGTTGCTTCCCTATATGGTCCAATAATTCTTCCTGCTATTTGTGACTCTTTTGTATTACTGGATTTTGCCACAGAAAGTTGGATTAAATTGCATGTATCTGGGTTTGGGGGAAACAGAGTATTCTTTAGCCAATAGCATGTAGTCTTTTATCAAATAGTGATTGTCTTAACGGACTGGACACCTAAAACCCAGTAATACCTGCTAGTTCCAATTCCATTTTTAGGCTCAACAAACTGAATGGTATACCTGCACCAGTAGGGCGGGACATTTAATTGGACTTTCTCCTTTTAGAGAAAAGCTAATGAAAAAGTTTCACCAGAATCAGAGCAGGCTGTAAAACAAGAAGAGTCATGAAAAGAGGCCAATCCTGTCCTCTTAGTATTGCTAGTTGTGATTGGACATGAATGAAATGTGTCAACTCTGTGTTCCTGGGTATCACATCAGTAACAGATACTTCAGCTGCTGTACTTCTCTCCTAAAGCTAAGAACAGAATCCAAAGAATTGCGATTCCATGGTCACAATTCACCCTATGGTGCTGACAGGTGAAAAAGGAGTGGAAGGTGCACAGGTAAATTAACTTGAATGGCCTATCTAAATCAGTGGCCACTGATTTCCTGAAGGCTTCAACAGGTCAGTTGCCTATGTTTTTCTTGGAATTCTTTTAATCTTTGGTCATGTTTTTCTTGGGATTCTATTACCCTTTCCCCATTAGTTCAGCCTCTGCTCTCAAGCCTTTGCTGACATTTCAAGTATCCTGATAGCCTGGAAATGTGTTGTCTTTATTGATCATGTCATTATTCCCTTCAAAGGTTGTTTGCCTCAAGTCTCATTTTTGCTGGTTTTCTGCTAGTTCATTGTCAGAGGGCAGCAGGTGTTTTGTAAGAGCAAGTAGACAATCCTATAACTTGCTTTTCTTTTTATTTGGCCTGTCTAGAAAATGGAATGACTGAATATCTCTGACAAGATTTTCTCTCTCCGTTATGTTTCACTGGAAGGGCAGATGCAAATCATCTACCTAAACTCTTGGCACGGAAGAAACTAGTGGTTTGCTGTTGCGTATAGGTAGAACTTTACAAAAGAAAGGCCTTGTAAAACCATGGCCGAGGCCTGTTACTTTGGCTAAGTAGAAAAGGAGTATGGGGAAGTGATGCAGCTGAATTAGAGGTAGATCAACAAGTTCTAGACTTAGAGGTAGATCAACAGGTTCTAGAAAACGCCTGTTCACAGCGTGGTATGTGGTGGTTGGTTGAATGATGTTTGTTATGGCTTAAAGCTATGTAACTGATAAAGGCCTGAGTGCTTCAAAAGCCTGGTTGTTGCAATAAAGCGGCTTGCCTTTGCACCTGCCTGGGAACTCTGTGTCACTATGGACCCTCACTCCCAGATTGCCAAGGAGATGATTCTTGTGTTTGTACAAGTTGGACTGTTTCATTTCCCCTTTTCATGTAATGGTTCTGTCCTGGTTCTCTCCTCCCTCCCTCGTGCTGCCAGTTATCCCAACTCCTCCCCAGATGGCTTGGAGACTAATTATCCTTTCTCAAATCCCTCTCCAGTGCCCTGTCCATCACTTGGCGCTCCCACCCTTCTCTCTAGAAACTTCCAGCTAGAGCATTGAGGTTCAGGGGTCCCACCCTCAAGTTATCCTCATTGGTGTTCTCCCTAAGTCAATCTTTTGTATCCTTCTAAAACTCTATTCTCCAGAGGACCGACTCCTTCCCTGTCTCCCTCTCTCCTTATAAGCTGTTTCAACCTCCTTGACTTTCTCTTCAGCTGTTGGTTCCCCTGAGAGCCCATAAACTTTGATTCACCACAGCTGGAGAGTGCTCTCTTTTTCTGCTGACTGTAGCGACAAGCCAAGCCACATCCTACGACAAGGTAGCGCTGCTGTCATAGCACAGGGCGTTTGCCTTAGGTGCTGTCCCGAACCACGGAGATTGGATTAGTGCGCCCCTGCTGCTAGCAGAGCTGGATAGCTAGCCCAGACGTCCAAGAAGGACAATCCTTCTCCAGCTTGACCACTTCAGATGATCAATAGGAATGTTGCAGAGCTGCTGTGTGCATATTACCAAAATGGCAGAGAGTGAAGCAGTGAACATTTCTGGGATTTAGTACAATGCTCCTGCATTGGTGCCAGTTTAGTCAGTTTTCCATCAGTGGCCTTTCTGTCTGGAAGTACACTGCCCAGAGTCTTTCTAGCATTTGATGTCATTTCCTTCCTGTTGTTTTCATACCTTCCTTCAGTTGAAAGGATGATACAATCTTTACATTTTGAAGATCCCTGTTAGGAAACACTGCCAGGGGAGTCATCGCTGCCTTTCTTTTGCCTCATTTGTAATTTTCATAGACTCATTTCAAATTTCTGCAAATGTCAGTAATACCGAGACCATTAACAGGGTTGACACTCGCAGCTGCTTTCCTCTTTCATACTGCTTCATACTGTATGTGATTTAATGGCCTCGTTTCGTCATCTGCATTTTGCTGTAGTTTGCTAAAACCTGGCATGCACTACCAACTCACAATTGGGTGTTGGCATTTCAAGGACTTTGATAAGTTCCTTTCTGAGATTGCCATGCACTGGACTTTTACATTCACAAAGACTTCATCTTCCATTGGTCGTATTTCAGTACTTAAAACTCTTTTCTGGAATGTAGGCAATATAGCAGGAAGTACTAAATTCCCTGCAAAGCCTGTCTTCCCAAAGGACCATTTTAAGATATTTCTTTTATCCTCTGACTAATCTGGCTGTAATTAGATGGAGAATTTGGTACCTTAAATGAACCTCTTAGAAGGGATCTCATCACGGGCAATATCTCAGGCTTTCTTGAAATGCTCACTCCTTTGGATCCTAATTCCATTTGGAGTGCACTGAAGATTTTTTTTACTGAAGCCATTCAACAATGCCTCTTGTCTTATAAAATGTGATATGCGTGACAAAGATGGATCCCCATAAAAGGTTATGCACATATCACAGTTCAGCGTAAGAATGGTGGCTCCCTCCTGCATTTCCATTTGTAACTGAGTTGATATTCCAAAACTAAATATTCCAAGCCTGTGTACACAAAAGGAACTCTAGGCCTTTTTCAAGAACTACCCCTAGGAGGATTTGTGTTAATTTTGATTTCTACAGTGTTAGCTCTGTTGCAGAAAAAAAGTAGATTGTACTCTTCATGTGTACTTTCTTCTTGTGCTCTCATTTCCCTCTCTCTGCCTTGCATGCCCCAGTTAATCTACTGGCGTGACTCATTTGGCATCATCTCATAGTGCAAATTCTGCATAGTTTCATGTACTTGCAAATGCCAGTTGCCAAGGAGCCTATCTAACCATTCAAGGGGCAAAGAACTGTAGGGCTGGACAAGTTCAGATGCTGAAACTCTAAGTGGTTAAGTCATGCCATATGAAAGTGACAGAGCAAATCAATTGATCTAGGACTTTCAGCTGAACACCTCTGAGAATAGCAGCTTGTCAGCAATGACACAGCCACCTTCCTAGCTGTATTCCAGAAAGAGGAAAGGGACACCTTCAATAGTTAATATGTTTGGCATGAGAAAACAGCAAGCAATGTACCACAAAATATTTCAGCCAGATAAAGTGTGGTTTTCTAGTGAGAATTTTGCACTTTTTCTTTCTTGTCTGTGCCTTTACTTTTCACAGAAAACAGGGGGGAGGGTTTAATTATTATTTTTCTTTTTGTTTTGTTGGCCTTCTTCTTTCCATCTGCAATTAACAATTTTGCCTTTCTTTACTGGCTTCTCTTTCTTTACCTATAGAGGTTTGCATGAGGTCCTCCAACCTTGTCATAAACATTCTCATACTGTGGAAAGAAGTAGAAGATACATCTAAATGGATAAAACAAACTCACAAAAATAGAGGTTTTTTACAGTCTTCTGTGAGAACATTAAGACACAAGATATCTTTGAACTGTTTTATGCTGTATTGATTTAACTTTTAGTCCACTCATTAAAGAGTTTAGTACATAGCCTTTAGTACATAGCCTTTGAAAACGTCCAGCCCAATATTTTGGCTAATTTTGTTTTATTTCTAGCAAGGACTTCGTTTCTTAAGGAATACTCCAGAGCAAGAGCATCCATGGCAGAGTTATGCTGCCATAATAAAAGGCGTCGTAAAAACTGGTGCAGTTTAGCTGGTAATATGTCTAGACATGAAAGGTTTTAGATTGTTTTGACTTTCAAATGTAACCATTATTTGAAATAGTTAAGAGTTGGGGGTTGCCTCCCAAATACTTCTCCCTGAAATATTACTCAAGGTTTACACATAAAAGCCCACCCTGTAAAATAAATTGCCGGATACTCTGCAGTAAATGCAGCTTAGCAGCTAGAGATGATAACGTGGGTTAAATAACATTGCTTCTGCAGTGATGGAAACTCTGTCTACGCAGACATACTCAACAAAGGTTACGATGGCTTAGCTCCTGTCCTAAAGTTAATGTGCATTTTAGAACTTCCCAAGAAGGTGAATTCAACCTCCTTCATTGCTCTCTGCTGGAGTCCCAAGAGAATTTCAGTCTGCTTTTTGTCATTTACAGCTGTCACTGCTTAGCTCTTGAACATGAGACTCCCTCATGACTGATGAAAGTTGTCTAGTTAAGAGTGGGTGAAAGACATGGTCTTGCTCTAGAAGGAGATGAGAAGGTTTCTGCAGTCTTTGTCATCTCTACTGCTTGTGATTTCTAGACAAAACCAGTGGGAAGTTTTTTGAAGGCAGTCCAGAAGCTGGCAATATGGACAGCTTACAGCCCAACACTTGCTGCAGTGCAACCATGGTGACACCAGAAAGGACTTCAAAAATTAAAAAAGGCAAACAAAGCAGTTGGAAGGAGAAGAACACTACCATTATTCCATTTTTCTAATCTATCCTTCTTTAAATCATAATTTTCATGCAGTTTCAGGGCTTGTGTTGGTATCCCTCAAAAGGAATCTGAGATAGAGTAAGCGTTTAATGGAGTAGAAGTGAGAAACGCAGGCCACGTTGCCTTTTTTGCCATCAAATACCGGTTATGCTGGAGCTACCCTTTGCTTAAGGTACTTAGATCACACTAAGAATTTTATTCATGATTGAGTAAATTTTACTGTCACTCAGAATTTTACTGTCACTCAGAATTTTACTGTCATGCTTGGCATTGAAACCTTTCAAGGAAAGCTCTGAATAACAATGCTTGTGTCAAAATAGTATTTTATCTCCTGTATTTGTGTGAAGCAGGTAAGCCTTTTGCTGTCAGCAGTGTTGCTTAACCTTTCATGTCATATCCCTCTTCATATCCATGTTGTGTTTTAGGGTTATTAATCTACTTCAGAATCAGCACATAGAATAAGACTACATTTTCTTTTTGAAAATTCATGTCATTTGACCTACATAGAGCAAATAATTCATTAATTGCAAGTCCCCAGCTAGCATCTTTTATGCATGTTCTAACCTTCTAAAGAAGTAACAAAAGCACTCTCCAATACTTTACCTACTTAAGCACACAAAATGCTTCCCTCCTTTGCAGTTGGCATCTCTAAAATGAACCACATGTCTGCAGTATTTTAACATGCACCATATTTAGCCAAGTCATTCAAAACAAACAAAAAGCAGTCCCTTCAATTCAGAAATAGTTTTAAATTGTTTTTGAATATACAAAACATACCCTTACCATATGCACTGCATGCAGATTTAATGGTCATGAAAGCAAACCCTATGTTTCTGTTCAGATAGTACAGCTTTCCACAGTTTTCCACAATTGTTCTTGGCACAATTTTCTAACATGACTGTGAGCACACTCAAAGGTACTTCTAAGGTACTGTAGTAAGCAGAAAAGGAGGAGAGGTTGTGCCTTATTTCTGGCTTCCTTTGGTTTTCTTTTTGATTTTCTTCCTCTTGCTCTTTTTCATGTCAACTTTCTAGATACTGTGATTTAGATTTGCAGTATTCAAAGCCATGTTTTTTGTCTGGAATTCTTGTAAATTCTGAAAGGAACCCAACCAGTAAATATGCATCTTTTTATGATTTGCTAGCAGCTACATGTAAAATCTTCCTGCTGCTCTAAAATGCTTTTATTTGATATGCATTTTTATCACCATTCAAATGAAAAGAGAACGGTTCCTCTATTCACTGCTTTTCTACTGGATTTAGTTCAATGCATGCAAATTGACCAAGACACGTGCTACAAGGGTCTTGTAAAGGTTTAAAGTTTCTCTACCTTTCTGGCAGTCTGTCTTCACAGCAAGACTTGATGAGGTATTACGCTAGTATTTATTTGACAGAAAGCGATATCAAAGCAAGAAAAATGGAGCAGCAAAAGAAGATAGCAGCCAAAGGTACATTATCCCCTCTGTTATTTATCATTGTCAAAACAATTATTTTCTCACCATGTTACATAAAATACCTTAGTAGAGCTAAAGACTAGAAAAATGCCACTCTGTTCTGGATTCAGTAAAAGCAAAGCTGTCTGTGGGCAGAAGTGCCCAGCGTGATGCTGGAAACTCCTAGCTGGTTTCAGTAAGCTGCCTGGAGAACTGCATTTTTCAGTGGGCTTTACTTGCGTATCTGTAAAGTGGGGAGTTTATGTGCGGCCTTGAGCCCTGAGAGTGTATGGGCACAGACACACATCGTGTAGCTCTCTGACCAGCCACAGCACACTGAGGCATGATGGATTATTCCCAGAGTTCACATGGTAGAAAGGTTTTCTGCCCCCATGTCCATTTTCTTGCTTAGACCCATTCTGTATGTTACAATGGTACCTTGAATTCATCAAGTGCTATTGACACAATGGCCAGTGAGCTTATATTCTTAAGCATTTTGTGTTTGATCTGTGTCCTGTCTCAGTAAATAGCAAAACTTCCAAGGACTGCAAAAACAAGAAGATTGCTACCATATTTCAAATGTTTGAGTAATAAAATGGTGATTCTTACAATAATTGCAATGGTAATTTCAGGTACTGAAACAACAGCTCTGCTCAGGGCAATTCTGAAATTGACTTTAGCTGTTTTCCATGTGTCTCTGGTGAACTGAGACCCTTCTAGCTTTCAAGGAAAGGCCTTTGACAGCAGCCTCGAAAAAGGCTCAGGCTGCTGGATGAAAAGGTGAAAAAACTGGGGTAAATGGGGGGAAATTTCACTTATGGTTTATGTCATGATCAACAATCATTAGTTTAATGAGGTACTAGCATAGTCTTTCACTCTCCCGGATCCCCAAAAGCTTAAACCATTCAGCAGCTTCTTCCTTGCAACAAGTGCCACAGTCAAAAGCCAGGCCTGGCCGTCACCTTCTCCTCGCAGTCTACAAACACTGCCAAACATACCAGTGATTCTCACTTGCCTTGTCAGCTACATGGAAAAACCACACCCTCTCAGTGTGGCCGAGTCCTTAGTGAAACCAAACAGCGGTTCACCTTCAAACAGCTCAGTGTGCCAGGACAGAAAGCTTCCACTGACCTGTCCCCTTGCCTTTTCCTTGCAGCCTTTTATTTTCAGAGCGTGCACCGAGGCATTGCACTTTGCTTCTCAGCTGAGTGCATTGCCATATTGCTGGAGTCCCACGCATCCATCTCCTTCTTGCACAAACTGCTTCTGTTGAAACATGCTCATGTGATGTACTTTCCTGCTCAGCTATTCACACTGTCACATTCTGTGTCCTGCTTGCAGCCTAAATCTAAATGGAGAAGTTTCTGGCTATATCTCACACACACAGATGTGCCAGGATGAAAAGGTTGCTTGGACCTTGCCACTTACGTTCAAAAACATTCATTCTCACACACACACACACACACACAGACACACACACACAAAAGAGCTATGTGCTTTCTTTCTTTCTTTCTTTCTTATCTGCATTCACCTATTTCCCACTTTGACCTCTCTACCACTTTGCTCTTGGCCTTGCTGTGCATGGACATTTCCTGTTAAAATACCCATTGTATTGCCTATCCCTCCCCCACATTGCCTTGCCTTTCCTACCCAACCTTGCATTTCCTTGCCATTGCTGACCATTCCTTTCCTTTCCTTTGCCTTCCTGATTCATGCATGGCCTTCCGTTGCCCTTCATACCAACCCAGTGCCTTGCATTGACTTGCTCACCTATCCTTCTTTTCCTTCCCAGTTGTCCAGCTCCAATCTTTCATTTCCTTCTCCTTCTAGGACTCTTATTGCCTTGCCTCCCTCTCTTTTATGTTGCCTGGCAAAGCCACCACTTGTCTTGCCTTGCCCTTGAACCCCCTGCTCACCTGTCCCCCACCTGGAATTCACCACCTCTCTTTTTGTGGAATTTTGTCAACTTGTATTGCCCTGCCTGCTTCTCCTAGGATTCTCCAAGCTTCTACTGGCTTTTTTTCTCAAGGCCCCAGTGTTTCAAGAGCATGTGAGAGGAAGCCTGGAAGAGGTCACGTGCAAGCGCACCTATCTGTCCTGATAGCTTTCTTCTGACATCTATCCATACACGTCTTGAATTTTGGACACAAAATTCATCTTTCACCCTTGGGCTACAGGAGCAGAATGGCAGTTCTTTTGCATACAAAGGACAGCAGGCAACCCAAGTGTCTTAGGTGCAGATTAGAGATGGCCCATACAAGATCAAGGCTGGACAGAGTGGTCTGTCCTGGCCGCTTTTGTGTACCAGCAATCTTTGAATGGACCTGCCACTTGCCTTTCTTTGGCAACCCAACAGTTTCCTTGCCTTGCCCTGATGATTCTCCATTGCTTTGCATGCCCATGCCCCACATTTGACCTGCCTACAGTTTTCCTACAGGGCTCCGCCTTGCCTAGCCTTTCCTGTTACCATGACTTCCTATGCCCAGACTTGCCTCTAACTTCTGGGACTTCTCTCACCTCCCATTCCATTGGCTTCCCCTCACAGCTTCATCCTTGCCAACCTCTCCCTTGACTCGCCTACAATTGCCTACACTTGCTTTGCATTGCCTTACCTGCATGGAAGGCAAGGCAAAGAGTGGTAGGCAAGGCAAAGCAAAACCAGGAAGTTATTTGTAGGGCTAGGCAAGGCAGACATAGGCAAACATGCAAAGCAAGGGTAGGCTAGGAAAACTAGGCATGGTACTAGAGGCAAGGCAAAGCCAAGTGACTTGAAGTGCTTTTCCCAGGGAAGTAAAAGATATAGTGGCAATGTTGGTAGGGGAGCTGAAAAGGTACCATGGGGAGGTATAGTCCAGCAAGACATTTCTGTCCTGGCTCCTTGTGTTTCCAGGTACATTATATTTGACTTAACATACAAGCAAGAAAACTGAAACATAACTAAAGTACACCTCCAGCTATTCACAGAGATCCTGGTGCTCCTTTCTGTATGTTGAACAGGTCTGAAGTTCCCATGCTACCGCGTTTACTCCTTTGAATGGAGGAATAAAGGCAGTTTTTTCCTGACATAAATGAGTGCTGCTGAAAGGTTGACTATTAACTTTCTTTAGCAGTTCTGCAAAGAGCCTTCCTGGGACACAAGAAGAGAGAAACCATGACACATTTTCAAGATGAAGGCAGCTTGTTTAACCACAAAAATATATTCTCCCTATTAAACAGAGAAATATTTTAAATACATGCGTGCATACATATGTGCAAAAAATGGCTGAAATATTTGAGAAATGCCTTGTTCTGGTCGTAATGTCTCTATAAGGGGATAAACATATAAAGGCAGTGCCAAAAGGATAATACGATGATGAAATAGTTCCTAAAAGGAGGAGGAACAACAAATCCAACACAGCTGTGTGCATGTTATGGACCTGGCAGGGCTGATTCCTCGACAGACCACCAGGACTGCCATCAGCACACTATATACAGCCACGAACAGGGACAGGACACCCGAAATCAGTGCCGTGAGCTGTTTATTTCAAACATCAGTCTCAGTACATTGTTAGGACAACGGAGACAACAGATGTGAACAGCTGGCTGATTCAAATGGAATGCCCAGGAAATGTAACGTTACAGCACAGCATAAAGCCATCTCAGTCCAAGTTTTAGCCAATCACACATAGAGCAACAACATATTGACAATAATTCTATCCAATCATATGAAGCACACGTAACTGTAGCTAACACGATAGAGACTTATTCTTTAACACAATGGCTTGCTTATGAGAGACAAAGCACAGAAACTCATTCATATTAACCTTCTACAGATATACATTAAATATACTTGTTGCAACCTCAAAGGGCAAATCACAGAGGCTTATTCTATTTCACACATCTGCCCTACAGCTTAGAAAACTTTTTCTGCTGCATTAGCACTGTTCACAAATCTGCTGTCTGAGGCCTGTCTTTTTTACCATTTTCTCAAAACTCTCTAATTTTATGGATCCAAACAACTCCCCCTCTCTGTTGACAGGTCAAAATGCTTTAGGAAAAACACTGGAAGATAATTTGACATAATGAATGGATAAAATTGAAAAGCTTTTAGAAAAAGAAGAAAAAAATTGGGAAAATTCTGTTAGCACTGTGAGGTTGGACTCTGACAAAAGGCCTTGCTTCTTTGCTTGTAGTAAACCAGGTCACCTTAAAAAGGATTGCCGTGTGACAACATTTTCACCAAATCAATTTTCTATCTGCCCTTGATGCTGAAAAGGGATTGTCATGTGAAAACATTCCAACCAAAACAGTCAAAGTTGTCATGATGTATATGATTTGCTAATATCTTTTTGTACAAGTTTTGTCCTCAGTTCGCAGAAGTTTCCAAGATTCCAGATTCTACACTACATGGATGATTTGCTCATTGCAGCTTCAACGCAGACAGAGATGGAACGAACCTATGCGAGTGTTGGGACTGTAATCCAAAATGCTGGACTTGACATTTCTACGACAAAAATTCAAGGCTACAACAAAGATCCAAGGCTGAGACATCAACTCTTCAAAGACAACAAGCTCATCGCTGCATTCCGGACACGCCTTTCTTTTTCGCAGTTTTAGGAGAGAAGATGCAACTTTGTGGTCTCATTTTTCAGTGGGGCCCTTCGGAGCCAGATCCTTTGTTGATAATAGAGTAGATTTTTCCTCCCTACAGGTTTCCAAAGACTATTTTCACAATTTTAGAAATGGTTGCACATGTTGTAATTAAGGCCAGAACCAGACTGTTAACTTTAGCAGGCCAAGAATTTTTAGTTATCTATTTACCATTGAAAAAAGATTACCTCAATTGGGCAGTGCAAAATTCTGATGATTTACAATATGCATTCTTGGGTTTCCCAGGTGTTTGTTCTGTTCACTACCCAGCTCACAAACTATTGCAGGCAAAACTGAGTTTCAGAGAAAAACCTAAATTAAGTGAAGAACCTTTAAATGCAGTGACTCTCTTCACTGATGGCTCTGAGAAAAGTCACAAATCAGTCGTAACTTGGTTGAATCAAAAAACTAATGCTTGGGAGTCTGACATTCAAATAATAGAAGGGTCTCCTCAAATTGTTGAGCTTGCTGCTGTGGTTCGGGCTTTTCAGCTTTTCCCTCAACCTTTTAATTTAATCACAGATTCTGCTTATATTGCTAATGTTGTTAAGAGATCAGAAGGGTCAATTCTAAAGGATGTTAGTAATGAAACTTTATATCATTGGCTTTCATGTCTTTTTACAATTTTGCAATATAGAACTAATCCATATTTTGTTTCTCACATGAGGGCTCATTCTTCGCTTCCTGGATTTTTAGTGGAAGGGAACGTGAGAGCAGACAAACTGACAATGGTTATTTCAAACTTTGCCAAACATTTTTGAACAAGCAAAATTGAGTCATGCTTTTTTCCACCAAAATGCACAAGCACTTGTGCGAATGTTTCAAATCTCTAAAAGTCAAGCTAAAGCTATCACCAGTACTTGCCCTGACTGTCAGCTTGTGCAACCTCCAGTTTCTACAGGAGCTGTCAAGCCACGAGGTTTGCAAAGTCTGCAGTTGCAAACAGACATCACTAAATACCCTTCCCTTGGTAAATTTAAAAATATTCATGTCTCAGTGGACACATTCTCTGGTGCAATTTTTGCTTCTCTTCACACAGGTGAAACTGGCAATCATGCCTGTCAGCATTTTCTGCAAGCTTTTGCTTCATTGGGTGTACCCCAAGAAGTAAAAACTGACAAAGGTCCTGCATACATATCTCAAAAATTGGCCACGTTTCTAAACGAATGGGGTGTTCGTCACATCTTTGGTATTCCTCACTCTCCCACAAGCCAAGCAATTATTGAAAGGGCACATCAAACATTAAAATGCATTTTAGATCAACAGAGAGGGGGAGTTGAGGTCACACCACAGATGAGGCTGAACAAGGCTTTGTATGTTTTTAATTTTCTAAACAGTTCAAGTGCAGAACCTGATCCACCAATCTTTAGGCACTTTTCAAATAACACGCAGGCAAAATTGAAAGAAAATCCTCCTGTTTTAATTAGAAACCCTGAATCTGGACAAATTGAAGGTCCTTTTCAATTAATAACGTGAGACAAAGGGTATGCTTCTGTCTCTACAGGTGCTGGAATTAAGTGGGTCCCTGCCAAAAACGTCAAACCATATCACACCCCAGAATGTGTTGGCAAGTCCAGAACCGAGGAAGCAAGTACGCAGACATGAGCCGAGCAGAGGGATCCCGGGTCACGCCTGACATTCCATGTGCCTGACGTTCTTTGTGCATCGGTGGAGCCTGCAAACTCTGATTTTGTGTTAATGTTATTTATGAGTATGCCAATTGTATGTTAAATGTTTGTTTAACAGAGCTGATTTTTGGCAAAAGTTTAGGTTTTTGTTTTTGTGGAGAACAAAATTTTAAAATTGATATATATGTAAGGATTCTGCCAAAACTTAGCTCATGAAAAAGATGGAGCAAATGCAAGTTGCATGTTGGTATTGGTGGATTTTAATTGTTTTTTGTCGTGCAGATTTGCCTGTGGAACAACCGAAAACAAATGTTTGGGTGACCTTAGCCAAGGCAGCCAGCTTGGATACTATATGTTTGTCTAATTCGGAACCAGAAAAACCTTTTTCAACCTGTCTGGTTGGTGTGCCAGTAAAAGAGTTGCCTTCGGTCAAAAAACAATCCAATGGTAAACCAGGTGGAATTGACAATGGAAATAATCCCTCATTGAATTGGAACGTTTGGTCCAAAAAACTTCCCAGGGCAGCATCTGAACCCCAAGAATTAGAAATCCTTGGGTCTTTAACAATGGATTTTTACTTTACCTTCATAGCTAGTGCTTGGTGAAAAGGTGATCCTCCAAAGTACAATGTTACTCCTCATTATTTTGCATACAGAAATTTGAGGTTTTGGTGTAATTTTTCAAATAGTTGGACCAATATCCACAGCAATTGACGAAGTGGTATTGGTGCATTTGTGGAGACAGAGCTTGGCAAGGCATTCCAGCACACCTTGAAGGTGGCCCTTGTAGCATTGGGATGCTCACTATAATTGCACCCACTGCCAAAGCGGTCATGAAAAAGAAACCAAGGAGAACAAGAGCTGTTCCTCATTATGAAGAGAACTGTCAGAGTGATTTTAGGCCTTGGAAAGCTGCCAGAAGTGTTTCAGCAGGTTTGTTTTTACCCCAATTGGCTTCAGCAGTGGCATTAAAACAATTAGATCAAGTTGGATGCTGGCTGAGCAAATAAGCTAATGCCACATCCTCTGCAATTAGTGATATGTTAACTGATATTGATAGTGTTAGACATGCTACTCTTCAAAATAGAGCAGCAATTGATTTTCTTTTACTGGCACAAGGGCATGGTTGTGAGGAATTTGAAGGATTGTGTTGTATGTATTTGTCCGATCATTCTGAATCCATTCACAAAAGCATACAAAAACTGAAAGATTTGACAACTCAAATTAAAGAAGATGGTGGTTCCTGGCTGGATGATTTGTTTCAAGAATGGAGCTTTTCACCTTGGCTAAGGCAACTTTGCAAGATAGGTCTTTTTGTATTGGGTGTTCTGGTAGTGATATTGATAGTGATACCCTGCATACTTCAGTGCATGCAGCGAATGACGAACAAAACAGTCTGAGAAGTTTTTGTCATACAAGAGAGAGAATTAGGAAGTAGAAGCACAGAGAGTGTTCGAAATCTCACGGAGGTAGTAGATGAAGGTATAGACATGGAGGAAGGTTTTGAATTAAGACCCTGGAAGCCACCAGAGTTTTTTGAACAATGACTTGTAACTATTGTCAGACGTGATTCATATCTCTTTCACTGACTGGGCCTTCACGGCACTAAGTTGCTGTGCTGTAACATAGCAATGCTTAGGATCAGCAAGAATAGGCCTCCAGCAGATAGTAAGCAGAAATTTTATAGTAGGGCTATGAAACGCAAGTAGTAAACGACATGACTATGAAGGTTTCAGATTTTGTGAACCCATGAGTCTGCTGCAAGCTGTTAGCATTTGCGTGACAGTTGGAGGCTGATCCAGCAAAGTTAAAATAATTTTTCTACATTCATCATTAGCATTTACAAAAGCAAGGTTTTGAACAATATAGGAACGGGCCTGTTCATCTGGACATTGCCTTTCAACTGCTTGAGTTAATCTATCCAAAAATGAACCACAGGATTCTACTTCACCTTGTCTAAGTGTAGTTTGCATTTTATTTCTATCATTCATCAATACTTTTTCTGATTCAGGGGAACAGACAATTTCACTGACAGTAGCTGTCCTGGGAACCCTGCCAGCGTCCGAGTTCTTGGCAGGGACGTTGTGGTAGTAACGAACTTTCCCGGAAACTCTGCCAGTGTGGGCAGGAGAAGACTCCGAATTCTTGGCAGAGACACTGTTGAGAGAACACACCCCCTCAGGAGCCCTGCCCAGAGGGGTAGGGGAGGAGGCGTGGTCTCCAGACCATGGACAAAAGCCAGAATTTGCCTTTGGCAAGGAAAATAACCTTGAATTTTTATCTCTGATAATTTTTAAAAAACAATGGCATGTTTCACAAAGTCCCTTTGCCTGTGGAGACTCAGCTGGAGAACAGCCAACATCAGACTGAGAATTTAACATCCTATCCTTTCTCTCAACAGCAAAAGAAATACATTTTTAATTCTTCAAAAACTCAGCTTGTTTCTCCCCCAGAAACCCTTCTAAAGTCTCCTGTTCTTTCCTGAAGCCTCGGACCAGGCAGAGTCCCCCTAGTTTGGCTCAATTCCTGGCTGCTGCCTGCCGCATTTGTCCTCCTCCCTGCCCTCTCCTGTGAATGAATCCCACTCACTGCTATTTCATCCGGTACATCAAAAGGCTGGCGAACAGCAGAAAAACCTGGCAGAGGCTTATTTGAACAATTTATCAAATTTCAGAACACATAATTCCTTTATCACAAAACCTCTGCAAATTCTCATCTCCCCCCTCCGCGCAGCTTGCACCCACCCCCAAACAAATTTCACGAACTCTTATGTTCCTGGAACACAAGGAAAATTCTGAACACTTTTCCTGACATGGAAAGAGTTCATCATTTCCCGGAGAGGTGCTAGAGAGATTCTTTTCTGCCGCAGGGACACAGAGAGACCCGGGGGAAACAGATGATACGACCCAATCTGAAAGCCATTCCAGTTCCCAGTTTCCAGAGGACGGGATGCAGCCAGCATTTCTGGGAGAAGCACCAGACTAATTAGGAGGGAGAAAATCATCCCGACTGAAACCCGAAAATTTCCCCAAGAGGGATGCAGGCTAAATTTTACTTGGATTTAAAGAGTCTGAGCAAGATATTTTGTTTTGTGGTTCAGAACTGTCTTGGTTACTGTCAGTTTGTTTGAAACACTCCAGCAAAGCAGGGATAAGCCAACTTAGACTCTCATCTTTTTTGAGAGAGAGCAAATTATAGATTTTCCAGTTTATTTGATCCCAAAAATCAAAGGTAAAAGCAGACTGTAAATTTATATTTTGAGTGTTCGCTTTAACCCAGATGAGCAAATCTATAAGTTCAGTTTTTGAGATATCTGAATGTCCTTTATCCTGTAAAATTTTCTCAAGCTGGTAAAAAACGTCCCATTCTGTTTTAGATAAATGACTTCCTATTTCCATAATCCAGGAACCCCTAGAAAAATTACTTACAAACACATAAGATGCAAATAACGAGGGGATGAAATATTTCTCCTGATTAACACCTGGGTGTCCGATGGCTGGGTTTTTCCACGATTTTCTTTTTTATCCTAGTCTAGTTATATTCCTCACAGAGGAGAGGCACCATTTTGCCATTGGCACACTGCATACTGCCACGAACAGGGACAGGACACCCGAAATCAGTGCCGTGAGCTGTTTATTTCAAACATCAGTCTCAGTACATTGTTAGGACAACGGAGACAACAGATGTGAACAGCTGGCTGATTCAAATGGAATGCCCAGGAAATGTAACGTTACAGCATAGCATAAAGCCATCTCAGTCCAAGTTTTAGCCAATCACACATAGAGCAACAACATATTGACAATAATTCTATCCAATCATATGAAGCACACGTAACTGTAGCTAACACGATAGAGACTTATTCTTTAACACAATGGCTTGCTTATGAGAGACAAAGCACAGAAACTCATTCATATTAACCTTCTACAGATATACATTAAATAAACTTGTTGCAACCTCAAAGGGCAAATCATAGAGGCTTATTGTTCTATTTCTCACGTCTGCTCTACAGCTTAGAAAACTTTTTCTGCTGCATTAGCACTGTTCACCAATCTGCTGTCTGAGGCCTGTCTTTTTTACCATTTTCTCAAAACTCTCTAATTTTATGGATCCCAACAAGGACAAGCTCTCGTCCAGCAAATCCAGCCCCAGCCCTGCAGCTCCACCACTCTGGTTCTTTCCTCCTCCCGTGCTGTTAGGCAGGGGAGGGCAAAAAGAAAACACACTTTTTAAAGCTTAATGTCTTCTCTTCAAAACCTTTTATAGCTTCATGCCTCTGTTCTTGAGCAAAACAAGTGGCTGTGGGCAGAAATGGTCTTAGCCACAGAAATATGTTGCTGCAGATGCAGATTTCTAGTGATACTGAAACTTACAGAGGTTTCAGTATTTGAAGACTCAAGGAGAGTTTCATAATGATCACAACATGGTTGTTTTATCTGTACAAAGATTGTTCTACAAATACAAATATTCATCGTAACTAATTTTTGCCCTTAGTGGTGGGCTCCTTAACATCCATTCTCTTCTGTGAATTCTTCTACTATAAAGATATAGAGCATTAAACATCAATGAACAACTTGCAAATTTCAAAAATATTTGATGAGGGGGACACACCACAGATTACAGACTTTTCAACAGTGCCAGCTGCAATGAAATCATCAGCCTCCAGAGAAATGGAATAAAGACAACCAAAAGCCAAATTACACCTGAAGAACAAATACTTTCCTCCAAACTTCAAACATTAGTAGTTTAATCCTGATTGTATGTAGCTACTGTTAAAATTTTCTAATATTTGGATAATCAGCTTGAAAAGCTAGCTACTGGCAGCATATTTTTTGTTTGTTTCATATTCACACTCAGTCCCAGATGTTGCAGAACATCTTATGTAAGTGGCTTTGCCTTCAGTTTGTGTTGTACACAGTTTTTAGTCCCTGATGCAGACACTGCAGAGGGGGTGAGTATAAACTCTCAATGTATTGTTTTAAAAGATACCACTTAATCTTAAGTCATAGAGAATGCAGATAAGTAGTTCTTCATATTTCCAATGCATTATTATGTAGGAAAGATAAGGCTCCATTTGGTGGTACAAACTTCAGACAGTATTAATTATTCTCACAAAAAATCACTCACATATCTTTTTCAAATACAGTATGGCCGTAAATGGCTGATTAGCAGTGACATGACTTAAAACATTTTAATTATCTATGAACAAAAATGTAACTTGTGTTAGTAGCAGAATTCAAGTTAACTGTGTACTAAGAGAGGTGATATTCTGAAATTGCAAACTCGCTGTTTAGTTTTATGGCTTCATTATGTTTGCACCTATGTACAATATCTTTGTCCTATGTAATTTACATCCCAGGTTCAGCCCACCACCACAAAAACCAGAATATCATCTTCTCGTAGCCACAAACTCCTGCTCTTTACTGTGTCTCTTTACTGCTCTTTACTGTTCAGCCTGCGCCTAATATAAGCTGATTTAATTACCAAGTATTTTGCTGGGCCAGAGAGTTAAATCAGCTCGGGAAAAATCTGACAGAGCCAAAGTAGGGCAGTGAAAGGAGGACTGGCTCACTGTTATAGATGGAGCCCAGAAAGATTAGCTGGCTAATTTAACTGGTTAAGTCCAATACCCACAGTCAGGTCTTACAGACTCCTCTCAATTTATCTCCACAGCTGTTTCTGTAAAGGTTATGCTTCTTGCTAATTCCAACATCACGTTGGAATCCCATGGCCTGCTTCAGAGAGGTGACTTCCACACTGACATGGGGCTGACCTGATCAAGTTGCTTTCAATGGACTGGAAAGGGGCTGTTTCTGCTGTTTGCATGGGAGGAGATGCTGCCTATATTCCATTCCTTTTATCACCACAGGACCCTGAATTTTTATTTAACACAGAAAAGCACTGTGCTAAAATAGACTATTTCAATTGTTATGCACACAATTATCAAAACATTTCTAATTGCTTTATAGACCTCTGTAATGCAGCTAAGTTGCTGAAGAACTATCACCACTTGACAGTTACATCTCCCCTTTGGTATTAATTCCTGAAAGGTGATATTCAGACTTCTTTTGAATGGCAGCAGTAGTCAGTGCAACTAAGAGCTTAAAAGCTCTCTTAAGTTTTTAAAGCAGAAATAAAGCTGAAATTTTCTCCAGTTTACAGCCTCCTTGTAGAGAGAATAAACTTACTTTCTGAGAGCATAAGTACTCAGCTGCCTCATTCTTGCCTATCAGTTTTGTCCTGGGTAATCCAAATTGGCATTCATGAAAGCAAACAGTGTAATCTACACCAAGCAATCAATGCTGAAAAACTCATTACAATTCTTACTAGTCTAGCCTTTAAATTCAACAGACAAACACGAATTTATCTGGTTTTGTATTTCCTTCAAAAGCAACATTCTACACTGCATAATCATAAGGGCAAAGTAACCAATAAAATTTGAATTCCACAAAACTTAATCGAAAATCTGTGTTGGTTTAGCACAATCAATAACAGAATTGGTTTGCATTCTTACTACTCCAGCTACCAATATTCAAAATGATTGCCACAAAGCATTACATTTTCCTGCTGCCAGCGAAATGACTGCTAAAACAGAAATGCCAGAAAAATCTTCTAATGCAGGAATTCTACAAGACAGAGATAACTACTCTGTTTATCTCTGTGTCCTTCAAATGCCTATTCACAGTCATAAAGCAACATATGTCACTCTGGGAATCACAGAGGCACAATTAGGAAATCAAATCCTGATCTGCTTGTAGGTGAGTCTTAGAAAAAATAAACTTTCTGTGCTTAGACTCCTGAATAATGAAATTGTATTTTCAAACAAGACTACTCTTCAGAAAATAATTCTTCAACTTCACACAAATCTTCACAAAAACCTGACAGGTTTTTTTTACTTACAACCCTGACCTCTCATATTTATTTTTCACAGTGATTTTCACATGTTGGAAGAGTAACTGTCCTTTTTTTTCTCATATAATTTGTGATCTGTGAGGAACAGATTAAAACTGCAAATCCTATAGAAAAGTTTCATGAGTCTTTTAAAGATGTTACAATTGAATTTTGCCTTCTTGTGCTGGTATTGGCTGGGCTAGAGTTAATTTTCTTCACAGTAGCTAGCACAGGGCTCTGTTGTGGATTTGGGATGGAAACAGTGCTGATAACTCAGGGATTTTTGGTTATTGCTGAGCAGTGCTTGCACAGAGTCGAGACCTTTTCTGCCCCTCACTCCACCCCAGCACCAAGGAGATTGGAGGTGCACAAGAAGATGGGAGGGGACACAGCCAGAACAGCTGAGCCCAACTGACCCAAAGGACCTTCCATGCCAGATGGCACCATGCTCAGTGTAGAGAGCTGGGAGAAGGGGGAGGAAGGGGAGGATGTTGGGAGTGATGGTGTCTTCTTAAGTCACTGCTGTGTGTGCTTGAGCCCTGCTGTCCTGGAGATGGCTGAACATGTGCTTGCCCATGGGGAATGGTGAATTAATTCCCCGTTTTGCTTTGCTTGCATGCATGGCTTTTGCTTACCTATTAAAATTTTATCTCATCCCATGAGTTTTCCCACTTTTACTCTTCTGATTCTCTCCCCCAGCCCAAGAGGAGGAGAGAGGAAGTAGCTGCACAGGACTTTGTGGCCAGGTGGGGTTAAAGCATGACATTTCATTAAGAAAAACCCAAAGATAGTCATTCTTTACTCCAATTCTTTACTGGAAAGAATTGGAGTAAAGTTCCATAAACATCAGTTATCAGGAGAACACAAAGGTACAAGATTGAGTTTTAGAGTTTTAAAAAAAAATCTACCTGGCCCATTGTATAACTAAAGATGATAAACATATTTTTGCCAAGACTTTCAGCTACTGATAGACTAAGCTCTGTTTGTGAAATTGTCAACACAGTGAGGGCTTTTATTTTTTGCCTTGAACATTGCCGGTCAATCTCTTTCAAATACATTCCTCTCCAAGTACAAAGTTCATCACTTGCAAGTTTGCTTTTTTGGTATTCGGTGGTTTTTTTCCCCCAGTCTAGAGTTAAACATGTAAGACGAAACAGGTGACTGGCACATGCAAGCCTGGGCAGACTTCTTCAGAGTGATGAGGGGGGTTGTAAGTTACTTCAAGTCGCTTATTAACATAAGCTGTTAACAGCGGCGCATTGCAGAAGCTGCACAGGCTGCCTTTCATGTCCCAAGCTGCAACCCCTGCCAGGGACACTGGAAATGCATGGGAAAGGTGTCTGGAGCAGCAGGGCTCCCTTTTAGCGTGCCACAGATCGCAATTGCCCTCACACTGACCGTGCCCGGCAGGGTGGCACTGGGGCGGCAGGTCCCGAGTCCCCTCACACCACAGGCGGCTGCTGGAGCCGCCACTCCCCGGGGAGAAGAGAGGGCCGCGGGTGGATAAACAAAGGCCCCCAAGGTAGGCTACGGAGCGCTAATGAGCTCGCGGGAGAATGGCTGCCCTGACGAGCGCTGGAAACCGGAAGACAGAAACCTGTCGCACAAGGACAACAGCGGGGCCGTGAGGAGCACCCAGCCATGGCAGGGGGCGCTACGGAACATCGACAGCGCGAACTACAGCTCGCGACATGCAATGCGCAGAAAGGCGCATGCGGCCCCCGGCGTTCCCGCCTCTACTCGGTGGGGCGGACAGCAGGACTCGTCAGCGCCTCCCTGCCCTTGCCGGCAGCTACGGCGGCCTAGGCCTGGTTGTGCTCCCGCTGCTCGGCCCAGCTGGTTATGACTCAAATCATTACTTTTAGCTCTTCTCGGCACTCGGGAGGTCCGCCGTGACCGGATGAGCATCCCGGGCGTCCCCGGAAGCGGTCGGAGGCGGTGTTTCGCGCTTTGTGCCGCCGTTAAACACCGCGCATCGTTCATTGCAGTGCCGCGCGGGGCCACGCTGGCCACGCCCCCCCGCGCAAGCCATTGGCCGCGCGCTGCTCCGCCCGCCAATGGGCGCCGGCCACGCTCCGACAGCAGGAAACCGCACATGGAAAGTTACGATTGGCGGCGCCAGTCGAAAGCCCCGCCTTTCAAAGCTCTCCATTGGCTGCGTGTTTGGCGTGGTGCGCTGCTATTGGGCCGAATGGCGCCGTCCCCCCCCACCGGGGGGTTGATAAGGCGGAGGGGGAGGGCTGCGGGCGCTCCAGTAGAATCGGCGGCTGCGCGGAACGGATTCGGGATTACGGGGCGGCGGCGGCTCTTCTCTTGTCACTACGGCCGGCATGAAGTCGGTCTGGGGGCTCGCTCTGGCGTGTGTGCTGCTCCTGGCCGGTGAGCGCCTGCGGGTTTCTAGAAGGTTCTGGCGGAGGGGTGTCCGGGCCCCGGCCAACAGGCCCCCCCCCCCCCCCCCCCCCCCCCCCGCTGTTTGCTGGGGTGAGGGGGACGGAGGCCGCCGAGGGGAGGTGGAGTCTCCGGCGGGACCCCTCAGTCTGCCCCACGGGGAGGGAAGCGATGCTCGAGCCCTCGCATGCCCTGCCCGGGCCTGGCCCTCTCCGGAGATGGGGCGGCGGGGGGAGGGGGCTGCGCCACTCTTGCGCTATCACGGGCGAGGGCAGAGGGTAGGAGGGGGCCTCCCCATGCCCATCTCCCGTGTCTCCGGTTGGGCTGAACTCTCCTAGGAAGGGGGATTCGAGGGGCAGCGCTGAGCCTGAAGGCGTGGGGAGGGTAAGCGAAGAAGTTGGGCAGTGCGTAGTGTGGGGATCGGGCTCAGAACGCTGGTTTCCTTGTTTTCCCAGTGTCGGTCAGAGCCGATGAGGTGGATGTGGATGGGACTGTGGAAGATGACTTGGGCAAAAGCAGAGAAGGGTCTCGAACGGATGATGAAGTTGTTCAGAGGTTGGTACCCGGGGCGCTCTGATTTTGAATGGGTCAGTTTGAGCACCAGTAATGCCTCAAGTAAGGGGTGAACGCTGTTCGAAAGAGAGACCCAGTCAGCTGGGGGAAATAAAACGTTCCTGTCAAGACTGTTTCCTTCTAAATAAAAATGAGCTTGAGAACTTGGATTCAGAAAAGTTCAACTTGTTTTTATAGAGTATCGATAACTTAATTTGGGTTTTCTCGTGCACATCATAATTCATGTCAGTTTAGTGCCTGTGGATGAAATAGCTCTGTGCCCATGAAATGCCTCACCCCTGTGAGGTGTACCACATGCTGAGGATTGCAGTAGCTTTAAGACTACCAGTATTATTCCCTGAATCTTTTAATAAAAAAGTCTTACTTGCAAGCATGAATTTTCAGTCAAGTTTTTGGATTATGGTAATGTAGTTGAGGATTGCTGCTCTTGCACTTGACTCATGTGATCATGTAATTTTGTACTGCATCAGTAGTTAAGTGCTATTGCTGCTGCTTCATGATTAAATTAGTCTTGCTGTTAGTGGACAGGACTCCTTGATAGGTTTTTCACTGTCTTAACAGAGAAGAAGAAGCTATCCAGCTAGATGGCCTAAATGCATCCCAGATCAAAGAAATCAGAGAAAAATCTGAGAAGTTTGCATTTCAAGCAGAAGTGAACAGAATGATGAAGCTAATTATCAATTCTTTATATAAAAATAAAGAGGTTAGTGCCTTCATCGTCATATCATGTTAGAATTTTGGGAGGTGTGTGTCTGTTTCTCTCCTGCCATTCCTGACTACTGGTTCCTATTTCAGATTTTCCTGAGGGAACTTATTTCAAATGCGTCAGATGCTTTAGATAAGATACGGTTGATATCATTAACTGATGAAAATGCTCTTGCTGGCAATGAGGAACTTACAGTTAAAATCAAGGTAAGAAGGATTAGATACAAACATACCTTTTAAAGAAGTGGTGGAAGAATGTAAAAATACGCTCCATTGTTAAATTTCTTTTTTTGGCTTAATACTGATGCAAATACAAACTAGGACCACATGAGGACCCTTGCAATTAACTCTACCAAAGACTACTCCTCTTCTAGTGGTAAAGATATGTTTCTGGTTTTATAAAGAGCAGCTGAAGTATTGGACTGCTTTGAAGGAGAGTCTTCCTCATTTCTATAGTTACTGCAGATTCAGTTTATTGTAGCTCGTCATGTTTGAATACCTACTATGTACCAAGTTTCCTTGGCATGTACTAAAAATCACAGTGAAGTCAAACTGCATTTTTGTCTTTTTTTTCAGTGTGATAAAGAGAAGAACATGCTTCATGTTACAGACACGGGTATTGGCATGACAAAGGAGGAGCTAGTTAAAAACCTGGGTACCATTGCAAAATCTGGTACAAGTGAATTCTTAAACAAGATGACTGAAATGCAGGATGATAGCCAGTCAACATCTGAGTTAATTGGCCAGTTTGGTGTTGGCTTTTATTCTGCTTTCTTAGTAGCAGACAGAGTTATTGTCACATCAAAACACAACAATGATACTCAGCATATTTGGGAGTCAGATTCAAATGAATTCTCTGTGATCAATGACCCAAGAGGGAACACCTTAGGACGTGGCACAACCATAACGTAAGTATTAAGTTTCTTTAGTCTTAAAATAAAAAAGGTTGTGTGGGTACACTTTGCTTACTGGAATAAGTGAGTGACTTTAGCTTTGTGACTGATTGACTTCTTGTAATACAGCTTTATTCAGTTTAATAGAAATATGCAAAATACAAACTGCATCCAAAAATAAATGTAGTAATGTAGTTTATGTTCTGTTAGATGAGCTAACAAAGCTATGACTGTCTTTACAACTGTCAGCAAGTAATTCCTGACAGTTCAGCTCCCTTCAGGCTCATTCTGGCCTGGCAAAACCTATACAGGGGCTGTGGAGCTTTGCTGGGAATCTGGCTGCTGTTTATATATCAGTGAGGCTAGTCTGATGCAAAGTTCAAACTGGAGGTAGTTTGCTAGTCCTGTTCTCTTTGCTTTCATGAGTAGGTAAATTTATTTGGCCTGGATTTAGAGGATGTCTTTCTGGAGGAGGCACTCAGTGTAAAAAAGTTGATTTTGATGCTCTAGTTTTGAAGTAAAGCCCATGGGGGTGCATCAAGATCCTGATAAGTATCAATATGATTTGATGTTTTTATTTAAACTTTTGAATATTGTGTTCTGCCTCAGTCAGTGAAAGCAATTGCTGATTGAGTAAGAATTGCATTTTTTAAGAGCTACTTGGAGCTGAACTAATAAAAAAGCTCACTTGCATAAATCTGAATTGCTACGGCTGCAGCAAAAATCACAGACTGTTCTGAGCTGGGACCCACAGTGATCATCAAGTCCAGCTCTTAAATGAATGATCCCATATGTGGATCAACCCTCACTCTTGGTTATTAGCACCATGCTCTGGCTCAGTTGGTCGATCTCAGAGGCATAAGAAATGTATATTCTGCTATAAAACTGTCAAATACTTGTCCAGCACTTAAAATGGTTTGGTTTTGTTTGGTTTTTTTTCTTAAGCCTTGTCTTGAAGGAGGAAGCATCTGATTACCTTGAGCTGGACACAGTTAAAAATCTAGTGAAGAAATACTCCCAGTTCATAAACTTCCCTATATATGTGTGGAGCAGCAAGGTAAGTGTATTTAACTGAGTGTTGTTCAGTATAAGGTTTGGTTAAGATCTTCATGGCCAGATCTTTCATGAAGGCTGAGGGCCTGCCATAGAGCTGCTTCTTGTGCAGTTTCTAAAACTCTTCTGTTCCTGACTCTTGGCTACTATTTTACTAGGGAGTTTTCTTTTGTTTGTTAGTTGTTTTTTTTTTCAAATGCTGGTCTGTTGCTAAAATCACAAACCTGATAGGAACTTGGTTTTATTCTGATTCAAACAATTTTACCAAAATAAAAACACTGCTAATTAATAATAAGGATCTTTGTTCCACTGGCTTTGGTAGATGGAAGCTCTGTTAAGTTTTCAAGCAGAGCCATAGCTAGATACCCTTCTATAAGAAACAGGGCAGTGTCTTAGATTTTAAGCTTGTTGTGATGTTTTCTTAGTGCAGCACCAACTCAAAATCCACCAAGTCTCTGATAAGCATTATGTGTAAAGCATTGAGAAACTTAAATTTGAGTGTGGTGATCTCCCAGTGTATTGAAGGGAAGTATGTATTAATGAAAAAGTAACTGAAAAATATTAGTTGTAGAAAAGTTTGCTACAGACAAGTAGCAGAAATCAGGCTAGTGCTGGGAAAGATTAAACTGTTTGAGAGAATACTACAACATACCTGGTAGGAAGTCAAGGTCTTCAAATCTCTACCTGTGGTTGTCTCTTTAGACAGAGACTGTTGAAGAACCCATTGAAGAGGAGGAAGCAAAGGAGAAAGAAGAAGAAGAAACAGATGATGAAGCAGCGGTTGAAGAAGAGGAGGAAGAAAAGAAACCAAAAACTAAGAAGGTGAGCTTTGTTAGCCTTGGTGTCTTGTAGCTCACGTCAGATAGTAACTTTCCTAGGTAGTCTTGCAGAGGTGCATTTCAGTAGTGTGTGCTTTCAAGGAGCAAATCCTTTTAATGTGAGATGGTAGGAGAGAAGGTTTTAAATGAAACAGACTAGGTAGAAGTCAGGCAGATGATTGGCAGTAGCCTTGTGAAGCTGTGGTCACAGCTAATTATAAGTACTTGCATGAATTGCTGGAAATGGTAGTGGAATTCTGTAACCTGATGCTGTTGATAAGTTTAAATTTAAACATACTCTGCTGGGAAGATTTTTCCAGAGTAACATTAGAACAGAAGTGCTGGTGCTTAGTGAATGTGTTAAATGAACATGGAACACACTACATTGTAGACTAAAGTTTTGTTCCCATGTGTTGCACTAGTGTGTATGCTTAAAATGAGAATGTCCAGGTCATTGCATAATTTTGAGAGCATGTTTGGGATTTTTACATGCTATTTTATGTTTTGCTTCAGTGGAGTACATTTAATTGGCCTAACCTGAAGTAAAGAATGAGTCTTTTTAATACTATTGTGTTTATTTACCTAGGTTGAAAAGACTGTCTGGGATTGGGAGCTCATGAATGACATAAAACCAATCTGGCAGAGACCATCTAAAGAAGTTGAAGAAGATGAATACAAAGCTTTTTACAAAACCTTTTCCAAGGTAAACTCTGGGCTTCAAGATAATTCCAAAGCAAGAGGCTTGCTATAGTATCTCTTGCTATGTAAATAAAACTAAGTGCTTATAGAATGGGTTATTTCAGAAGAATTAATTAGTTGTCATCAGTAGATGGAACTGCAGAGAGCTTGGAAGGTATAACATCTCAGTCAGGAATTAATCTTTTTTCCAGAGAGAAGATACTGCCATCTGAGTGTTGATTAGTCTAGGTTTGTATATTATGTTGCAGCTCATGGGGAGCTTACTGATGTGTTTAAATGTTACAGGGAAATTTTGTATTTAGTCTGAGAGTTGTGCTGTTTGTTGCATGTGGTGGAAGAAAGGAGACAGTTTCTTAGAAGTGTTGTCTTTGTATCATACAGTGTAACGTGCAACTTGAGAGTATCTTAACTGTGGTATGATGATAACACTATTGGTTATTGTCCTGTTGGTAACTTTTTCGTGACTAGCTTATTAAAATCCAGCACAACTTGGGAGAGGTCTCCAGGAGGGTTACTTAGGAAAGCTATTTTTACATGAGTAACTCAGCTCTTGTAACTTAAACTTCTGTCTCCATGATAGACTCTTGCAAAGCATAGCTACCTGGATTAGTTGTAAAATAATTGCACTTATTTGCCAAACTCTTTCTTATTATTGGAAACTTATTAATTCACTGGTATTTTCCCCATGTTAATTGAAAGTGTTTTCTCGTCACAGGAACATGATGACCCAATGGCATACATCCACTTCACTGCTGAAGGGGAAGTCACTTTCAAATCTATCTTGTTTGTTCCTAATTCTGCTCCACGTGGACTGTTTGATGAATATGGATCCAAAAAAAGTGATTTCATTAAGGTAGGACAGAAAAGTGTGTGGGTATGGTTTTGTGGAAAAGCAAAAACTCCTAAAGTAACTTGCGTGCTCTCTGCTCTTGTAATTTAGCTGTATGTTCGAAGAGTGTTCATCACTGATGACTTCCATGACATGATGCCCAAGTATCTTAACTTTGTTAAGGGTGTTGTAAGTATTATAAATATTACTTTAATTTTTTTTTTTTATCTTCAGATATTGTCAGATATACTGAAAATTTTGTTTCTTAATTAGGTGGATTCTGATGATCTTCCTTTGAATGTATCCCGTGAAACACTTCAGCAGCATAAATTGTTAAAGGTAAGCTAATTGGTTTTAAATTCCTTCATTGTAAGCACAACAGCAGCAAAGTTTAGGAGACTTAATAGCTTGATGAATTTTGTTGCATGGCTCTGAAATTAATGTGAAGGAAACTCAGTTATTGCTGTTTACAGATTACTTGTCTATTTCAGATCAGGAATACAAAGTGGAATTTGTATTGAAGTAAGGTTGCATTGAGGGCTATTCAAAATACTTATTGTTGTAACTCAGTATTACTGCTTTTTTTTTTAGGTGATCAGAAAGAAACTTGTTCGCAAAACTCTTGATATGATCAAGAAAATTGCAGAGGAAAAATACAACGACACATTCTGGAAAGAGTTTGGCACTAATGTGAAGCTTGGTGTTATTGAGGATCACTCCAATCGTACCCGGCTCGCTAAACTTCTGCGCTTCCAGTCGTCTCATCATGAAAGTAACCTTACAAGCCTTGATCAGTATGTGGAAAGAATGAAAGAGAAGCAAGACAAAATCTATTTCATGGCTGGTGCCAGCAGAAAGGAGGTGTGTAAGAGTGAAAGAAAGAGGGAAGGAGTACAGTATATTATAGCTTGTCATCTTAGTACCATAGATGTTATGAATTGTCTATTTACTGTAAATGTGGAGACTCTATGTTACTATTGCAGTATTTGCCAGATAGTTGTACAGGTTTTCGTAGCTGCTATTACAAATGCAATTAAACTGATGTCTTAAATGTTTCATCCTAGGCTGAGTCCTCACCATTTGTTGAGCGTTTGCTGAAAAAGGGCTATGAAGTGATCTATCTGACTGAACCTGTGGATGAATACTGTATTCAGGCTTTGCCAGAGTTCGATGGCAAGAGGTTTCAGAATGTAGCAAAAGAAGGAGTTAAGTTTGAAGAAAGTGAAAAGTCTAAAGAGAGTCGGGAAGCCTTGGAAAAGGAGTTTGAGCCCCTCTTAAACTGGATGAAAGACAAAGCTCTCAAAGACAAGGTAAAATATTGTGTTATATGTAGTGATTATTTTTATTTGTCATACTTGCTACAACATACCTTGCAGATTATTTGAGCACAGACTTGACAGTAGCTTCTCTGTCTTCATGGGTGAATCTTTATGGATAACATCTTTATTCAGGAAGATAAAGAGTTAGAATGTCACCTTAGACATTTTTCAGAGATTCTTGAACTGACAGGGAAGTGCGAGTTATTTACTTTATTAAGTATAAGCTATTAGCTCTGAGAACTAACATTAGGGTGTTTTGGGGTTTTTTCTTTACAGATTGAGAAAGCTGTGCTATCTCAACGTTTAACCCAATCTCCATGTGCTCTTGTGGCTAGTCAGTATGGATGGTCTGGTAACATGGAAAGAATCATGAAGGCTCAAGCTTACCAGACTGGGAAGGATATATCTACAAAGTAAGCTTCCAGTACTGTAGTAGCAGACAAGAAATGGCTTGGTGTGCCCAGTAACAAGCTTCTGCCCAGTTCAAATGATCCTGGGTGTTTTTAAGGTCATTTTACAACCAAGTTAGTCTCCATTATAGCCTTAAATTGTTATTTTCAAGCCCAGTATGTAAAACTGCCTGGTGAGCAAGACTCATTGGTGGCATGTGGTATCTGCCATTTGTTGGCAAAAGATAAACTTAGTAACTGAAATGCTTTTTATAGTTGCACCAGTATTAAAGGAGGGGGGGATTTCACTTGTTACTGTGACTGTAACCAGTGCATGTAGATTTAAAGATCTCATTGGGTCCTGTATTTTGAAACTTGGCATTTAGTGCTGTAATTTCTTGTCTCAGTTATTATGCCAGCCAAAAGAAGACATTTGAAATTAACCCCAGGCATCCACTGATCAAGGACATGCTGAGGAGGGTCAAGGTAAATAAATACAGTAGTGAAACATTGGCTGACTTGGCTGCATATAACCTGCTTTAACAGGTCTCTCTTGATTTTCTGGTGTTCTTCCATGTTAGGAAAATGAAGATGACAAAACTCTTTCAGATCTTGCAGTGGTATTGTTTGAAACTGCAACTCTGAGATCAGGATATATGTTGCCGGACACTAAGGAATATGGGGACAGAATAGAAAGGATGCTTCGTTTGAGTTTAAACATTGACCTGGATGCAAAGGTTAGTTTGTCTTCCACTTGGACTGATAATTGACCTGCTGTTGCTCCATCTTAAAAAGTGCAGCTGCTTCATTCACTTGCATAAAATGAAATGTATCCAGCTTCCTGCAGTTAAGTGGGCCACCAAAAGTCCAGCCATGAATCTGTACTTAAAGCTCATGTTCTCCTTCCTTGCTCTTCTTTGTAGCTGCTTGAGATTCTGCTATTTCATTATGCTTCTTAAGCATATTCCTGTCCTTAGTCAAGTGCTGGCTCTACAGGAGTAAACTAGGCACACAGGCCTTTGGCTCCAGTCTATAATGAGGAGAAATTCCTAAGTGGGTACGAGTAATACAGGTTCTCCTAATGCTGTGCAGGAACTTCTGCTGGCTGTTTTGCTGGAGTGTACCAGTGCTAAACAGATTTTACTTTTTCTTTCAGGTAGCTGGTGGCAAATGTTAGGAAATAATAGTGAATACTTCCATAGCCTGTATTTAGCTAGTGCACAACTAATTAAACAACCTAAGCAAGTAAAGCTAATTGCTTGTGACCTTTGTGTACAGGTGGATGAGGAGCCTGAAGAGCCTGAAGATGCAGCTGAGGAGGCAGAGCAGGATGAAGAGGAACTGGATGCTGATGCTGAGGACAGTGATACACAGAAGGTAGGGTCTCAGGTTTGATGCTTTCTTGCCAATATTTATGTGCACCTTAATCTGTGGATGCTACCTGGCAATAAAGTTCACTTTGCCTTTCATGACACTAGATGTTAGTGTCAGGTGTTCCAGGCTTTTCTTGGAGGGGGAAGAAAACTGCAGAACAAATTTATTATTAAACTAGTATTTTGAAAAGATGACACTGAGGTATGTTCAAAGCTGGAGCTGAGTTAAGCTTTAGAGATGGTAACGGTGCCCGGTGGCAAGAAAAGGGTGGCAAATCCTCTAGTAAAGATAATTATCCATGGTACTTCCACAGCTTGTGGGCAAAAACATGAACAGTTGTTTGTAATTGTGTAATTTTAAATGCTTATAATACAGGCTTGGAACAACATTCCAGACAATACCATTGCTTCTGAACAGTTCACCTGTCATGTGAAGTCAGCCTTCACTTAGCTCATGGCTGCAGTTTTCATTATGTCTTGATGATATGCTGAACTCCTCTAATACCATAGCTTCTTGATAGTACTAACTTGTAAAGTTGCTATGAGGTCCCAACTGGGCCTGCTTTCTTGGGTTGCTTTTGGAAGAGACCTGCAAGATGATACCCTGTGACTAGTGCAAATATATAGATTACAGCAATGTAATTTCCTACTGTTGAATGTCAGATTAGGTAAGAATAAATTTGAGAAACAGTATTTATTGTACTATACCTACTTAATTTTGATGCCACTGCTGTTATGTTTGCATAGCAGGATAATCTAATGTGCAGTGACAGTAATAAAAAATTCTGTTCTTCTGGGGCAATTCCTGTAACCTTTTTCCACTTTCCAAAAGTAATATTCTAATTCTCTTTTTTGTCTTCACAGGAATCCACAGATGTGAAAGATGAACTGTAAACTACACTCAACTACTGTCCTGCATTGGGGGGTTAGGAGGGAATGTGAATTAGATTGTTTTGTTTTTTTCCACTGTAAAATGTTGATGGGTGGTATGGGGTTTTAAGGGTAAAGGAGATCTTTTTTTTAAGTTCACTTTTCTAAAAACATTCCTCATGAATGTAAATTTGTATTATTTAACTGACATGGTGTCAAATCTTGTCATGTACAAAATAAAATGTTCCCAAACACCACCAACTCTAAATTTATACATAGCAAGCTGATTTTGTGGGCTGGCAGAAAGAAATGAAGGTATGGTCCTGGGTGTTCAGGTCCTGGGTGCAAACAGGCTGTTTGTTGGCAATACTTGGGCCTTCCTATGCTGGCACAGCCACACCTATTTGTCCATCTGCCTGTGGCTGGGATTTATATTTCCAAACCTGCTGTGCTGCTTAAATACAAATACAGCTGGGAGCTGAGAGCTGTACTGAACTTGCTAATTGAAATAAGACTTTGAGTTAGGTATCTTCTGCAAGCCTGAGAAAGAGGAGATTGGATGTTTAAAAATAGCATTGGAAATGAAGCTGACAGCTTGTGCTGGATTCTGACTTGACTCCATAGGATAGGCAGCAGGAGCTTTACAGATGAGGGGAGGAAAAAACATTTCCTTTCACTTACTATGTGGACAACTACCACCAGAACTGTCTTACTACCTATGAGCTGGTACCATCCTGCATGGCACTTAGAAACCCTGCCTTTGACTTGTGTAGCTACAGCAGTTCTGTTTTCTACAAGCTTTTTTAAAGGTGGAAGTTCTTTTCACATACTCTTAAAGCTGTTACTCCTAAATGTTTTCACTCTTGTTCTTGGTCTCTTATGGCAAAGCACTGTAGTTACTTAATGTTACTGAAGCTAAATCTGGTTAGTTTTAGACATGTTGAGCTTCCAGTCATTATGTTAGCTTTATGTAGTGGTTGGATGAAGCACTACATTTTTTCACTAGTGCCTCTACTTGAAAACATCTTCACAGACTTGGTAGAAAGTGTTTACAGTGAGGATTTGAGTTTTGGTTTTTTTTCCTTCTTCTGTGGAAGAAGGATGTAGGAGTGGTGCTTCTGCACAATGATTCTACTTAAGAACCGATCTTTTCTGTTTTGTTAACAGAAGTTCTTAGAAATTACAAGTTTCTGCAGCCTGAGGCAGGAAAAGCTTTCTTACTAGGTGAGGGCACTAAATACTGACCTGAAGCACTTGCTTTCCATTTACTAGGCTTCTGTATTGCCCAAAATATGCCATGTATGAGTGTGATTGTTGTGTCAGGATTTTAGAGTTGAAGTCTGAGATGTCAAGGAAAGGGAGCTTAGTTGGGGGGGGGGGGTTCTGAAGGGAGTCTGGAGGGGTGGGGGGGCTCTGGTTTCTGCTCACTGCAGTGGTATCCTAGAGAAAAGCCTTTTTGTTACTGGCCCGGCCTGAGTGGCCTAACACGAGTTTCAGCAGCTGGCACTGTCAGTTTTAGAAGCAGCCTTTAGCACTGTTACTAAATGGCAGAAAGGACCTATGCCCTTACTTTAGGACTGAAACTTTGTGCTCTGTAGCAATCAACCTCCTAAAGTATCACTTATTTTCAGTGATACACTCAGAAATGTATCATTACTACCTACATCTCTCCATTTGACTTCTGAGTTAACAAAGGTTGCTCCCACCTCCTGTATGATTGGGAAGTTTAGTTTGCCTAACAAAAGGGGAAGGGTGGCCTCCAGTATTTTTAATCTGTAAGTTACTTGTAGATTTAAGCAAACCTAGTTCTGTTGTATAGCTAAAATTCTCATTGCTTTGGTTGGTTTGAGGGTGCCAAAACTGATTAAATTTCAGAAATAATAAAGAGCATACTTGAGAGTTATGCTTTCTGCCTCTTCATATACTCCAGCTGAGAATATCATGTGCAACATAGCTGTGGTCCAGCGGCTTTCTCTACAAGCTGCTGTGACAAGTGTTGTCTATTAATAAGCACAAAATGCACTTGTAAGTTGCCTTTTTTTTTTTTTGTCAGCTCTGAAGCAAAATGGTGGCAGTAGTGGAAGTTCACTCAGCACTGTTTCTTTCAGTGCTGCAGTTATGCTGATTCTAGGGCTGTCACCTCTGCTGTTAAAACTTGGTACATTGTCAGCTTTGCTATTCTGAGATGGGCACTAATGAGGACATTTCCCTCAGCGCTAGAAAAGGCAGAGCTCCCTGTTGCTCAGTTTCTAGTAGCAGCAGGATACACTTAGAAATCCTAGCCTAATTAGTAGAAGCTTCCCTCTGCAGCCTTAAGATCTGAAAAACCTTTAGAAAATAGAGAAAAATGCATCTTGCATGTCAGAAATCAACAACATAAGAGGTGATAATCTGACAAAGTGCGAGGGCTGGTGAATGCTGGCTTGTTAAAGGGATCATCAAAAAACTGCTGTTCATGCCCCAGTTAGAACAGAAACAAAATACTGAACTGTCCCATTTTCTCTCCAATAAACTTTATCTTCTGCTGAACTAGAAGGTTGACAATCTCAGCTTTGTTTAGGTGCAGTAAAGGAAAAAGTCTTTTCACTGGAAGTTGATCTATTAAGATTTTTTCATTGATAGATTTTGTTTGGACTTAACATCTGTGTTTTCCCAGAGCCTCTCTCTCACTGCCTGCTGTCATTAATAGAGATGCCTGAGAGGATGTGATTTAGTTATATAAAAAGTGCACACATGGGCATACAAGAGCAGGAGGGGAGCTCATCCCACCAATAGCTGTAAAACTTGGTGAGAGCAGACACATACACATGCATAAGAACTATAAACCTTTTTTCCTAGGAAAACCACTCCAGCTTACGTAGGCACAAATAAAATAATAGCTTCATAGCGACAACTGATGTAAATGTAGCACTTACTGTGATAATTTCTGGATCCCTCTGCTCTTACAAGACTTCCAAGTACTTTGGCAGTAGGAATTAGGGAGCTTTTTTGTTTCCTTACCGGGTAATGTGTCAGACTCTGTTTTTACATGTTAAACTTAAGGGGTAACTGAGGATGAAGTCTGTGCTTTGTCCTGGCACCTTTCTCAAGTAAAACAATCCCAAACTTCCCAAGCTCTATGTACCATTCAAAACTGGGTTGTTGAGCCATCTTCCCAGGATGGTGACTGAATCTTAAAGTTCCTAGTGCAAGAGTGTTGCGGTGATTCTATTTCCAAACTGAAAGGTAAACCTGCACTTTCTATTTCAGAGTTTTGCATATTTACAGCTATCAAAAGCAACCATAGACAGATGAAGATGCCCAAATGGAGCAAAAACAAATCTGATTTCAGTGTAATCTGCCCCATTTTAACTGAGATGACCAAACGGTAAGATTCCAGCCTTACAGTGGACTAAAGCAGATTTCCTGTCAGTGATACATCTGTGTCATGGTTTGATGCCTTATTCTGAAGTATACTTAAAATGTAATCCAGATTTATGAACTCACAAGCATTTTGGCACACAACTGATGGGACAGCATTCACTGTATGTTTGTTTTTATTGCTGCCTGCAACTCTGCTCAAAGGAAAGCAAAGACACATGCATGACAGGAGCACAGTATTTCACATATGTATTTCTGGAACTTAAATAGTTGGATAAATATTTTATCAGTTCTAGTTTTCACAACAAAAATAAACTCGGGTCAGTGTTGTGAAGTCTGAACTTCGCTTGATCTTTCTTTTAGACCCAACAGTTCAGTTCTCAGTTCTCCAGGCTTAGGAGGTATTTCAGGTATGCTCTATTAAAAACAGAGAAAGACATCAGTGGTGTGGCAGAGGAAAAACTAAACTCCCAAAACAGTAAATGAGCTTACTCTGCAAGAGCATGACAGCTAAACTGTGATTTTACCACCCTCTACATGCAAAACACCTTAAGAATTATTACCTTTTTGAAACTTGACTTATTTTATAGTAGCAAAATACAATTTGGAAGAAAAAAAAAAAAACAAGATAAAAGGAAGAACAGAGAGTTTGTTTTAAAGGAGCAACACTTATTTTTGCCATTAAAGTGAGTTTGGTAAAGATAACTGATAAATACATCAGAATTCTAGCACAGCTGAAGTTTCCTCACATACTCTTGGTGATAGAAGAAAATGTTTCATTGCTTCTACTGTCCTGATTTAGAAATAAGGCACTGAAACTGGAGTTAAAATTTTAAAAAGGCACCAGATAACATGACATTTCAAGAACTGCACCTCTTCAAAATTCATGCTACTTAAGAGATATAGATCATTTGATCATTCTGAATAAATATGTCGATTTGCCAGTAATGAAGACTACAGTAGAGACTACTAAAACACAGAAATTCTGATGTATTTATCAATGACTGAAGCATCATTGCTTCAATTTTGACCTGACAGCTCAAGCATGGTAATTTTTTAAACTTGTTTCCCATTTGAAAGTAGCCCAGAGAATTAAAAAACCCAAGAAGAATATGTGAGCAGAAGGATGAGAGAAAGCTTTCAAGTCAGACCTCCAGGAGGCTAAACTAAACTATTACTATTCCTAGTGGATGATCTCATTTAGAGTTTAATTCTGTGACTGCCATTTTTACATCCTCATCTGTCATTATTTCTAATGTTAACTTTTGGTCACCTTCATTTCCACTACTGGAGAAAATAAAGTCTATTTTAAATCTAGTACAGCCCCTTCTTGCCACTTTTGCACACACTTTTCAAAACCCAGCTTCCCACAGCAGAGACCCCTTCTCGACATGTGGTATTATGTCCACAGTGTCACAGTCACAGCATTGTTAAGAGTTGCAAGATCATCCTCTGGAGATCATCCAGTCCTAGCCCCCTTTCAAGAAGGGCCACTTAGAGCAGATCACACACGAATGTGTTCAGGTGGGTTGGAATGTGTCTAGGGAGGGAGCCTCCATGACCTCCATGGACAGGCTGTTCCAGTGCTCTACCATCCTCAATGGAAAGAAGTTCTTCCTCATATTAAGGTGGAACTCCTTATGGTTTAGTTTATGGCCCTTGCTCCTCATCCTGTCGCTGGTACCACTGAAAACAGTCTGGCACCACTCTCCTGGCACCCACCTCTGAGGTATTTATAAACATTAATCAGATCCCCTCTCAATCGTCTCTCCCAAGAGACGCCGCAGACCCTGCATCATCTTCGTGACCCTTCACTGGACCCGCTCGAGCAGCTCCTTGTCTTTCTTGTACTGAGGAGCCCAGAACCGGCCACAACGAAATCCTGGCGGCCTGGCCAATGCCTCTGATCTCTGCCCACCGCCAGGCCAGAGAGCTTCCCGAGGCACAGCCTCTCCAGCACACCCTCCACCCTGCACACACTCTACCAGCGACTGGGACCCTCCCAGCACTTACAAGGTCAGGCCTGTAGTACCTGTGAACGACCTCGGCCCCCGCGAACATGGCCAGCACGCTGGCTGCCAGCGCCCGCAGATAGGTGGGCCACGGCGCGCCGGCGGGCATGGCTGCGGGGGCGGGCCCTGTGCATAGACCGCGCCGGACGTGCGTCATCCCCGGTGCCGTCAGGAGGGGGAACGGAACAGGGAAGAGGGTGCGAAGGCCCGCCCTTACCGGGGAGTATCGCGTCCGGCGGGGTGAGTCGCGACACATCGCCCGCACCTCGGCTCGGCCGCCGGCCGCCCCCTCATGCCCCCCGCCCGGGGCGGCCGCGGCCCCGCCCTGCGCCCCCATTGGCCGGCATGGTCACGTGAGCGGGGCGCCCGGCGGGTCAGTGGGATCGTAGGGGCAGCCGGCGGTGACGACCGTGGCGACAGCGACGGGCCCGGCGGGCGCGCCCGGCATGGAGGGCCCGCAGCTGGGCAGGTACCGGCGGGCCGCCGCAGCCGCTCTCGGGCCTCGCGGTGGGGATCACCCATTGTCCTTCTCCTTCCCCGAATCCCGCGGGAAGCCGGGGCCGCCCAGTGGCGGCTGCCTTCCTCCCTGGGCACAAAGAGGGAGGAAAGGCGCTCCCGGGGCTCTGAGGCTCCCGGGCCCGCGGCTGGGGGAGCGCGGCGGCCCTAGGGAGCGTGGGCGCGATCGTGTCTCTGCCCCGAAAGGGATTTGAAAATTACTTAATACCTGGTTTTGTTGCAGTGAGCATATATTTTTCTTTTACCTTTTTCTTTTTTTCCTTTGTTTTTAGCGTGAACGGAAGGGGAGGGGCGGGGAGAGGAAAAAATAATGAACTGAAGGGAGGGGAGAGGAACAAATCACTACCTTTTCATGGTGATACTAAAAGTACTTAATTAAATGTTCTGTAATATGTATACATCAATACAAAAAAATATTTCTGAACCCACGCAAGAAATTTGGCCTAAAGTATATACAAATCTGAAAATCAGCTTTTTTTTTGGTTCGTTAACTGTACAAGTATTTTAAATAAAATGGAACTCTTCTAGCAGAGGGTTTAAAGTATTCCCTGTACTCAAAAAATCTCCTATAGCTTCGTTAGGCAACTTCCCTGGAATCTGACAGATGTATGTTCATATTCTCCTTGTTTCAGGATAGATATCTGGGTTAAAATTAGTGTCTTGATCACAAGACTGGGTTTCTTAAAAATCCAGTGTGTAGTAGGGACTGGTCCCTCCTCTTGAGAAATTTAAAATCAGAATCATTTAGGTTTGATAAGACCTCTAAAATTGTCAAATCCAGCCATTAACACAGCACTGCCAAGCCCACCACTAAACCCTGTCCATAAATTTACACATCTGCAACATATTTTAAATACCTCCAGTGTGGTGACTCTGGGCAGTTCCCTGGGCAGCCTATTCCAATAGTTGACAAGCCTTTCCATGAAGAAATTTGTCCTAATATCCAATCTAAACCTACCCTGGCACAATATGAGGTAATTTCCCCTTGTCTTGTCACTTGTTGCTTGAGACCAACTCAGCTTCAACCTCTTTTCAACCTTCCTTATCATTGTGGAAAATGATAAGGTCACCCCTGAGTTTCCTTTTCTTCAGGGTAAATGCCCCCAGCTCCCTCAGCTGCTCCAGACCTTTCCCCAGATCTGTTGCCTTTCTCTGGGCATGCTCCAGCACCTTCCTGTAGTGAAAGGCCCAAAACTGAACATAGGGCTCAAGATGTGGCACAAGCAGTGCCAAGTCCAGGGGGACAATCCCTGCCCTGGTCCCGGTGGCCGCACTATTGCTAACACAGGATGCCATTGGCCTTCTTGGACAAATATCTCTATATCTAAAAATTATTTGGTGTTTTTAATTATAGCTCTGAGATGATAAAATTATTTCCTGAAAATCTACTGTTCACCAAGTCCTTGCTATGTATTTGTGAGGCAGTAGAAGCTATGGACAAGAAGGTGGCTGTGTAGATAGAAGGGAGTGACAGAATAAAGTAGAAATGGGTGTGAGGGCTGTATATGACTAATAAATGTGTGGAGAGAGAGAACTGTCTATGGAAAAATGTCGTTATGCATAGGATCTCTGTATGTGTGAACACTGCCATATGGAATAAGTGCAATACTTGTGTTGGGATCCAGTGTGTGATAGCAGGACAACATCTGCCACACAATTTGTTAAAGCTGTTTAATAATCTGCATAGTGGCAAATCCTGTGTGTATTCTTAATGCTTTATAGCTCTGAATGATTCATCCATTCTGTATCTTATCAGATCAAGCAACTGACACCACATAAAAAAGATCTAAAATTTAGGGAACTTCTGGAAGCCCAGAGATCTTTAGCTCAACATGCGTTATAAATTGTTGGTCTGTTTGATAGACAATTTGCTTTGGAAATATGTGCTACCGTGATTTGACAAAAAAAAGAAAATATAAAAGCTCTATTCTGCCCTTACGAATGCTGTGTTAATTTCACATCATAGCAATTACAGGAGAACTGTGCTGTTAATGTTGGGGTTAACTGATACCAGCTAAGCAGCCAGACTGCTTTGATGTTGTGGGTTAACAGAGTCATCAGAGAATGTAAGTGCAGTACATGCCAGCCTTGATAAAGTTTGACCTTTACATTCTGTTTGGTACATCGGTAAGTTTCTAAATTGTTGATAAATTATTTCTTTCTTTCTTCCTCTCTAAGATACTGCGCATATCTTCAGCAAGCTCAAGCATTTTACTCGTTTCCATTCCATCAGATGATGACTGCAGTGCCCAGCATGGAAATGATGACTGAGCAGCCAACTCTAGAGGGCATTCCAGAGCCAAACATTGCTCAGGAGCCTCCAAAAGGTAGCTTGACTGGGCTATGCGAGTGAGCTGAAGTGAGAGTGAGTGATTGGGAAAAAAATATTGCTCTTAAATTGCTTCCTTGGACCTATTGGATTTCCTTTCCTTGATGGTCACTGCAGAAGTATTGATTAATTGTATTCTTTAAGAAACATATTCTAACAGACAATTAAAAGAGAGGAAGTAAATGAATGTGAATATATGCACATTGTTCAGTCTCACATAATTATCTTGTTCCAAGAGAAGTAGATTTTTTTTTTTTTTTTTTCAATAGGTAAATGCATTATCTTTGCTGAAGTAGTGGGTTTTAGTATTGTGTTAGAGAAGGTTTTTTTAAGATTCTGGCTTCAAAATACCTATTTTTTAAAACTTTCTGCAAGAGAAGTACAGTATAATTTATTTGAAATATTTTTGTTTGAATGATTGCATCACAGGTAGGGAATTGGTTACTAACTATTGTTTTGTATAGTGTGGCTTATTTAAATAAAGACTTACTGGTGGAAAGTGACACTGTTCTACAGCTCAACATTATTAATGAACATAGAGAGAGAGAGAGAGCAATCTCTGGGTGGTCATGTCATGGCCAGTGCCTGTGCTGCCTGAATCTCTAAACTTTTAAGAGCCAGAAGATGAGAAAGCTTCAGGTGTGTTGCTTAAATTAATGAATTTTGAAGGTAAATTTACCTCTTTGCCTCTCCTTGTGTCCATACATTTAGCTGAGTCTATTTGAATATCCACACTGCAACATGGGAAATGTACAAAAAGAGTATTTGTTGTGTGTTTCAGAAGTTAGAAAAGGGGGAAGGAAAAGAAAAGCCAAAGCAACTGAGCCAAAGCAACCCAAAAAGCCTGCTGCTAAAAAAGAAAAACCAGTCAAGTCCAAAGGCAAACAAGAAAAGATCACAGATACTTTTAAAGTCAAAAGAAAAGTGGACCGTTTTAATGGTGTATCTGAAGCTGAACTTCTGACCAAGACTTTGCCTGATATTTTGACCTTTGATCTGGATATTGTGATAGTGAGTAATTCAATTTCAAGATTAGGTTGAAAAATCCTGTATTTACTTGTTATGATTTATATTCTTTCTGCCTACTCATCTCTATTGCTTATATGGCAAGATCTTGCAAGATAAAGTACATAAACTTTCCTGTGTGTAGAGCTGCTTTGCATTTGTTAAAACTTAGTCCTAATTTCTGAGGAATCTAAGGCTCATGTTTAGTACAGATTCATGAGAGCCCATAACTCAGTGCTTTATTTCCTGGAAGCTCTGCGCCCTCTGAGCTGCTCTTTTGACCTTGCACATCTGAATGAGGCACTGCTGCAAAATTGTCAGGTTTTTTAAAAAATGATGGAAGGTGCCATTAATACATTTTTGTTTATTAACAGTAACTTTGTGAGAATTGAATAAGCATCCTTACTATAACTTGATTAAATTCTTGACTAGCAAGCCATGTTGTCATTGTTAAAATGGACTACTGTCTTTGTAGATTGGCATAAACCCTGGCCTGATGGCAGCTTACAAAGGACATCATTACCCAGGACCTGGAAACCATTTTTGTACGTTTTTGTTTTTCTTTCTTCTTTTAGCATTTGCAGAACTTTATTAGAACTTGTGGCATTTTAACTAAACTAGTTTGTTTTTTGTTTTTCTCCTGGGTTTTGGTTTGTTGGTTTTTAGGTATTTTTTCTTTAGAGAGGGATTTTTGTATGCTAAATATGAGTTCAAGACAGCAAGTTCTGTCAGAGAGGCCCAGTGAAAGGAGAAGCAATGGCAAATTGTCAAAGAAAGCTGACACATAGTATTTGCCACACTCTTTCCCCCCAAATCCAAATTGATCGCTGCTTAAATGAATCACAAAATCTAAAGCTCTGTACTGAGCTTCTAGAATAAAAGACTGGTTTGCCTGATCATGATAAGGAATTCCTGTTCACTGGGGCCTTTGGAAGAGGTAAAGTAATATTGACTACTTTAAAACTTTCTGGATAGGTCAGTAGTCTTCCCAAATTAACTGATACTTTGTTAAAATAGATTCTTCCTATAGCATTCCAGTAGTGCAGTAGTCAAGTGGAATTTTTTGGCTCTGTTTTCTTTTCCTTGGAAAAAGGTAAATGCATATCTGTCTTCCTACTTCACAGGGAAGTGTCTGTTCATGTCTGGTCTAAGTAATGAACAGCTGAACCACATGGATGACCACACCTTGCCACATAAATATGGGATTGGATTTACAAACATGGTTGAAAGGACAACACCTGGAAGCAAAGACCTCTCCAGGTAAGACAATAAAAGGAAATATCAATCAGGCTTGTTATTGAATTAATAGTTGTGATTATAATTTTGAGTATTTTGTCTTTTAGCAAAGAGTTTCGGGAAGGAGGGCGAATTCTGATGCAGAAGCTACAAAAGTATAAACCTCGTATAGCAGCTTTTAATGGAAAATGTGAGGAACTTATACTTTTAAATGAATCTTTTTCTGCTGGTAGCTTTTTTTTTCACTTACCCTATATTTTCATTTTAGGTATTTATGAAATTTTTAGTAAAGAAGTTTTTGGAATTAAAGTTAAGAACTTGGAATTTGGACTGCAGCCACACAAAGTGCCAGATACAGAAACTGTAAGTATTGAGACTGAGAAACAAAACTAGGGCACTCCATATTGATTATTTTAAAATTAATGAAATCTCAGGCTTTGTACACACTTAGGATTACACCAGTCTGACCAGAGTACAAGAGGTGTGAAAGGTTTTTACTTAGAGAAAGGGGAGTAGTGCAGTTTTTGGACACATCTTTAATGCAGCTTCTTCAGCCTTGCAGACTTCTTTTGAAAAATGGCTTGTTATGGTTCGTAGGTTGGTGCATTCTCTGAGGACTGCATAAAATACAAGTAACACATGCCTGCTTTTATGATAATTTTCATCTGATCCCGTGTCCAATTCCCTGGGTATTTGTATTACTGGATTTTGATACTGACCGTAACCATGCAGTGCCACAGTGGGGGAGAAAGACCAGCAAGTCCATCCTTATGCTACTGCACGTGACCCTTCAACATTGCTGGATCTGGGCATGCCCAAGCTTTTCTGTCAGACTGGGTTTCCTTAACTTCCTGCAGTTTGAAGTTAAATTGGATGCTTAAGATAAAACAAGTAATTTGATGAAGAGTGCATTAGTCATAGAACTCTAATGCTGGAAAATACCTCAAGAGACCAGCTATGTATCATTAATAATTGGATTGTTTAATGTATTCTTATAAATAAGTTTGAGCAAAGGCAATTACACTGCTTGCCAAGGTAGCTTATTCTAAAGCTTCATTATCTTGTCAGTTCAAAAGTTTGGATTGTTTTTCTTCTTATTTCTATCCTCAATTACCTGTGCTGCAAGTTTCAGCTGCCTTTCTCTAAAGGTGGAAGTGTTGCCATTAGAGCCTGAAGAATCATTGGATAAAATATTTTCTCCTTAGGTAGCCCTTAAGGACTTCTACAGTAGATGTATTTGTAAGAAAAATAATCCCCTTTACTGGTACTTGTTCATAAAGACTGCATGATAATAGAAGTATTGAATACAGTTTGTTTTTCTTGAACTAACTTGATATCTTTAGTTAGGGTTGTAGGCAGAGGTAGAAACACTGAAGCTGGCTCCAACTGCACTAACAACAATTTCTCACCCTGGTTTACATCATGCAGATGCACTTCGCCAATAGGCCAGGCTAATTAACCTGTGCTGCTTCCCTCACTGCTTTGGGATCTTTGCTTGCTATCATGTACTCCTCTATGCCTTGGCTCAGAGCTCTGCTTGTTCAGGGAGTTCTGGAGTGTGCTCTGCTCTCTTGTAACACACATGTTGTTGCTTCTCCTGCAGCACATAAATAACTGGTGAAAATTGTGCTCACTTAGCAGCTGGTAATCAGCCTTGTCTTCAGGGCAAGACAGATGGCTAGCCAAGAAAAATGAAAACTCATTTTAGCCCCTTCCACAACCACCTGTGGCATTAGTTGAAGTTTGTACAAATAGTTAGAACAGTTAAGTTGTTCTGAATGCACTAAGTATTAACTCATAGCTTAGGGATCAGTAATGCTTTTTTTCTTGGTCTTTGTCTCAAGCTCTGCTACGTTATGCCATCTTCCAGTGCAAGATGTGCTCAGTTTCCTCGGGCACAAGATAAAGTCCATTATTACATTAAGCTGAAAGACTTAAGGGATCAACTGAAAGGCATCGCACCCAACATGGAGGTCCAGGAGGTGCAGTACACATTTGACTTGCAACTTGCACAAGGTATTGTTTTTATTTTGTTAACACTTCATTAAAACGTAATGTAGTGTACAATACTAGCAGTTTCCCAAGCAGAAAGAAATAAAGAATTTTTTTATGGGGAGATGTGATTCACTAAACTGTGTGGTATAGAATTATAGATTCTGTTCTCTGTAGTACAGCCTACATTTTTAAGGAGAGCAGGTAGAATCTTGTACAATTTGTGGCTTTTCTGATAAAAGTCCTCTTTGATAATTTTTATTCTAAATATTAATGCTTGAGCTGTTCTGTTTGTCCAGAGGATGCTAAAAAGATGGCTGTCAAAGAAGAAAAGTATGACCCAGGCTATGAAGCAGCATATGGAGGAGCTTACTGTGACCGTGCGCTGTATGACACTGACCAGTGCAGCTTGTCTTCAAATGAAACTGGTAAAGTGCTTGGGGCATTCAGTCTGCAGCCATTGCTGGGGAACAAAGAGCCTGTGGTGTCCACTGCTGTTACAGGGCTTGCAAGGATTTTTCAGGGGTGAAGAGATAGATGAGATTGTTGACTTCATGATCAGAAAGCTGGATTTATTGATTTATATGTTACATTAAAACTATACTAAAAGGAATAGAGAGAAAAGTTCAGAAGCTTGCTATCCTAACAATAGAAAAGGACAAGAATAAACAAAGGAGGTCTCTCTGATTCTGTCCCAGAGAGAGCTCAGCCTTTGATTGGCCCTTAATTGTACACATCCAACATGGGCCAATCACAGGTGCACCTGTTGCATTCCACAGCAGCAGGTAACCATTGTTTACATTCCCCTTCTGGGGCCTCAGCTTCCCAGAAGGGGGAAAAATCCTAAAGAAAGGATTTTTCACAAAAGATGTCTGTGACAAAGTGCCTTTAAAAATTGTGTGATTTTTGTTTGTTCAGCAGGAAGCAATCTACAGTACTGCAAAGGCTCGTCCTTCAGTGAGGTTCCTAACGGACAGTGGATGACACAGTCCTTTGCAGACCAGATTCCAGAGTTCAATGCTGGCATGACACAAGAAAAGGAAGGAAGCAGCATGTAGGAGCTGTTTCTTCTTGGCTATGCACACATGCTGCAGTTTTAATGCAGTGATCAAGATTGGTACCTCAGTTCTCCAACTGAAGCATCTGAATAGTATTTTATTTCCCCTAGTTATTTTATTGTAGTCCAAAGTAAGTGTATGGTAGGCTGAAATCCATGAACTAGATTATTTTAAGGAACTGTCCAAACTTTTTTTAAAAAGTTGGCCCCTTTTTGTATATGAGTTTTATATTTAACATATACCATTTCTTCCAGTTTTAACAAATTGCTTTCTCATTTGTGAAGATTTCTTTGGGATGTTAATTTTATTCCATAAATGGCAACGTGGTAGGAACAGCAGCAGTATACTTTTTACTGATGCCTCAATATTTGGATATCTCTTAGTACTTTTATATCCAGAGGAGAAAATGGAAAATGTACCCTTACCTTGTGTGAAACAGTGTTTTTAATCATGCACAGTTAAGGAAATAGCGCTTTTCAAGCCTGCCTTTTACCGTCTTAAAAAGCATAGAAAGTTGTGTTCTGCACTATGGGTGCTGTCTTCTGGGTGGGATGAGAGAGCTCTGTCTGTTCAGTTTGTGTACCATAATTGAGGATGAAGGGAGTGAAGACATCATCTCAAGTCACAACACTGGGGAGGAAAACTTGTGTCACACAGGACAGGGCCTAAATATTCTAGCTGAGATCTCTTAGGATAAGGTTTCTCTACCACTCCATCTCTTTCCCCCTTAAATTCCAATGTAAGGAACTAGAATTGCTTTTATAAAAAAAGCAAAAACAAAGAGCAGTGGTAGTTCTTGAATTCTGTGGTATTTAAACCCCATCATTTCCATAAAGTTAGTCCCTTTGCCTGACCTTTAGCAGGAGCAGGAGACAACCCCTTTGAATGAGACAGAGAACTGAAAGACTGCTTTGTCTTTAAAAGTCATGTACAGCTATGTTATTTACATCATGTACAATTAGCACTGGGTGAAATAGATTTGCAGTTTAGCAGATTAAGCTCTCTTCAATCTGTCCTACCTTAGAGGGTCTTCCCTTTATTCCACTTAAAAGTTAAAAACACTAAGTTGAATACAGGGACAGTAGTTCCATGAATAAGTTGTCTGTAGAAACTATAACTCTCTTCTGAGGAACTTGCCTAAATTATACACATTTTTGGCCAATATTAGTGATTAAGAAAAAAAAATTCATCCTGGTGCCTAACTCTCATCTTCTTTCCTTCTTTTATCATGTGAGGAAAAGATGAAGTAAAAGCAATAAGCTGATGAAAACACTAAAGTTTTGATAATCTTATGACATTTGGTGCTTCACATACTTGAAAACAGACACAAACAGTATCTCCACGCTCCATGCTGGTCAGAGATTCCTGTACCAGTATGATTTATCCTCTCTTCACAGCTAGTGACAGTTGTCAGTTGTGTGTAACTGGTTAATGTAGGTTCTAATCCTACTGTAACACCTCTTACAGAGATCACATACTGTCAGCCTGTTGTGAGGCAGGCGTGTTTACAGTTTCTTCCCAAATTATGTGGGTTAATTCTGAAAATCTTCAATCGAGTGAGTGTGCATTATGATTCTGATTGTGTTTATTAGCTGCAGCAAAAAGCTATTCCACATATTGTCAGAAAGGTATAGGACTTGTCTTGTCTGTTATTTAAAGTGTACTGAAGCATGTATTGCTGTTTACATGGATGTTTTCCTGCAGGTGCTTGAAGTATCTTGTATCAGGGATTTGTTTAAATTTAGTTTTATTTTCAATAAAATTAGAAGCATGAAATTAGCACTGCTGCGTATGTAGCACAGTAGGATGTAACTCCTGAAAGGCTATCCTGTTTGATTGGAAGGGAAAGGTCTCTTCCTTAATGGAATCACCCACTTGGTTATCTGGATATAAAATACAGTTAAGTGTACAATGACCATTCCACTAAATACTGCAATTCTGTGTCCTTCCTCAAAACTGGTGCTCTTTTTGTTACAGTGATACAGAAGTTCTTAATTTGTCTTAAATCTATCAATAAAATTGGGAATTGTACTTCAGTGTATTGGAATGTATTTTGCATCTTGATAGGATGTGTTATACACAGAGATGCCACAAAACAGTCACCCCACAACAGAACACAGTAACATCTGCCCAGGTTTTCAATTCAGGCTGTTTAATGTGGGCTAGATAACTAAACACTTCTTGTACATAACACTGCAGCTATCTCCTGTGTAGATTTTTTCCTATTAGAAGATACTGGAATCTTACTTAGAAAGACCTTAAATTAAAGCACTCTTTCTGACACTGAATTTCACCTCTGTGTTTAATGAAAATACTTCATTGTCAAATACATTTGTTTCCTCACCTTACGGGAAAAATCTGAACCATGTATTGGTCACTCCAGCCTCCCTCAGCTGCCATAAGCACACAAAACTGATGGTCAGTTTTTCATATTTTTAACAAATACTTTGTTTTCTAAAATCATACAACATGTTGCATCTCAAACTATTAAATGCATCCCATACACTATGTTATGCAGTATTTCAGTATCAGCTGTCAGGACGAGTTAATTTGAACTTCCCTGAGGGGTCAGGAATAAACCAGTTTTCCCAGAGATCAGTGTGGACACTGGGGTAGTCCCAAGGTTTGTATCTCCCATTCCAGTGAAGTAATTTAGCTTCTTGAAGAAATTGCTCTGAGTAACGGGCATCAGGACTCCAACCTGCATAGGTAGATTAAAAAAAAAAATTTAAATGCAATTTTTGATAATGGAAGACATTGTAGAGTGAGTCAAATTCAGGTGACTTTTTTCAGAAATCTGATAGGTATGCTTTCATGTTAGTTTACAACTAGTTGTATGATACAGCAGCTATTTTCAGCTTGATGCCTCTTATTAGCAAAAACTCTGAGGAAGTTTTCTCTCTCAACACTTTTAACATCTTGGCATAGCTGGGATTAAAAACAAAGTAAAATCTATTAATTTTACCATACCAGCTAAGCCATTATGTTTTTCCTAGGGTAATTCACCACTCCCTAGATGAAAGGTAACTACATCCTCCAAATTGTTGATAACAAACACTGCCAGGTCTCCCCTTTTCTTCCATTGCACATGACTTTTTTCAGTCTCACTATATTCAGGTATTTCATATGTTCCTTCCATGTACGTGGCACATGAGGTAAAGTCACCTAAGGTCTTGCACCGGAATCTCACAGATTCATCTTAGTTCCAACTTGCAAACAGTGAGAAATTCAACTTACCAAGATGCCTTATGTGCCACATAGGATTAATAGAGGAATATTTTCCATGAAATACAATCAGCATTGGGGAGGTTGCCACACCTCCCCCAAGGGTACTGCTATAGAGGTTTTCCCTGCAAAAGGAAAAATAAAAGAATATGTTCAAAACCTCAAGGAATCTTTAGTACAAAAGGCAGATTAAAAATTAGTATCTGGCAAGAAGAAAATACTCCTCCTTCTTTAAGCTAGCCTCAGGAAGGGAAGATCATTCAGTGGCTTCATCCCAGGTTAAGTTGGTCACCCAAAATGAGAACCACATGTTCTCAATGTCCCTCAGGATTAAGTGTGGCTTGTGATTGAACACAAGACTAAAATTCCAAGTGGCCATTTTCTGGTACAGGATTGGTCAGATTTAAACAGATGGAAATGCTGGAACACGAGTTACTTCACTTGACAAGATCTCAAAAGAAAGACTGCTTGGAGTTAAAAAAAAACCTGTAAGAGCTTTTAAATGTTAAACTGTAAAACAAGTATTAAAAGTACAGTGTGAAGCTAGATTTCTACACATACTCTACATTTCTTCGCATCCACTTTTCCAATTGCTGTGTGATCCACTGATGTTTCCATTCAGTCATGTTACCAACAATTACTCCAGGATTAAAGGAGCAGGTGCTGGGGCTGATGCCAAGATCTCTAATGGCTTGCTTTCTGTAGTCCAGGAATCCCATGTATGTGTTCTAAGAAATAAAAAAGTATGTTCATCCCCTATGAATCTCTGTAAAGATACATTTAAATGCACCTCACTCTCACTGAGAAGGAGATTAAATATGGTCTTCCCAAGACAAGTTTCTAGATGGTAGTTACCTGTTGTTAGTTCTGTATGACAAGGCTGTAAGGCAGGATACTTCCAGATATTAAATTACTTTTTCCACAATATTGTACCGTGGAAGTTTGATAAGCCTTTTCTCTTGCTATGTTTGTCTTTTGGTAGCCCACATTAAGTCATGCAGCATCATAATTGTACCAGTACAAAAAGTCCTTAATTACCTGTACTATTACAAAGCTATCTATATCTACATATATAAAACTTTCACTTTGGGGAAAACACATAAAATCATCTTACCTTTATGGGCAAACAAATTTGTTATTAGAATTCCAGAATGGCATCTTACCTGCATCCCTACACTTCTAACCATTTCATGTGTAGAAGGCAGGTCACAATCATCTGAAAAAGCTGCTGCATGTCCAGGAGCTAACTTAGTATTGTAGAGTTCCTGGATGTCACCTGATTACAGAAAGGTCACAAGCATGAGACAACACCTACTGCACTGCTGCAGACCTGATAGGACAACATCAGCTCTCATATCTTATAAACACACCAGTCTTAAGGATAGCCCCTACTGAGTTTTGTAATATGGTGTCCTAGGGTGACTTTATGATGCTTTTATCCCCAGTCATGTGTTCTGTTCATGCTGGATATTCTATTCTGTGCCTTCAAAACTGGCTCTCAGAGCAAAGGCAGGGAGATGAACCACAAGGTTTTTGTTAGCAGCCTCACTCACTCCTCCACATTTGGCTGGACTGTTGGTATCTGGGCACAGATGGGGCAGAACATCATGCTCCTTTTGCTTTCTAGTTAGTTAGTTTAGCTACCTGAGGCAGTCTGAGCTTTCCCTGGACTGTTTTTCTTTCCCTCTTCTTGGAACCATTTGAACCTGCTCCAGACCAGGCCCCGGGAAAACATCAAGAACACTTCACAGCCTGCTGGGACCCACTCTGCAGCCTTTTCCAGTGCCAGAGGGACTGATAACAGAGCAAGCACCCACCAGAGAGACTTTCTGAATTTGTCGTCTCTTCAGAGCAGTGAATGAGTTTCGTCATCTGGTATTGTTCATTTTGTGTGCTGGAGAGTGCTTTGCCTGTTAAATGAACAGGTTCTTTCCAGTTTTCTCTGAGGAATCCTTCCCGAACCGGTTGCGGGGAGGGGCCCCCTTTGGAGGTTTTCTCCCAAATTTGCTCTAAACCAGCACATATGGGACCATTTCCAAATTTGCACTTGGATATCTAAGGTCTATCTTTAGATAGGATCATTGGTATTCAATACGTTGATATTGTTGTCCAAAATCGGCTACAGCAGAAGCCAACAGGACTGTTAAAAAGCCTGGTTACAAACTTATGCATTCATAGAGCTTCTCTATGGAGAGAGAGGGCAAAGGCAATTTTTCTGAGCCTCTTTTAGTCTTACAAAAGCTCCACTTCAGTGTTTTGCACAGATGAGGTTTTTCCTGTTATGGTGTATTTATCTCCTGGGAAGATACCTGGATTCCCAGCAATGGCTGATTGAGATGTGTCTGTCATTTGACCATCCCTGCTGGCTTCACATCCCACCCAGCTCCTTCTTGGTGGAGGGAAACATTGCAATGCCTGGCACCTCACTCATCACCTGACTGTCACGTACCCAAGATGTGCCAGGATGGTTTCAAAGCAGGTAGGAAGCAGAACACTCCCACAGCAATCAAGTGAGCCTGCATCTCAACCCCTTACAGCTTCCAGTTTTACTTTTGTTTTTATCTCTTTTACTTTTTGTACTGCTGGTCTTCTGCCAGGTCAAACAGCTGAATCAGCTGCTTCTGCAGCTGCACAACTGCATTTTACACACATAAAAGGAGCTGTCTGGGGACAGGAAAGGCCACTTGGTCAGCAGCAGCCCACCATGAGGTTTTATGTGAAACTACACCTTTACCCCGCAGCTCCACGATTATCATCAGCTGACACCCCCATGGAAGGGGAGAGCCCTGTGCTGGTGAACACAAGTGCAGGGAGGGGTGACAGGGGAGTGGCAGGCTCAGCTTGAGCTGCTCCTGAAATTGGAGTCTAAAGGAAGACCTGGAACCTTTCAAAGAGTTAAATATTGCTGCTGCTGCCCATTGATGACAGACAGAACAACAAAACAAAAAAAAAAGCAGAGATTGCCACTGGAAGCACCTGTACTGGAGAACTGTGATAGGAAATCTATGGCAAATTAAAATGAGGCAGAACAGATTAGTTGCCTTTTACAAAGCAGGAAATAGTGACCCCTTTAAGTGCAGGTTGTCTGAAATCTGCCTCTAGGGAGACAAAACTATAAAAAGGTGCAGAAAAGCAGTGGAGAATTATACGTTTGCCATTTGCAAATTCACTGGTCTTAGTGTTCTTACAGCAAAGACTAATAAAGGCCCAAAAATTTATTGTACTTATACCTTCCAAAGGAAATTTTGCTTAGTTGCCCACCAGGGTTAAAGCACAACACTCTGGTTAAAAAGTGCTTTAAAGTTACAAGAAAATATGATAAAACAAATATGAAGACAACAGCTCTACAGAGAAAAAAACCCCAACGATTTGGAAACAGAACAGAAAAAACTCACAGGAAATTAATTTTTAAAAAGAGATCAAAAGAGATCACTTAGATGATAAGAAAAAAATAAAATATTTTTTCAGGATTTCAATGCCTTCTAAGTGCTCCCATTTGACTAGGAAGTCTGAAATCTTCGTGATTCTGCAAATTACTTTACATTCTGAGCTGAAGATGCTCAAAACCATATTTTGAGTGTTTGGAGCTTCCATCCAAGTTTTTGACTAAATTTCTCTTGCTCTCAAGAACAGCAATTCTGGATAAAGAATTGGTAGCATTTGTGGGGATTTAAATACCAGAAGGAAATGCATGTCACACACTTAATAGACATTGCAGCTTCTGAGTGAAATCTATGGTATCTTCTAGCAATTAACCAGAATCAATTAAAATGAAACCTGCATACAATTTTGACCAAAATTATTCAAAATATATGCAGGTAAGTTCTTCCTCAAACTTTCATTTAAACAAACAGATCATTTGTAGTTTCCCCAACACTCCTACTAGCTGCCTCAGTTTCTGTCTCACAATTCCAAATGGCTGTAAAAACTGCAATAACTTGGATTTTAATTCTGTTAGAAACTGGTTTTTAACAGCTTACCTTGAACAATGACATCATCATCCAAATATATTACTTTCTCATGCTTCTGGATAAGCAAAGGAAGATAAAATCGAACAAAGTTCAACTATTAAGGAGAAAGAAAAGGTAAAGACTAAATGGTAAAGCTGTTTATCACAGCAGTCTCAGGCGTCTGTCTCTCTTAAGTCAGTTGGAATTTCTCTCTCTATTGAGCACTAATCAGTGACCATTTGCTTCTTCCCCCATAGCTTTACTGCTATCTCAAATCTGGTATTATTACTGTTATTGCTGTTATTACTTATCCACTATGGCTCTAACCATGCAACTCAAATATGTTGCTTCCTCACAGAATCCTTTAGGCTACAAGGGGCCTTTTGAGATCCTCTTGTTCAACCCCCTTGAGAGGGCTCAGCTGCAGCAGAGCCCACTCAAGCAGACTGACAAGGACCATGCCCAGCTGGGTTCTGAATATGTCCGCAGATGGAGACCCAACAGTCTCCCTGGGCAACCTGAGACTTTTAAACTAATGCTTTAAAAAGCCTTTTCTTTAGCTCAGAGGGAATTTCATGTTATTTGTGCCCATTGTCTCTTGTTGCTCCCCTCAAGTATTTACACACATTGATAAGACCCTCCTGAGTCTTGTCTTCTCCAGACTGAAACAGCCTCAACTCTTTCAGCCTCCCATATAAAAGATGCTTCAGCCTCTTAATCATCTTTGTAGCCCATGTCACACTCGCCCCAGTAAGCCCATTTCTTTCTTATTCTGGTGGACTCAGAACTGGGCATTTTCAGATGCAGCCTCACCAGTGCAGAGCAGAGTGGAAAGAGCACCTTTCTGGACCTGCTGCCAATGTTCTTCCTAGTGCATTTTTACAGCATAAATCACACCAAACATTTAAAAATGTGATAGTACCATCAATCCACTCTAAAGGAATTATTTGACTAGTGACACAGACATGGGATAACTTCTACAACAGCAATGAAGAACAGAGCAGAGGGAAAGGGGACTGAGAATGTAAGAACAACCATAAGAATTCAGATAATTTTACCCAGCCCCTGCCTTCAGAGTGGTCCTAACTGGATGCTCAGTGAAAAATAAAAATAGAGCAAGCACACAGAACAGTTGCTCCATGTATTCTTCTAGCTTTCAACTATTTTCAGCTCAAGGGATTTTCTGATCTAGGTGTGATCTAAATATGAACTTTGATCCTAACTGAACCCCCTTAACATTTTTACATCCATCAGACCTTTCAGCAAGGAATTCCAGACATGCAGTACTCATTGCATGAAAAGTGCGCAACATCTCTTGTTTATGCTATCACTCTGACTAACTGGCACATTGGCTCTTGCATTGGAAGAGACATATATGCACACCTCCTCCATGAAATGGAACAGATCTAGGACATTTTTAAGCCCATAATAAGCATTAAAAACCTCAATAATTTATTATGTGGTGTTCATTGACTCACAGGCTGCAGTAGCTCAGGACGTGATGCATCTTGTCTGATTTTTCCTTTTAGTACCATAGGATTGAATTCCACAAGCTTAAATTTTATTTCTTTCAGTTTAGAATTTTCAATCCATTTTCTGTGATGGAAAGAAAATAAGTAATAAAAGAAATATCAAGTACATGGCAAGTACTTCCGGCATGAAATTCACAGACACTTAGGAGAATAATAAGAGACCTTAAAATCTCACTTGATCTATTCTGTCCCAAGACAGAATCCCTTATGTCTACAGCTATTGCACATAGTCCTTTGTTAAACTTGTTCTTAAAATACAAAAAATCCCCACAAAACCACAATAAAACAAACACCCCATACCACTCCCCAAACCAGAGACTCCATATATAGCCCAAACAACTAATCTTTCACTAATCTTTCTTTACTGCCAATAAACTATATTCTTCTAAGTTTTTTTGCTATAATTAAAGATTATAATTTCTTACCCTATCTACAGTGCTTTTAAAGCTGAGGTTAGTCTTCACCCTTTCACAGCTTCATGGTCTTCCAGATGACTTCTACATCACCTCCTAATTATGTATTCTTTATACTAAACTAATTTTCTTTTCATCTTTTTGTCAGATTTTTTATCACTCTGTTTATTTTCTCTCCTGACACAAATTGCAGATGCAAAGGCTACAGAAGTGAAGTAGCCAGAGATGAGAACTGCTAAGAAATGTTTTAGTTTGCATTCACAACTTGGTCCTCTTCAAGACAATGTTTGCAAATTTGAATGTTGAAACAAAATGAACTGAAACTTCATGAAATTACATTCATTGAAATGTCAGGATATCATTTCCTTTCATGAAATGAAGAATTCTCATTTATGAAGGAAATAAATAACAAATCAAGGAATGAAGTGAAATGAACATACATGAAATATAATGAAGTTGAAAAAGAAGAAAACTATGCAATGAAGTGAAACAAGTGAAAGGGAATAGAATGAAATGAAGTGCATTGAAATGACATGAAACCTCAAGAAATTATACACATTGAAATAGAGAATTCATTTCCTTTCATGAAATGAGGAATTTTCATTTCAGGAAGGGAAATAAAATGAGAAAGGATAGACTAAAGCAAAAAGGATAGAAAGGAAAGAAAAATGTATTGCAGTAAAACTGAGAAGAAGAAAATTCTGAAATTAAGTGAAAACAATTAAATTGAATGGAATGAAGTGCTGTGAAATGAACTGAAATTTAATGAGATGAATATTCATTGAAATCCTGAGATTTCATTTCCTGTCATGAAATGAAGAATTCTTATTTCATGATAGGAAATTACATGAAAAATTAGGAATGGAGTGAAATGGAAAGAAAGTCATCACAATACTTTTTGGGCCCCTTTTTAGAACTTTAATACATCATCAACAGAAATTAGCTTTAAACAGCAAGTTTTTTCTACTCTGAAGATGAAGATTCAGCACCAGAAGAGAGGTAAGTGCAGTGGCACAAAGTGGGATTGTGACAAGCCGGCAGTGTATCCTTACCTCACTACAGATTCTTCTGCAGCCTAACTATCAAAACCTAAGAACAGGCATGGCATGGTCTGGTTATTTCACACCTCTTTGCATGAGTCAGTGCCTTGTGGAGGACACAGTGGTCCTTTTTTTATCACATACATAATCCTGGGGGTTGCTCCCAATACTACTAGATTTCTCTGAAAAGTCCTCTGAAGTCCAAAAGGACTAGTGCCTGCGCTAGGAGGAACAACAACATGGCTCTAACTACAGCCCAAACCAAAGCAAGGCTGATGTGTACCGAATGTGTGGGATGGTTGTCTTCAGCCCAATGATGTAGAATAAAACATTGGCCTCTGTATTGCTGTAGATGCTGCTGATTGCTGCTACAGCTGCACCCATCCTGCCCGCAGCAGCACAGATCACCACTGGGATTTCTTCCTCCATTTCCTCAGGGTTCTCCAAATCCACTACAAGAAACAAACCCATTTTACACCAGATCTGGGTCACAAAGATGAGTAAGTACTACCATAAGCAGTAGAATCATTCTATCACCACTCCATTTTTCCTTACCACATCCTACACACATTCCCATCTCGCAAGGCACATAGCTTGAGCTGTTGCTAATCCAGAACCACTTGCAGGTTGACTGGACTGTTGGATGCCTCCAAATAGAATAAATAAGAGAGTTCTCAGAATCTTCTACTCAGCAGGGGCACAATTTAGCCTGTCCTTCATGTAGCTTCTTATTCATATGAAATCTGGAGAGGTTTGAATACCTTTGAGACTTCTACTTCTCAGCTATATTTAGTGCAAATTGAACAATAAGTTCCAAAATTATCAAAGGAAGGAGGCAAGTCAAAGAGAGTGCAATTGCATGAGCTCCACTTCTTTGGCAAGCTGGCTTGAAAGGAAGAGTGGAAAAATTTATATCAGCAGGAAGTTGCTAATGATATAAGGGAAAAAACCCTAGACTACACTGAATCAGGTCACATTCCTGCTAAGGATTTATATCCCTGATTAGCACTGATTAACTTACAGAACTTAAACAGATATAACTGTACTGGCTAAAACATAACAATTACAGTCATAACAACCCCAACAAAAATATATTGAAAATAAATTATTTATATCAAGATAGAGTTTGTTTACCTTGGCAGCAGTAAGCCAGCTCTTTATATAGATACTATATAAATAGCTTACTACATTTAATACTAGTCCAACCTAATTAACCTAGCAGGTTTCTGTCACTATAAAAATTTCAGCTAAAACTTCTGCTGTAAATATGAAGATTTTATGGCCTATTTGAAATGAATAATCAAGCCAAGGAGGCAGGGCATGATCAAAGTTCATTACCACTTGACAACTCCAATCTGTTCAGCTCAAGTAAGGATATACTCCAGCATCCATCTACATCAGTGACATCTGGATAGAAACTTAATCAGAATTACAACTCTTAGTCATCAATATCAATCTCCTATAATTTTATTCACGTAATTCAGAAGCAAAATGCTTTTCATTACAGACTATGCGAGACTAAGCAACAGTGTGAGTAGTTCATCTACTGCAAGACATTCAGTAAGGTGAAAAGTGCCGTTCACGTTAAGACATGAGGAATACAAAACAGGAACATAAATGAAACTGAAGTGAGAGTCACTTACCTGTTTCATTTCTTAATGCCAAGGGCACTTGGTGAACTTTTCTATACAGAATAGCGCACACAGTTAAGACAAGAAGTAACAATAAAATCTGGTTAACTGAAACAAGAGGGAGAATGTGTTAACAATCACTATAACAGCTAATTCCCAAGTATCTGACTAAAGAAAAAAAAACCCCAATTTGCAACCAGTACAGGTGATAGAAAAATTCGATAACCTGTATCTGTTGTGTTTTTCTCATGTTATTTGATCAACCTAAAATCTTGAAACATTAGAAACATAACAATAATTCTCCCTTATTAAAATAATCCCCAACAATCTGATTTTCATGGTTAATTTGCTCACTAAATCATAAAAGAGTCACAATATATTTGGGTTATCCATACTAGAAAATACACATATTTCTGAATTTAACCAGGAGCTCAGAACAGTTTTTTTTCTGGCTAGTCTGTTGTCTGTTTACACTCACTTAATGAGTTAATTCTTTTTATGTAGCCCTTCTATTCTATTATGCTTCCCTGATGAAACTTCAGACACAGGAGAATTTTTATATCTATTTCAATGCTCAGATCCTGAAAGTGTATTTGAGCAAAACCCTAAAAATTCTAGAAAAATAAACCCACCGTGCTAGTGAAACCAGGAATGTTCCAAAATATTTGAAAACACTTATTTTGACAGGGTAATTTAAATCAGTAAAATCAAGCAAGGCAAATACCTGCCTTTATATTCTGATTCATAGTTCCTAGAAGACTGTCTTGTACAGGTTTAAGTCATTCAACACAAACCAAGCATGTGCAGGTGTTGGGACAGTTCACCAAGCACAATAGGGAAGGAATACCTTGCCCTCATCAAAATGGGTGTTCTTTGTTTCAGACTACTTTGTTACTTTTGTACCATCATAAAATGTATTTAAGGTGTTCAAAAGAGCAAAGGAAACAGAGTTTTGATCTATTTTAATCAAAATGGCCAACTGGCCATAACTGGGCACAAGACTAGATTGAAATTGGTAAACCAAACCTGCACTAATTTAAACCAGTTGAGGAAAAAGCCCACTGACTTCTGAGAAATTTTGGGCACGTAAATAAATGCAAAAGTCCATTTTCAGTCACTGACCTTTACAGCTGATGAGAACCCCAAAACTCTGGGGGCCACACCTCAATATTGAGTATGAATAGCATTAATGTGCAGATCTCTGTAAAATTCAGCTTCAGTTCCCTGGGCAGAATTCACATGAAAACAGCAGCTACTTGCAGTATTGGTGGGAAATTTCACAATCTCCAGTCTCATGAACTAAAGCACTAAGTAATTTTAAATTAATATGAAGTATGGTGGTACTTATCTGACACAGTTAACGGGAAAAGACTTATCTGCATACTTAAAGTTAAGCATAATTTAGCAATACCAGAACTATAAATTTGTACGCAACTCTGAAAACAGTTGCATGAGAAATGGGATTTGATATTTCTGTCCTCTTTTAAAAAATACATCTTTCAAATGTTTTTAATCTCTCTTACCTTTCTTTAAAAGAGCCATGTGTCCTGTTAGATTAGAACTGTGATTTATGGTAAACTAAAATAAAAAATAATTAAAAGAAAAAAAAATAAAAGTGAGAAATATCATTGATGCCAGAAGCATATTCTTGTTAATTATATAAAGGTCTAGGGTTTGGATTATCAAATTTTACTACGGAACTGGCAAAAGTAAAATGGCAATTAATCTCTGTAAATACCTTTTGTTTTTGAACAAATACTAGCTTTATGGGTTTGAAATATTTTTATTAATAATTTAGCAACTAATAGGTTTTGAAAAACATTTTCATAAATCCCATCTGACCATCTACATCAGTAGGTGATTTTTAGTACATTTTACGATACTGTGCAAAGAAGTATTAAAACATCCACCAATGCAATTTATAAATATATTTATCTCTGATTTCACCTCCAACATAGTAACTATAGCAAATACTCATGTCTTGCTGGAGTATGCATTCCCAAACATATGGGAACATTATACCAGGGCAGCGTCTTCAAGACCCTCAAAAAATTTCAGAGCAATCGTGCAAATATTTTCTAACAGCTGTATTCTTCCAGTGGGTTTAGTGGGCTTGTATTTATGCACATTTTTTGTGATGCTGAACAAAAGGAGGTAGCCTTCCCTAAAACTGTGCTTCTAGTCCAGGCCTGAGAGCAGCCATGTCTGAGAAGACAGAACATAACCCCTAAAGTACAGGATTATGAGAAATACAACATTCGATTGAATTCTGGACCCAAAACTACTGTTTATGAAAGAAAACACAAAGCACATAACCAAAACAACAACAGCCAACAGTAAAAACAGCACGAGAAGTTGGATGGGAGAGAAAAATCCATCTGTGTGATCCAACCTTTACACTACGTAGGGATAGAACAAAAACAATTTTACCTGCTTCCACACCTACAGATATGGACACATTGCCGCACAGATTAAGATATAAGATCAGTTCTGTGCACACACAAAAGTGAAGTTTGTTCCAGCTCCTTGACAAATCAGACAGAACAGCAAGAATTCTTGAAATCTGAGTCACAAAGCAGACCACCTCCCATTGATTAGTGCTCAACTTCAGGCAGAATATTAAATTAGTCTTTACTTTGACCAACAAGTTAAATGACAACAACAATAACAACAAAAATGTATATCTATGAAATTTAAGATGTGGCATTGTCTACAAACCACTTATATTCAAATTTATTTAAGTCAGCTAATGGCCAAATCGCAGTGAGAAAGGAGTACTCTGGAAGTTCTTCCACATCTGCACTACTTATCTACATTCCAGGAGACCATTCTCTTCATGTGGCATTAATTTACACAGAGGAAATCAAGCTTATCTGTCAGAAAAAAACACAGCTGAGAAAGCCTTTCTCTCATGCATTACACAGAAGTATTACTTTCTTTTACACTTAAAAACTTTACACATTTAGGGAAGCAGAGGGACAACAGAACCTGCTATGCTCTTGGACTAATTTTCTAACCCCACTTTAGCTGATCACATTCTTCCCCTGATTTCCACGGAGCTACCTTTGAATTAGCATTTGTAACAGTAGCCACAAATAATCCTGATGATCACTGCAAAATGAAAGCAGCACAGCCACAGCTTCATGTTATCTCCAGAAACTATTAAATCCACATAAACTGAACCATGTTTTAAACATTAAAATCCAAAGACAGACTCTCACACAAGTCTGAATTCTACAACTACAGCATTCCTACGCCCCTGATACACCAATTGATTACCTACTGATTTTTAAGGAAAGAGAGGTATATTTGTTCCCCTGCAAATATTTACTCATTTACTGTAGACATTATTTCTTGGAACCTGGCAGTCCCTAACTCAGCTGCCAAATCCTATAACAAAACGAGGGGCTGCAGAAGGGAAAGCTCAAAAAACAGTGACATTACTGATCAGATATTTCCTGCTTAATTAGTCTTTTTACCTCTTCAAAGCAGCACAGTATTTGGGACTCTTCTCTCCTGAAGCGCTGTGGAGTTATTTACTTGGATCCTAGATAGCCCACGGCTGTAAGCACTCTTGCCAAAGCGTCCTCGACCACCATCCTCCTTTGAAGTCTCCCACACAAGGGCCTTACAGGGCACAGTAACAGTTTTACGATTTGATTCCTTTTTCAAACTCTTCAGAGTTTACTTTGGAGTTGTGCTGGTTTTCTTTCCTTTCTCTGCTGCTGAGGAATAGGGCAGAGTCCAGACACTGTGCTGGAGGAATGAGAGCACATAAACCACTTCCAGATGTGCAGAATGATGATACAGCCCCAGATCTGGCAAACTTGCCTCCGAAATTCAGCTAGCAGATTGCAAACAAATCCCATAAGACAAAAAGCCTTAAAGGGGTGGGGGAAAGAGAAGGAAACAAACCCTTCCAGAAGTCACTTCCAAAATCTAGCTGCAAGTTATGCTTTTAGTCATTATTTATGGTAAATGTGAACAGGCAACTAGTGTGCCAGATCCAGACTACAGCATGCTGAAGTCTAACAGAAAGCCAAATGTGGTGGTACGTTTTATGAGTTCTATAGTTATTTCAATTGCAAGTTAGTGGTTCAATGTTAATTAAGAAAAATGGTTTGATCCTTGTACTCCTGTTTTATCCCCTCATAATTGTTTTTCCCAAGTTGTTTGCCCCTGAATTTTCCTGCCACTTAGTTGGCCCTCAACATGCCTGATCCTGGCTCCTCCCTTCCTTCCCTTGTATGGACCTATCAACCCAAGTTGTGCTATCCCCTTCCCTTGTCCATTGTTGTAGTGTGTTTTTATACTTCGTAATACTTTGAAGTAGTTCTGTTCTTGTATCCCCATATTTTTCCCAAATGGTTTATTCCAGATTGTACCCCACTCCCTATACCTGTGTAATCCCTCTTCCTTGCAGAGATCATCCCCAAACCCCAACCCTGGCTGTCAATCACTCAGCATCCCATCCCCTCCATCTAGAAGCTTCGGTCCAGGACATCGAGCGATTAGCCAGACCCTTGGGGTCAGCCCCCCAAGCCTTGCCCCATTCGCTGTCCTAAATGTCTATCCCCCAATATCCATTCCTTAGGGTCACTTATTGGTTAGTAAAATGGTATCTACTTTTGGTTTCCTACTCCCGTTAAATGTAACCTTGGCACATCTTCCGGGGCTCTCGGCAGGAGGCCCCCTAAGGTGCAGAAGCTCCCCAAAGCCCCTGAATAAAACCTTGGATTAACCCCTTCTATGAGTCGGCCCTTTATCTTCTATCAATGTCTCCAGTGTCTCTTCTGCTGCAAAGGCAACTAGGTTGCCTAGGTGCCCTCAGTACCCTCGGGGCACAGGAGAGTGTCTCCCTGCTGTCGGCCGTGTCCGGACTGCCCCCCTGGAGTCTGCCGACTCGAGCCTGACTGAGGGTTCCTGAGAAGCGCCCAGAAGAACACAGTCCATCAACCTAGATCCACCCTTTTTGTTCCCGAATGTTCAATGTCAATTACCCTGGTTCTAACAGTTGATTTGTCCTAGAGGCTTCTCTCCTCCCCCATGTTAATCCCATTGATCTTGTTAGATCCCATGCTCCTCCCCAAGTATTCTCCCATTGGTTAGGTGATGCTCCCACCCCCTAAAGTAGCCTCCTTTAAAAACCCTAGCCAGACCGCTCTTCTCTTGTCACACATTCCTGACCCATCGTCCGAATAAAGCTTCATTGGACTGCATACCAGTGTCCTCTCCTTCATCTCTTTGCCTTGGGATCCTAGTGGTGTCCTGTTGCAGTGTCACCCATGCTGCTACACCCACTGCCACCTGAAAGGCCTTGGTAGAAGCTAAGGGGCAGCCTCTCTTGTGTGTCCCTCTGGTCACAGGGAGCTTGCTAGCCGGCATTCCAAAGCTCTGTGACCGCAGGACAGCCACAGCCGACTGTTGGCAGAGTTCTTGAGAGTTAAAAGCTAAGGGAAACTTGCAAAAGTCAACTCTAAACGTGCATTTTGACTTGAATAATCTCATTTCCTAATCTTTTAGCATTTAATCCACAGGTTTGATTTAGATTCAAAAGGATCTTGATCAAGGTAACCAGCACATGGTGATATCCTGTCTCCTAAACTCTTCTGGAATGCTTTTGAAGTTTTCTTTCTACAGCATTTCTTTTATTTGAATTCTGTCCCTCTCTTCTAGGAATGAACTTTTTAAATGATAAACCACTGTTTTGTAACAAGACTTTCATGACTACTGAAAGGAATAACAACAAACATCTTCAACTCTAAAATATTTTTTGTATTTTTACCATGAGGCAGTGCCAGATTTATGAGTAGTAGTCAATAAAGTTCTTAATAATCTTAACTGTTTTAAATGACAATTACTCCAGTTGCAGGAGCCAAAAATGTGGGATTTCAATGATGTGCCTCAAACATGCCCAAACTGTATTATCTGTGTCTGATTTTACACAGGACTCTATCTTCTGCTTGAGCAAAAATTAAATGAAGAGTTATACATACAGATATATGCTTTGTGTAGATGGCCACAACTATTAGTGTTTTGTTGTGCTATTTAAGTTGTATTAAGCTCATGTTCACCAAAATCCACCCGTTTTGTTCACCTTCCTTTCCATTTCTATGTGAAACTGAACAGATCTAAGCAGCACGCAGTTATGTGAGCCTGCAGAACTGGGACTGGCTGCTTCACCTGGCAGAACCGTTGGGATTGCTGGCAATGCAGTAAATAACACCTTCACAGAATCACAGAATCAGGTTGGAAAACCATTCTGAAACCATCAAGTCCAAACAACAACCAATCACTACCTTGTCAACAAGACCATGGCAGTAAGAGCCACATCCAGTTCTTCCTTAAACACCTCGACCACATCCCTGGGCAGCCCATTCTAATGTCTAATCACTCTTTCCATGAGGAAATTCCTCCTAATGTCCAACCTCAATTACACATCTCAGCATCATCATTTACCGTGTAGAACTGAACAATGGGAAGAGACTTTTAGCACCAGATACACCTTCTTTGGATTCCCCTCAGCATCATACATTTATATTCTCACTAAACACTCCCCTCACACAGGAAAGAGCAGCTTCTCTCCTGTAGAACGAGACCTTCGAATTCACTTAGATCACCCGCTGCCAAGCTGTAGAACCAAAACCTCGGTTGCTAATCGCAACCTTCGGTGTTTGAACAGGAACCTCGCAAGCAGCAGCATTGCCTCGCCTACCACTAGCCAGTTAAAAATAAATTTTAAAAGATAACGTTTCTGAGGGCTTGACGGCAGAGGGGGTGCCCCAAGCAGAGGAGTCCACGCCGCCCCTGCGGTGCCCGAGCGCCCCTCGGGCGGCGTACGCTGCAGGTACGGGGCCCCAACACAGGGCACCCGCCGGAGCACGGCCGGGCCCGGAGGCGCCGCAGGAGCGGAGGGGGCCGTGCCGAGCCGGGGCCGGGGCCGCAGCCGCGGCGGAGGCGGCCGCGGGGCGGGACACGGACCCGCCACCCTCACGTCAGCACTCCCCCTTCCCCGGCGGGCTGCCCCGGCCGCGCAGTGCGTTGTGGGAGCGGCTCTGAGATGGCGGCGGCCGCCGCCGGGCTGAGCTGGAGGCGGGTGTCCTCCTTCACGGGGCCGGTGCCACGCTCCCGCCACGGGCACCGCGCGGTCGCCATCCGAGAGTTGCTCATTATCTTCGGCGGCGGCAACGAGGGCATCGCCGACGAGCTGCACGTCTACAACACGGGTGCGCGGGGCGGGGCCCCGCCACGGGGGAGACAGCGGCGGGGCTGTCCCGTCTGCGACCGCCGGTGGCACCGGGCTCCGCACGGCGCGGGGAATCCCCCCCATGCCTCGCGTCTTCCCCCAGCACTGCCCGCGGGGAGCCTGGCCGAGGGGGCGGCGGGCGGGCTGAGGAGCTGCCCAGAGCCGAAATGGCGGGGAAAATATGCCTGGGCCAGGGGTCTTCCGTGGGGTAGTGCTGCGCCCTCGCTGGTGCTGCGGGGTTGGTTCTCCTTGCTGGGGAAAAGCGACCGGGAGGATCACGGCTGCTCTGCTGTCCCCGACCGTCGCGCAGGGATGTGGAGCCTCTTCCCTGGCAGGTCGCGGCTGAATGGCGGCAGGCGGGATTAGTCCCTACGAGTGTCCGGATCCCCCGCCTCCTTCCCTCTGGTGGCGGCAGCTCACGAGAACCGAATGCCCTGGAATGGGAATCTTGTTTGGAAAACTGAACGTGTTGGCATCGGGAGCCTTTCCAAACAGGAAGCTGTCCAAGACCGATTTTATTTGTGAAAGATCAGATGCCCAAATAGTTACTGTACTGAATGCTGGATGAGGCTGGAAAACTTGTGTGTGTAATTTCAGGGCTTAGGCCGAGACGGGGGAGTTCAGTGACTGATCTGTGCTTCTCAGTCAGACAGTGTTGGCTGCTTGAGGTTTTTCTAGGCCGATTTTTCCGGATCTTCAAGACCTACTATGCTTGAATCAGATTTCTGACGGGAGAACGAAAAAAATCTCTTAACCTTTCTGTTCTGACAAGTAATCCAAAGAAAACTCTTAACATAGTTATGCCATCGGAACAGAGGTTCTGACAAGTGCCTTTTGAGTGAGTCTTATAATGACTTGGTTTTTTTCTTCCCAGACTTGCTGCTTAAGGTGTTTCCCCTTTGCAGCAGTGACAAAAAGCATCATGACTTAGTTGCTCCAGTTTCTGGATGAGTGCTTGGCCGCAACTGACCTTTTTTATTCTGGGGTTAAGATGCAGGGTTATGACCTGAACTGCCCGAGTGTGGGATATCATCCATGGCCCTTGCTGTGCATGTGATGATTTTTGAGGAGCTGGCACACACTGAGAGCATCTTAATCCCCTGCAGCAACGTTCACTGGAAGCTTCTAATTTCCTGCTTCTCCTCTTCATGGTCGTAAAATGTGTAGGAAAAAGAAGACATTGTCCCCTGTAATTCTTAAATTTCAGAACAGTTTAGGCACCACTTTGCTGCTGCTGGATCAGACAGTCTCAGTTCCTTTTTCTCAACTCTGTTCCTCTCCTCTCCCACTCTGTGGATATTAAAATGAGTCTCAGAACAGTGTAATTAGTTTTTGAATAGGGTTATTAAGTCCAGGCACAGTGCCATGCTGCTGTAGCTCTAATAATTCTGTTTCTAGAGCTAGCTCCCTCTGAGTTAGTGTGGTTATCTCTTTTGTGTGAAACTGCACTTGTGTTCCTCATTAGCCTCTATTCTTGGCAAGTGACTGACTTAATTACAGTGACCTCATGGGCTCATTCATATACTGGGTAACACTGGTTTGATAGAGGTCTTTGCTTTTCTTGTCATTAAAAAAAATAAGAATTAATTTAAAACTTAGTGTGAAGCAAATAACCGTAGTTGTCTGCAGGTAAAAGGTAATTCTTTAGAAAGCAGAGGTGTTTAAAAATACATGTTTCAGTGTTGGAAATATTTTTCTAATCTATTTTTCTGGGTTTTGGCTTTTTATTTCCTACAATAGTTACGAATCAATGGTTCCTTCCTGCTGTTAGGGGAGATATTCCTCCAGGCTGTGCAGCACATGGATTTGTTTGTGATGGTACCAGAATACTAGTTTTTGGAGGAATGGTTGAATATGGAAGATACAGCAATGATTTATATGAATTGCAGGTAGGAAATGTATGATTATGTTTTGATTTTCAGGACTACTATATTTATCTGTTTATGAAGAAACACATTTTATTTTACCAACTGCAGAAGAAAGTTAGATGATCTTTGCTTTTCAGAAGATTTTTTCCATCTTAAGAATCTGAAGTTTATTCTAAATAACTTTGAAATAGAGACTTTCATCTAGTCTAAATTAAGTGTAATATATTCAATATTTTATTAAGGTTAGCTCTTACATATCCTTTTTAATGAGTGTCCTAAGAAAAGCTCAGCATTCCCTTAAAAATAATTCAGAAAATATATAAGTGTTAATATTATATGAATTCTATCTGTTATGACAGACTATCAATGATATTATTTTAAAATAATTTTTTTTGTCTTCAAGGCAAGTCGATGGCTCTGGAAAAAAGTAAAACCTCAAGCTCCTTCAAATGGATCACCACCCTGTCCTCGGCTTGGCCACAGCTTTTCTTTGTATGGTAACAAGTGCTATTTATTTGGTGGCCTGGCAAATGAAAGTGAAGATTCAAATAATAATGTTCCCAGGTATGCTGATTTGTTTTTGAATTTAATGCTTTAAAAACAAATTACTTGATTTAACAGCTTTGAAAAGGAACATTCTAGGCAGGCTGTCCTGCACACCAAGTGCTCAAAGTTGGATTATTTGTGCAGTGAAGGGGTTACATGTGAAGAAGGTTAAGTATTCCTTTTGCTAATCCCACAATATGGAACACTGAGTGACAGCTTTGACACTTTTGTAGGGCAACCTGAGTAGGCTTTTGTATTTCTCCTGGTATTTTGGGTGATGTTTCTAAGAATGGCTTGTTTGTTAGAATTACCTCAATCAGCAGAGTCTCATGAGTCATCAGGGACTTAGATGGATGTTTCTTCTGTATTGCTGTGAAAAACAGTTATAAATTCATCTGGAAATTTTTTTACTATAGCAGCTGAAGTTGCCATTATTGTAAGAAACTGTGTTAGAATGCTGAAGTTTTATATCGACATTCACCTGCAGCTCAGAGCACTTATATCCACTGAGCTATAAACTGGCAATTTCAAGCTCAGTAAACAAAAGGTATCTGGTGGGAATGCCAAGATTCGAAGACCATTATCTAAAAATAACTTGCCGATAGATTCAGCAACAAATGGCTAATTGTGTGTTGGCCAGCCTGAAGACACAAGAAAACAACAGCTTCTCACCTTCATTGCTTTAAGAGTTGCAGAAGTTTCTCTCTAATACCTCTTGTCATCATGTATTTCCCACTGCTTTGCGGTTTATTGTGTGTCCGTATGTAGCAATTTTTGCAATAAATGTTGTTTTCATGTTTCTTTTATGTAATACAGTGTATCAAATAAGAGCATGTTTTATCAGAGGCAACAAGTTATAACTGTTAATTTTTTTTTTAAATCCACTTTGAATTCAGATTTGGTACTGCCCACAATGTATCAAATATTTTGAGAGTTTAGAACTCTGCACCCTCCCAAGACAGAAGTTTGTAATACCTGGAAGTAGTCAGGGTTTAAAGTGCACTTGTTGTCATGCTTATAAGTGAGTTTTTCATACTTTGACAATAATACTCTAGATATTTAAATGATTTCTATGAACTGGAGCTGCAACATGGGTCTGGTGTGGTCGGCTGGAGTATTCCTGTGACCAAAGGAATCTTGCCATCTCCCCGAGAATCTCACACAGCCATAGTGTACTGCAGAAAAGATGTGGGAAGCCCAAAGATGTATATTTTTGGAGGCATGTGTGGCTGTCGGCTTAATGATCTCTGGGAACTTGACATAGGTGAGTTGGTTTGCCAGCAGAAGTCAGTGCTTACTGGCTGAGGGGAAAAAATACGGTATAGAATGGTTAATGGCAGGCTGTGGTGCAGATATTATTGAGACTGACACCATAGTGTTAACCTTTTGTAATATTTGGAATTAAATAGATTGTTTGCATATATTATCCTCACTAATTATGAGTACTACATGACGCAGATACCATAGTCTTTAAAACACTCTAAAGAAGCCAAGTTGAATAACCATAATGAAACCATAATTTATGTTTTTGATAAACACTTAGTTTGTCAGTATTTCCCGTGTTTTTTTAAAAAGAAGTTCCAAGTGCTTGTTATTGCACCCTTTTTCTAAAAGTAGCCATTTTAAAAAGGTGAAATTTAGCTTTGCTGGGTATTAGAGGTAGGTTTCCTCCTAAAATGCAGGTAGTGAAATATGTAGCAACAAGATTTTTTTTTTTTTGAGAATTTTTTTCTCTTTCTTTTAGAAACCATGACCTGGTCAAGACCAGAAACCAAAGGGACGGTACCACTTCCTCGCAGTCTCCATACGGCCAATGTAATAGGAAACAAGTATGTCTGTTGTTAAAAGCTCAACTCTAGAAAGGTATACCTAGTAGGGGAATGATGATGCTTATCCACTACTGTATACTCAGTATAAACATCAGCCCTGTAGAGTAGTTTTCTTCTGCTGTTTCAGTGCCACTGTTAACTCAAGGGTAGAAGTCCGTCAGTGTTTCCATCCAGCAGGACAATCTGCCCAAGCCACCAGCAGCTTTCTGGGCTTCTTGGAGCACCTGTGTGCATTCTGGGGCAGCCTCAGCTGGGCTTGAGCTCTGTCAGGAGTAAGCTTCAGTGCTGCTATGTGTGTGACACAGATTAGGTAGCTATACAAAAAAACTTCTCAAAGAGTGAAACTAGTTCCAGGCAAAACTATTCCCTGCTTCTTCTGCAGTCTGTCCCTCATTACTCTGCTTCTTGCCAATATGGTTTGTTTTGGCAGGTAGCATTGATAAAATGGATTTTTAAATGTGGGTTTCAGTCCGTTTTGTATCAATTTACAAGCTGGCATGAGGAGAAAGAGGCAAGGGAGTAAAGAAGTATGAAAGCTTTATATCCTCTGATCCAACAGCTTAGCTTTTTATTATTTACTTAAAATGTCAGTAGTTTGTAGCCTGCATTATATTTTTAAATTTTAATATCTGAATTATATAAAAATTTAATATGATGCTATGATGCCAGTCGTCTTGTTTTAGCCTGACTTTCTGAGGGCTCTGCAGTAAAGGATTGTAGAAATTCTGTTGTACGTGTGGTATTTTTGGAGAGCGTTAGTAGTTTGATGGTTTGCTAAACCTTACAGTATTGACTGCTGTTTCTAGGAAGTTGTTTGAGAAGTTTCTGGGACTTTTTTGTGTGGTTGCATTTTTCAATCAGTCAGCTTACTTAGAAATTTCAGGAGGTAGATGTCCGCCTCAGTACTTCATAAAGACAGTAGATACAGATAAAATTTGCTGTGAATGAGAACTGTAACACACTGGAAATTTTCCTTTTTGTCCTAGTTTGAAAGAGCCCATGCAACACATCTAGCTGTTAATTGGTGTTTCTTTTCTTTTCTTTTTCCCTCTTCCCTCTTTTTCTGTATTTCAGAATGTATGTTTTTGGTGGATGGGTTCCACAGTCAGCAGGAGGTAAAATTTCTGGTCCTGATGGTGAATGGAAATGCACCGGTTCTTTTTCTTATCTTAATTTGGGTAAGTGTTTCTTTCTTTCTGGAAGTAGGTATTTTGAATTAATATTTTCTTAACAGAGTAGAGTAACTATTTTGAAGACATTGAGAAATGTTTAGGATACATAGTTGTAATCCTGGCTGACTGAAAAAGTTGCCAGTTTTTTGCACATTACTTGAAAATAAATATTTTAATTATTATTTTTCTTTGAAGATTTAGCAGGTTTGCTTTTTCAAATCTTTGTTAATACAACTTTAATGCTAAGTAATGTAAATATTCCTTCATTTATAGAAGAACACAGGAGACAGATTCTGAAATGAGGTTTCTCTAAGCATGTTAGTACTATCCCTGAATTCTCAATTTCTGATCTATTTGCCTGAGAGAGATAACCAGAGGTCAGACTTCAGCCTGTATGAATTGATTTTATCTTGCACACTAATTGGAAAGTGACTGTCTCTTCATAATATTTCCATTTTAAATGCAGCTGTCTATAAAAAAGAGAGGTGATTTATTTTCATTTTTTTCTGAGCAGTTAAGTGTGTTAACATCTTTATTTCTTGTTTTGGAGATCATCTAGAAACTAAATGCTTTGAGTTTCATTTACTAGATACCACAGAATGGATAGGTCTGATCTCAGATTGCCAGGAGGACAAAAGTAACTTGTTACCAGGGCCAAGAGCAGGACACTGTGCTGTAGCTGTTGGCACTCGTCTGTATATCTGGAGTGGTAGAGATGGTTACAGAAAAGCTTGGAACAATCAAGTTTGCTGCAAAGATCTTTGGTACCTTGATACTGGTGAGTCAGAAATAAATAAGAGACTTGTACTATGATATGTGTTTTATTAACATATGGAAAGCTTGCATGACTGATGAGCAAACTTGAAGAGTATTTACATTTTAAAAATGGTTTTTAAATCATGCTTTACTGCTGGTTGTTTGAAGGCTATTACTTAAAATAAAAAAAAAATAGGAAGGCTTGTTTAAAGCCTCTGAAAAAAATTTGTGCTAAATTCTGCACTGCATGCCATAGTCAGTTGATACAAGACGCTAAAGGCTGTTTTGCCTAAACTCAGGGTTCCTGGCCTCTTTTTAGTGATCTTTTCTGCTACTGCTTACTTTTTTCACCAAATCCCATCTCTTGGGATCATTGCTGCTGCTGCTTCCTCATCTCTCGGACTGCAAAAAGATGCTCTTCAATCTAAGAAAGGACCAAATTGTTCCTGAGGATGAAGGGAATTCTGGAGACTAATCATTCATTAGTAGCTGCATTGATAGTAGGACACTGAGTTGGGAAAGAGGGAATTAGAATAGAACTTTTTTTTTCCTGTTTCATTTTTCCCTCCAAAAATGAAAAATAGCGGGGGAGGGGTGCACTTAGGACTGCAGCCTGGTCAGGCATAGAGGCACGTGAGAGGAGCAAGCCATTGGCTAGTCATGTCCAGGTTTCAGCCTGTGCAGAAGAAGTTAAAGCTCACTTCAGCTACACAGAGCAAGCAAAAAGGAAGCAAAAAGAAAGAGGAAAAATTTGTGAATTAGAGGAATATGTAAAGCTTTAGGAGCCAAAGAGCTACCTGCAGCGTTTCAGGAAAGCACAAGGATCTGCTCTCTCTGTAATCCCTACAGTGATGTAGCTACAACTTAAAGGCCTACTGGCAGCAGAAGAACCATTAAAAACAAAGCATAAAAACTGGAGCATTTCTGAACACTCTGAAAAGACACTTTGTAATTCTCTGTCTTGACTTGCCCCCTTTGACAGTGGTTTCTTGTTGAGTATATGTTCGTATATATTGTACATTAGTGAAAAAGGAGCGACTGATTTTACTTGCAATATACAGCTATTTAATAAACTGGTAGGGGAAGGCAATTTCTAACATGCCATCTGTGTTTTATTGGTTTCCTGTAGAGAGACCTCTAGCACCATCACAGGTACAGCTGATCAGAGCTACAACCAACTCTTTTCAATTGAAGTGGGATGAAGTACCTACAGTTGAAGGATACCTTCTTCAATTACATGCTGACTCACCAGTGCCACTGGTGGCTGGAACTCCTGGTGCTGGCATTCCTGAGACATCAGTGCTGAGTTCACAAGGTAGCAGTCAGATGCCATTACACTAATGTTCGTGCACAGGTGGACTGGAGGGTTGCATAAGTAATAAATATGAGTTTTGTTTTTTAAAGAACCATTCTGTGAGAGAGAGACCCTGTTTCTTTGGTTATTCTACAAATGCCTGCATCATAATTATGGCAAACTCCCCTTTAACTTGTTTCTGCTGGTTTTGGCCAGCTATCTGAATTATGAAGATATTTGTAGAATTCTAGGCACAAGTTGAGAAAGGAAACAGTGAGGAAGGGATTACATCTGACTATTTAGCCATACAGTTTCATTTCAGACTTACAATAAAGTTTTCCTTCAGGCAATTTTGGCCTCCCTTTTTCTTACTGAAATAGGTTAAAACCATCATAATATTAAGTTTTGCAGAACTGATGGGAATTTGCTTTTGTTTACCTGCAAGGTGGCTGTTCTCTTCATCAGAGTTTGCAATCAGTGCCTAGCATCCCTTATGCAGAAATGAAGGTGGATCATCCCAGCCAAACAAATAATCTCATTCCTAATAACGTAAGTGTAAGCTGAAAAATGCTTCAGTGTCAAAACAGTGTGATAAGGTAGTGAACTGCCAAAATGTTTCTCAGTTTCAAAACTCCCTGCATACTTTTTAGGTCTTAGAAAAGAAAAAAAAAGCAAATAAAAAAAAAGAAAGACACCTGCTGAAGTAGTTGTCTGTTTTCTTACATACTTCTTGCTTTTATGATTGAGATGCAATCTTTCAAGACCTCTTCTTGTTAATGCAGAAGAGAATTGCAGCTGTATTGTCTTCCACAGTGCCAACTGTGAGTCTGACACGAATAGGAGTACTATTCATTCTCAGAATGCTGGTGACATTATGTGGGAAGCAAAAAGAATAAGGCATATTCCTTCTTTGTTAGTCTAGTTTAGTTTTATGCTAGTCTGCTTATTTGTAAGTTCCTACAGCAAGTTAAATCCAGTTATTATCTGTGGTGTGCAGTTGTATGTGTTCCTCTGTTCCACCAATTTAACAGAAATAGTGAGGACAAACTCTGGCTAAAGGATCTCGTTTCTAGAACTTTAAACCATTTCTTAGTTGTGTAAAGTCTGAGATCTGTATGGGATCCATAATGTATTCCTGGAGAAAACACATGTAGAAATACCATAAATTTCACTAAGAGTAGAAATATCTCAAGTACATGTCAGGAAAGCGAAGGTTGAAAGCCTAATTGTAATTTTCCCCATTGCCCAAAGTCCCTCCAGTAGACTAAATATTTTATACACAGCAATGAAATGCCATGTAATGATAAAATTTACTGTGAGTCTTCCAAGTCAACTCAGTGTTTGAGTCTTTGTTTTATAATGACTAAGATAAAGATTGAGAGATTGATTTCTTGGTCTAATTTAAAGTACTAGAAGGAATTATTGGAGGAGTTTATATTGTTGTTTATGAGCAAGCATTTTCATGCCATGTTTGCAATTGAAATTTCTGAACTTTGCATTGTAACATTAACAAATGTGTTGTTTTGGTTAGGTCCGAGTTGCCCTTTCATCCAGTTCAAAAGTAGAAGGAAAAGAAAAGGTTGCAGCACCTGAAAACAAGGTTACACAGAAGAGTATGAAAAACCACACAGATGCTACAGGATTCAAAGAATTAAATGCCCCTTCTCTTTTGCCTGTTTGTACTTCTTCAAGTAAGATGACTATAGGAAAAAAAATAGAGGAAAAAAAAAGTGAGAGTTAAAATTAATCTCAAAAACATAAAATAAGATTGTTTCTGTCTTGTAGTTTAAAATTATTTAAAGAGTCCTTTGTAGTTTAAGAAACCCAACTTGTGTTAGTTATTACTGAACGTATTTTTAGAAGATACAAAGAAAATTGAAAACTTGTTTGAAGTGTTGCAAGGTACGGGAAATTCTCAATATATTCATTGTTATGATGGACAATCTCTCTAAACATAAATAGCCATTTTTAGCATCAAGTAAAAAGGGACAGACAACATTTTACAACATTATGGTGATAGTAACTTCAAACTCCAACACTGTGTCTGTCTCTTAGCTATTGGCTGATGTAAAATTTCAGGCAATGTAGAGACAAGCATGTTTCTCTCTGACTGTAGAGGAAGTAAAAGATCGCAAGGCTCTGATTTATGCATGTCACTGAAGTACCTTAAGTTCAGTGTAGTGAATCCAGGCTTAATCATCTGATCTGTTTATATTTGATCTCAATGTATTTTATAGGTAGTTGGATTTTTATTTTCTTCACCGTGTAATTTAATTAAATGAGGAAGTGTTGGTTCTTATTGCTAAGTGAGAAACAGACTTCTACAGGGGTTAATCTTAAATTGTGTGTGATACTGATTTGTGTGGATGCTTTATTTTAGTAGGGTTTTTTCCTCTAATTAATTTTTTTGTAACCAAATACATAAAAAACAGCAAACTTAAAATAACTGTTAACATACACCTGTTTATGACTGTGGAGACAGACTCCCGTTAATTTATAAACCTAAAGGAAGCATTAGCAATCAATATAATCAGATCTGTTCTAACCTAATTCTGAGCTAAATTCAGGCTTTATATGAAAATAAATCCATTAGATCAAGTTGAGATTTGGTGTGTTATCAATATTGAATTCTTGCTAATATTTTCTTCTTTTTTAAGGTGCTCAGACATCACCAAATGTAGCTGAATTACATGACTTGGACAAACAAAGTGTAAATCCTGATTCTTCTGTAACGAGTAATGTTTCCAGCACACAAACTATGGTAACCCAGCAGGCTGTTAAAACTGAGTCATCAAGTACAAATGGGGCAGTTGTTAAAGATGAAACTTCACTAACAACATTCAATTCAAAATCTGAAGGTTTGAAATGTGTTTCACATACTGTATTTTGAGCCATATATTTCTAAAGCCATCAGAGTTCCTATAGTGTGGTGGGATTCCTGTCTTGAGTAGTACCTGGGATGTAGATAGGGCTTTGGGCATTGAAGACCTTGTGCAGCCTGGATTTATACATCTTTTAAAATTAGGATTTTCCTTCTATGCATTTGTAAATCATCCTGTTTCCTATAGGTGACAAATCTTCATTTATGCAGAGGTCTGTTTTCTAAATATCAGGGGTAGCCTGTTTTGCTGCTCATTGCACATTAATTTTCATTCAGTGCTTGTCTATTTAGTCAGCAAAAGACTAAAATGGTAACCTTGGATAATTTTGACTTTAAGCAACTGACCTCTGTAATAAATGTGGCCAGCTCACTGCTGGTCTAATGTGCTGGCCTCTTCATAGGCTGCTGGAAATAACCAAAATAAGCAGCAATGCAGAACATAAACAGGTAGTTTTTCACGGTTTGTTTTTGACAAAATCCACAGGCAGTGCTTGTTATTGTTTTGAGTGTTAGCTAAAGAACTGTATTCTCATATTGATGTGTGATTTTTACCAAGCAGTATTTTGTTTTAAGAGCAGAACCCAGGAACACAAGTATAGAATACTAACACTCCCATGTGTTACTCATGTGCTTAATCTTTTTTTTTTCTTTAAAGATTCCATTTTAAATTTAATGAATGCTCTGCTCCCATTTGTTAAGGTTGTTTACAGTTTAACTGCTTATGTTCAGAATTCAAACTGTATCGATGTCAGAAAAAATGCAATCAAATTAAGAATTCACACTTAGACTATTCATACAATGTCCCCAGTATGTGCCTCAATCTGGTATTTAGATTATTTGTTCACAAATATATTATATTGATTTCCTAATGCTGTCACTTTTTAGGATTTTCTGAGTCCTGCCTTCTGTTTGTATTATCTGTAGCAGCCTCCGGTGCCAGACTTTCAGAATTGTTCTGAATTTGATAGAATTTGATAGAAGGCAGAATTAGTTTGTGTTATAAATAGAACTGCATACGAAAAAAGTCTGAGACATTCTTGTGCAACAAATATTTGTAAATGGCTATTGAGGTCAACTTTCATACTCTGTGGGTTTTGTATTAAATTTTTTCTATTGCTTATGTTTTTAAGATTTCATGTTTTGTTTTTAGCTGCTGAAACTGCTTATGTCACGCCTTCAACAAGGGTCAGTACTGGACAGACAAATGATTCACACTCTTCTGTAAGTCTGAAAAAGTATTATCAAATTGCTTTACCTATTGTTCTGTTGATTAGTTGTAAGGGCTCTTCTGTTTTCCTTTTATTATATTTTTGAAAGAAAAGCAGTGTTTATTTTGAGCTTGGAGTGAATAATACAGGGGTAAACATTTCTGTTGTAAAACTAATTGCATTGTGTGGGTTAGATGTGAATCTAAGTTTTGTAGTTGGGAGGAGATCCAAGTTCATGTTTCAGCTGTTGAATCGTTTTCATCAACTGGCACAGTGGAATGGTCTCTGCTGCATGATGTGCAAATATAAAAAGTTTTCCTGTATGCACAACTGAATTTAGAATGAAGTATGTATTAAATCAGACTAGTGTTAGCTGCTGATTCTATAGATTTAAATGTAACTGAACTGACATCTTGATGTTTTTCCCTAGAGGAGATGGGGACTGACTATGCAAGCTGTAAATACTGCCTGAAAAAGTAAATGCTTCCTATTTCACCTGCTTACAACTTAATACACAAACCCAAGGTGCCACTGTTGCCACCAAAAGCGAGGAACTAAGGATGGGGAGAAGCAGCTGCTGCCAAAGGGTGGGGTGCTTTTGCCAAGAGCAGCTGCAGCTCCTGCCCCATTTCCATGCTAGCAGGATCTGTGCCAGGCACCTGACTGTGCAAGTGCTCTCCCTGGTGCCTGGAGACCAGCAAGAAAGCCAGTTTGTCTTACTGGGTCAGTCAGGAGCAGTTTGCATGCCCTCCATCCCCACGGCCCCCTGCCACAGCAGAAGGCTGTTCTCAGCTGCAGGCGAGTTCCACAGTGCCTGAGAAAGAGCACCTGTGGGGCTGAGCTACAGCTGAGCCCTAGGGGGAGCTGCTGATGTTGGACCACCTTGGGAAACTTCTTGACCTCTGCAAGTCAAGATCTTCTCTCAACTACATGCTGCTACAGACACCTAGTTCTACAGATTTAAGCTTCTTCCCTGCCCCATTCAGAATATCAGATGCGACATCCCAGCTGTTACTTCTTAAATGACAGACTGTGTCATAAATGTATAAGAACCAGTTGGTTTTGCACAGTATTTTAATAATACATGCATATTCATTTGAAGTATAGGAAGTAATACTGGTATAAAAGGGGGTTGTCTATTACATATACTAGAGGCTTGACATTTTTTTCCATGGCATTGACATGTGGGTAATCTACATGATGTGTTCTTCAAATACTAGAGAGCTCCCCAGAGGCTGCCAGTGCCGGTGAAAACCAGGGACCGCCGGTGGTATGATGTGGGAATTTTTAAGAACAACAGTGCTGTGGTGAGCCAGTTCTACTTGCTGCCAGAGGAAACACTGAACATCAATAGCAAGGTAGCTGCTGCTTCTCTGATATAACTTGCATATACCTATTACAGAATTTGTTGCTTATATAGTTCACAACAAAATATGGGATTTTCTAATACTGCAGCAGAATCTGGTGCTTGTAGGAGTTGTATTTTATGACCAGTATTTCTTCATGTATTTTTCTCACCTTTTTTTACTATTTCCTAAACTAGATTAATTTCCTTTGTTATTTATGTATGATAATACAAAATATCTTATTTTGCTATTGCTTATTCTTTTTTTATTTCTTGCCTTAGAAAACAATTTTAAACTTATAAATTTTCAAGCCAGTAAAATTCTTAAAAGCTAAAACCCCCACAATTTCTTAATATGTTATTTCAGTCCAGCATTGAAATGTTTCAGTTTCTTCTCTATTCCCAGAATCTTTGCATAAAAATGTTAAAGACATTAGTAAGACATAGGCTAGACTGTTTAAAAAGAGTAGATCTGGAACTGTACTGGCTTTTCTATTAGATCTTTCTAACTTACTATTTGGTACATGTAAGTGGATACATGAAAATTATGAGTGTGAAACTCGAAAAAGTGTAACAGTTTTGACAGTAAAAGTGTAAATTAGTGATGTCCTCATTAACTAGAAACAAAAATTGTGTCTTCTTGAGACAAAAACAAAAAAAAAACTAAAGCCTTCCTTTGCAAGCACTTCACTATATATATTCTATGTCTTAGTTTTAAAGAGCACAGTACATTATGCAGTGTTTACATTAATTGTGGTTCTTTTACATTATTCAGTAGGAAAATAGTTCCACTGTAAGGATCAGTGATGCATCAATGCATATTTTAATAATGGAAGTATGGTAGCACATAATGTTTCAGAAAGCTGTTTGTTACTAAGTTACTGGGTGTTTCCTTAAAAACATTTTGATTACCTACACAGCTCCTAATGTTAGAAATAACTGCTTTTGAAATAAAAATATTTTTTAGGACAGAAGATTATGTTAATTAAATCATAACTTTTGTAGTTGTAAATGCTACTTTGTTTTAACTTTCCTGAGTAAAAATAACCACAAGGTACAGTTTAATTTAAATGACTGAAAAAATGGGATATCATTTGGTCTAGACATGTAGTCTTACTTTGCATATTACATCAGCTGTTTTGATGTGAAATACTGTCAGTCAAAATCTTTTCTTAAATTCTGATGTAAGTACAGCAGTATTAAATAGATTTCAGTTTCAATTAAACTTTATTAATCTCAGTTTAACACTTTTTAGGCTAATTGTGTTTATAATATTTTAAAAATTACCACAAATGTTGCTTTATTTTCAGATGGAAGGTGCAGATGTACCAGACTACAGATTACTAAAGAAACAAGATCTGTTTCCAGGCACAGTGTACAGATTCAGAGTTGCTGCAATTAATGGCTGTGGTGTCGGGCCTTTCAGTAAAATCAGTGAATTCAAGACGTGCATTCCAGGTTTTCCTGGAGCTCCTTCAACAGTCAAAATCACCAAGGTGAGAAATAGAGGTTATTCTGATTCTGGTTCTGATGTGTGAAATTCTCGTTGCCAGTGTAATCTCAGAGCTCTTAGTTATTGTTAGTTTTATTTTTAAGTTAAAATTGTCATACAAAATAGTGTCCAAAGGTTACTTAGTTAACTCTGCTCAATATTTCTTTAAGAAATTTGCTAAAAAGAATTCTTTTAAGAGCTAAATAGTTTCCCCATGATTTTCTAGTGTTGGATCATTAAATCTATAGGGGCTTACCACACTTCTTAAAAAAAAGTCAAAAGACATCCTTATCTCCAGAGTGGTGGTGATAGGTTAGAATTTTCACATAATCTTTAGAATTTGGTGGGTTTTTTGTATTATTGTTTAGATATTTACGGTTAGCTACATACTGTCATACGTTTCTCTCTTTCTTTAGAATGTAGACTGTATTCATCTTTCTTGGGAGCCTCCTGCTTCACCCTCTGGAAATATTTTAGAATATTCTGCCTACTTAGCCATCCGTTCCACGCAACTACAAGAAAATCCAAGTCAACTTGTATTTATGAGGATATACTGTGGTCTTAAAACATCTTGCATAGTGACTGCTGCCCAGCTTTCCAGTGCACACGTGGATTACACCTCCCGGCCTGCCATAGTGTTCAGGATTTCAGCCAAGAATGAGAGAGGCTACGGCCCAGCCACACAGGTTCGGTGGCTCCAAGGTAAAGTCACTGTCACACACAGCATTTGAGTGGAGCAGGAGCTGTGCATTTCTTCCAGAACCAACACAGCACTGCATGTGAACTGCTTGAAATGTTAGTTTGTTCCTTATGGGAGTTTTATGCAATTCTAGTTGTTGCTTCTGAATAATTCAGGGTTTTTTTCAGTCTTTTCACCTTCCTGAATGGAAAAAAAATTCCATCAGGTGATGTCAGGTGCATTTTTGTGATGCATATACACTTTAAAATCTGTGTTAGAGCCAGAAAAAGTTTTGTCATCTTGTTCCTGGGCTTGAATTCGTACAGGTTCATGATGATTTGGGGATGGGAATGGATCCACTGAAACTAAAATTAGTGTTAGCCTGGTCAGTTTTGGCCTGCCTTATAAGTAAGCCAATATGGGGTATCAAGTTTTGCCAGCTTCTCATCCTGCTCCTTGCCGTTTCTGGATTAGCTTTGTTGGGAGCTGGCTTTGCTCAGCAAGAGGTACTGTGGGCACAGAGGAAGGTAGGAAAGGCAGAGTGCCCATCCCCTTGGGCAGCAAGGAACTGTGGTGGAGGGGTAGCTGATCTCAGCTGCTGGACTGGGACCCACCTGTTGAATGCTCCACTGCTTGGTTTCTAATATGTGCTTTTCTAAGATGGGGAGTAACAATGAAGAAGTTGTCTTCTGTGAAGTTCAGTATTTCAGTGCTATTTTAACACTTTATTTGGTAGGGGTTTTGACCATTACCTATATCCTACAACTTTGAAATAGTGTCTGTTTGAAAATGTTTGAGTGTGTACACCATGTGAAATTATGAAACATTTAACAATGTCTCCTTTGCTTTGCAGATATGAAAACATCAGGCTCAAAGTAGAAATTACTTAATAAATCTCAATTTTCAAATGTAGTGTTTAATGTAACTCTTGTACTATTTGTAAATGCTACAAATATTTTATTTTTGCATTGTTTTTATCTTAAAAATATATAACCTTTTTTACGTTTGACACATCGATGTTGTAGAGCCTTGCTCAGGTATGAGTATCTTACAGAAAACATATCCAAGATGGTGGGGTGGAGGATTGCTCTCTGTCCAGCAGCTCTTTTTGGCAGTGATAAGTTAAAATGTAAAGAACACAGAGTTTCAAATCAAAAATTAATAAAACAATTGGCACAAGTAGTAGTGTTTGAGGTAGAGTCCCCAGGATTGCCACAGATCTTGCATAGATAATTCATAAGATTTGGGATATGAGCAAATTCTGTTTGGTTTCCATTCCCTATATCACATTCTTCATTCTGGTGCCTGAGTACAAGGCAAAAATTTCCAGATACTATATAGTAACTTAAAACGTATAACTATTTTAATATATACTTTTTTTTTGCAAAGAAATGATTTTTTCTACTATTTGTAACAAATATCTTAGTCTTGAAAAATATCCCCTGAAAATTTAAAAGGAAAAAGATAAACTTATCCATTGCTCTTATTACAAAAAACATAAATTCATTGTAAATGCACTACTATTACTTAAAATTATCATTTTGTAGTTGTACAAATCTTAAACTTGTAAATACCAGTGTTTACAAGAGACCTTTCTGGTCTTGTATTAAAACATCCATGAGATTTATTACCTTTTTTTTTTTTAATCCATATGCTTTGCTTTTAGCATATGCTTGCTTTTTGCACTAATAATAACTTACCTCATTCCTGTGTTAGTAATCACTTCAGTTGCTTCCATAATGTTTCTGTAAAACTTCAATCTGAAAATTTTAACCAAAGTTTGGAATACATGGTAAGCAATTTTGCACACATTATATGGCAACTTTCAACATATTTATTCCAGTTAATCTTCTTAAGTGCTTGTTTGCTTTACCAATATATTCTGCCAATCAAGTTCAGTAACTCCCTTTTACTATGCATCTTTTACATTAACTAGCTAGCTGATAAAATCAACAAGCATTACTTCTAGGAATAGGTTCATCCATTCCTATGGGAAAAGAGAAAAATTGTTCACAATAGTAAAATAAAGGTAAACATTTTAAATGCTATTTATGTATCTGTATATAAAACTATGTTTACCAAAGTGTAGAGGCTGAGTTGGACAAGGTCACTAGGTGAATAGATTGAGGCACCTAAATAAGATTTATTTTAAAATAAAATCTAAATTATTTACTGTGCAATGAAGTTTATACTTTGCACTTTAATTTTGCCCCAAATGCCAAAAGATTATACATCAAAGTAGAATTTCTTGCCTCTTCCAGTAAAATTTGTGTTAAGAACATTTGTAAAGATATAAACTAAAATCAATAATGTGCCTGGTTTGGTGGGAGAAGTATCACTAAAATAGTAAAGATTTAGCAGCTCAAATCTCCCAGAGGAGATTTAACAGCCAAGTGTTGGCTGCCCTGAGAATCAAGGTTATAAGGAAGTGCTGGTACAGCCTTAAGTTATCGCAATGCATCACATGCTCCAATAGCATCAAGAAAGTGCTAGGGACCATAAATGGCTATAATAGTGTTAATTGTGGCTCAGGAGTAACACACGTGGTTTGACTCCAGAGAAGAATCATGTTTTTATGACAATGACAGCTACTCCAGTTTCACTTTAAACAGTGTTTATAGTATGAATGTATAGGACTTTTCCTGAAGTTAACTGGCTTTAAGATATTTGTGTTTTAATGGCCCATTTCGTCAGGTAGGATCTCACTACCAATACTGTCTGATAACAAAAGTACCATACAAATGAACTGTCTACTAGAAGAATAGAACTTGGATTTTCTTATTAGTACTGTGAAAGAAGCCTTTAGAGAAAATACTTGTGGCTTTGATTTTGTTGGTTGATAGCTGTGATTGTAGAGTTGTTATTTAAGAATAAAACCTGTTGGGTGTGTCTGGGTGGAGTTTTTTTGCACTTGGTTTCACATGCTTTGCACAATTTCTTTTTTCAGTGGGTGTGTTATGACTACCAAAGGGTAAAACTGTGGCGTTTTCAATGAAAGTATAATTTCCTTGTGAGTGTGCTTTCTTCAGCTGACTTGACATAAGATGTCACTTTTTCTTTTTTGTCCAAGTTGGGTAACGTTGAATATTGATCATATGCAACTCTTCAGTTGCTTACACTTTTACTTTAAACTGAAATTGTGGTACACACTGTAAAATACACTTTTTGGTCTGTTTTTAGAACTGAATTTATAATGTCTAAATCCCACCTGTTTGCCTATCAACTAGATATCAGACAAATATTGATTGTTTGATTTTAAAGTTTAGAAGATTGTTGACACCAGCTCTTTGAGACTCCATGTTATCCATTTATTTCAGATACTGCTGAAGGACATGCAACAGAAGCTGAAATCTAGCAGATTACTATATCCATATTGTAGAAATGTCTATGTTTACTGAACTTCTTAGGGAGGTTGTGACTGTGTAAGCATAGAACAGTTGTGCCAGTTATGGCAGGCACTGCTACAATTTCATCTTCAGAATGTTCTTGTGAAAGTGGAAATGAAGTGAACAATAACTTAAACTTTGTGTTTTCAAAGTAATTATAGCAATATCTTTTGAATGTAGTTTGGAGTAGAGCACATGATCTTGCCATAAACTCTGAAGATGTAGTAAGTATTACTGTTGTTATCTGATTATTTCAGGATAGCGAATTTGATGTGAACTTAATCTTACAGCCTGTTACTTCATGACCTCTACAAGGAAATTGACATTTTGTACAATACAAGTTGATTAGTCTTATTTTGAAGCATTGTTTGTTCTTTGTAATAAAGTGGTTGTCCTATCAAACACATTGTTAATACTGAAGTGTGTCTGTTTTTTCAGAGGTGTATGTGTACAAACTTGGAATTTCTGATGCAGACAGTCAATTTCTCAAATTGGGGAAGAGGGTTTAATGATAAGCACTGTCATAGTACTATTACTCTTCCATAAATATTGTCTCCTAAGTTAATTCTTGGTTACCTCATGAGCTTTTCCCTAGTTGAGGTCTCCAGTATCACTGCTCCACCTTCTACAGTTGCTGTACACTGACCATTACTTTACTCCCATGCCTTTGTGCCTTGCAGGCTGTGGCCTCTGAACTGAAATTCTGACATTACTTCCCGTGTCCATACAGGGGTCACTGTTGCTGACAATGAGTCACAAAGAGTTTGGTGTTGCTTTGTTGCAGTTTGTTAAAAAGATGTGTGAGCACAAAGTCTGCTCAGAAGGCTCCTAAAAAGGATTTGAATTGTGTTCATGTCCGCAAGAAGTGGGGGAGCAGAAAGGAGCAAATGAACTGAAAGATCTACTGGATTGTTTCTAGATCTCCTTAAGAGACTTCACATGATAAACTGCTGAAAGCTGTCTGCTACAGATTGATTCCTTCTTTGTGTTCCTAGCTATCATAATAATGGTTGTTGTCTTGTTATTTATGATGCTTGCATTAGTGGAAAACAAATGGGAAGGCCTAAAACATCAGTGAAGAATCCTCTTGTGCTGTTTTCGTTCTGTTAATAAGATTTTAAGAGTAGGAGTTATTTTCTCTTGAAGGCAAATTTGAATTTGCTGTATGAATTTATCTTATAAACAACTCTGATTTATTTTTTCTTTGTTGCATTATTTGGTCCCTAGGATATTTTTATAATATTTCCAGTGAGCTAAACATCAAGGCTTTTATTCTGTGGCTTCCAGTTCTGACACTGAAGGATTTCCTGATTCTCAGGACAGGGGTGGAGCACTGATTGTTGGCACTGTATGGGCAATGGGTTCCTCCTTCTGTTAAAAATAGTGAAATCTTCATTTTGAGGTGTTTGCCATTGGTCTGGAAGTGGAGATCCCTTTTATTAGAATTTCAACGAGTCAGCTTGAAGTATCAGGAAGATGAGCTTAAAATAATTCCTCTTGATCCATAGAGTCTTTAAGATACTGCACCTCCAGCACTTTCCCCAGAGAGGAAATCCCTGTGATGTGGGGTAGGTGGGGGTAGGGTGGGCATCCAGCTGAATACTAGCACAAATGATTGGTGGTGGGGCTCAGCCAGAGAATGTCTAGCACCTGCAGCCCCTGGAAGGGGAGTTAGGATGGCAGGAAGGCCCAAGAGATCCATGCAAGCTACTGGGCCCCTTGGTCTTACTCGCTCCTTATATGTGCCTCATGCTAAGTGGTGAAAATCTGGCATCTATAAATGCGGTCAATTTCAACTGGGTCTGTTCCCTACGTTCTTCAAAAGCCTGAAGTATTTAATGTATTTGTTGGGTTTACAGTCCTGACAGGAACAACAAAAATATCTCAGATTGGGAGTGGGCATAGTTTGCTGTCGTTGGTTTTGTTTTGGGGTAGGGTTTTTTTGTTTTTTAGGGGTTTTTTGTTTGTTTGCTTGTTTTGGGGGGTTTGTTTGTTTTGGTTTTTGGTGGTTGTTGTTTGTTTTTTTTTTTTTTTGAGGGGATTCTTGCCTCTAACAAGCATCTGCTTTTAATATCTGATGTAATTGCTAAGTTGGTACAGCAGCTCCTTAAAATGAAAACTTAGGCTTGGATGTGGTATCTTCAAAGAGAAAAAGAGATTAAGCATTTCATTGTGTCCTAGCATTCAGAATTATTTCTGTATCTGTTGAAATTATAAAATACTGTTCTCCACACATGGAAGTTATCAATATACAGTTATTTCAAAGCAATTCTTAAAAGAGGCACACTGGCTATATGCCATTTTAGAAGGTTTAAAACCTTTTACAAGGTCCAAAATGTTGGTTTATTTGTATCCTCTTATTTTTTTGTTTCCATTCACTCATTTAAATGTTTAACTGCCTTTTAGAGTAACCATCAGTCTTGCATGCAGTGCTGGTAATTATCATTTAACAAAACGTTATTAGGTACAAGCAGTTATCTTGTAACTTTGAGCAGTATTAACAAATATCCCAAACTCTTCTTTTTAGCAGCAGTTTCCTAATTATTTCTTCATTGTATTTTGCCTGAGTAGGAAAGAGACTTTATATGTTGACTTTAAATGCTGTCTGCTCCAGAAGGAAACTGTTTGGAGTTTGGGAGCAACTCTTTGAAATTATTGTCTTGAAAAAGAATACCTGAAATATCCAACAGCTTGAGGTTTCAGCTACTTACATTTCAGCCATCTGAAGCAACATGAGAGCTGTCAAGCCAGATGACACAAAATGGCCAGGTTTTGTCAATATTTCTTCTTCTTGTGTGTACAGAACTTTGTCCCACTGCATCTACTCCAGAAACATTTTGGATGAGTTTCAGCTGCTTGGCTTGTGAAACGTGGCTATTGCTTGTGGTTTTGGATAGAGTGAGAGCAGACTCATCCTCTGCTGCCCTCCCCAGGCTCCAGTCTCCACATTCTCATCCCACAGTGCTGGAGCCTGTTTCATTGTAGCAGAAATGCACTCCAGCTGGCTGGAGGTGAGATTTCCGATCCTTCCCCTTCTCCCCCAGCGCTTAGCTTTTCCTGTTAGCTGGCTCCTGGCATCTGCCTGTTCACCAGGTTGTTACACTGCACAGGGAGCTCAGGTGTCTGGTGGGTTTGGATTTCCTGGCTGGGGCCAAGGAAGAGTTGAACAGTGCAGAAACAAACTTGTGCATCCCAGCATCCTTTTTCTGTGTCATGCTGCCCTTGACAGTGTTGGGACATGGGCTCTGCTGTGCTGGACTGTCTTCCTCCAGGGTGCAGAGAGTAGAAATAGTATATACTGTTGCAAATGTTTTGGCTGCAGTTGCATTTTGAGTGACAGCCCTTGCACGTAAACTGAGTCTTGGTTCTGCTGTTGGAGGTAATTTTATTTGCTGTTCATGTTGCTGTAAGGGTAATTATCAGGCACACATACATTAAATTAGCAGCCCAAAGGCTGCTCCTCTGCCCAGCAGATTTAAACCCTCAATAGTTTTCTTTCACACATAAGCAAAACAGGTGCCATTGCTCTGATAAATGGGCCTTGTAGCCTGGCATGCTGCAGTAAAATATTCCAGGAAATGAGCCTAGAAATTTGCCTGGAAGATTTCTTAAAGCAGGGTAGCTGACTCCTTCAGACCTGCTCTGCACTGCATCACTCTGGCTCTGCCTCCACAGCCATCCTTGGGAACTTGAGTTTAATAAACTCAGTGCAGCTGGCACCAATTTGAAGACTATTGTGCATAGAGCAAATCGCCCTCCCTCCCCAGAGCACGTGGCCTTCAATGTCACTGCAAGCTGAACTCTTGCAGTTTCCAGGGAGCTTCCCATTCAACTTGCACATCCTGAGGGTCAGAGGTAACCTTGCAGTCCACAACCATGCCAATTTCACAAATCAATAGGTAAACAAATATATCAACATTTGGTTGCTTAAATGTATTTTTCAGCTTCTGAAAGGGTGAAAGTGAGAATTATTTTGCCACAACAGCATATCTGATTTTCAAAGAGGAAAAGTTGGTTGATACTTTCAACTAGGTCCATGTCTTGGAGTGTACCACATCCAAAAGGCATCCTCCCACAACTGCTCTTTTCACCAAACCAGCAACAGGGGAAAAATAAGAGGAATCATTAGATCAAACTTCATTCTATAGGGCTGCATATATAGTTTCCTTATAGCATTACTTGTCTTAAAATCTACATCCAGCTTTGGAAGTTTTTCACCTACAAACACAAGAAAATTCACTACTAGTTTCAGTGAAAAACTTCCTTCTTCTATTTGGTACAAATCAAACCCCAAAAACATCAACCCTGCACCATTTGGTAATACAGTGTCTTAAAGGCAAGTTGTCTTACTGCTGTAAATGTAACTGAGGCAGCAAGCCTCCGTGATTTACCTGGACCATTAATCACATTCAGAGCTCTGCAAAATGAGGAATATTATAGCTATAAGCAAAGCTGCTGCCAACCCTTACCATGACAGCAAGGTGCTGGAGATAACACTAGCCCTTGTCTCTGCCCCTTGCTTTGCACTGAGCAATCTCTTCTGTGTGTGCAGTTGCCCATATGCTTCCTCTCCTGCCAAAGGCTAGAGAGAAATCACCTCTCCATGCCTACAACATGTTCATGAGCACCATCCTCAAATTCTGCAATAGGAATCATCCCATAGCATTCACAGTGACCCAAAGTGCAGTTCAAGGAAGATAGCTCTTTAAAGAATAGCCCATATAATTCAGGCTGATTTTTAGCTACAGGCATATAAACATGGGGCAGTAGGTATTTAGGATGTACCACCTCATGCCAGAACTCCATCTGTGTTCTTGCTACACCATCCAGCCACATGTTTTAGCATTCAGTAGAGATCAGAAGGAGGGAATAAATAAAACAGTTAACCATGCATGTGTACATCAACAAGACTGGGAAAGGCAGAGCCTCAGTTCCCATTTTGCCTGTAATGAAAATTGTGGGAACTCAGCACATTCCTCCGGATGTCCAGAGTTGCCGAGGACCCCATCGGAGGGCTCGGAGACCCTGGCATTCTGCCCGGAACACCTGGTGGCTTGATTTTGATCCTTCCAGCTTGGCATGGGGATGTGAAAGCCACACTGATTTGAATGGTGTAAAAACAAGGTGTTCACAGGGTGAAAATGTAGGTTTAAGGATTTTTTTGTATGGGGCTATGGGGACAAGATGGAGGAATCAGGGCATCTTCTTTCTTCTTCTTGTCATCCATTTTCTGTGATGATGTTAGCACTTGGGGATTGGTTTAGAATAGAAGTGCACTGTCTAACATAGGTGATGGGTATTGGGAATTAAAAGTATTTATGATATACGTAGTTTGTAGTATAAAAAGATGACACCACCTTGGGGGCAGTCAGAGTGCCTGTGGCTACCTTGCTGAGCAGATCTCAGCTGGGCAAAAAGAAAATTTTGTAGATAAGAAATAATAAACAACCTGAAGACCAAAAAAGCGAAGGGTCCAGACTCATTCTTCGAAAGCGCAGGCTGCCACAGAACCACCATCCCATGCATCTCGGGGCAGAGACAGACCCAAGAGAAAATTGGATATACAAGAACATCATCGAAATCAGCTTTTCTCACAACTGCATTTGGACTAGAGATAACAGCATTTTTGTGCTTTTAAAGATACCAAAAGCACCCTATAAAGAAATACCAGAAGGATCAAGTTATACAAAAATGCATTTTTCAAAAAATTACTGTGGTAAAACTTGCTTGTCTTGTGAAAAGGCACCTAAAAAGTCACTGCTCTTGGAAAAAGATCTTTGAACATCACTGCTTTTCAAGCAGCCTTTCTCCAAGTCTTAACATACGCTGCCACAGCTGTCTCAAACTCAAGCTCAGTTTGGGGGTATCTTAGTTCAAAAAAACATTCAGAGGACTAAAGACAGGAGTGTTGTAGAAGCAGGTGAGATGTAGCAAGAATGGTCATTCTTGGTCCAGGTCTTAGCTACTTGTAAATTTTAAACACCCAAACAGAGCAAAATGAGAACACAGATTTGTTGAATATAAAGAATGCACTGGTTGTGCTGCTGCTAATAAAATTAGGCAAGTATTTCTTCAGACCACATTTTTTTTTATTTGGTGTACCATGGCTACCCTGCAAAATTTTATCAGGAGAAAGGTTTCAGAGAGACATGGAACAAAGTTTTGTACTATTGCTTTTACTGCTGTGGTTTCAGGAAGAGAATGAGAAGTTATGCAGTTTTGTCCCTGGCCCTCAAAGGGAGAAGAAACAAAAAGGAAAAACTAGGTATCAGCTTCATTGCTCACATGATGGAGTATAAACTACAAACTTAACACACGTCAACCTAAATTCACAGCAGAGAAGGGAGCCTGAAAAATGTTTCTTGTTTCAAGTGTGTGGGATCACCTCAACCCACTTTCTATATATCAAAATGCCAAATCTTTCCTAGCTTCTCCTTACTTAGTATCACAGCTTTTTTCCATTGCAAATCTGGGAACAGCAAGAACAGGCTATGCTGGCCTGAAATAAATGGAATAGAAACAGAAAGGGCTCTTGCAGGGATTGTGTTATTCAGTTTTACATTTAATGAGAAACTCCATTTGCTCATAGCTGCTGAACAACAACAGGCAGCCACAAAGCCCAGAACATCCTGCAGACTGCCCTGAATACACTGGATCGTCTCCAGAGGCTCTGCCAGCAAGACGCTGACTGGTAGGAAACACTGCTCAAATCTGCACATGAAGTTTTTGTTTTGCTAAAGAGCTGGGATATCTTAGGTTATGCTAATTTCCCAATATTGAACTATTACATTTCTTTTTTTTTTTAAAGAAAAGACAAAACCAGCAAGAGATCATATGGCAAGAGTTTCAAGGTGTGGTTTGCTTAACTTAATAACATACCTGTTATTAATTTAAGGATATATTTATTATCCTTCTAATAAGGATAATATATTTATTATCCTTATTAGAAGGATAATAAATATATTACATTTCAGTCCACTGCAAACAGTAAAAATACGGAAGGTCCCAAAATCCAGTCTGAGTAAGCTATTACTAAAACCTTCATCCCTACTCTAATAGGCTAAGACATGGCAACAAAATTACCCATCCAATTATAAAGAAACAGCAATGTTACCAAGAACAGCTCACTTAATATACAGAACTACATTACCTAGGTAGAGTTTATTGCAAAACCAAGAAAGAGACAGCAAACCTGAAGTCTGTCTTCCATTTCAGATTTGTATCACTTAATCAGCTGTCAGCCACTCATGCCCATACACACCCACACAACATGCAGCCCAGACACAGAAAGTCACTACCACTTTTGAGTTTCCACAGGCTCACAAGAAATGTTAAAATATTTCAGTAAAAAATTAAAATGAGATCTTTTACCACAAGGACTATAAAATCCCCCCTACCCTTGGATTTCAAAGTTTGGGATTCTACAAGCCATACATAAAAAGGAGGAGTTATTTCAATAGCAGAAAGACTACCTTAAAAGTATCAAAGTAAGTTGAACGAGAATTAATGCAACTGAAAAAAATTTTAAAAAAGAAAACCTGCATTGCTTTCATTAACACTGTTGATAAGCTCTAAACCTCTAAATGTAGTAGAGCATTCATTGGTTTTGATTAACCTTTAATTCAGAAGTTACATTAGAAAAAACAATTGTAGCAATACTTTTGAGCTGCTAGTTTCATGAGGAAAAAGTCCCTTACAAAATCTCAATAAATAAGCTGACGTGTCAGGTTAGTTGAGGTTGTCATGCAAGACAAGTTACATAACCAAGACTAACTCAATCTTTATAATAAAGGCAACTTGCATTCAAAAATGAACTTTACCCTTACAATTTTATTCAAAGGGTAAGCATGAATTAACCCAGCTGTTCACCTGAATTACAAAAGTAACATGATTCAATATGAAAATAAGAAACTGTCTACAAATCTCTGACAGTAATAAATTGCAATATACAATGCATACAGGAGTTATACAGAGCAACAAACTCTTGTACAAAACAAAAATACTTTAATACCTTTAAAATCCAATTATTTCTTTAAAATCATCATGAAAAAGATTTGAGTCAGAACTCTCACCTCAATTAGTCAAGCTTCTGGTAGCTACATTACAGCTATTTAATATACAAAGAGATAAATCTCTTCACCAGTCATTAAACTGCCTCTTCTTTAGAGTTGCACAGGTTTTCCGTCTCATGTTCCCAGATGGAAAATTTTCTTCAAAATCATGAGAACTGAATTTGTTGAACACCAGAGATCTAGAGAAAGAAAATTCAAGCTTACATTCCACTGCACATTTTCTGAAGCTGCAGAGCAGTTCACAGCAAGCAGCCATGAATTCTCAGTGTCAGAATGGCATGACAGCCACGACCAAAGGACTATATAAAATTAATTCTCATCTTTCAGAACAAAGCAGCTGAACGAGTGTTTGGATTTTAGCAGCAGATGGGAGAGTAGGGGACAAGATACAGGATCATACCTGTTGATATGATGTTGTGTAGACCATAACATTCTGCTGTTGGCCATCTGTGGTTATTAAGCCTCCTGGCAACTGGTTAGCTGAAAGAAAGAGCATTTTAAAAACATTAGGCAGGAATGCTTGATATACAGAGCCTTGTTTGATGTGTCTGACACCATTAAATAACTGTGGTCCACTCCAGGACTACAGAGCCATTAATCTACCGAGTTACCATCCTACACTGGTAAATTCACACTTGTTACCAAGTGCTACAGGTGAACAAGTTTATTCCCATTCATAAGAAATAATAAAATCCGACTTGATTTTGTTCTGAGAGTAAGCAGAATGTCCAAACCTGCACACAGGCAAATGGAGCGGAGCTCACCACTCTGACCACTGAAAAGGCCATCTCCAGTGCTCAGTATTCCAACAAGCCTGAAGAATTCAGTTGGCTTTGTTTAGCACTTGAGCATAGCCATGTGGGAGGAACTCAATTAAATCATTGTGCTGCTTTATAAATTGGGATCCATCAGGGACTCCATAATACGGAAGCTCCATGGAAGGCAGAAGAGAGGAACAGGAACAGGCAATAACAAAAAATAAAAGGCACTGCCAGAGCCTGACATTGTAGTGGTCGACTTCAGCATGTCCTTTAGGGCACACGGAAGAGCTCTGATTTCACAGAGGAAAGAGGAGGCCAACAAAAGGAGTAAAAAGTACTTCTGAGATACCAAGAGAAAACACAGGGAGTGATGCCCCAAGGTAGACCTTCACAAACATGCATATTAAGCTCTCACACTCAGAGTAGGTGCCTTACAACTGCTATTTGAAAGCAAAGCAGCACACTGATTTATGCTGTAGGTTGTCACTGTAGCACATTTTCCCCTAGGACACAAATAATAAGGTTTTGTTCATGTAGTTACTAAATATAAACAAGATGTATAACCAATACAAAATTCTGAAAGCACAGCATAATCCTAACAGTTTTCATTTGAAAGCTGATGTTTGAGGGTTTTGTAATTAGATTTTTCGTTCATTGGTTGGTTGGTTGTTTTTATTTTTTTCCTTCCTCCTTCATTGAACAAAATTTCAATTGCTTCAGTTGCAGGCTGAGAGATGCATGAAGACTAGTGAAAGTGGCTCTGGCAGGTCCAAAATTTACTACTCTTCAATGTGCACATTCCGCATCCAACACAGCTTAATGGAGAGACCCCAACCCAGCCCCGGCATGAGGCCACCACAAAGAGCTGAGGGTTATGCCACAGAAGCACAGCTATCACTACTACTGCTGCAGTGACACCATCATTCATTCCAGACAGAGCTGCCCCTGTGAAGGGAAAAACCTGCAGCACTTTACATGATCAGTTATTTAACATAATTTTTTTTTTACTTTCTTTTAATACTGCAACAGCTCCTTTGCATCCTTAATCCTGCCAGGACATTTCTAAAGTTGCTCTTTTCAAGTCACAGCAACCTAAAGTTTTTAAGAATCTGAATCTAAATATTAGAAGGGACCCTTGCAATATTTAGATTTAGATTCCTAATTTCCAGCCAGTTTTATAAGCTCCTCTTCCAGGCTAGAAGAGATCCAACAAGACTGCATTGTTTTATGCAGCCAAAGTCAAACTGAGAGCAAAGTGTATTTCCAATCCTGAATAGGTCATTTTAGCCCTCAGGCTTTGAAGTTTTGCTAGTTTGGTGGTTTACCAGTGATTTTATCACATACTTAAAAACCTAAAGCTTGTCAGTAGATAGGACTAGAGCTGTGCTTTCTAATTTGTCTTCTATCAGGTTCAACACTACCAGCCCATAACATTTAAAAGCCAAGGTGGAGACTACATGCAAGAATCAGCACCAACAAAATCAGTGTAAATCCCAAAAAACTGTCAGGTTTTAATCCACAGTAAAAGGAAGAAAACTACACTGAATGCTACACCCTACACCTTCTAGCTGCCAATCTGTGCATTCTTTTGAATGTAAGAAATATTAAAGTCTTTAGAATTAGACAAAGATGATTTTCTTCTCTGCCTCATTTCTCAAAGATGAGCTCCTCAAGTGAGTTTAACTTTTTTCCCCCAAGAGTCTTGCAAGTAGAATGGATGGGGCCTAAATATGTAGCTACTGGGGGAAAAGGAAAAAAAAGGTTTGCACCTTTCATTACAACCTGTGTTTAAGTGTATACAAGGACTAATATATGCATTTATAAATTTTTCACAATTGACACGAGCTATTACTAGTCCAGGATATATTCCTCAAGTAAGAATGCTGCCAGAAGTGCTGTATTTACAACAGCTGTAGTAAGAACATAATAAATTAAAAAGTACTACTCACTAAATGCTTCTTCTGTGAGCTCCTCACTTAGACCATCTGCAGTTGTAACTGTTCCCCCAATTCCCTTTTCTCCTTTCATTGCCTAAGAAGAGAGAGCACAAAATAAGCAGAAAAAAAGCTTGAGATTTTTTTCAAAGCCCCAAGAACTCTAGCCAAGGTTTGAAACTTGCAGAAGAGTTACAGTGCAACAGCTGGAGCTTGAAATTCCAAGAACTGTAAAACTCTATGGGATTTGAGAATGTGCATATTACATAAGTGTTTTTCATCTTAACCATACTCCTGAAACAAAAACTTGTCAAACTAGGACTGTGTGGTTCTAAGAAAGGCTTTTCACCTTCTGCAGAAAGTTCAAAATCTGTGGTAATCCAAAAGGAGAATTTACAAGAAATCAGAGAGTCTCACCTATCAAGAATGTAAAACATTTGCTTACCAACCACACACAAGCACCATCACCATAAACTAAGAGCTGACATTTAAAACCAAGATTTGGAATTTCTTCTCCCACATCAAGGACTAAAGCCAGAAAGGATATCAGCATACATAGAAAGCCAAGGCCCCAAGTCATCTGCATGCAATTTTTGATGCTCTATGCTATTACATAAGAATGTCTAGAAAAATAATGTGGGCATAAAAAAAGATTCTCTGCAACTGTTTGCTTCAGACAAAATACTCAATTACAAAACTGAAGTATTTCACCCTGAAGACACCCTTGCTGGAAAGGAGATTTAAAACTGATGAGCAAAGCTGTTTAACCCATCCATGCAATTAAAATCCAATCCAATTACTCTGCTACCACAGTATCTATAATCTGCAAAACTGATCAATTAAGAATGAAAGTATCACAGACCCACTTCAGACTTACTCAGTAAGAACTGGAACTAGTCAGGGAATACTTGCCTTTTTAAAAGCACATACAGCCCTATCACAGCATGTGCAACTGCCACACAGAACTGGAAAAGGCACATAGCACTACTCCAACTTTACATCTCCTGTTACTCAGTTATTCAGCAAATGACCTTCTGGGAAGGGGAAGCTTCAAGTGTTGTCAGCAAAACAAATACGGTTAGCAAGTCTGAACTAAAATATCTTAGGTTTACAAAACAAAGAAACTCAGAAGAGCATCCTTATCTACTGTTCTGGCAATTTAGACAGGAGGAGGCAGACCAGAAAAAAAAATCTCAAGCAGAAGCAACTTCCTTTTTTGAAAAGGTCTAAACTGCTGAAAGGAATAAAGTCACTTTCTGCTACAGAAGGGATAAATTAAATTAACTATTTGGATCACATATCTAGCATGTACTATGTATCAAAAGCAAACTGAGGGACAGGCTAAAATAGTAATTTTAAAAAACCCATTGAAACAGATAGTTTTCCATGTGAATCATTATTCCAACATGAGAAAAACAGCTTTTTTCTTCTGCAGACCTGAAGTCCAGACAAACAATAGGCATTAGGCCAGTTCCTCAGAGGATGTAGTCAGTACATACTGACAGAACCCAAAGATCAAATTAAACATTCTTAATAGGCACTTCAAAGAGCAGAGCAATTTATGACCACCAATATATTAGAGAATTTGAATAATATTGAATATTGAAGAATATTGAATAAAGTTGAAAGCTTTAACTACTCCGAATCAGCAAGTCTAACCAAAATGTTTACTTCCTCCTTTTTCTCTTGACATCCTCTGAGAGTCAAGAGTCCTCTGGAATGCTTTTAAACATAACATTACTCCCTAACCAAGAGCTGTGAGATACTGTGCAAGTTAACCATTATACAGTTACAACAACAGAGAGCTAAGGATAAATGCAACCAGGTTAAATAAATGAGCAAATACCCATATATACCAACCTCTCTGAATTTTTGGAGGTATAACTTCAAAGGTTCAACATAACTATCAAACCCCAAGGTAGACATGGCAAAGAGAATATCCTCTCCATTGATGGTCTTTCTTTTCTCTTGGTGACACCTCTCACTTGCTTCTGATGTTATAAAGCTGATGAATTCACTTACACACTCTTGTACACATTCCTTTGCATCCTTAGCAATCTAGTAAGGAAAAAAGTATCACAAAATCATTAATAAAGACATAAGACTTTAAAAAACTCACCACTAACCCCCCAAAGAGTACATAATAGAGGAAACATTCCAAATCCCAATGATAATACCCATTTAGGCAACACCTGCACAGCAAACCACTGGATGTCCTCACTCCTCTACATAAGACCAGCTGCAATGTGATTTTACTCATGTTTTACTATTTCAAGCAGCACAGCCAACCGCCAGGATCTCCTGAAGTCCTAAGTTCTATACAAGCTCTTACACCCAGATGCTTCTTGCTTTGCTTACCTATGTCTCTTCAAACCTGTTCATCACAATGTCACAGCCCACTTCCTCTTCTTTTTAAGAGACCTGGTAGCTCCAACCTCAGTTCATCACATTCCCACCAATTCAGCACTGACAAGTATTTTTATCCTGCCTAGATTCAAGCACTAGAATATACATCTACCAGAAAGCCTTTCTAATGCTTTATTATAAATTTACCAAATAAATATATAGACACATATATACATATACATACATACATACATACATATATATATATATATATATATATATATATATATGCTTTGGTATAAATTTACCAAATGACAACTCAAATGAAGCAACATATGAACATATGCCCCTGGCAAGAATGAAGTAAGTAAATTTGATTACAGCTTTCAGCTGGACAAAAGTAATTTACCTGACTTAAAATTACAGAAAGTATTACTCATGATTACTTGGGAAGCTGACAAGAATCAGTAAGAAGATTATAATAATTAAGATTCTTATTCTTCACATAAAAAGAACCTAAAAAATTGAAGCAGTAACTGTGTGCAGAGTCTTCACCAGCTCCTCTGATATTTTCAGACATGTAGGGTGAGATTTTCAGAAGTCATCAGTCAGCAGCTGCTCTTGCAGTTTTTTACAAAAAACCATCCTTATTTTTCACGATAGCTCCACATCCCATATGCTAAATTCTAAAGAAAAATCTCATTTTGATCACTAAAAATTTATGACAATATGAACTAGGGTACAGTTTTTCACAGCAAAGTTATAAACGTAACATTCAGATCTCCAGAAAGCCGTGAACACTATGAAAATACAAGCAGAGGCGAGTAAATGATGTCTTGCTTCTATTTAGAGTGATCTCCAAAGAGATCAGTTTTAGCTGGAGGAAATGTTACTGTGGCTGGAATTGTATTGGAATACAATAGAGAAAGAGCAAATCATAGGAGCCCTGCAAAGATTTAAGATAAACCAGTAGAATGAAGAAGTACTTATACAATCACCAGCTCAGCAGAATGGATTAAAAAGTCTATTCTTAGAAGTAAGAAATAAACAAGGCTCTCAATATCTAGCCTTATCTGCTCCATGATATAAAGCAGACTTCTTATGTCACTTTGGCATTTGGGTATGCAAATATTTGGGCAATGGAAGGCTAACATTCTCTTCCCTTCAGGACGAGCACTGAATTTCTATTTCAGCCAAAATTTTTCACTTATTCCAAATTTTGTGCACATCACTGAAAGCAGACTAAATCTCTCAAGAGAATTGCATAGAAAATATTCTTAGTGATTGGCTTAGTCTCAATCACCTCCTGCTCCTGGGGCTTTTTCCCCTTTCCTTTTATAATGCTTTTCTTCAATAAATCAGCATCATTTGGAAAAATATGTTGTTCTAATCAGCTCAAGTTCATGGAGAGGAAGGAATAAAACTCATTAACACACTTTCTTTACCAGACAACAGTATTACCTTTCCTGTTTGGGGTATGGCATTTTTCATTATCCTTGCCACATTTGCAATTGGAAGATATATATCTTGTTCTCTGAAACTCTCTTTTGAACCATTTGTATCTTCATGATCATTCATGCTGTCTTCTGTGTCTAATGAAATGAAGAAAAGTTAACAGAAATTATATTTGATAGACAACAGGCAATAATTCAGTTTAAAATCTTACACTGTAGAATGAAGACCTTTGAAAACACAATGTGTTAACATCATAGAAATAATTTTAAAAATAGATGCAATATCAGGGTACCTTTATAAAGATAGCATTTAATCACATTATGCACTGAAGTGTACATGGCTCTGATCAACAACCATTATTAATGCCATGCCAAAATACAAACTGCTTCCTATAACATAAATTTTTTTGTCATCCCCCTAAGGTCTCTGTACCAACATCAAAAAATCCAACTCCCCCCTTCAAACTGTAGAAAATGCTTTATACAGTGAGGCATTACAAAAACAATGGCAAATTCTTAGCCTGAGAGAAGACAGCAGAGAATGATATAAGAACTGGAAGAAAATTTATGTATACACACATATGCAGAGAAATAGTAGCATTTGCTCTCTCACTTCTTACCATCCTGAGGCTGTATGACATAGTGACTGCCACCAATGTAATCTCCAGCAATTCCTAACTGAGAAGCATCTGTTGTGGAGCTGTCACCATCCATCTACAACCAGAAGAAGGAAACCTTTCAGGTGTGATTGTTACATCACTAAGTGCAGCTATTACTCAAACCCAGCACAAACTATGAGATCACTTTATACAAAGCATAAATATTTTGCTATTGGAGAACAGCATCCCCACTGTCATTAATGAGTTGTACTGACAATGGAAATAGTTCAACTGTTTTGTGAGGCTTTTCAACAAACTCGGCCAGAGGCACAGGCCATGACCGAATCATTTGGTTTATGTAACACATAGCTCCTGTGAAAGTCTGACCAGAATGTGCAAGGTTCTTGAACAACCCTCAAAACCTACATCAGCCCCCTGTTCACTGAATGCTTTACCTATTAGTTCCTACACAGAATGCATCCTTCACTCACTCACTCACTCACTCACTCACTCACTCACTCACTCACTCACTCACTCACTTTTACTCTTCGTGTTGGTTTGTCAAGCCCACTGATAAACTTCTAGCCAGACCGTGGGACCAGCTCCGCATTCTCATCCTCCCTGAGACACCAGCTACTCCTATGTGCCTTCTGAGTCACACTTTAGCATTCCCTAGTCCTGCCCTGCCTCACTCTCTGGGCATTCTTTGGTGCTCTTCTCTCAAGGTTCTGATGTGGTGGCCAAAAAGAAGACTTCTTCATGACGGTTTGGAGATGGCGGCGGTCACAGTTTAATAGGTAACTTAAAAGCCAGGAGAAAAAGGGAAGCCAAAAGAGCCTGTGCTTCCCTCCTTCTTACTGACAAGCTACACACATGGGCCCTGGAGAGGCAGAGCCCAGCTGACTTCACTCATTGACCCCACATCCACTGTGTGGGTACCCTGGTGTCTTTGAAGGATCTCGTGATTGTTGTCAGTGAGACCACAGAGCTCACTTTTTTGCATATCCACAAAGAGGGAGAGAAGGGAGGGAGAGAGGGAGAAGCAATGTTGTGATTTTTTTACATCTACCCAGAAATATGAGCATTTAACCTCTCGCTAATGTGCACTCTGCTTGTGGCCACAGGGCTGAGTTTCACTTTGAAACCTTCCAGCAATGTCCGGTGTTACATTTGGCCAGAGATGCACAAATAACGCGAGCGCTGCTCACATTCCAACAATAGCTGGACAGAGCCTTAGGAGCTGTTCAAGAGAAAAAGACTATTCCAGCTCTTCTTCATTGAACAGAATATTACACTTCTATAAAGAATTTCAGGTCCCTTTTGCTGGGCTTTTGCAAACCAGCTTCACTTCTTACACAGTAGCTCTACCCAAAGGAAGGGCAGTATTTTAGGCATCAACCTTCCATGTGCCATCCTTAACATAAATTCACTTTATCCACATTTTGCAGATTCTTTGTTGGGAGATCTAACTTTGCTTTTCAATCTCCCAAGGGGTCTGCAGTTTGCTTTCTCAGCTTACTGTAATGACAAGGCAAGGATATCACAATCCTGCATGTCATGATCACCAAAATTGACATCACACATCATTAAGAGAATTGTGCCTCCCTCTCCCTTCTGCACTCTGAAAGAATTAAAATTGCAGTCTGGTAAATCCCTAAAGCTACCTCCAAAATTATGTTAGAGTTTTCTGGTAGTCTTCTCAGTTTTGGCTCTCTGATCCCTGATGGAATTTAATTTAGGATCTCAATCTTTACCAGCCCCAATACGAGGTATTTTTATACCTTGATCTTTCTTTCCTTCTCTTTTTTCAATCTTCTGTGAAACACTTCTTCTAAATTATTTCCTTCCTTCAGGGTTGCAATATTCTTCAAATTTCTGCCATGATGTGATAACTAACTGGTTTCTGCTCACCCCTCCGGCAGGTTACTCCATCTGAATCTTTATTGCCAAGACCCAGCAACACTAAGAAAACATCTTACTTTCATTAACCCAGCTTGCTTTCAATAGACAATTCCTGCTTGAATCTCTTTCAAACCTGTGCTGCATCTACAGACATTTTGGTCATATTAAACTAATGCATCCTCAAGGTAATACCTTTGCTTCTATTTTTTTCTGTGTGCATATTTCCAGATCTACTTACAGGATGTATTATTTCACCATTATTGGGCATTTGTGTGGACATTTATCAGCACTATGAATCTAAAATAGTGATTAGCAAAATTGACAGGAAAAGGCTTGCAACAGAAAAAGACAGATCTGACTCAGATAAAGAAAACAGGTATTGACAGCTTAACATCAACTGAAATTACTTCTGTTGGTATTACTTGAAGAAAGATTTTTAGCTGCCAGGACAACTTTGGGACAGGAGATGAGGGACAGCACTAACACCCTTCTGCATAATGCTCAGCATAACCAGGTCGCGATCCAGGCCCACAGGATAATTCATGTTGGAAGTGGCTGTGGGAGGTCTCTACTCCAGCCCCTGCTAAAAGCAGGGTCAGCTCCGAGCTCAGAGCAGAGCACTCAAGGTTTTCTCCAGCCACATCTTGAAGGCCACCACAGACAGAGCTGGCCCAGCTGCCCCACATGCCTCCTCCAGCTGACCACACCGTGAGGGAAGGAGGGGATCTCAGCACACTACTTCAATCCAAGTAAGTTGATGGAAGAATTTCAGCCAGAGTTGTCATTCAATTCAAATCTAGATCCAGGCATCTGAATGTAGCAGCTGTAATTAATGTGCCATCCAAGTCACCCTACTAGTATTTCTTTGAGCCTGATGAATGACAAACACGACCTTGCAGGAAAACGTGGCCACGGCTATCCCAGCCATCTCATAACAAACAGTTATATGCTCACACATTACAGTTTTAATTTCAGGTGTTCAAAACTCCAGTTAATCCCCACATTATCTGACTGTCAAGCTCAGCACAAGTTCTGTAACACATACAACAATGTTCAGAAAATGAGAAAACATTTTCTTCAATCTTCTCACTACACTGTTGCTAATTAATCCCCCTCCTTTAAACAAACAAAAACCCCAAACAACCAATAAAACACTTCCAAAACTATGACACAAACTAAATTCTGTGTCCGTAAAGTTGTTCTGGAAAAGGCACCAGTGCAATATAGCATAGAAACAACACCTCACCTACACTAACTGCAGTCACTAGGAGACTAAAAAGGCCAACAGTTCTTATATTGGCCCATTTAGTAGGAAGATCTGCTACTTCAGATGGAAGTAGATGCTAGAACAGGCAAAATCCTGGAAGATCTAATCCTAAAAGGTTCAGGTGGGAAAGAACTTTCCTCTCAGATTTTGCTTTAGATTGCCAAATTGTTACAACTTGCTTTAAGGAGAAGTAGCCATTTGCAGATTATACATCACATTTGCATGGCAGTTTCAGCCTGCAAACATTGCAGTGCTTTTTAATACAAGAGCATCTCCTACCTCTGTGTGGCTGCCAAATTGCACGAGGGAGGGCTTCCAACACCCCAGTCCTACAGCAGCAAGTGCAGTGCATAACTGCAGGAAGCAATTACTACAGGTTGTACATTATCCTCAGCTTCCTGTGCTAGGAAGACAATAAAGCTCCTCCATGGATACACATGGACTGAATGACATGTCAGTCTCTAAAATGACCATGCCACTATCTGATTTTATCAACAACCAGGGAGAGTAAACAAGTACAGGACATAAACATTCAGCACTACACAGCACAATTAAAATCTGAATACAGAGCAGCAGCACAATGCTTTCTGTTAGTGGCTTTCTGTTTGTTTTTTCTCTCTCTAATAATAAAAGAATATTACTAGGGATATACATAGCTTGTATATCCCTAGATGCATGGAAATTACCCAAAGAAATATGTTATAAGAGAAACATTTCAAGAGCATCAAAGAAGGTTCAATGATAAGATGCACATGAATGAACACACGGGTTTACACTGACATTTGGTATAAATATTCTTGAGGATGCTTAAAAAAAATTTGCTCCTGTCAGCTGCTCACAACTCAGACTGTTCCTATAATATGTCTGTACTAAACTAATAAAACATCAGTATCTCAAAGTAAATCTTGCATCCTGTTTAATCTTATAAGCTCCCTTAAGACTGCAGTCAATACCAGTAGCTCAGCTAAATTATAACTAAAGAAGAATACAAGCCCAAGCATGCTAGCACTGAGAAGAAGGGACTAAAACTTAGATCAGTATAAAAGGAAAAACAAAGAAGAAAAAAGAAATTTGAAGAAACATGATTTTTGTTTTCATAACGAGGAAGTTATATGGCAATGACTTACAAACTGCCCTCTTGAAGGGAAACCAAAGGCCTCTTGTGATTTAAGTATTTCATGTGGTATTTATCCACCCTGTCTCCCAAAATTTCTACCCTATGAGAGGGGAATGGAAAGTTATATGCAATGAACTGAAGCACTTGGTACACATTCCATGCAGTCATGTCTGCCAAAGAAGCAGGACAGAAACAATAACTAAAGCTGTAGGTAGTAACCACATCATTCATTTTGCCACACTTTGTCACAAGAGATGTAAAGCTGTGAATCAGTACATAACAGCAGAGACACAAAGTTTTATTCGAGATTTCTGCACCCTTGCCTCTTAAGCAGAAAGACTTTTCCATTAAAAATGCACCTTTAATTTTCTTTTATTTTTCAGTGACTTCTGGGGATCCTAATTTCCCACTGAATTCCCACCTTCAGGTATTTAAGAAATACCAACTGGTGAATGCATTCACAGGACATTGTTTCAGCAGACACATAAAAATATAATGCCAAATGCCTTCACACATAGAACAAAACCAGATGCTGCACTCTCTCTCCATCTCAGACTTCTCTAATCCCTTACATTCAGTGTTTCCCCCCACAGCAGAGTAACACTGAGAAAAGCAGATTGATGCTGAGAGGACTACAGTGTCACCAAGGCTCATTAGCATCTGGGCTATACCAGAATCCTTCCCCTGGCCCATGGGGAGGAAACTTTCTCTTATGAAATCCAAAAGGGGCATTGCCACCTTTACACCTTCCCACTCCATGTAACAGTCTATCAACTTTATTCTTATCTTAAAAGCCCCAGTGCCACTGACTACAGACCCCCTTCACATGGATCCAGCTCTGCTAGAGCAGCTGATGACTCCTTCCAAGACTGGCTAATATCCACAAGCACTGTTAGCTGCAATATATATGGCTGGACTAAAACCTCATACATTTTCACATCGAGAGGGTCAGTGATACAGAGCAAGCAGGAGAAATCCAGTTTCCACACTTTCTCTTTTTTGGCAGTAGAAGAGAGAAGCTGGAGGAGAAAATAAGATGAGCAGAGGAATGGAGGCAGTTTAATTGCATTTGCAGAAGCTGGAAAAGGAAAGCAGTGCTGAACACACTGCACCAGCACCTCCTTCCTTCAGCAACCTCACTGAAATCCCCATATTACCTTTCAATAGTACTTTTGATACTTTTCTAGTATTTTTTGTAAAAAACTAAGATTATCTGTTTATTAAAGCAGCAATCCATAAACCCTGTCTTTTTCCTTTTAGAAGTTTGATAACATTTTTAAGTAGGTAATTTTTCCTTTGTTGAGGTAGTAACTCAAGTATGCCAAGCAGCTTTTTTCCTCTAAAGCAACAGGGCAAGTAAGAGTTTTACAAAACTAGTTCAGACCAGACCGAACTAGCTTCAGACCAGACTATTTTCGGCCAAAACTGTTGAATTTGCTGACACTTGCTTTTATTCTACCAATGTTATTTACCCATATTGTTTAGTATGCATATATATATAGTAATGTTTTGCTCTTTTTACAAGCATCCTGCCACTAAAACATCAATTTTCAAATACTAAGTTCCTTCAAAATACTACTGCAAAACTCTGTACTAAGTCAAGTTTCTTTCTAAGCAGAATTTTAAAGGTGGAGCACCATTAGAGTTATATTTGAAAGCACTAAAGGAAGAACCTTGCAAACCTTTTTTAAATGTTGACAAAACAAGGTATCAGACTTTCAAAGTTTCAGTGTTTAATGTTTCATATCTTGACATTATCTTAAACATTATATTTCATTCAATTTCTGAACATTGCCTCCCTTCATCTAATTATTACCACAAATAAGAGTTAAGCTTTGAACTCTGTGGCATTCAAATCCAGAAGTCTAAAGAGTAACACACAGTGCTTCTAACTTCTCCCAATATAATGCCATAGCTGTAAATCCCAGCAGCCAAGACCACGTATAACCACCTGCTCAATGCATAGCACAAAAGCAACTCGCACAGGCCTCAGAAAGGTTCAGATTGAGCCATCTTGGGTGTCCTAGAGAACTGAAGATAGATCTTGCCTTTACACTGCAACTGTCATGCCACAGGCCACATAATCAAAGATAAAAAGAAAGCAACCACTAGCTTATTGTTTAGGAACAATATGTTAATGATTATATATAGATTTATTTTCTCCATTCCTGCAAGCCAATTAAAGCCAGACACTGAATACTGCCCAAAGTGGCAGCTACCATTTTCCTTTTTCCAACCATTTTGCCAGAGCTGCTTTTGAGAAAGTTGATTTTTTTCTTTCGTCGACAATAACTGCCATCCACCAAGATGCCAAGGAAAAGTTATTTCATGTAATAGAGTCGATGAATGGGCTAAAATACAGATTTCTGTGCTCCTCATTGCCTAAAAATGTCCAGATTATTGTTATCATTAATTTTGCCATCCCAAAAGCAACCCAACCACACTAGGTAGCTTTTACCTGACAGCTCTTTTCAGAACAAATCTTTTTGGTTAAGCCTCAAAGAAATTGGTAAAGGTAAACCTGATTTTCTACTGCGGTTGTACTGCAGAATATATATCATAGCTGCAGAAACATTACTAGAACACATGAATTTTTGTGGTTTTCCAGTATGATTGTCTATAGGATTGTTAATACGTCGACAGTACTCTTCAGGATCACCAACTACACAATTTCCGGAGGTAGCACAGGGGCTAACACACATAGGTCTGCCCAAGAACACCTCCCACACACCGAAAAGTTATGTAGACATTGATAATGGCAGGGTCCCGTCTCTCCCATCTGTCATGTGTGTCACAGGACAGCCACCCAGCTGCCTCTCCGCCACTGCAAGCTGCTCGATCCCATTTCCTGATTTCATGCCCTTCAATGATGCAAACGCAGTTAGCGCTGGGGCACAAAGGGGGAGGGGGAGGAGGGACGGGGACGACGACGACACCCTCCTACTTACTATACCAACAGCCTCTGAGCCTTCCTGGCACCCAGCTCACATCTGTTCGAAAGGTAACTCGTCTATCGTGACCCCTTGTTTACAAATGGCACAAGACGACGAGTCCTCAGTTAATCACCAACTTTATTGTTGATCACGCTGGCTGTGATTTCCGCGCTGCCCGCACCTGCCCGGGGGCGGCCGGGCGCCTCTGCCGGGCCCCCGTGCAGCCCACCAAGGCCTCGCATTCCCGCCCGCACTGCCAGCCGGTCACCGGCACCACATCCCGGAGCCTCACCCTACGCTCCTCATCCCTGCAAATACCGCCAAACCCTTCAGGAAATTTCGGTCCCGACAACGACGCCGGGGGTACCGGGAGAAGAGCTCGGGCCGCTGTGGCACCGCTACCCGGCTCACGGCCCGGCTGGGGACCGTGGGCGTGGGGGGGCCACGGCCCCTCGCTCCCGTGGCGAAGGGAGGGGGTTCGGTGGGCGGACACAAAAGAGCGCCGAGCCCGCTCCGCCCGGCGCGGTCGCCACAAAGCCGCGGCCCCGGGGCGCAGCGAGCGCGGCTGGCGCGGAGACGGAGAGATGGCGGGAGGCCGCACGCCCGCAAGTACCCGCCGCTTCTCAGCCAGCGGTGAGGGGTGTCGGCCGGCCGCGGGGCAGCCCCGCCTGCTGCCTCCACCCCTGCCCTAGGCCGCAAAATGGAGCCGTAGCGGAAAGGGCCCTGCGGAGAGAGCGGGACAGCGGCAGGGGCAGCCGCCCCACCGCCCCTGGCGACACCCCCCTCCCTGCTTGCCCGCCCGTTCCGCTCCCCTCCCCGGCCGCCCACCCCGCTCGGCTCCCCGGTCGCATAAAGCGACGCGCGGCCGGTGCCGGGCCCGGGGCGGCAGCCCCGCACTTCCTGGTGCCCGCGTCGGCGGCGTGGCGGCAGCGCCGGGGCCCGGGGAGGGAGACGGACATTTCATTCGAGCCTGCAGTGCAACCGGTTACCAATCATTGGCCGGAGCCAGGCACAAACCTCCAGTGCGGCCCTGGTTGGCTCCCTCCGCAAATCGGCTGTTTGGTTGGACGGAAAATGGCTGCGAAGGAACCAGTCCCAGCGCGGAGCCTCGCTTCCCGCAGCCGGGCTGCCCTCCCTCCGCGCCGCCTACCCCGCCACTCGTGTCGGCCCTTCCCTCAGCGCGCCCCCTCCCGCCGGGCCGACCCTGCCCGCCTCCTTTATGGAACGTCTGGGCCGGGGGGCGCTGATCCCGCCCCCCCGCCCGCGCGGGGCTGGGGCGCAGCGGCGGCCGTGGCTGCCACCGGGGGCTGTCCCTGCCACAGGGCTCGGTCCCTCAGGGCAGCTCCTGGCGATTGTATAGAGGGGCCTCTGAGCAGGGGCAGCTCGTCCTGCGGCGTCGGTCTCACAGAATCACAAATGGGTCAGGTTGGAAGGGACCACAGTTTGACAGCTGGTCCAACCTCCCTGCTCAAGCAGAGTCATCTTGGAGCACAAGCACAGGATTGTATCCAGGCAGTTCTGAAATATCTGCAGTGAGGGAGACTGCAGTCTCCCTGGGCTACCTATTCCAGTGTGTAGTCACCACACAGTAAAGAATGTCTTCCTTATGTTCAGATAGAGCTTCCTGTGCATCAGTTTCTGCCCATTGTCGCTTGTTCTACTTGCTTGTTACCATCAAAAATGCCTGGCTTCATCCTATGACCCCCTCCTTCCAGATACTGATGAGGACATTGATGAGGTCCCCTCTCAGTCATCTCTTCTTGAGGCTGAACAGGCCCAGCTCCTCCAGCCTTTCCTCATAAAAGAGATGCTCCAGTCCCCCAGTCATCCTTGCTGTCCTGGGAGATGGGGGCTGGGGGAGAGTGGCCAGCTGTGTCCCACTGGCCTTGTCCCTGGCCTCACGCCCCTGCTGCCTCACCAGCCTGGTGTCTGTTGTCAGCAAGGCAGGCACCATTGTTGTGAGAATTCCTTAGATCTATTCTAATCTGTCTTCCACCTGCATCAAGATTTACCAGCTGAGAGAAGAACAGGTTATCTCCCCAATGACTTCCTACATTTTGCGCAGCCTGAAAAAGAGGAGGATGGCTCATGGAACCCAGGTCCAACCAACCATTTCGTGGAATAGAACCTTGGGTGAGGGGATCTGTGGGTGTGTATAACTTTCCCCTTTCCCCGAATAAAATAAAATTTCACTGGAAACCAAAAAGGATCCTTTCCCCCTGGTGATACAGGGCTTAAAGAGAACATTTTTCTTCCATTTTTAGGCTTTGTTTTGAAGAAATACAGGCAGCTGAGTGAAGATATTAGTTGGACTGACTTCTCCACTGAGATTTATAAGCCTCTCTTGTGAAGCATTTGTATGAAACACATCATAATCCCTCCATTAATTCATAGTCCCTTCATTAATTAGAATCAGAAAGGGCCAAAGAGCAGCCAAAGACATTCCACACATCTGCCACCAACACGTGTGTGTGCAATCTCTCAATGGAGGTAATAAGAATATTTTTGGTTTGTGCAATTCTTAATAACCTTCATTATTTGAAGGTCTTAAGTATTTTAACTAAACTAGTATGAAACATTTCACAGTAGCTTCTACTAGCATCCTCTTCTGGTTAATATCTGATAAGCACAGTACATGCATTTCCTAACTCTCTTCTGGTACTGGGGTTTACACAAAGCAAAACTCATTTCCACATGGTTTCACATAACAACATTAGTTTCGCGTGCTTTGATATATCATAAAGATTTCGATTCACTCCAAATGTCCATGTGCTTGGATTGTTTTGAGTTTAAAGTGAAACATCAAGCAAGAAGAATTTTGCATGGCTATGGGTTTTTACTGCAAATGCTATATGCAGCTTAATGCTGCCTCATGGGTACTATGAGCAGTAATTAGTAATTTTTTTCTTTTTAAATGCCCAGAAGATGTTAAGTAATGCAAGAATATTCACTAAGTTTGGGACCTTAGGGAATGCATTTTCCCCTTTATCTATTTTATAGCTTGTGTTCACTAAGTACAATGCTGTGACAATACGCTATTAATCTGTGCACTCTTAAGATCTTTGGGTGGATTTTGTCATGTCAGTTCGGAATTTCACAAGTGATTAGAAAGACAAATGCTGACCAGTGTGCAGGATTTCAGGGCACAGAGTAGGGAGTGCCCTGTTTTTGAGCTGCTAGTTGCTAGTTTTGAATCTTCTTGAAAACACAGCCCTCAAATTTTTCTACTGCATTTTTTTCAAATTTTCAAATTTTTTCAAATTTGAAAATTTTCAAATTTGAAATGAAAATATTGTTTATCCTGTGGTTTTTGTACTGATATTTATCAATGTTGTGTTGATAGAAAAACTACTTAACCTCTTCTACTCAGCACTTGTCTTTAGGACAGCATAATGGGAACAAGTGTTCACCGTTACTGGTGACAGGACAGCACTCAGTGGTTAAACTTGTCAGCCAGCTGGAGCCAGGGAATCCAAGACAGCATTCCCATTTACAAACATTTTATTTTGTGTTCCTCCATTAATAACAATTTCTGTCACACACACACATTTATTTTGTGTTCTTCCGTTAGTAAAAATTTCTATCACACACTTGTAACTCAGTCTTCGATCGGTTTGTTATTTTATTCCTATGCTAAGTATATTCTCAAGCTCCATATTTTGTGAGGCAGTGATCTACTTCCTGAAATTGTCATTCTGTGCCTAAAATTTTCAGTGAGGAAATAAAAATCTTCAGATATTTTATATTCTACTTAGTAGGTGTTAGCTAAGGTGAGCAAGTATGCTTCTTTATACCAGAACAGACATATCAGCTTGTTCCAGAATGTGCCTTACTTGTGTTGTGGACTCTGTCATTTGGAAAAATAAGTGCTTGAAATAAGAAATTCTGATTTTTGTAGAAATAGCATTGGATGTAGGGTGAGTGAGTTGTTCATCTATCTTTCTCCAGAGTTCTCAAAACTGTGAAATTCTTAGTGTAATAGACTGGAAATAGGTCTGTCATCAAACTGTGAACTCCATGGGGCATCAGGAACTGGTATTCATACTTCATAGTGATCATTCTAATGTTCATTGTCTTCTTTGTTTTTGTCAATTGGAGAATTTTTCTTTGTATTCAATGATCCTAAATAAAAGATTCTCGAAGCTACAGAGCTAAGCAACGCCATCAGAAAAAGATGAAATGTAAAAATCCACAAGAAATTAGCTACAGGTAATTAACCAAGTCAGAATGGGATGAAACCAGGTGGAATTTAAAAAGTTCAAGACATTTTTATTTTTGTAATGATCAGTAGCTTGCTGTTGTGTTGAAAAATTCTTTTGCTAATTAGACATGCCTTCCTTTTAGATAGTATTCCCCCTTTAACAGTAAAATTTTTGCTACACTGGAAGGAGCTGTGTGCTCAGGTGGCCTTTGTGCTTTGTGATCCCCACAGCTTTGAAGGGGAGACATGTACAGCATCTGCACTGTGCCAGTGTGCCTGAGAGGCAGATCTAGAAGAGTAGCTAGCTTTGATGCTCATGCCACAAGGACCAAAGGATGGGTTTATTCACAGCAGACTGGTGTCCACAAAAGAGGGGGCTGGGAAGGTGCAATTCTGAAATTACTACATCCCATTTAGGAAGTATGGTCCAAAGAGCAAAGTGCAAGCTTGGATGCAATTTCCCAGGCCTATTGCATGCTTCTTGTATGACCTTGGGAAATTACTGTAAATTCAAGCCATCAGCTTTCAATTGAGACATGCATAAATATCTGTGAAAGTCTGAGTTTCAATAATATTGTGCCTCAATTCCCCATCTGCTAATTTAGTAGCAGTATCATTTTCCTATCTTGAGCTGAACTGTGAATGGCTGAGATACTGGGAAAGCAGGGGAGGCTGGAGTACCAGAGGTAAGAAATGACAAGTGAAACTATTTTTTGAAGGCTTCTTGAGATCAAGCTGCTATATGCCAATCCCTAAGGAGAGTTGAACTAATTTTTGAGGCTTTTCGTAACTACTGGTCAACTGTCTTTCCTTCACAGGATGCACAGAAATGTAGTTTGTTGAGACATATTCCACTAAGTAAATTTTATTAAAATTGACCAACGTTTCAAAATTTATTGGGAGAGCAAAGACACATAGGCTGTACCTAATGCCTAAATTTTGTTCCTTTAGAGAAAAGAAAAACCAACTTACTGTTTTCACCAGTGGAATGGGTAGTCAAGCAAATAGATGCAAAGATACAGCTTGAAGCTTAGGTTTGCTAGTTAATCTCAGCCCAGTGGGGTTAAATGTGGCTGGCAGCAATCCTTTGAAAGGTAGCTGAAATAGTACTGACTTATAATCAGGTTATTTATATGTTAAGACATGTCTAAAACATCAAGTATAGACATTCCACACAAGCAATAGGAACTTCAAAGTACACATGCAAGACAGAACCACTTGAAGGACTAGAAGAGATCTTGGCAGAAGCTTTTAACTTGTCCATGCATAATACAGCACAAGTGGAGGTGAAACTATAACAATATCTTATCTTCTTTGTTTTCAAGAAAGGAATGACACCATTTTGTGATGCAGTCTGAGAAGAGGTCGCTTTTCAACTGTGCCATTACAACCTCCTGGATAAAACCATTAGCATTGGTTTTGTCTCTTCTCAAAACACAGAACAGAAAAAAATCAATATTTATTTTAAATAGCAAAGGTTGAATTAATTTAGCTTTTTCAAACCTTATTACAAGTAATATAAAGTATAAAATGAAAAAGCTAAGTAGCTCTGGTAAAACTTAAAATTAATTTTTCATAACTATATTTATTACACATTTGCAAGGGTCATTCACATGGATTTGTTTGATATCACTAGCATTGAGCTGCATTCTATGGTTATGTTTTAGATTTACTCCTTATTACATGTGGGATTGAAATTTCTCAGTGATACAAGTATGGTGAAAGATGTCTTATTTAATCCTACTCGGAAGAGAACAAGCAGCTGCTTAATGCAGTGAAATCCTACATCTCCCAGGGGTGGGGAAGCTGCATTGCATTACAGCTCTGTTTTGGGTAGTGCAGAGGGAGCACAGAAGGCATGTCAGATGAAGATGGGAAGTAAGGAAATGTGGACTTTTGCTCAGTCCAGTTCTGATTATAAAGTTACAGTTATGAAAGCCCTGAGGCTGTCAGCATTGACATAGTGGGTTTACAGAGCAGAAGCCTACAGAACTAAGCTTTTCTCTGGATCATGAAAATTTACTTACATAATGCCCATGTTTTCACATTGTGACCATGTGGTTGAATTGCACAGGTTTGAGCACTTGGTTTTCTTGGCATGTGCCATGGTTTAACCCCAGTCAGCAAATTCCACGCAGTTGTTCACTCAGTCCCCCTCACCTCAAGTGGGAGGAGAATCTGAACAAAAAAGTAAACTTGAAATCAGAACAATTTAATAATGAAAATAAAATGCTATGATACTCCTAGTAGTAGTAGTAAAGAAGAGGAGAGAGAGGAATATAACTCCAGAGAAACAAGTGATGTGCAGCACACTTGCACACTACCCACTGACCAGTGCCTAGCCTGACCCCAAGTCATCAGCATCTTCTGGATAACTGCCCATAATTTATTTACTAAACATGGCATTCTGTGGTATGAATTATCCCTTTGGCAAGGCCGGGGCAGCTGTCCTCACTATGTGCTTCCCCCAGCTCCTTGGACCCCTGCTAACTGGCACAACTTGGGAAGACAAAAAGTCCTTGATTTAGAGTAAAACACAATTTAGTAACAAGTAAAACATCAATATATTATCAATAATATTCTAATACTAAATCTAAAACAAACACTGTGCCAGCAACTAGGGAAAAAACTAACTCGTTCTCAGCCAAACCCAGCATGAATGGAAGAATTCAGGACTTTCCTAAAGGTATCAGAGGTTTCCAGAGGCTATGGCATTTGTCAGTATTTGTAGTTTCCTTCTTGTAGATATGGGCCCCTAAACTGCACCGCTTCAAAGGCCTGTGTACATTACCATTCTGTCAGCAGCATGATGAAAATAAAACTCTTCTCTTACAATTGGTCACACAAGGAACATCTTAGCCATGGCCCTGAACTCTCACTAACATACTGACTGACACCATTGCATTTGCAGTGTAGGCAGAGACATAGATGACTTCTGTCAACTTAAACATGAAAGCTGAAATTCTTTTCTCTTGAATTTGTCCAGACTAAGGACTGGATATAGGGTCACTCTTTGAAGTGCCTTTCTTCAGAAGGATGGGTTAACTCCTGGATATGCCTATCTTTCTCTATTGGCTGCAGAAGGATCTTAGATCCAGAGCTTATACAAGAGGCCAAATTTTGAGGTGAGATCTGGAGGTAAGAAGATGAATCTAAGCTTGCAAAAATGACCTGTGGCATTTCAATTACATTAATATTTGTCTCTGATGATGCAGATAGGAATGTGACAAGAACACACTGAGATCATGCAGCAACACCTAGATTTTATTGTTGGTCGCCTTTTATAGGGGCTTCAAATTTCCACTGGCCAATGATATGGATGCATTCAATTTGCGGTTCAGAGGGCTTGGATGAGGTCCCCTGTTTGAATTGAAATCTGACCTATAAGTACTGTGTCTAGGGGCTTGTTTACTTCCTTCCACTCTCTGATAAGCCAGGCTGGTCGAGTTGGTGTCTGTTATGCCAAATTATCTGGGAGGCTATAGACCAGCTATAACTGTTACCCTTTCCCCTTTCTGTTTTAAAAAATGCAAAGTGTTCTTTGTCATGCTTCTGCAGGTGCCTCCAGACAGGATGACAACACAGCATGATTGATGCCTTTTTTATTTTTGAGATCCTTTACTGCTTTAGTGTGCAGTTCTGAGCTTCAAATTAAGGGATGATAAGCTCTCTTCACAGAGTAGCTGCACAAAAAAATTCCTTTCCTAGCTTGGGACCAAGGACAACTGATCCAAGTTTCAGGCCCAAGAGCATAAACAATGGTGGAGTGAAGAGAGAAAAACAAGAAGGCTGGGACTTCATAACCAAAAGCTATAATTGGACAATTAACTCAAATATGCTAATGGACCACAACTTATAAAGGTGAGAGAGACCTTATGATTAGTCATCCATTTTGTGACTATTTTGGGTTCATCTTCGGTCTAGTCCTGGCTGGGCTCTTGTGAGACCCAAGGTGTATCCATTGAGGCCTTTTAATAAACACATACTGCGGAGGATCAGTAACAGGACATCATGCTATGATCAATATGATCAAGTGAAGCCGATTTATTACAAAAAGCAAACTATATATATATATTCAGAGACATTATCAGAGACATTATACAGTTCTCTATTGTTCACGCCTCAAGCTAATACGTGATTGGTTAAATCCTTTTTACACACACATTTTAATATTTCAGTTAATTTTAGTTAGTCTTTCTTCTTCATGTGTCTTGCTATGGTTTTCTCATCTGCCTTTGCATCCTGAACTGTCTGCTTTTGGGTGTGTTCTTCTCCTTTCATGTCCTTTAAGGGCATGGTGACCTTACTCAGTTTCTATTAAGGCTGGATTGTGCATATGTTGCATATATTCATTGTCCTGCAAAAAAACCTCAACAGTTCCCCTGTCTTTTTGCACAAACCAGACCAAATTAATAGCACATTCAGTTATTCTTTGCACACACTGTAATAAGCAGGGTACAATAAGCAAAATTAGTAAAATAATGCAAAAAACCATAATGCCAAAGCAAACTAAGTCTTTAAGCCACCCAGTAATGCCTAAGATTTTAACCACTCATTAAAAGGGTTATTAACAACTGTGAGTTTCTTCATCTTTTCTTTAAGTTGTGAAAGTTTCTTGTGAATTGATTCAGAGTGATCAGAGGTTTATGCCAGATATCCCTTCAAAATCTTTACACCCATTCCCTTGTGCTAGCAATAAAAAATCTATGGCAACCCTATTTTGCAACACAGCATGGCCTATGCTATCAACATCAGTGGTGAGTTCATCTAACACTGTGGATGTGATGTTAATTTGTTTCCCTGCCCAACACACTAGTTGGCTTAATTGTGTGAGGGCCTGTGCCAAGGCTACTCCTGGCATGAAAAATTATGCCAAGATAACTGATGGTGAGTCCCATAACTGTACCTCCTCTCTACATCCAGGGCCCAGCTGATGCACACTATGTCTTGAGCACTGGGACTTGTGACTGATGTTAAGCATCTGGTGGATGTTAGGGGCAAATAATGTTACTTTGCCAAAATAACATGGTCCTCCCAACGCTTTCTGGGGCACTGCAGGCCAGGCTCTATCGCCGCAAATGAGGAAAACTCCAGGAGGTAGCATTTGAGCTGCACCTTGCTCTGTTGGTAAAGGCCTTATCCAATTGTTACAATAATCTGTGGTATTGTAGTACCCTGAGGAACCAGGGGATATCCAAGTGCTATCATTTTTTTTGGTCATCCCTCTTTTATGCTAAACAAATCTGAGCCTATAGAATAATAACCAAAAAATAGACAGTAATTGCTTGGCATAGAAGCCAGGATGTCTAGCTCCTATGGCTTCATGCTGGTGATACTCAATCCCTGGGCAATTGTAAAAGCTTGTGCTCCCAGGGGGTTCATTGAAATCCCAAAAGTGTCGCACCAATTTGCAGAGGTTGGTCCACCCTGGATATTCCACCATTGGACCATGCACCAACTTGATCAAGCCTCATTTAAATTTTTGTGCACTCTGGCTTTAGTCCAAGGTCCAAATTCTTCTATAGAATCTAATGGAACTCCAATTAAACAAGTACGAAATAGATCAGAAGTAGTAGCCAAGATAAGCAAATAGATTCCTGCCCGGTTTGATTAGCCCGTGTAACCCACATGTTTGTTTGCTGATCAGTGTTGTGCAATCCCTGTGTTTTTCCTATTATCATAATGATTATCATCAATATTATTTGCAGGACAATTGCCATTGTCACCACCTTTGCTGATCACGTCTACACTTTAGCCAATATTCTTTGCCTCATCCCACTGACTGTCAGAAACGTGATGCTGTTGTGGCACTGCTCTTCCTCTCCCACACTCTGCAGCTGTAATCTGACTTTGCAATACAATTTGATTTGCTATTCCCTGTTTTGCCAATTGAAATTGAATCCAAAGCAAACTTTGCTGATCCTGTGTTTCAATAAGGGCTAAATCCTGGTTAAAATTCCAATGCTGTAAAATATCCCTCTAAGGAGTTCAGGGGGAGGTTGTCTTCTATGACAAGGCCCTAAAAATATTTCTAGTGTGCGCTCAACATTAGGTGTATTAAATATACTAAAACATCTATTTCAAGCTAAATTAGTAGAGCTAAATTTTTACTTTTTCCTGTGAGCTATAAATAGATTATTTTCCTGACGGACTTGTCGCCACCACTTCAGTTTGCATTTAACACACTGGATCCTGATCCATGGTTTGCAAAAATAGCCAGCAACAGAACAAGCTTGTTCAATTTGGTTTAAGACCTGTATTGGAAGTGCTGGTAAGCTGTTGTTACTAGTTACCGTAACCCCAGGTTCAGGTAGTTGGCCCGCATCTGTTAATAGCTGTAGAAAAACTTTCAACTGTTGTTCAACCATCAGGTGCTGGAGTATCGGGTTCAGCTGCATCTGGAGTCGGTGTTGGTGCCGACGTTCTGCTTCTGGACACAGCATTAGCTGGCAGGTGTGACTTTAGGTAAGGTTTCACCCACTTAGCTGGAATCCAGCAAATTCCCTTATCTGTAAGTAAGCACATGTAACCTCTTCCCATTAATTTCACTGTAGCTGGCTCGTCCCATATCCCTGTTTCTGGGCTTTTAAACATGACTTGAATACCATCACTTGGCCTACGTATGAGGGCATGATGCACAAGAATAGGTGGTTCATCCCTATCTCCTGTTGTTCTGAGATAATTAAGTACAAAGTTAGCCTTAGCTGTCCTTTCTTCCAGGGATCTATCATTCTCCCTTTTTGTTTTTGCAGGTGCCCTTGAACATCTGATGGGAGTGCTCAATAATTGCCTGACCTGTAGGGTTGTGTGGAGTACCAGTATCATGTTGGATACCCCACAAATTACAGAAATGTTGAAACTTTAAAGAACAATAAGCAGGGTCGTTATTCATCGTGATGGCTATAGGGATTCCCAACGCTGTAAAGCAATTGTACAAATGTTTCTCAACATGACATGCTGTTTCACCTGTTAAAGGCGTAGCCCATATAACACAATAGTAAGTATCAATACAAACATGCACAAACTTCTTCTGGCCAAATTCTGCTACATGTGTTAAATCCATTTGCCATAATTGCAAAGGCTGAGTACCTCTTGGGTTAACACCAGTGCCTACGCCAATGCCACCCCTTTGACAATATGGACAGGATCTGATGCCAGTGGCATCAGTAAGAGGGGTACCTAATTGTTTAACCAACATCTTTGCAGATTGATGTAAAAAAGCATAAGAATTTTTTGCTTGTTGAAATTTATTGGAAGTTGGCATTGGCCAGACAAGTAGCTACCAACAGATCGGCTCAAGTGTTACCTTCAGACAGACGAGGGAGATTTTGATGACTGCGAACATGAGTAATGAAACACTCTTGTCGGTGTTGGTTCAAATTTCTCAGTAGTCAGCTTAAAAGTGAATACAGATGTTTGTTATTAACTTTCTTAACTACTACCCTTTCAAGGCATTGTACACAGCCAACCATGTAAAGTGAATCAGAAACAATGTTAATAGCCTGATCGTTCCAATTCTCAAAGGCCCAAATAACTGCCTTCAACTCCAAGGTTTGCAATGTATCTCCTACTTCCCCAGGAATTATATGCTGATTCCATGAACCCTTTTGCAGCCACATACAAGCAGCCCTTTTAGACTGTTTGCCTGCATCAATAAAAATTGTTAGTCCTAGTACCAGACACAGACCGCCATGGTCTGTCCTCCAGCCACTGCTAAAAAAGGCTGTGTAACAATTGTAACCTTTAGTTGACTTAACATATCCCTACCAATTAAACCTAACAAATTTCTGGGAGTCTGCGTGACATAGGGTCTTGTTGTTACATTCACTCCTTCTGGGAAAGTAAAGGTAATTAACCTCCCTGCTTAATCGAGATGCTTGGGTTCCACCAATCCCTGCAATTCCCAAAACAGGATTGACTACTGTCCAATTTTTGGGCCATATAATGCTTGATTGAATTGTGAGTCTCTTGGTAATAGAATTACCGTTGGGATGTGTCAAGGTTACCTGCTTATCTGGTTTACCTCTTGTAATGTCCATTGCCCAATAAATTTCTGGGTTACCTGTGGAACCAAAACTGCCTGTTCCCCACTCCTTCAATCCTGTACAGGGAACACAAGACTTAAAAGGAACAAATTGAGAAATCTGTGATCCTTTAGGGATAGATACAGGAGGGAAAAATGTCCTAACCATAATTTTGATAACCCCTTGATAGTCTTCATCAATAACCCCGGGAATTATTTCCAATTCCCTTTTGCTTGCAGATGCCTTCCTTACAGGAAAGCACTAAACCCACTTCCCAGAGGTCCCTTTACATTAGTCTCTACCAGATGTACTGCAGAGTCAGTAATGGTAATGTCTACCATGGTTTCCACGTCCATTCTGGTGCTTCCAGGAGTTGCGGATTGGAGTGAGTAAAGTCCTCCAGACGTTTGAGCAACCCATGAAGCTCTTTTTGCAACATGTCTAAAATCTGCTAAGTCTTGTCATTAGTGTTGTCAAAGGAAAGCATCTTAAACAGCTTCTGCTATTTTTCTGGATCCAGGTTGGGATGATCATAAATAGCTCTATGCAAGCGGTCTATGAATTTATTGAAGTCCTTATTTACCCCTTGATATATCTGTCTAAAAGCCTGAGTATGCAGCCCATCAGGCAATGCAAGGATCGAGTGGTATGCAAGTTATTGTCTTACATGCAAAACTTCATCAATACTTTGGGCTTGGGCAGTTGCTGTGGACCAGGGACCTTCTTCTAATAACTGTTGTGCTGTAATTCCTAACAATATGTCCTCCTGAGCCCGATGTCTTGCTTCCTCTTTTTTACATGCCCCTTCCACATTCTTATGGAGCTGAATCTGCGGGTGAGGAGGCATGGTTAACCTAACCAAAGTCTGAACATCAGCTGGAATAAAGGTATCTGCTGTAAAAATGAATTGTAATAATGATTGTGCTAATTGAGATTTTAAGCCATATTGTGTAACGGTGCTTTTCAATTTTTCTAATATCTTCCAATCAAATGGCTCCCACCCTCACCCTGTGGCTCGGGTTAGCACAAGGAAGGCTTCTATAGTACTAAGGGAGAATGTCCCCTCAATTGTTGCCTCAGTAATAAATCCTTTCCTCTTTCTTTTTGGTGCTGTTTTTATTTTGGGATTTAGCTCTAACTCCCAAATTTCCATGGTTGAGGGGGGTATCTGCCTCTCCCTCCGCTCCTCAAGAGCCCTTTCAGAGTTCAAAATAGCTGCCAGCTCCCTCCTTTCAAAAGAATAGTCCTTATGGGGAGCAACTCAATCACTTTGTTGAATTACTAACTTCTGCGAAGTGTCTACCAAAGCTTTTAATTACTTGGCTACTGTTGTGGTATGCTGTAATGTCCCATTTTAGACTTCCAGGTCACTTCCCCAGGTGTGCCTATACCTCTTCCCCTTCCCCCCTCGCCCCCTGCTGGGCTGTCAATCAGGTTTAACATTCCAGCAAGGCGTCGTGTGGTTGGTCAAGTTCAAAGGATGCCCCTCAGGCCCAGGGGTCATTGGCCTGTCTGGGTGTCATCCCCCCCTGAGACCCTGCCCCTCTCACCTGGTTGGGTGGCTCACCTGTTCCCTCCCCTTCCCCTGTCCCTGAGCTTAAAAAGGTGATCAGGCCATGCGGGCGGGGATTCTGTTGGAGCAGTTGTCTACATTCAGACCTCTGTAACCATGGAATAAACCTCTGGATATAACCCTCCAGCAGAATCCATTTCTTTTTCTCTTCACCATCGCCTGAAGCTATCCTCCTGAGGTAAACGGAGTTCCTAACAAGCCTGGACTTGTTCAGTGCCCAGCTGCAATCTCCAGCAAGCCAAGGTATCTCTGGGGTGACACACCACAGTTGCTGCCTTTGGCCTAGCAGCGAGGGTCAGACTGGCCCAGGCACAATATAACTGGTAATACTGGGATTCATATTCCAATAGTCTACTGAGGCAGATCCTGACTCTGTCTTTTCTTCTTCAGCCTCATCTTCAGATGATGAGTGCATTATTTCTAAAACTTCACCATCAGCTGCCCCCTTTTCCTGAATACTTTTATTCTTGGGTTGGCAGCTGGAACCTCCAAGGGAGGCTGCTTCCTGACTCTGTTTCTCATCTGAGAGTCCTGAGGTTTCGAGTTCCTCTTTGGTTAGTGGAACCAGGCTACAGGGTCCTGGGCAGTGCAAAGGAATGTCTAACGTAGTTGAAAATAACTTGCTAGCAGGAAATGCCTGTGGCTCAGGATCAGAGTTTGGGAAAAAGCAATGCAAGCTGCTGCAGCGGCTTTCTTGTCCACCTTCATTGCCCATAATATCTCTACAATGTTTTTCTACAGGTTAGCATATTTAGATGCCTCTTTAGCCTCATCTCCTCCCGAAGCAATACAGTCCCACAACATGCTGCCCATGGCTTCCCATGCTGATATCTCAAAAGGGATCTGCGCTCCTGTGCGAAGTTTCATTCCCATGCCCAGTAAATAAGTCCCTTCAGAGAGGAGACCCATGCTGGAGCAGGTGCCCCAAGCAGGGATGTGAACACTTGGAAAACCCCTGCTGGAGAAGGCTCCAGGCAGGACCTGTGAATCTGGAGAGAGGATTCCGTACTGGAACAGGTTTCTGGTAGGAGTTGTGACCCTGTGAGGGACCCAGGCTGCAGTAGGCTGTGCCAGAAGGACTGCACCGTGTGGAAGAGTGACACACATTGCAGCAATTCATGGAGAACCGCTGTCCATGGGATGAACTCATGTTGGACAAGTTCATGTGGGATGGACAACCATATCCTGTGGGAGGGACCCCATGCTGGAGCAGGGAAATAAAGTTTGTCCCTGAGCAGCAGCTGAAACAACCTGGGATGAACTGATCATAACCTCCACTCCCTGTCTCCTTGCACAGCTGGAGAAGAGGAGGTAGAGCGGGGAAGGAGGGAGGGCTGGGGGGAAGGTGTTTTTAAGACGCATTTTACTTCTCACTATCCTGCTCTGGGTTTGTTAGTAATACATTCAGTTCATATCTCCAATTCAAGTCTGTTTTGCCTGTGATGGTGTTTGGTGAGTGGTCTCTCCCAGACCCTATCTCAACCCATGAACCTTCTGTTATATTTTTTGGAGACAAAAATGAAAAAAAAAGCGATCCATTTGTGGAAGAGAGGGACAGAAGGGCTTTGGTGGGTGTCTGGTATCCAGCCAGGGTCAAACCACTAGGAGAGTGAAGAAAGTTCATATTGACCGACAGCAACAGCAGACATTTGTGTACAGGCTTGATAGTAGTTTAAAGGGTTAAGGCTTACATCTTGCTTTGGCTTCTCAGCTGATTCCATCAGTCCTTGGCAGATGTTCCTCTTCCCACATATTTGAGTGTAAGCCACCAGAATGGGGCCACAGCCTTGGCAGCACTGTAAGGTAATGGTGGCAAATAATGGCCCAAGCCCAGACAGGAGCACCGTGACGAGCCTCACACAGGTAACCTTCCAGTTCTGGCATCTCTTCTCAGCACGAACCATTAATTCTGAGGGGAAACCCTCTCCCAGAACGTCTCCTGAACGCCCTTGTCTCGCCAACACCCCACAGCCCGCAGGAAGGAGGGCTCGCTCGGGGGCGCAGGGCCCGGGCCCGCCCGGACCCCGCCACGGGCCTCACAAGCCCCTGGCTGTGCCCGCCAGCGTCCGTCTCCATCGCAACCGGGCCGCGCTGGGGCGCCGGGGCTGAGGGAGGAGCATTGGCCGCCAGGGGGCGCCGCCGCCGACGGGGCGGTGATCCGGGCCCATCCCAGCCCGTCCGGCTGCACCATGGGCAGCACCTTGCGGAAGAGCCCGGCCGTGCGGCAGGCGCCCGGTGGCGCGCCCCTGGAGCGGCGGCGCCCGGCAGGTATGTAGCAGGCGGCTGCCGGCGGACAGAGCCCACCCGGCAGCGCTTCGCACCTGGCGGGCTCCCAGCGCAGTGGGGCGGGAGGGCTGCCGGAGGGACCGGCTCCGGTTTCCCTGTGAAATATCCGGCAAGGCGGAGTTGGGCTCCCTCCCTTGCTGGTACCCACGCCCCGCAGAACAACTTTGCTGTGCCTTCAGCAGGGTGACCGCGGGTCCCTCGTGGGTGCTGGGGACCTGTTCCCTAACACTGCCTCTGCCGCCTGGCTGTCCCCTGACTTTATCGGGCAGGCTATGCGCATCGTCCCTCTCACAGTAGATCAGAACTATTCTGGGTGTGGGACCCCGTCCCCAGGAACTGCCACAGTGTGGCTTGAAGGATGTCTGTGCTGAGGAGGGAACGAGATTTGGAGTTAGGAACACCATTTGGAGTTGGATGTGAATTAAATGGTCCTCTGGTCCGTGGATATGATTTCTGCCTACCAGGATTGAGGCATCTTAACACGATAGAATGGGGAAATTTGTTTTGTGTTTCAGCTGACTACTCTCTATCTTGTCAGAGTCAGAGCTTCAGGCTGAGATCCTCCATGGGCATAGCATTAACCGTGCTCTCATCAGGTCTATAAAACCCAATAAAAGAAGCTAAATAATGGGCTTGAAGTAGTGAACGCCTGAAAATGAGCCTATGCTCACATCTGGTGCCGAGCAGCAGTTCTGCCTAAATGAGCTTGTATTACTATAGAAGTGTTTTCAGCTCTACCACATCCCTGGGAGAGGAGACTGTTTTAAAACATGCTCTTACATTTGCAATAATTTGAGGATATGGACACAAAACCACCTTAGGAGCTTTAAGGTGTTACATGATATTTTAAGTCTTATTATGCAGGCTGGAAATTATCAAAACCATGGCAAACAAAAAGTAAAGATGCCTGTGCACTAAGAACTTGCATAAGGCACAGCAGAAGCTGACAAATATAAAGATGACATTTGTAACAGTTAAGATTCTTGAAATAGGCTTATTGTTATGGCTCCATATTGCCTAGATCTTTCAATTATACCAACATAAAATCCTCCAGTCTGAACATTGGAAGCACTAGATGTTTCTTGATCCTAAGAGGAGGAATTGGGAAGAAAAATTAAAAAAGGCAAACAAAAAAAAAACCCTCTCAAAGCACTGTCTAGAGAGTCCAGTTGTCCTTGTACTTTCAGGGCACAGCTGTGACCTGACAGCAGTTCCCTTACCTAATGCTGCCACTACCATGTTATGATTTTAGAAGTACCTAATTTAGTTTTAAATCTGATACTGGAATCTGTGCAGATCTGGTAGCATGGAGTCTGGGGCAGAGTGAGCTGCTCTGGAGTTGTACCCAGACCTGGTTTCTCTGGCCAACAATCCATCCGCTGGCATAAACTCAGAAATGAAGCCTGAATCTCAATGAGCATTTTCAGCATTGTGAAGCTGACTCATTTAGGCTAAATGATTTAAAAGAACATGTTGTTTGGACTTTGGTTTTTCAATTTTAGACATTACTACTTCCTGTTGCCTATTCTACAACTCTGGCAGCATCTTAAAGTAATTCCCCAGGAAGGTTGGTTTAAACTGTGTTTATAGTTTATATTTTGGCATCCCAGCAGATTTGCTTCTGGGATAGTTGTTTATGAGTAAATTATTATCTGAAACCCAATGTTCACTTCCTAAAGGAGCACATCACAGTTTTTAGTGTCCAAAGTTTTTAGCTTTTAGGACAAGAGATGAGAAGAGTTTTGGGTGCTGTTGAAGGACTTACACAGAAAACTAAAGCAAAATAGTTTACAGAAATTTGAACAGAGATACATAATTTACATGCAACCAGAAACATAATCCAAATATACTAATTACTCATTGTTTAACTGACTGAAACATGAACAATCTAAAATTATTCCCTTTCTATAGTTGGTCATACCATGTAGGAGAGTTGTTTTAATATCTATATACTTCCCTTGGACAAAGTATATTTAAACTTATGTGTGTAGTAGGAGAAATAAATTGGCTTGTTGACAGCTGTAATAATTTCTTCTTTGTTCTCTGGATTTTTTCTCACCTTTCCACCTTTTATCAATGTCAATATTTGATTCAGTTATTAATTCACGGTAAGATTGAAAAATGTTACAAAAATAAATAGTAGCAAGCTGACAATAAGCACAACTGGCAAAAAAATAATAGTGCCTAGCACAGGAAAAAGTAAAAATGTTAAGATGAGGTGCTTATATACAGCTTGCATAACAAAGGTCTTAAATACATTCCTTTGTCCTTACCTTGTGCTTTCAAAAAGGTTGTTCTCAATCTTCAAATACCATTCAGTATACTTCAACAATTGCATTTTGCAGGTGCAGTATTTATGACATTTTGTGAGTGTAAAGGTACAAAAATTAGAACTGAGAAGACAGTGCTTTTCCTAATACATTTGTTAAATTATCTCCACACTTACTTCTTGTATTCATATTTCTCAAGTCCCATACTGTACCAAGCTGTTCCTCTCTGCAGCACAGTTCTTCACATATCTTCTCAGGCACTCCTCCTGGGCTCTCAACCCACCCCTATTTATTCCAGTTACCTTCACAAGCCACAGCTGTTGCCCAACTAAGGACTTCGCAGCTGTAACTCATTTGGAGTAACTAGGACCCACACATATCTTAGAGGGACTCTCTCCATAAGGACCCACTTATTTAATACATAGATCTTACAACATATAGATCTTAAGCGGGGACTCTCTCCATAACAATACATATATTCAGGCCCCCGCAATTACTTAATTTTCTGTATTATAAACAGCCGCTTTACTGCAGAAAGGATTAATGACAAAATTCAAAGCTGTACAATAAGGGGCTAAACTTACACATCTCAGAATTAAGATAGCCTGGGTTGCAGCTTTTACTTTATAAGATACATTATTTGTTTCTGTGGGACTCTAACTTGTTATAATGTCAAGTACTGCTTTTTTTCCATCCCAGACTCTCATAGTTGAATATTATGAGGGGCTGTGTTTTAGTTTGGTTCGACTTTGTTGTATGTTGAAGCTGCTCAGCTTCTTTCAGGACTGGGCACTCAGGACACACTCACTGCTGGGCCTGGAAAGTAGACTGGGAATGAAATTTGGGCTGGATTCTACAAAGTCAGTTTAAAAGGTAGTTTTAGCATAATTATTACTAATTTTTAGTGCTAATATGAGAGCCTCTGAATGCAGCATAACTGTGAGATGGAGTAACAGGGGATCCACTTTGGTGGTCCTAGTTCTGTGCTGTAGTACAAACACCAGTGGTAATTAGGTTATGTTGACATTTACATGTGGTGAGCATTGCAGTAATGAGGCCCCAAATATTTTTGCTTTTGCAGTATTTCCTGGAAATGTGTTGACCATATAATTTACATGTGCGTTGCTCAGGTGACAACAACAGATGTGTCATAGCACTCTTTGTGCAAAAAAGTAGAGTGAATTCAAATCTTGGATGTAGCTTATTGGATGCCCATGTATTTCCTCTACCCTTGTTAATAATTATGCCATCCCCTTGATTTCTGCTGTGAACAGAAATGGTGCTTGGCCTTCAACAATGTATGGTATTCACCTCCTTTTTCCAGTCCTTTATTATGGTTTCTCTATTTTCAAAACTTTGGAGGTAGAACTCCATTGCTTGTTCCTGTTTGAAGGTTGTTCCTCCATTAAGCCCATCTCAGTTACCCTTTGGTAGGGTGTCTTGTTTCTGTTTTGGTTGTGCTTGTAGAAAACAAACCAAATAGCAGATAAAATTGTGCACTGGGGCTTAGTATACTGAATTGCTAAAGTATTCTCCTTTTTCTTTACCACTGCTATCTCCAGAGGACATCTTATCTACAGCGACTCCCTTGTTTTTGATACCTGGTTTTTTACATCTGCCTGTTGTCATGCAGCTGCCTTCCAGTTTATAGCTCAACTCATGTATTTCCTGGTGTTTTTTTCCGTTGCTTATTCATTTTCCCCCATTCATACTTTTAAATAACTTCATTTTTGAATGTGCTGTCACATTTTAGGTCTTCCTTGCATAACCATCCCCTAACTTGCTTGGTTATATATGATGTCCTGTCTTTTTCCTTATCTTCAGTTTGGTTTTACCTTCTGTTTTTCCTCCATAAAGTTCACAAGTTCACAGCTGTTGCTTTCCATAGCATATTGCCTTTCCTGTATATACCCTTTGTGCCGTGTAGGGATTCTTCTATGATAAACTCCATGGAATTGTGTGATCCCCACAACCCTAACTGACCCAGCACTGTCTTTTGCATAAAAGAGATACAAATGCAAAGAGAGGAAGTAAGTAGAGCATGCAAATACTTTTATTTCCATAGAAAATAGTAGTGATGTAGTCTAGTGTAGACCTAGCTTTTGCCTAAGAAGCTGCTAATGGACTTATTTTACTGAGTGAATGTAGATACCATCTCAATTTATCTTCTGTTCTAGCAAAGTTGCCTGTTTTGCTTGTTGAGTCAGATGCTCAAGGAGGAAAGAGCTGTTTGACATGGTCACCTCTCTTGTGTCCTGGCATTGCATCCCCAGCATGGTGGGAAGGAAACACCTAACTTCCTTATCTCCTCTGTTGTTTGCACAGCCTGACACAAAGCAAGCACTTCTTGGTAGCTCTGGCTCACTGGTATAAGGTATTTCTTCTTTTCCAGCCTTGTTTTCCTTCACAACCATTCCCAGCCAGACCTTTGTCAGGGCCGTGTGCATAGGGTTGGTTTCCTGGATTGCTTTGGTGGCAGGAGAGTTCAGAGTGACCTGTTAGGCTGTGCTGCTTCCCTCTCCTCACAGAAATTCTGTGTCGTTGTTTGCTGAACTGCTACAAACAGGATTAAATAATTCCACTCAAATCCTTTTTTTCTTCAAAGATAAAAAATTTGATTACTCTGGATTCAAATATCTAGTTTTTTTCCTCATCTCTTAAAAAAGTCCCAGGAGGGACTTTGTGGGAGGGGAATAAATCACATGTTTCTGAGTCAGGTACCCAAGTACTTTTCATGGTGTTGTATCTGCCTTAAACTTCATGCCCTTACTGTAAGATTACCTGCAAAGAGCTTATTTTCCTTTAATTGTGTTCAATTTTAATAACTGGTTTGTTAGACAAAAAAGCCTGATTGTGTGTGAGTTGCTTTCCACCATTTTTTTATGTTCTCTATGACTCAAATACAAGCCTGATTTCAAAGAAAAGAATGTGTGAATAAATAAATGGCTTTAGTTGTGGTAGAAACAATAAAGGCATGGCCAGTGGCAGTAGGGACTAATGAATGGCACCAGCACCAGGAGATCCTGTTCCATCCCTGCTGAGTACTGTTTTACCTCTCTGGCCTCAGGTGCCACACTTATTCAAGTGAGGCTGGTGATGCTTCCTCCTTGTGTCAGAGAGTTATTTATTTACTGACCAGGAATTAAAAAAAAGGTAGCATGAGAATATTAATCACGGTTTGTGGGAACCACAGGTTTGTGTTGGCCCAGGAATTTCAAAAAGTCAGGAAGCTCAGCCCTTTCAGGTCATCCCAAATAAAGGGTGAGCCAGTATGAATGGCACTGTGAGCATGATACACTTTACAGGTAGTTATATCATTACCCAGCTTCCTTTGGTTTTGATTCAGATTAGATAAAGCATTAATTAATATGAGTGAATCTCAAAGAAACTGTGACATTTGAAGGAAATAGACAAAAATTTATGCCAAAATTACTGGTACTGTAAGGTGATATTTTCCATTAAAATTGCATATAAAATGTTGTATGAGATATTGTAGCTTTTACCACAGCTCCAGAGGCAGACAAGTTTTGTATTAAGATTTTCATATCCTACTTAGTTTAGTTCACAATGAAATAAAATTGAAGATGAAAGTGCTCCAAGATACATAATTAATGTATGATTGGTTGCCTTTTACTGAGGAGAAGAGAATCTGAAAGTTACTTTTGTTAAATTTGTACAGCTTGTTCTGTTAAAGCCAACAGAGTTTGTATTGTAGATGTTCTGGAAATACTTGAGGTCAGCATGTGATGCTATGCTCGCAGAAAACATCTCTATTAGTGCTAATTAGAGCAACCTGGCTAATTCCTGTATGGCTTACTGTAAACAATGACATAAGGAATGAGGAATGGCTGAAGACTTTCAAGGGTACGTACCCACTGCCTGATACTGCTGAGAAACTTCTGTGGGTGAGAGCACTAGTAGGAAAGTCTGTAAGAAAGCCCAGGTCTTGTTGGAGTGGGATTTTAAGTTCCATAATTATTATGGCAGAAATATGTCTTGTAGGACTTCATAGCAAACCAAGAAATATGATTATGTCCCTGTTAAAATCCTTAAAGTAATATACTTTTTCATAAAGCAGTTGGACTTTGTGATAGCCGCATGAATATTCAGAAAAGCAAAAGGAAAACAAAAACCTGGAAGTAGGAATTACTTCTTTTGCTAGGAACTAGAAACTGTTTTAGGAGCCCTGTTTTCAGACTAACTGGATGAGACAGATTATAAATTTGAGTGGATGATTGTTAGAGAAGGGGATGTTTGAGTGTGGAGTATTTTGCTCTGGGTTCTTGGATGGAAAGGTGGTGGATTGCAGCCCTCCAAACACAGTGCTGACCTATCTTGAGTGGAAAACTGATTGGAGGATGTTGTTGAGTCAGTCCCCAGATGTTAATTGGAAAATTAACCTGAAAGGGTGAATTTTGTCACTTAATCCCATTTTTGAGTGGGAACTTTTCTGCTGGGTATAGGGAGCTTTGATTCAGGCTCTCCAATTGATGTCACTTGAAAGTTTGTCTTCCCTTTGATCTGGCATTCATCATTCCTCTGTCAGTGTTTCTTCTTTGGTTGGTCTTGGTTTTGTAATTCCTGTCCTGCTATGCCTATGCAGAAGTTAGATTAACAGTTATCAGTAGATTTTTACTGTCCTTTGAGAATACTGTGCTCTGGGGCTTTCTGCTGTCTTCTGCATTTTTCATATATTAACTGCATTTGTTTGGCTGAGAATGATGAGGGTTTTTTTTCTCTTCTGGTTTAGAGCGCTCAACACTTAGGTTGGAAAGTTCCCTGAAGTGAAGTTTGTATCTAAATGTTTTCCCACTTATGGAATTTACTTTAAATGTTTTTTGTACTCAGATAGTTGTGGTAAAACCAAAGAATTTATATTTTCATGAAGGAAATAGGTGTTCTGGAGTAGTACTATGTACCACTGTCAGGACTCTGCTAACAGAAACCTGATCAAGTAGAGTCCTTCTTCATAGAGCTTCAACTAGTTGCAAAGTTCAGTTATTCCACATTATGCCTTGATGTTGATTCAAGTCAAGCTGTCCCTTATTTAAATGGAGGGAGTTTTAAGCTCTTAGATATGAAAAGGGCATGAACAAAACTAGAATTAAAATTCAAGGGCTTTGCAGCAACATACTGGATAAATATAAGCAATAACATAGTTCAGAGAATTTCTCATTTCTTAGGAAAATGCACTTTACTCTTTTAATAGTCAAATGTTAAAGCTTGATGGGTTTTGGATTTGAGAGGCCAGCAGACAGCTCAGCCCCATTCATCCCTCCCTGGTGGGATGGGGAGAAAATTGGAAGAGTGAAGGTGAGAAAACTTGTAACTGGAACAAAGACAATTTAGTAGGTAAAGCAAATGACACCATGCCAGCAAGGCTGCAGGCTTCCATTTCCTCTCAGTTTTGTCAGTTCAGCTGATTGCAAGGCAGCCTCTCAGTGTGCAATTGTGAAATGATCCAGGCTGGAGGTGTATCTTTTAAGGGCTCGGGGATTTTCCCTGGTAATCTGAATGATATAATGGCTCTGTTGCCATCACTACCAAATGTTTGAGTTTGCTCAATAGGGGAGGTAGTGACCTGTGAGGATAGTGCAGAAATGAGCATATCTAGAAGAAGGAAGACATGAAAATTTCTCAAACTACAAAGATAACTTGAACACAAGGTAAATACTCATTGTCATATGAAATAGCCTGTACTTCCCAAATGTCTGAAGATAGGGCTGTAAAGCAATTTATGTGCTTGCTCAGAAACATTTTAAATTTAGAGGTGTCTTCTGAACTTATTGTTCATTAAAATGTGAAGTTTGTTCTTGTTGGTAATGTTCTTTTCCATGATATAGAAACTCTAGGTAAATCAGTGGAGACTTTTGCCTTGAAGCACCACCTGTAGACCTCCAGAGTGAGTTGTTGAAAGGCAAGTGCTTTCCATGGGTGCCCATGTCCTGCCTCTGCAGCTGGTGGGATCCCTGGATCACTTTTGCAGGGTAAGGCAATTTTTATCCTGGAGCAGTTTTGCTTACCAAGCTCATCCAGGCTGTTGGGTTGGGCTGATCCTGTTCCCACCTGATCAAAACCTTCTGAAACCAATCATGCCTTTTTTCTTTCCAGCCAGAAGTTACACAACAAACAGTCAAAAGTTCAGAGGCCTCAGTGCTAGGGAGGACTTTGGTTTGTGAGGAAGCTCCCTCCCAGTAAGGAAGGATATGGGTTGAAAATACCACAGTTGTTTCACTGTATTTTTTTTATCTCCCCAGGTAAGGTTTTTTTCTGGTTTAACAAGTTCTGAGCAAACCTGGCAGTTTTGCCACTACCAGCAAGAGGTGTAGCTGCCTCCTCTTACTCTCTGCTGGTCTGGCATGCCTTTGTCCTGGCACCAGCAGGGGTGATCACAGGATTGTTCCCTGGCTTGATTGAGCTGGCTGAGCTTGTTAGACTGGTGGGAAACTGTCCACAACTTTTCTTCTCCTGGGTTAGTTTTGTCCTAGGTTAATGAGTTGATATAGCTCATGCACGGGTCTGAAGTCTGCCAGAACTGGTGCCAAGTATGCAGATATAAAGAAGGAAAAAACAGTGTGGTAAAAGATAATAGAGTTGTCCCCCCTTTTTTAGTATTGGTTGATTGTATTGATTCACCCCGTACCAAGGAGCACTTGGCAGGTCATAGGGAAGGTGCCACCTCACCAGCCACCACCTCCTAGACTGGGATTAACAAAACCAAAAGTTGGTGGTTATGCAGGGCAAGAGTGTCACTGGGCTTCCCTGCTACAGACTTGTTAAATAATGCTGATGCGTACCAGGCAGAGAGTCATCCTCACCACCGCATCTAGGAGAGTTATCCAGAGCAGATCCATGGTTCAGGTTCTCTTTAGCAGTCTCACTCTGAAAAAAATGTGTCTGCTGACTCGTTTTTGGAAAGTATCAATTATTCACCAGGACTCTGGGTTATCACAACTGCTGTTAACAGGTGGAATTCTATGGAGAGCAAGCTGGTGACACACATAGCACTTTCTGCTTTGTCATGCTGCCTGTGGCAGGTTGCCCAAACCAACAAGGGAGAGGCCCCCAGAAGCAGAGCCAGCCAACATACAAACTCTTTCAAGTCTTTGCCAGGGGCTAGGTTGCCTTTGGGTTTTGGGGCTATTGCTAAAACTTGGTACCTCTGGCACAGATCTACCTGAAAATAATTAGAGATATTTATACAAGTGCCCGTGTTGGCTAATGTCTAGATTTTATCTCACTGAAGCTACAGTTTTAGGTGAAAATTCCCCAGATTGTTCAAACTTGCAGGAATAAAATATTCCTTCTGTTGCTTTGGATACACAGGACTGTAACTTTAGTATAATATAGCAAAGCAAAAATTTGTGAAGGCTGTTCAAAACCTGTGTTCTTGCTTTTCTTTTTTTACATGTGTGTATTCCCCAACTAGAACAGGAAAAGTAGTATCCATCACTAATATTACTGTTAGGAGTTCTGATCTTTAAACCCCTTTACCAACATCACCAAAGTACTCTTCCCAATATCTTTGTGAGATAAAGGAATTTTAGCAACAAGTTCCGGAGAAGAAGTCAGAAATTACAAGATTACAGACCAGTTTTCAATGACTGCCTTTTTTAATTTGTATGTGAATGTTTTTCAGGTTTGTGGGCTCAATGCCCAAGGAATGTATACATAGCATTCAGTATGGCTGTTTCTCTAAGTATGGGCACATGTCAGGGTTTGCTAATTAATGCTGGTTGTACAGTGCAAAGTATGTATGTGATTAAGTACAAACAACTGTGTACTAACCCATTTATTAGAAATTAAGCATAATGTAATTCAGGGTTATGTGGAGGAAGGCAGAGCTGATAATTCATTTCAATCCACGTTTTTCTTTTCCAATACCACATCAAATAAAGTTTCACTGTGTGTAAATATGATTTTTTTTCTTTTCACTAATATGCTTAAACTTCTATATTGGGTATACATATATATATATAAGCACTCTGTTATGACCAGTGGGAACACTGATCTTTCCCAGCCTTTTTATCAATACATTGAACTGAAAGAAGTTTCCAGGCAATTAATTGCAGGAGAAAACTAAAAACTTTTAATTAAGTTTAAAAAGTATGAGACTTTACATGTCACTTTCTGGGCAAGAAAGATAAAGATTATCATGTTCTTCTAAGACTGAAGTTTCAGGCTTAGTCACAGGAAATATGATTTCCTTGCTTTGATGCAGTCATGTTGTTAGATTTGCCAAAAGTTCTGAAATCGCAGCCAACTCTTTTTTGGGATTTTATTCAGCAGGAAAATATTGCAAGTCATCCTAACATTGCAAATGAGTCATGAGTCACCTTAGGAAACTCTCCCCTGGGACAGACATGCCACAGATGAGGAAGTGATGAAGCTGCCAGGCCACACCCCCAGATAATTTCTCTCGAGGAGCACAACACTCATAAAAGACATCTCTCCAGACACTACGTTATTTTATCCTTGATTTCACAGGGGGAGCCCTGAAGCTGCAAGAAGGGCAGCACGAAGCAGCAGCAGAAACTTCCCAGCCCGTTGTTTCGGCACAGGAGAAGCAAACAGGAGATCATGAGAGAACTTTAAAGGTAGGGGGAGGTACCTTTCAAAGTCTGTAATTTTTGACATTGAAAAATAATCAGTGCATAGAATTTATTGTAAAATCTGTAGTTCATGGGTGAGAGAGTAGAGAGTTCATCTCTACTCTTCAGTAGAGATGATCTGTTCTCAGGATAGGATCATGGCATGAAGAATTTCCCCCAGTAAATGGGATGTGGAGCTTGTCAAGAGCCTGGCTGCTTTGAAGCAGGGTTTGGGAGGAAGAGAGGAAGCTTGTAATCTACTTTGTCTAATCTAAGCTTTTAATATATTTTCATGAAGAGCTATTATGAAGAATTAATGAGAAATGAACCAAACAGTAGGAAATAAAAGCTGAAGTTTCACAATCGATGTGAAAACAAAGCATTTTTAAAAGGAGAAAAAAAAAGTAGCATGATAAAAGTAGTCTAAGCAAATGAGTAGTTGGTGTGGTTTCCTTCTGTTCATCATCAAGATACCATTTTTGGTAGCTGGGTCTGATGACTGTGGGGGAGTTAGTCTCCCCTTATATGGCACACTGTCCTGTTTCCACTAAGCTAGCAAGGTGTGCTTTGAAAAGGCACCCTTTCTCTGATTTTATATCTCTAAATACAAATGAAGTGAAGCTGCATATCACAGTACAATACATGCCCCTCTGCTCTTATTGTGGTAGGAAGTTTGATCCTGGCTAATGGCAGTGTTAGCGAAATAGAAAAAAGGGAATCAAGCGCAAAGCAGGTTCAGTGGCAGGGGTGGTGGAGCAGGAGGAAAAGAGGAAGGAGAATGAGGTATTTTTGGATGTCTTCACAGTGGTCTCAGGTGTTTTCTAGGTTTTCTGTCTACTGTTAACATGCTGCCTGGGGTTATGAAATACTACTACAATCTAACTTTGTGCAGACAGATATGCAGCCTGAATTTCTCCTGGCATTGCTGTGTAATTCATCTAAGCAGGAGGGGATTTTTGTCAGTGGGATGGCTGCACTGGCAGCAGTCAGTAGAGCAGACCAAGTTATAGAGAGGGACTAATCAAACCTCAGAGGAGGGTGATGGAGAGGGAATAACCTCTGAGGAGGCAACAGTAGAATGGGCTGTTTAATGCAAAACAAAATCAGGATGAAAAGACAAGGGAAACTTTTTGGGCTCTCCTCTTTCCTTTGATTTGCCACAGCTATTCCAGTAGTACCGAATCAAGTCCTACCAAGCTAGACAGACATAAACACATATTTGTAAAGTGGCAAAGTATGGGTTTCTTAGTTGATGTGTTGGGTCTTAAAAGTTTTTTCATTACTTTAGTTGATGCTCACTGATTTACATCAGCTAAGGAATCTGATTTTTACTCACTCCAGGTCTTGTCCTGCAATTTGAGAGGCATTGAGAATTTTGCCAGAACTCCAAAGGCTTGAAGGTCTGAAGCCCTAATAAATTGGAGTTTCACAAATGAAGTATAAAGGCTCATTTTAGAAAGTGTATATGAAGAGAGTGCCTTGTTTGTGGCATAAACTGCCAAAATGCATTTTAGGACTAATGGGTAGTTTTTCTGTGGTAGTGATTTCTGTGATTAAAAAAATAAGTCTTTTGTGAAACCATAGTGGTCACACTTAATCCATTTAATGCAAAAGTTGTGCTAAACCAAAGAGATGATAAACACTGGCATATTACAAAAATACAGATTTCAGACATGGTTTTCTTCATTCAGTTCTGTTCATTCAGTTAGTAAGGCTGGTAATTATTGAGGATTAGTACAGTGCTGCACAGGATTTTTGTATTTTCCTACAAACATACGCATGAGGAGGAGAAAAACACTAATTAGGGAAGTCCAGGGCAGATGAAAAGAATAAAATAAATTAATCGAATGCTTGTGTCAGCACTTATGTATCGTGGTATACAGTATGAGGAGGCTCTAGGGTTGCATTGTTGTGGGAAACTAAGTTCTGCAAGGAAGCCCAAGTGCTCCAATGAACAAGAAAATATATAGTTCAGTATCTGACAGGTATAGAGCTATTCATAGATGGATTAGAAAGATGAATTTGAAAGCTAATTAAAAGCAGAGCTCAGAAAATTCTGATGCAATTATGTTATCTTATCACAATATTTGCAACTGAAAATACTAATTTATGACTACTGTAGGTAATGTTTCAATATTCCCTAATACTTTTTGTTTTTTCTGTTCAGGCACATAAGGAAGAAGAAAATCCTCAGAAGACAATGGAAGTGAATGGGTTTATGCCGGTGCCAGATTCCTATGACTATGATCTCATTGTCATCGGTGGAGGCTCAGGAGGTCTGGCAGCTGCCAAGGTATGAGGAGGAAAATACACATTTATACTTTCCTAGTAAGTAGATGGGTGACATCCCCAGTGTCTTGGCTTTGGTATCTTTAACACTGTAGGGGCATAACATTTTTGTTTGATCGGTGAAATTTCTTTCACTATTTCACTTTTTCACCATTTTGGTTTGTTCCAATTATTCAATATTCTTTTCTTTATGTTCTGAAGATGGAAAACATGGTATACTCCTTAATATTCCCTAAAACTCCTTAGTAGAATTAAACTTGGTCCCCATTTATGGGAGATGATGCTGCTGGAAAACAGCAAGTAAATATCTTAATAGTGTTTTAGTAGTTGAATTTAAACTCAACTCAACAATGAAAAGGTTCTATTCAAAATTACCATAAGGAGGTATCTACTTTTGTATAGAAGTAGTATCTTTTCAGACACAGTTGTGTATCTTGTTTTAATTCTTGGCAATGGGAGAGATTCTGTAATTTTTGAGCTTACATAGTAGCATAAATTGAGATTTTGCCTATACTTGAGCTATGGTCTCACCCTTCCTTTCCAGGGTCTGGTGTTTCCTTCCTGTAGCCAGATGAATTATGGAGTTTTGTTAGGAAATTGCTATTAGAAGCATATCTAGAATTAAATAAAATTTTTAAAAGCTGGTACAAAATACACCAGCTGTTAGAGCTGTCATAATCCCAAATATTCTAAACTTGAAGAAATTTAGTGTAAGTTAGCAACTCTCCTTTACATCAGTAGTCAGGCACATGGTGTTTCTTCCGTCTATGGTAGGATTAGCTATTTAGAAGTGAATTGAGCATCCCTGTGAATAAAATTACTTTGTTGTTCAAGACCTGGAGCTGGATTATTCCTCCATTTGGGAGCATTTCTTTTGTTCTTGAGAAGTGGAGGAGGTCATGCACAGTGAAAGAAAATAAGGAGAAAATATTTCAGAATAGTGTTGAATTCACAGTGAACCCTGGTCCCTTATAAGTACTTCTGTTATAATGGAAATATGCAGGGCTGAGTGATGGATTGTAGATCCATCTATTTTCATAGTTTACTGCTTTCCTGTGATAGGGGCGCTGTTGTCATGGTGTAGGATTGAGGACTGAAGGAAAGACCTATGAAAGTTCTAAGAACCACAAAGAGAACCAAGTCCTGATTTTCAGAGGATGGAGATGTTCTGGGTCAGGAGAGATTAACAAGAGTAAAATAGAGTTTGCAGTATTGCAAAATAGTTTGCAGTAATAAGAAGCCAGCAGTTGAATTTTCTATAAGAAGACTAACTGACACAGTGATGTTTATTGCATCATTTTTCAGTTGTAGAATAGAAAAAGTGTGCAGTAGGAAAATAAATTGCCTAATTCCTTCAACTCAGTATGTGAAGTATATTGATTCTCAGTGTTCTCAGCTGATTGTTTAGTAGAACAGAAGATGGTAGATCAATAAAGTCAACATCCCTATCAGTAGTAATGTATGTATTTCTAATCAGTTTAATAAAGTTGAAGTGAAACTGTTTTACACACATATACTTCTGACTTTTACTTAGATTGTTCAATTTTTAAAAAAATAATTCACTGACAGTGCTTTAAAATAACCAAACCAAAACAGAAAAAACCCAGCTACACAGCTCTCATACAAAGTTCCAGATACCTGCACTCAGGTTTGCAGCAGTTTACCCAGACTGATTAGATGTGTGTTTTCACTCTGAAACCTGCACCTTTGTGTGCACATCTCCCTCTCTACATTGTGCCCAGATCTTGTTCCTTTGGAGGCCATTCTCCACAGGGAATGCAAACACTGTCAGGCTGACTTGGTACAACTCAGCTACAGACTCAGAATGGTGCAAGGCCCCTCCTCTCAGCTCACACAGAATAGCTCCCTAAGCAGCCTTGCTGCATTCCCACAGCACTGCACTGAGCCCTGAAAGGTTTGAGAGCCTACAGGGCAGGTTTGTGGCTGTGGGCAGATCACTCAGCCCACTCAGAAATGGTTATATCTGTGTATGATCTCCACCAAGGTGGCGATGCAATGCTGTGTTGTGTTATGTGAGCATGTAGTTAAAGGGAAGCTTGGGAATCCATGCATTCTGCTTAGCTAACCCTGCTTAAGGCTCTTTGGAGCAGTGCTTAAGAGTTGTCGTCATAAAGGAGATTTAATGACGCGTCTCAGTCCCTAAGTGCCTTTCTGAGGAACTTTCTCAGAGGTGCTGCTAATGGATAGGACTTAGCTTCTTGGCCAGACTAGATCTTCATTGAAAGTGGAAATCCAGTACAGCAATATTTTCTGAAAGTGTCTACAGCCTGTGTTATTTGTAGTGTGATTTGCATTTTGCAAATAAGTAAGATTCATTTAAAATTGAAATTCTGATTGTCAAATTTTGGATTAACAAGTATTACCGGTAACAGAATGCTGAAAGCTGTCCAGCTCCTCCTAAACCAAACCCAAGGCCTGCTCATGTAGTTGTTACTGCTCACATGTCTAAGAATTTATCATATGATGCCAGCATAGTTGTGACTACTGCAAGTAGCAAAATTATTTTGCTTCATCTTATGGGATAGTTCTCAGTATCATTTACAGGCATTAATTGTAGATTTGCTAGTGAAACTTAGGGGGAATATAGGATCATAGAGTCATTAAGGCTGTCATGCTTGGCCATATGACTGGTTGTGTCATTTTATGATGTGTTTTCAAACAAATGCTGGAGAAACCATCTTTGAAGGGAAAACTGGATTAATTAGGAATCTGTTAAGTAGGTTAAAAGTAAATGGGTATGTTGGGAAATAGTCTGAACAAAGTGACAAGAAGGAGGAGTGAAGAGGAGGTTGGACTCACAGAATCTCCTGCGTATCAGCTGGTGCCATGTTGTTTTGTAGTAGGATGAATGCCTTTTTTTGCCTTTCAGCTTCTTTTTCCTACTGAATGCACAGGTGAATTCAGAAGATTAATGACTGTCTGCTCCCTTGCAAATCATTCACTGTTACTTAATTAAAAGTCACAAAGCTTTTCAGCAATGCATGATGTTATTGTCTGCTTCAAGTTTAACTTCTCATATTTAGCAATGTGTCTTATTTAATTTGTTTTGCAGGAGGCTGCCAAATATGAAAAGAAAGTGATGGTGCTGGACTTTGTCATGCCTACACCTCAGGGAAGCTCGTGGGGTAAATTTCTCTTCATTGCAATCCTGTTATAAAGGAGCTTTGCTCAGAGACTCTTATTTTCATGTTTGAAATCTGCTACACTGATGTGAAAACCACATTCTGTTCCTTTCTTTCAGGTCTTGGAGGAACATGTGTAAATGTGGGCTGTATACCTAAAAAATTGATGCACCAGGCAGCTTTACTGGGACAAGCCTTGCAAGATTCACGCAAATTTGGGTGGCAGTTTACAGAAGAAGGTAAAGAAGGACACTTTTTCCAGTTTTGTCATTTGCACTGAAAATCCTGAGGTGCTTCATAATCAGGAGCACGTTGCACTGCAGCATATGTTGGCTTTAACAATGTGAGGTAACTTTGGAGAGCTTACACATAAATTGAAGTGCTTTTCAAGTCTAAAGCCATGGGGCTTATTGCTTCCATGTTTTCTATGTTTGTTAATAGCTCCTGATCATGTTAGTAATTGATGAGACTGTTGTATGAAAAAAAACAGTAAGGTGCTCTTCCAAAACATCTAAGGGAATACACCAGAATGTTGACTGGCATAAACTTCTTATAGTTACAAGCAAGGATTTCCTTTCCCTAAGTGTCTATCACTACTGTGTAAGAAGATGGATTTTACTTTTTATTATCTCTGATGTGCATGGTTATGGGATTATGATTTATTTAGGCTGCAGTCCTGTTTTTGGAAGCATGCAGAGGCACCTCTCAGACATGCATTGTCTTCATTTGTTGAGCAATGTCACCTCTTACAGCTGTAAATATATATTTGTCAATATAAAACTGTCAATAATTCAGTAAGTCTTAATTTTCAATGTTTTAAGTCATACCTATTGCACTGTGACCTCTCACGTTATCTTTGAATATAATTCTTTGAATTTCAGTAGCTTTACCCTGAAATAAAACAGAAGTAAGACAAACCCAGGAAGACTGGGTCATGAAAATAATCTCTTTGAGAATAGCAATTTTGTTGTGGAAAAAGAAAAACTCAGACTAAAAGGTGAACCTTCCTCTTTTGTTGCTGACAGTCAAACACAACTGGATGATCATGACAGAATCTGTTCAGAATTACATTGGTTCACTGAACTGGGGCTATCGGGTTGCCCTGAGAGACAAGAAGGTCACATATGAGAATGCATATGGAGAATTTGTCGGGCCACACACAATTAAGGTACATCATAGTCATTCTTTGCTGTGTCTTCCTGTAGTGCTGTCTGAATAGAGATACTTCTCAAATAGAATAATTTTTCCTGTGGTGGGATTGTAAAACGCTCACTTTGCACAAATACTTTATATGCAGGCAACGAATAAAAAGGGAGTTGAGAAGCTGTACACAGCTGAGACATTTATCATTGCCACTGGTGAACGACCACGCTACCTGGGTATACCTGGAGACAAAGAATATTGCATTACCAGGTAAAAACAGGGAGGAATACAAAGTCATTCCTTGTGTGTAAATATTTCCCCATACTGAGAAGCACAGTCTACTTGAAAGAAAACTCTGTACTTAGATATTAGGGAAAGTGGGAATAGCATAGGTGCTGATGTTATGAAGTTGGTAGGAATCTGTCCTCATGCATTAGGGCAGTCTTGAAATTCAGCACAATTTTTTTCCCAGCTACTCAGTGAAGATAATTCAGTTTTGGAAAAAACTGGTTTTGAGTGTCTGGTTAATTGCTAATGCCAAGCAAAAATGTTATATGAAGATTAAATGTGTTTTCATATCAGAGTATCTTTTAAGTTATTTGCTGTAGTAACAGAGGTTGGAATTACAGGCTGGCAAACCTATACCAGTGAAATAAATAAGTGGCACAATTCCTCTGAAACCAAAACACCAAGTGGTGTGCTTCCCTTTTAATAAGTGGTAATGAAATTAAAGATGACAGGTAATACAGCCTGTAAAGTGGTGCTTTAAAGTAGCTTCAAGATGGAGGACTGAGAAATCCCAGAGTTAGACTATCAGATTGAGGCTATCTGTGTAATCTTCATTGAGTTCCTTGGGGTATAGGAGCTATGCCACAGCCTTTAATTGCATAATCACATTTTATTACATCACGCTGAGAAAGGGACACTTATTTTAGAGTGAAATATCCACAGAATTGTACTGTCAGACACTAAGTGTGTAAATGTGGTGCCTCCATGAGTCCTGGCTCTGTCGAGAAGCCCTAGTTTTATAGCCTAGGTCCAAAGTGTGGTAGAACTGATGTAGCTTGATGAAGCATGTTAGAAAGCATGAAAGAAATGATAAGCAGACAAAGGAGCATGTTTTCCATAATTTCATACTTCTATCTTTGCCTGTTACTATTGTTGTGTATATATCTGGCACTGTGTCTAATGCTTCAGCAAAATGATAAGTCTTCAAAGTGATGATGGTATTTTATCTTAAAGCTGAACCCCTTCCACTTTTAGTTCTCGGGAGTTAAATTTGCTGCAAAATATTTAAAGCAAGATTTAGAGGGGAAATAAACACCTACCTTTTTCAACAATTTGTCCTAAATTTCTGTTAAAAAAAACTCTCCACATTTTTGTGGTGATTCAGAATTTTCATACTCCTTTTTTTTGTATGTGTACTCCTAAATATAGCTTTTTCATCTGTCATACACTGGTTTTGTATTCCAGATGAACTCCCAAAAAATTAGGCAGGGTGTTTTTTGTGAACAGGGAAAGGAATAAAGTTCTATTCTTACAGAAAAAAATTATATAAATATAAAGCACACTACATTTTTCTGACTGCCTCTAATTTCCTTATTCCTCTTTTTTTTTTTTTTCCAGTGATGACCTTTTCTCTCTGCCTTACTGTCCAGGGAGAACCCTGGTGGTTGGAGCTTCCTATGTTGCCTTAGAGTGTGCAGGATTTCTTGCAGGCCTTGGATTAGATGTCACTGTAATGGTGAGATCCATTCTCTTAAGAGGATTTGACCAGGACATGGCAAACAGAATTGGTGAATATATGAAAGAACATGGAGTCAACTTCATTAGGGAGTTTGTGCCAATCAAGGTAGGCTCAAAGTGACTACAATTGATTGGGATGTACCCATCATAGTGTTTTAAGATGTAAATTATTTCAGTTAATACAAAAGTTGAACTTTCATTACAGTATCTGCTGTGACATAGAATGGGTTAATTTTTGTTTTAAACCAACTCCATGAAACTTAATTAATTGAACTAATTAATCTTAATATGAAAATTTTATGAGATTATGAAATTCACTGTTTTTATCAGAATTAGTTAGGTTAGTTTATGTTACACAGAAAATGTTACACCTGCTTATCCTGGTTCTTCTTGCAGGCCCATAATTAAGCAGATACATAATTTCCTCGAAGATCAGGGCCCAGTGCATCAAAAACAATTCAATTTTTCATTGCCAATTTTCAAATTTTCAGCCAGCAAATTCTGTTTATATGCTGAGGATTAGTCGACTATCCAGAAAAGTAAATGGTCTTTAGAAGTATCATCTGTATAATTTACTTGGCAGAGTCCTTAAATACTTGCTCAATTTTTGTTGAGTTCAGTAAGAGTACTCATGCAGCTACTTACATATATTTATAGGTACGTGTGTAGGTAAATTCAGGTTAAATTTAAACCAAATTAGGAGTTCTGGAGCTTTTCTAATTTTCCAATGGAAAATTGACCTATCAAAGACTTAAGAGGGTGCTAACAGTATTTTTTTTATGTTTTTTTCACCATAGTCCTTACTTATTTTGACATAGCAAATCATGTGTTAAGCAATTTCAATTTGGTGTTAAACCAGTGTGCTGCTGATTTTAACACTTTGGGGTTTAAAATTCAGTGAAGACTGTTCATTTCCATTCTTAGCAGTATCAATAGCAGCTTTAAAAATGCTCTTGCCAGTTGGTACTGTGAGTCTGAGCATCTCTCACAGAATGAGAGTTGCTGTAAGAAGACAAAATGGATCTTTCCAGGAACTTAGTTTTTATGCAAGTTTTTGTTGCATAAATCCCATGCTGTATGAAAAGTAGGGATGATTATCTAGGTTTTGTTGCAGACATGGCCTTTTGTAAGCCCTAATGGGAAATGAGAAAGAGGGAAGCTGTGTTTAGAAGCAGATAATTTCAACTAAATGGCAAACAGGCTCCTCCAGACGCATCCTGTGATAAGCAGTTCATCGCCACCATCACAAAAAGCACTTCTGTGTATTTTGCCCTGTCCTGTCATTATATGTCTTTGATTTCAATGGGAATAAAATATTTGGCCCTGTTTCTGATTGAGAATATCCTTCAGCTTAAGTTGCTTGGTAGGTTTTTAGCAGGTTTTCTCATCTCTTTCAGACATTGTGTTTGAAGTTATGCATGTTGTGCTTATTAAAACCCTTTGTTGGGACTTTTGAAGGTAGAAGTTGAATTATTATAAATAACGTTGCCTTTGAATAGGAGCAGTTTAGCACAGTGATCCTTTAAGGTTGGTAGGATGGCACAGTTGGCTTTTCTAAATATAAATAATGGACAGAAATAAAATCTTTATCAGAAACTTTGCTCTTTCTGCCTCTAAATATTGAACATGAAGTAGGAACAAGGGTGTTGTTGAAAAGTACCTTTTCATCTGTAGGATGAACACTAAAATTTCCCAGAATTATGTTAAGTGTTGCACACTTACATGTCTGTTGTATGTACTGATGAGGCTTTTCTATGACAGTAGCTTCCCATGGGTGGAGGGAATGATGCCAGCACTTAGAGAAAATGTCTGATGGTGTTTCCTTCCTACTTGTGTCCTCTGTCCCCACAGGAATGAGGGCATATGTCCCCAGGTCATGTGATGGACTTGGACAAGAACTTAACCATGAGACCACTTTTAAAAACAGAAATGACATTTTGTTTTCTTGGTCATAAAAATAAATGTAGGGACATAAAAAACCACATTAAAATATGCAAGTAGAAATGTAAAGAATTTTTAGAGTGCCTTATTTTAGATCATGGTTAAAACTCTCTCAATGATATTTGGTGGGAAAACATAGATTGGTATATTTTTATATGAAACTTTTTTTTTTACCCTATCCAATCCCCAAATTGTTGTAGGTTGAGCGGGTTGAGGAAGGAACTCCTGGAATACTGAAAGTTACAGCCAAATCCACAACAGGGAATCAAATAATTGAAGTGGAATACAATACTGTGAGTCCTGTCTGTATGCATGAAGCATGTGAAATAGTCTTCCATTAAATGTTGATATTTTGTGGGGTGTTTTTATCCACACATTAGATTTTTAAAAATTATTTTAGTCATTACAATATGCTAATTGCACACACTCAGCAGGTAATTAATCTGGAAATAAAAGTCCCCAAATCAATGGTTATTTTGCCTTGGCAAATCAGTTTGCATGCTTTTGAAACCTATTTCTTAGCTTAGGGGTGTAGATGAGCTTGGTCCTGTGGAATCAGTTGCAGGATTTTTTCCCTGTGAGATATTTGTAATAAATTATAAGTAATGATTTATAATAGCTTTCATAGTGATTAGGGCATGTTTTGTTGTTAGCACAAAACAATGGTCAGTACAGGAGTTAAACAAATGCATGACATGTCATCTCAAGACCTGTTCTTGACAATCTTCACAAACACAGCAAATGCCCTGTGGCAAGTCAGTCAGGAAACGTCGTTACACACTTAAGACAGTAAAATTGTAGCGTGCAGGCATGGTATTGTATGTTTGATTGACTGTTTCCATCACACCTCACTCCACTCATTTTCATCGGCCTTGATGCTGAAAGGAAAAAAAAAAATTGTGAATAGAGTATTTGGAACCACACAGAATGCATAAGACAGGCCTTTGCCAGCCTGGGACTTCAGACTGCAAATACTGTGTGCCAGTGACCTTGTTTAGCTGTACAGTGCATCAGTCATCCCCTATAAAGGACACACAGTGCATCTGGGAGCCAATACTGTGAGAAAGTTTAACAATGACAGCAGAGCTGTTTTACAGGATTGTAATACTGGGGTTTTTCTAGTCCATAATAGTGAAAGCTTATTAGGAAGGAAATCAATTCCATCCTTTTATTAACGAAACTTCTGGTTTCTTTTTGCTACATCGTCATTGAAATGCTGTCACTCCTCATAGAGCTGAGAGCTGTGTGTGCTGCATTATAAGACCTTCAGCTCTAAAGATGTGGTGTGTTTGATCATCTGTAAGACTTGAAGGAGATCTTGGGATTCCTTCGGGACAGTTCTTAGTTGTCATATGAAAAGCATTGTTAGTTATCCAGGCAGTTGTCCAAGACTACAAAGCATGTAGCAATTTTCCTTGTGATAGTAGAAGTTGGAACACGATTTATTAAGTTAGCAGAGTTGATAGGATGGGATTTCAGCCTTGACAAATGTTCAAACAAATAATATTAAAAAAATAATATTCTTTGAGAGTGCTTGACTGAGAGCCTATATAAGTAAATTATATTTTCAGATAAAAAATATTATTTTATGATATTTTTATTTGCTTAAGCATCTGAGTTTCTTTCTTAAAGAGCCCTTTCCTTATGGAGCATTTTGATGTCACTTGCTCTGGTAAGGATTCGGGATAATATCTTGGTGTAAAACTGTAAGGAAATAAAGAATCTGTCCCTAACTGATTGGTTTAGAATATTCTTGGAGTATTCCTCAAGGGAAAGCTATTTGCCTGTTTTTAATATTAGCATTAAAACCTGGTATTGTTAGGTCATGGTGGTAACATGGCTTGTCATAAACTCTATGAATGTACAATGGATAACAAATGTATTCACCTTACTGTGACCAAGCTTTAGATACTAATCTCTAGTGTATATATAGAAGATAATAGCCAAAGAAAATGCACTTTTGGGTTTCTAAAAATCAGTCATGTGCATTGCTGTTTCGCAGATGCTGCTGGCAGTTGGACGAGATCCATGCACAAGAAAAATTGGTTTGGACAAAGTTGGAGTGAATATCAATGAAAGGTAAGGACGGATGTCTGTGTACCACTCACTGCTGAGTTTGTGTCATGTGCTGCCACAATGGTAGTAGTGCAGAGACACCCAAATCTTTGAGGAAAAATTTGGTTTTTGTTTCTGTACACTTGGATGGGAGAACATGTAGCAGATAGCTGCATTTTCTCCCATGGTACTGCTACATTTGCTTTTTTGTTGCTGAAATGTCAGTTTCTAATTCCTGGGAGAAAAAAAGTGTCTATTTCATTCTTTCTAGATTTACAGGTCCATCTTAGCTTATTCCAGCCACAGGGTTTTCTAGGATCTGTCAGTTGTTCCTTATACTCTCTTTTTCTCATCTTCTTGCTTTTATCACCTCTTGGAACAAAAATCTGTTCATTCATACAGGCTTTTAGAACAGTGAGTTTTGTTCAAATTTTAATGTAAAAGCTACTATATGTTATTTTGAAAGATAAGGTTCAAGTAGCATTCCTTAAACTCTCACATGAAATTCTTGATGTGTTTTAGGTTTTGGAGGGTTTTACTTCTTGGCTTTAATCAACCCTTGGATACAATCTGTGTCTTCTATAGAAGAGTACTTGATGTTAAATGTAGTGAGGTTGTTGTACCAGGGAGTGGAGCTATCAGTAACGTTTTCAATATTGGTAACTAAAACATCTTGCAGGAATGTGGGTCCTCAGAGATCTTCCCTTTGAAGTGAAAACAAGGGACCATGACCCTGACCAATGCAGAGTATTTATATATGAATGCAGCAACTGATGTTGTCAAGGGGCACAATGTGATATTCCAAATAAGTGGAAATTTTGGTCCACTCAAAATTGGCAGATCCATGTTGGTTTGTAGAACAGTACACATCTTTCTGATGTCAGGACACCTATTACTAGCTTAATAGAATGAACTATAAAGATATTAGCATAAACTGTATAATTTTTAGTGAGTGCAAAATTGAGGAAGTTGGATTTTTAATATGGGAATTGCTGCTGGTTTCTCAAGTAACTGTGTTTCTGTGTCTGTCTGATTAGGTTTCCCTGTTACATGTGTTTCCTGGGGTGATTACTGCACTATTTCATTTATTGATGAAGTAGGAAATATTAATAATTAAAAACTTCCATTAGCTCAGTGCACTTACATCTAAAAAGCTTGCTGTCTGTTCCTTAGGTAGGGTATGTACCAGCTTGACTTGTTTCTGTGTAGAAGCCTGAAAAATAAGTTTCTGTAAAAAGCTTCAGCCACTGGACTGAAATTTCAGTAGTGGAAAAATTGTTTTGTCCTACAAAAGGAGTGGGAAAATGTCTCTTCCTGTCATTCCTGAAAGTTGCCAGTACACAGTTCAGCTGGTGGTAGAAGGTGTTTCAGGAGGAGGTTTATGCTTCACCTCAGTGATTCAGGAGATGAATTGCGGCTTCTGAAGCTACCTCCTTGTCCAGTGTGTGAATTTCTGTAGTTTTGGTCAAATTTGCCCTATTTTATATTCCTGCCCAAGACTGTAAGTTTATGAATATGAATTCTTCATACTTCACATACAAGTCTTTCTCTTAAAGCTAAGGGGCCTGCAAGGTTATTTACACCTCCAGCCTTCACAGCAGAAGACTTGGATCTTTTTCTTGTTAATTCCAATTGCAGAACAGGAAAAATTCCTGTCAATGATGAGGAGCAGACAAATGTTCCGTATATCTATGCTGTTGGAGATATCCTGCAGGACAAGCTGGAACTCACACCGGTGGCAATCCAGGCAGGAAGGTTGGTAGTTCAGAGGCTTTATGCTGGGACAACCACTAAGGTAAGGAACCAGTCTGCTTGCTTGTGGAAAACCCAGTAGAATTTTAAGGATTAGCTTTGATGATCATTTTAATTTTCCCCTGGCAAAGATATTACTGCAGATGTGTTTGGCTAATTGTGTAGGATGAAATTAATACCTTGTGGATTAAGCAGTAGTATCTTTTTTTCCTATTAAGAGGGTTTAGTTTTCTCTCAAAGTACAATGATAATGAAATTACAGAGATCATTTAACTTGTTTTCAATTCTACTGCCTTCCTTAAAAGTCATCATTCTTTCCCATCCTGTTAAATGCTTTAACACCAATTCAAAGGCAGTTTGCTGAACCTACCTACGGTCCCTAAATAGAGTGGAATAGGAGTTTGTGATCTTAATTTTCAGTCTTATTTTAATGATTTTTTTTCGTTTCTCATCTGTATGTTTTCAATGTAATATGCAGTCCCAATTGTAGTTGAATGTGGACACAAAGGAAGATGACATGTACCAGTAACTCAGCACATGTTTATACCTGAGTAGTTGAATTAATTGATTCAGTGTTCATGTTTTGTACTAGTGCAGTTCTGGGTTTCAGCCAGGTTATGGTTTTTCAAATGGGAGTAATGTGGGTACTCATTTACACCTTATGTTTAAACCAGAAGGAAAGGAGAGTGTCTTTAAAGAACTGTTACACTGATATGGGTACTTGTCTTACCTTCATAACCATATGGCATGACCATAAAGGTTTATCCCTTTCAGAGCCTGCTGTATTCATAGCAAGTTCAACTATCAGCCAGATTTAGAGCATGATCGAGTTGTTTGTCTTACATTGGCAGTAACAGAACCCTGAATCAGTGCACATAATGTCATTGAAATAGCCAGACAAGGTTTAAGAAACTGTAGCAGAAGCCAGATTTTTTTATTGCTGCAATGCTATGGATATGTCTTAATTTACATTTTATGCTAGATAAGTCTGTCAAGGTACAAAAATTGCCATGCTGCCAAAGGAAGGATTCTTATTCAGTGAATCCAAGAAATGAGTAACTACTTTAAAAAAATGGGAGTGTGGCTCATACTACCTTTGTAACAAATCTGGAGAAGGTGATTGAAATATAATGAGGTGTTATGGATAGGTGGGGCAAGAACAGTAGTCAGCACCTTAGTTGATCCCCAGTCACAAAGGAAATTAATTAGAGTTGAAATATGTAGAAAATAAAATTGCTAGACATGAAATAGAGCTGACTGGCCTGCTAGTCTGCTATAGCAGAATTACTCATTTGGTGTATATGGGAAGAGCAGAGTATGTTTGTTTATGTTGAGTCTCGTGAAAGCTTTTGACACTGCCTCCATAACATTGTCATGGACAAAGGGATGAATTGCAGGCTGGGTAAGTGGGCAGTGAGGTGGGTTGAAAACTGGCTGAACAGACAAGCTTAAAGGCTCAGCATTCCAAAGACCAGCTGAAGGCCAGTCCCTGGTGGTGTGCCACAGGCTTGGACTTGGTTCCAGTGCTAATGGATTTAACAGCTAATGGATCTGGATGCTGAGAACAATGCTCAGGAAGTTTGGAGATGATACAAAACTGGGAGAAGTGACAAGTTTTCACTGTCCCCCCAGATGGTTGTACTACATGTCATTGGTTTTTTGGCATCACCTAGGCCACAGCTGATGAAAAATGAGTTTTGAATGGTAGTGGTGCCCTTGCAGCATCTCCAACTAAAAATAGTATGCTTCCTAGAAGTGGTTGAACAGGTAACTTTTATGTCCAGTTTGGCCTGTGATCTGGTATATTTGTTAAATAGGGCACTGAATTTCCTTTTCCATTTAATCAATGCCTACTAATGTTTGAGTGGCTTTAAGCTGTCTTTTTTTTTTCTTGCTCTAATTAGCACCTCTGTAATGAACAAACAAAAAACTGTACCTTAATTTAAGACAATTAAAAGAAAAAAGAGCTTTCAGAATTGTGAATAATCAAGCTTTTCTTGCTGTATTTCAGACTACTGTATGCTGATTTTATTACTGATGTTGTGTGGGTTTTCATTTTATTTTGAATGCCATACAGTGTGACTATGTGAATGTTCCAACTACTGTATTTACTCCTTTGGAGTATGGAGCCTGTGGGTACTCTGAAGAGACCGCAGTGGAGAAATTTGGGGAGGAAAACATTGAGGTAAATGCCTTAATTTCACCTGGGTTTTATTTTTCCAATTTGTAATTTAAAATAATATTAAGAGTAAATTAAAACAGCATTTTGTGCTCTGATGTAAGGACGGAGGTGACTAGGTACATGTTTTGTCTTCCTTGGCTGTTCCTAGACATGTTATAAAAATAATCTTCAATTCCAATAGCTCTAATTGCAGGTATGTTCTATTTTTGGCAAAAGGAGGCTTAAAGGTGGAATGTTTGGTTTAAAAAAAATTAGAAAAAGGGTTTGCATGTGTCTGAAAATACTTCAGGATAATTTTAAACTGGGTATATGCTGGAAACAATACACTGGTTTTAATGGCAAAGTGGAGCTGTTCTACCTAGAGCATGGCAAATTTCTTACCATAGTGATTTTTACTTTATAAAGCCAAATGTTAGCTCATTTTCCTGTTTCCTTTGACTGTAAAAAGACGTATGTGCTTAATTATACTCATGTGAGTAATCCCTTTTCATTCCCTGGGATTGCTGGTCAAGAGTAAAATCAGACAAATACAAGCACTTAGTGTCTGAGGCTGTTCTTCCAAAATGCTATACTGACCACATTACAGAAAGCATGAGGGGAGGAAGTCTCACAATAAACTGAACTTTTATGTCCTGCAAATACCACCTGAGGAGCATTATTTACAGAAATAAGCAGGTAAGTGGTAGTGCGTGAAGTTGAGAACTTGTCCCCTCTTAGCTGACTTTTTCCGATTTGAACTGTGGAGGAAAATAAGTAAATAAAACTCAAAATAGCAGTGTGAAAAATACTGTAAACCTGACCACAGGGCAAAGTCTTAGACTCTTTTCTCCCTGCAAAGTTTGTATATACCCAGGCAAATTTTTGTTGTTGAGTGAAATTCTTGGTGTTATATGTGAAACACTGGACCGTTTATTCTTGAAAATGCACTTTTGATTTTGAAAGCATTTTATTTTTTAAAATATGCACACAGAAGCATTTGTGCTCTGGCTAAGTCCTCACTTAATGTATTCTGACCTCTTTATTGTGTCACCTTATTGGCTTTTGCAAGGTTTTTGCAAGCCTCAATAAGATTATTGAGTCACTTGTGATTTTGTAATTTTATAAGAACACGGTGAACTGTGTAATATTCTGGAAGTGTAATATTCTTATGGCTTCTCATTTTTAAATTATTGGATGTCACTAGTACTTGGTTTATAGAGACTTCTGTCTTTGGCATTCATTGAGGGAAAAGAGTATCATCATAATTTCAGATGTTCTAAATGCTGTGTACATAGCTCATTATTTAGGATAATCGGGCAGCTTTTGGAAGATCATGTTCTCTCCTTGGAAATTTTACGACTCTTTTTTTAACCTGTGTTTTATTTCTAGGTGTACCATAGTCATTTCTGGCCACTGGAGTGGACTGTACCATCCAGAGATAACAACAAATGCTATGCAAAGATAATTTGCAATACTCAAGATAATGTAAGTTATCCTTAACATAAGTTATTTCCTTCCTGGGAAAACAATATCTAAATGTTTATCATAAAACTGTTGATGACACAAGAGCTATAAATAGGTTGTTTTTAACAAATGAAAAGGAATTTAAATTTGCCTACCTTTTGAAGTGTAATAAATATTTATAGTGATGCATATTTCTGTGTATACAAAACCAATTCCCAGTAAAATACAAAATTCTGCCATTGTTATTTGTATATGATACTTCTTCCATATATGTAAAATAAGAAGTAGAGATCTTTAAGACTGTTGATTAACTTTGAGAAGAGAGCAAATCAATGTAGGTAAAAAGGGTTAGAAATTTTATTGGTTTATTCTCTCTGCCCCAGACTTGGACATTCTCTACTGGGAGACTCTTCTCTCTGAAATTGAGGTCTCTCAGAAACTATCACAACTTGTAACCACTCCAAATTTGCATGTGTTCATAAAATTCTTGAGCTTGTTTTAACAGGATAATGTATCTTCCCTGCACAAATCCCATTTAGGATGATAATACCATGATTATCCTTGGACTAGGATCAAATTTCCTGGCCATGGAAATGTACAGTACCCGCTGAAGCAAAAGCAAAACTAGTAATTGGTTAGAAGAATTGGTGTGGCCATCTTAGAATGATCATGATCTGTTCAATAAACTGTAGTTGATGTTATTATTATTACTATAAATTATTATGAAGAGTAATATTCTATTAAAATATATTCCTGTTAAGATGGTAGCGTATCTGTCCTATGAGAAAAAACAAAACTAACTTAACTTATATTCATCTTTCTTAGATACAGATTTTTCTTTCTGCCGTCTTTCTAAGCATCTTGTCAAAATTTTGTAAAATTTGCACACCTGTCCATCTCCTCTTTCTGGAGGAGTTTGCAGTAGTGTGGAAGGTATTTTAGAGCCTTTAGCCATGCTCTAATCCAGAAATGCTCTAATTAAGAAAATGCAAAGATTTAATGGTGATTTAAAGTGTTTCGTTAATTTCTTTTCATTCTTTGTCTTGAAAACTTGAAATGTGTTTAAACATCTAGGTGTAGAGTTGAAAGTTACCCTGGAAAAAAAATAATAGTTCAGTAACTATTTAAATCTCTCATTGCCTTGGTTTCATTGCTATGGTTTTATTTTGACATATGTCAATATTTCTAAAGGAAAATTAAGATAATTCCATTTTACTTGTTACCTGATTAGAGCTTTTCTTATTTAAATAAACCCTGTGGTAAATCTCAGTCCTTAGATTTACTGAAAGAATAATAACCTTTCAGTAGTATTCACTATACCCAATATATGTGATATTTAGCAGGAAGAGCAGATAACTTTTGATACTCAACTGACCTATATCTATGCTCACCAAAAACTGATGAATTTCCTGAAGGCCACTAAAGCTCACAGCAAGTGATGTGCTAAATTTTCATGTTTCTCTCATTAAGAAACGCAGGTCAAGTCAGTACAGCTTGTTCTGCTGGATGTTTTCTGAGCGTGTATGTGCAGTGTAATGTGTTCTGCAATTGAACAGGAGTATAGAGAGGAGTATAGAGTATTCCTTGTAACTGGATGGGTTTTTTGCCAGTCTCTTAAGTGTATTATCTCCCACTGAAAACCAACACTGCCACAAGAGTCATTGACAGTTCAGTTAGAATAGACTTCTTGCCATGTCTGGTTGGCCACAACTTCAGCTTGTGGTCCTTTTCTGTGAACAGCTATCAAACTGAAAATTCTTCAACAGATACAGACCCTGTAGCCACCTACCGCAGGCCCTCATACTGGAAACCTTAATGCAGGGTGCTCACCTTTAGTTAGGCAAATGTTCTGTTGGCATGAGTGGAATAACTCACCTGAATAAAATCTCCTGAGTTCCTAGTTGAATCTTTGGAGAGAGAGAACTAAATTACGTGGCCGCACATCTGTTGGTGCTAATTATAATTCATATTTTAGTGGTTACATTAATTTGTGATACATTTTGTGAGCTGATTAAATTATATACTCTGAATAAGAAAGCTTTACACGTTGTCTAAAGAGAACTGAATTCATGATTGTGCTTGCATTTGATTGTCTTTGACGTTTAGGAGAGAGTCATTGGCTTCCATGTCCTTGGTCCAAATGCTGGAGAGGTCACCCAAGGGTTTGCAGCTGCTATTAAATGTGGGTTGACAAAAGAACAGCTGGACAGCACTGTAGGAATTCATCCTATCTGTGCAGAGGTTTGTATACAAAGTCACCTCAGAGCCCAGCTTTCATGGCATTCTGGGGTAAGGTGTTAGAAATCTGAATAACGGAGCTCTGTTAAAGAGGTCCAAATTTGCAGGAAGGTGGGGGGAGGAAAGGAGAGGAAATTATCTGGTTTTATATTTAAAATTCTAACACTTAGGCTTAGTCTGTGATTTTTTAAATTGTTTTTTAAAAATTGTGTTCATTTGTGAAAAGTTTATGCCTTCCCTTAATCCAGTTCTCTCTCTACTGGGACGTATAGAATTTTTATCCTACTCAAGATTATGAAGGCTTCAAATACTATTTCTGCTAAAGCTAGATTAGTGCACCCAAAATAGGCTTACAAACTAGTGCTGGGAAAGGGGACCAGTTACATGACAATTTCTCTATTAAACTCCCTCCTCTTAAAGATCTCTTCTTTATCATGTAGGCTTTCAATTAAGGAAGCCACACAAATATTTCTACTTTTTATCTTGCTGTTCCTCTTGAATGAAGAGCTCAATTTTCTCTAGCAGGTGTGGAACAGCTCCTTCCAGATGTAAATCAGAGATTGATTTTAGTAGCATTAGGACCAGTTTATATTAGCTGAGGATCCCTGAAAGCTTTTTTATGACCTGTGTAAGTCTTCATACAGAGTCTCTGGTTGTGTTAGAAGTAAAGCAGTACAAGGGAGCACCAGAATGCTCCTCTGCAGAAGTGACATCCACCTCTCTTCTTTCCTACTTTCTAGGTGGTTTAGTAAAAGCAACGCAATAAGGACTTCATTAATGGACTGCTAGCAATCTAAATCCTCTACAAAGCATCCACAATATATTCTGTTCTTTGTAGTACCATTTAATGGTATTCTTGGAGGCCCTTGAAGAGGGCTAGCAGGTCCTTGTCTTCCCAGGGGGCCTGTGGAGGGGGATCTCTGAGGGCAGCATTCAAACCTGTGAACTGAAGTGGGGTATTAGCATATGCAGTGTGAAGAGAGGATGAGAGTCATAATTTATTCTGGACATCTGAGCTGCTAAAACAGAAACTGAATAGAGTGATGATTAGACATAATTCAGGGAGGTAATTTCAGATAATCAGATTTGTTTGAATGGGGGAGGAAGAAATTGGCTCAGGAAAAATATGCTATTTAAAAACTCCAGGAAACACTGATCATTTTTAGTGACAGTCTTCAAAAGGGTTTTTTATGCTTTTACTTAATTTAATCTCTTGAGCAGTAAATAAAAATCAAAGTGCAAGAGGGCACTCTTTGATTAGAAAAATGCTTGAAAACTGGGATTTGTGAGAAATGAGCATATTGGATTAATAGAATGATGGATAATATCACCGTTATCTTTGTTACATCCCTGTAAAAGTTAAAGAAAATGAAGTCTATTTGAACAGGAAGGACCAGTGTTACAGGGTCAAGTGCTGACATCTTCACTGTCACTAGTACTAATTAATTGCTGAGTCTCTTGTGAAACATGGTTTTATTCCACTTGAAGAAAACTTTAAGACTGAGGGTCCCATTTTCACTGTCTATGAATTAGAGCCAGATTTTCCTTCTCTTCTTGAAGCAGCATTTTCTTCAGCAGAAAACAGGAGCTCAGAATGGAATTTCTTGCAAGGTTGAGTGCAAATAACTGCAAGCACAGAACTGGTAGGACCTCAGCCCTACAGAGAATTACATCTCAGCCTCAACTGCACTGTGCTGCCTGAAATTCAGGGGGCTACTATTGATCATCTGTGATGAAGAGAAATTGTGTCCTGAAAGCTGGGGTGATTCTTCCGGGTAGCTAATGATGGCTTTCTAGCCATTGGATCTAAGGTTTTGTCTTCCCTTAAGTAAAAAACAAATTCTATCTAAAATACTTGTTTCAAACAATTTTCAAATTACTCCAGCTGGCTTACTAGGGAGCAGTGTGATCCCCTCCCGCACCTGGAGGTTGCAGTCTGGCCAGGAGGAAAGCAGATAAATTTTGTGGTTTTTAATCTTGGTCTTTTGAAATGAAATAACAATAAATGAAGACTCCCATATGTTGTCAGGCTGTGGATCAGAAATGAAGTCTACAAACCCCTCTCTCAAAACATGCACTATGTTTTAGATAAGTCACTGTTCTTATGCCATATACATTAGACATGCATTTGTCTTCCTGATTTGTGGATAATGCTTTATGTGCTTATAGAAAGTGGAAGAGGTTTATCATTTATTGATGTTGTCCTCTGAAGACCTGCTAGCAGTCCTAATGCAGCAAAACCACTTAAAGAAATATAAGTCTTTCTGATCCCCATTATCTTTAGATACTTCAATGTTATTTGTATAGCTGAAACGTGTATGTACTATATTCTGTGCTAAGTTTATTCTTCCTGAGAGATAGCTCTGATGATAACTAATTATTGCAACTCTGGAACATTTAGATAACAGTGGTTTTGATTTCTGTTTTTCCTTTCTATATTGTATGTATGCAAAACAATGCAATTATTTGCATAGTAAAGTACCAGTATTAAGCAAATGTTTGTAGAATTATTTTTTCTTCCCAAATTCTAATCTGTTAATTTTACAATAATTATTTAGGAATAATATTTTTTTTAATGTGACTTAAAAGCAGTAAAGACTGGTATTTTTCAAACTAGTTTTACTCAGTGTTCCCATAACTGTTGTCAAGAGGACACAGATACCAGACATAATGTCTTTATCCACAATCACTTCCATGTTTTTATAATGGCTAGAAAGGCACAAAGGCAAAATTCTCTCCAAATGCCCAGGTCTTGAGTTAACTTCACTTTCCCCAGCAAAGAAGTTTTCTTTGAGCCATAAAGACACTTATTCATTAGGTGTACTGGAGTCTATTATTGCTGAGCTTGTTCCCACTGTAAAAACTTGGGAGCATTAAGATGAGAAGTGGTATAAAGCCATGTGACTTCCTTAATTCTTTCTTTTCCACTGTAAAAGGAAGAACATAAGTTAAATGAAGAGAACAGAAGTAATTTGTGTGTGCTGTTTAATGACAAGGATTTTAAAAGTAGGACTTTCATTATTTTCTTACTTTAAGAATTGGCTCCGATTTTGAGCATCATGCCCAGTTTAATCTTCCAGGAAAAAATGTAAATTTAACCGTGCTGAGAATCTTCTTTCTTTTTTGTCTCAAGGTATTCACCACCCTGTCTGTGACTAAGCGTTCTGGTGAAAACACCACTGTGAGTGGATGCTGAGGTTAAATTCCCCCATAATTGCTATTGCCAGAGACTGATTTTCATCACAGTGTCTGACTCCTGCAATTCAGAAGATATTGGGAGAAATTGCCCTTGGACACCTGCAGAAATGTGTAGAGCTTAACCTGGACATTGCATCATCTTAGTGAGAAGAGCTCTGTGGGAGTTGGTTACTTGTGGTGCCTGGCTGGCAATTAGCAATACAATGGGAATCTGGACTGCTGAGTTGCTGATTAGCAGGGCATTTAATAAATGCCTTCATGAAGTCATAGCCTGAAGCCTGCATTATCTGGTGGGCAGTGATGGAAGAACTGCTAGCACAGCTGGAAAACAACTGTTTTGATTTGGCTTTATTCCTCTCTAGTTTCTTTCATGAACATTCCTTTCTAGTTCTTTCCAGAACAAAGAACTTCCCACCACAGAAAAATTCCTCCCAAGTTCAGGTAGTTGTATGAGATAAAACAGCTCCTTTGTTCTGGATCATGACACACAAATGCAAGGTCTCCTCATGAGCATACATTTTACCAGCTCACGTGCCTATAGAGGGCAAGTTCTACTTGTTTGATCATGAGGAAGAAAATAGCCTTGGAAAAAAGTTTAGTACCTGTCGCAGACATTTTTTCACAGAAATCCTTTCTTTCAGATTTCTGCATTTTCTGGGAAGCTGAGGGCCCCCAGAAAGAGAATGTAAACAATTGTTATCAGTTGCTGTGGAATGCAATGGGATGCACCTTGATTGGCTCATGTTTCTATGTTTATAATTAAGGACCAATCACAAGTGCAAGCTAGGGACAGAGTCCCTGGACACAACTTTGTTATAGATTCTTTCTTTCTATTCTTGGCCTAGCAAGCATCTGCAACTTCTCTCTTTATTCTATTTAGTATAGTCATAATGTGTTATATATCATATATCAATAAATCCAGCCTTCTGATCAAGAAACAAGATTCTCATCTTTCTCTCACCATGGAGACCTTCAGCAGGTCCCTGTAATATCTGGTGACCCCTCGTGTCAGAGCAGAAATTAATTTGATAAGACCAGAGGAGCAAAATTGCTGTACTGGGTAAAAATCCTGTATGCGTAGCATTTGATGGTTGCTTTGAAGTGACCACAGAAGTGGATTCAAGCCAGGAGCTGAAGAACTGAAGATCCTGATTTGGACAGAGTTCACAGCCAAGGCTGACCACAAAGAGAACCTTCTTCTGGAAAACCTTCAGGAAGATGTTCAGAACGAGCAGCAGACCCGTGGAGCTGGCCAGAGCAAGCTGGACTCTTTCAAAAGATGCTGTTTGCTTTTCCCTTCCTGATGAACCAGCCCTTCGTAGCTTGTGGTTTTTCGTATGGCAGACACATGCCTTGGAGGAAGAGGTTTGTTTTACTCTTTCAGAGGAGAAACTTACTGCCCTCTGGCAACATTGGTGTAGAGAAGATGTTTTTTTTTTTTGTTAAAAACAAATCTCTGTGAGTTCTTTCGATGGGCAAAGCTTTTTTGGGTTCTTTACTGATGTCCTATACGCTTTGGATGTTTTTGTCTGGGAATGCCTGGACTCGATTATCCAGTTTGTCTGGAGGGAGGGGCGTCTTTTGCCTCCTGTATACCCAGCATTTATAAAGCTCTTCCCAGTTCTGAAACGAATAGCATCTACTTTTCAATGGATTTCTGACTGCTATGGGCAGGCTCCGTTTCCACCGTCCCTGGGAGAAGACCCGGTGGGGGATGAGATTCTGCTTCCCAGCCCCCCCTGCTTCACGGCGGGGGGGGCTGAAACTTCGCCGCGTGAAGAAGTTTTTTTTATTTTTTCTCCCGAGCCTGCGCAGTGGGATTTTCTCCTCCCCCCCTTCTCTCTCTCCGGGGGGATGGGAGGAGGCGGTGCTGCCACAGCTGGCCTCTCAGACTCCCCCTTGTTCAGACATGGGGGCGGCACCGGTCTCTGAGGTTTCCCCGCCTCTGCCAGCGCTGTCACTCCAGGCGATCCCATCTCCGCCTCTCCAGGCGGTCCCACCCACGGCTTCACCGGCCTCCCCGCCCCTGGTAGCGCCTGCGTCTGACACTGCAGAAGAGGCACTTCCTGTGGTTGAGCTGTTGCTAAGCGATGACGACGCGTCTCCAGCTTCCGGCTCAGCGGAGGAGAAGATTCCTTCGGCCCCTCCGTCGCTTCCATCAGCCTCCTCACCGCCTCAAGCCGAGACAGTCCCTGTTCAGGACGGTGTTGGAGACGGCCCCGAACCCGCGGGAACCTCGGGGCAGCCCGTGGCTGATCCTACACTCAGCGTGATTCCCTCCCAGGTTCCGGCTTCCCCCCCGCTGCTTCCACTGGCCGTCCCAGCGGCTCTGCCATTGTCAGAGGCTCTGCCCTCCGTGTCGGCGTCAGAGACTGCCCTGGAACCAGCGGCTTGTTCGAGCCCAGACCATCCCGGACCGGCTGCCCCAGCAGCGGCCCCAGCAGCGGCCCCGGCAGCTGGTCTCTCCTTCCGTGGAGCGGGGGCTGCCCGCCAGCTGACTGTTGCGGCAGTCCAGCTGCCTGTTTTTAAGATCAGCATTCTCGGCGGTTTGGGGGGTGGTTTTTTGGGGATTGTCCCATGGAGGCCGCCGCCTCTCTTGCGTCCTAGTGGCATGGGGGGGCAGGTGCATCCAGAGAGTTCTGCCTCTGGTCCCCAGCCAGAGGTGATGGGGGTGATGCCATAGGGTGGATGGAAGATACACCTGCTGCGTTTGCAGTGCAGAGGGAGAGGGCACAGCTGGAGGAGACCATAGCTGGTTTGCTGTGGGAAACAAACATCTCCAGACCCCAGATGGCATTTCTGGGGAAGGCTTCTATTTCCCTGCTGCTGGCATGCCTCAGTGGTTTTGGGGAAAGGAAGCTTCTCACTACCTGTGCTGCCATTGTGCTGGCAGCAGGGTGCAGGCCTGCGGGAATGCAGAGCCTTCCTTATGGGTTTGGCCTGGGCCATTGGGCTCAGGAAGTTGCTGGGCCGGGCCCACTGCGTGGCCTCATTATGTTTCTGGGAATTGAGGTTCCTCCTACCAGTCCTGGTCCCCCTTTGTGGGCCAGTTTTGGAGGTTCCTGGTCCATCATGGGCCAGGGCCCCCAAGGCTTTTCCTTCTCTGGCACTGCTCTGCTCAGCTGCTGCTCTTTTGCTTTTTGATCAAAAAAAAAAAATTTAAAATTAAATAAAAAAGATTGAAAATAGCGGGCAGCAGCTCTGAAGCATTGAAGGGCCAGAAAAGGACATTCCAAAGTTGTTCAAATTGTTTGAAATTGTTTAAAATTGTGTTATGACTGTCAATGTGTTTTTGATAACTGTTGATGGGACTTTTGCAGAAGTCTGTTTCAGGACCAAAAGGACTCTCAGATATTCCAAGGGAAACAACTTCAGTTCTTGGACTGTTCCTGAAACCCAGCTGCTTGGACTTGAATTCTCTTTGCATTGTTTTTTGCATTTTCTGAGATTGTAAGATTGTTTTAGTGATTTGTTAGTATTGTATATTTTACAGGTGAAGAAATTTCCTGTTCGTTTCACATCAGCATTTTTCTTTTATTTTATAAAATTTAGAAAGGTGAGATGTCACAGATATTTTTTCACAGAAATCCTTTCTTTCAGATTTCTGCATTTTCTGGGAAGCTGAGGGCCCCCAGAAAGAGAATGTAAACAATTGTTATCAGTTGCTGTGGAATGCAATGGGATGCACCTTGATTGGCTCATGTTTCTATGTTTATAATTAAGGACCAATCACAAGTGCAAGCTAGGGACAGAGTCCCTGGACACAACTTTGTTATAGATTCTTTCTTTCTATTCTTGGCCTAGCAAGCATCTGCAACTTCTCTCTTTATTCTATTTAGTATAGTCATAATGTGTTATATATCATATATCAATAAATCCAGCCTTCTGGATATTCAAGAAACAAGATTCTCGTCTTTCTCTCACCATGGAGACCTTCAACAGGTCCCTGTAATAAGTACCACTTAAAATAACATATTTCTTGTATTCCAAACTCACTATGTTGTGACTTTTCATTTAGAGAGCCTTATTTGTGAAAACATTCTTCTCAATGAGAAAGGAAAATAATTTATGAAGGCCTTTTGATACAGAAAGTTGCTGTGTTTCTTCCCTGAAATCATGCATATAATGCAGATGTGATGATTTTAGCTTTTTCTCAAGCTTATGTGATTATAATGAATCTGATTTGGAGCTGACAGAATTCCAATGTTGAATGAACTGTCCTTCCAAGAACTTTGTGCAACTTCATTAAATTTGAGTAAATTTCTTTCTTTCCAGGTGAGCTGTCATAAGCTGCATTGTTTCAGGTCTCAAATGGCCACTTTGAACACAAAAGTATTGAGATTTCCTGGAGATTAGTGAACCCTTAGGATAAAAAAAATTATGCAACCAAACAATACCCCCCCAAAACAACTATCCAAACAAACCCTCCAGCCAAACTCCAAAAACCAGTAGTGAAAAATCTGTTATGTATAAATAGGGTCTAAAAGTTCTATTTAGTTCAATGTGTGCTATGTTTTATATTTAATTAAGAAAACAATAGTTTTAAAACAGAGGTTTCAGTGAAAATACCAGATTCTTGAATATCCCTCCTGTGCTGGATAAGCTGCATATTTACTTGTCAAGAAATGGCAAAAGTGGTTCTTTGTAATGGAGATGAATGTGGTTTTTTGATCTGTTTTTCCATTTCCCTCTCTTTTAGCAGAAAGATTTGGATTACTTTTATTAAATGGTTCTTGGAAGTTCAGTAGTGCAGTGTGAACAGGGGGTGAATTCCCCAGCCATGTGGGAAGAATGCCTCATGCCTAAATTCATACCTGGTAACAAATTCTTGTATTTCTACTGAGATTTCTAAAATAGTGTTGTTAGTTATTTTTATAAACCCGTACATAACTGAAGAATTTTTAAACGTGTTTTGTATGGTATTTGGAAGGGTCTGTGATGGTATTTTTCTGGCCAGTTTAATAAATAAATCCATTTGCACAATCAGATGCTCCTTGTGATGCCTATTCCAAGCAGACACCCGGTGACAGCAAGGCGACTGTTTTTTTAAGGGCCAGAAGAGGGCACCGTGATAAACCCAGCTTGATTTGCCTTTGTCTTTTGCGCTTTGAGGGTAGATATTTCTCTTAAAAACAGGGTTTGGGGCTGTTTCATGAACATTTGTTTTGCATGTTAAATATTTCAGAAGGACATACTTAAAAATAAAAGATAATTAGGAAACAAATCTTACACTATTTGCACCAGCTGCCATCCATGTCACTTCTGAAAACCCAGGAGTGCCGGTTCCTGAGCTGCTGGGCAGTATAGCTGCTCATATTTAAGCACATGGATATCAGCATTTTCAGGCAGATGTCTAAGAGATGTTCTGGAGATCAGGATCCTTTATTTCCTGGAGGAAATAAAGATATGTATGAGCTTGGCTTTGCAAGGCTAGACCTACACATATCTATTCTTGGGTTGTGTCATCATTTATGATGCATGTTTCTACACTGGGCTTAATTACTTCTATTTTTACTTAAAATTTAAAATTGTGAGACTTTTTTTGGTAGAGTTTTTTCCATTAATCCTCCATAAGGAAGACATTTTCAGGTGTGTATTTATGTAATCTGTGCATGATGATACAGTATATAATATATAATTATTATTATATAATAATATATTATCACATAAGGATTTATTAAATGCCAAAGCTAAGCATTCGGTGTTTTTTATCAAATTAAGCATGCTTGGGGTAATGCATGCTTTGGAAGCACATACTAGAAAATTCACTAAGCTAATCAGTATTTATGTTCTGCTTGTATTGATTTGTAATTAACATTTTCGGATGCTCTTACATGAGGGTTGAAATCATCCTCAGATATTATAGATACAAATGTTGACAGGAAATTTCACAGATTTGAATAGGGAATTTAATAGAGTTTCACTGGCAGCTCACAGATTTTTTTCTTTTTTACCCCTCTCCCCTTGGTGTGAGTCATCTGAGCAATCCCAACTTTTCTGTAAGTTTTGTATTCCAACTTGCATCCCACTTTCCCTCCTTTGAGCCCTGCTGCCTGTCCAGAACCCCAGTGCAGAAGGCTCCCTTGCTGTGGAGCTGTAGGCTGGGCAGGACCTGTGCCAGACACGGTGGATTTTCTGGACATGCCGTGAATGCTGGAGATTTCATGACAGGGTCTTGCTGTGCCGTGTGGGATGACCTTGCACTCATAAAGCCTGTTAATGATCTTGCCTCTGGCTGTGCCAGAAGGAACCACATGGCTGAGTCTTTTACACAAGACTTAATAGACACCTTTCAGGTCAAAATAGGGTATAAATGTTTGTGGAAACTGTCAGCCCTGCCGAGAGTGACTGTTGCTGTTCATTTGGGGGGAGGCTCCCCAGGGAGTCCCTGGTGGGCCACCTAAGCTGTAAATTCCCTGATAGCAGCAGGCAGGCAAGGAGACTCCAGGAAGCTTCTGAGGGTGCTAACTAGGTGAGAGTATATTGGGAGTCTCACCCCTGGGAGCAGCATGGTTTCTAAGGGGGAAAGGGGGAGAGATGGAGAGCCTAGGGAGAAAAGGGGCCAAGAGAGAGCAACGGGCTAAGAGGGCTCCCTCGAACAGCTTAACAGGGAGATTCAAAGTGGGCACGGAATAAGACTTGGGCCAATGGGATTACAGATCAGAGGAGGATCACAGGCTTGGAACAAACTGTACATTTTCAAGGGGTGAGACAGAGCATACCATTTAACTAAAACGTAACATCACAAGTGATGTTTCAGAAGCCCTTTCTCTTTGATGATCGGCTTTTCTGATTGCTCAGTTGTCTTCAGTGTGGGATAATGTGAGACTGTTCTTGCCAAGGCCTGCTTGGCCTCCAGAGAGAAATTAAACCTGAAAAGTACAAAGAAAAAACCTAGAAAGAAGGCACTAGGGGATCTGCCACACCACTGGTCTCCCTTCTTTATGCACAAAATGGCAAAATGCTCCTGAAATATTTCCATCCTGGAGACGACCATTTGTGCCTCTGGGGTTTTGGTTTGGGTGCGGCTGGTGGGGGGTGGGAGTAGAGCAAGGGCTTTGGCATCCATCAGGAAGGGTTGCCAGTGTGGAAAGGCAAAGACACAGAGCAAGTCACATGCTGTGATGGGTATCAGAGGGCTTGGGGTGGGGGTGGTGGTGGTATGGCTGAGAGCACTCCCAAGATTCCATGGAGCTTGGGAAACGCAGGAGGGCCTCTGCAGCGAGGGGCTGTCCTTCAGCTGGGCCCATCCTACAGGGTGCTGTGGGAGCTTGCAGATCTAAATATGTTTGTTTTCCTTTTATTTGCCAAACGCTCTTGACAAATTCTGTTGTGCTGAATTTGACTTTACACATATGATATCTTTTTCATTCAATTGTTCTTTTTATGTCTCTTTTCTAGAAGCTAGAAATCTTCCTAATTACAGACTTGTCTGAGGGAGTTCTCCCAGTGCACTTCTGCATCTTAAAATCATGAAAAATGTTGGCACCAAGTGGGGTGTATATCAGGACAGAGAGGGCAGGCTTTCCTTTCCCCTTGCAAACCTCTGTGACTGACCCTGCCCAGCCCCACCAGTGACTGCTGACCTACCCCATCAAGTTGGCTGACCATCAGGTGCCAACAAGGGATGTTTTTCTGCCAAGAAGGCTGTGATGTGACCACACTCCTTGAGTGAGCCCATTCCCTGCTGCAAGTGGCCATCATGAGCCCAAAGAAGTATGCATCCCCTTCTCTAGACTGCAACAGAAGCTAGCGTAGGCCTATAGTGACAAATCTGCCACTAAATCCCAGATCCTTCCTTCCTCTGTATATACTTGTCTCATCAAGTGATTCTTTCCATAAAGATAGGGTTTATCGTAGGTTGGGCAAAGAATAAATTAAGCTCTGCCCTTTTCACCTGCTTTCAAAAATAAATGGTAACACATTTAGCCTGAAGATCTTCTTCCCCTCTTAATGTCAGTGTAAATTGACCACCACGATGAGAAGTGTGTGTATGCCAGGTAGGCAAAAGTGGTGACTCGCTTTTGGGTTTGACCCAGAGTAGCTTTTCACACTCTGGAGCTTCTGCACAATTACATATATCTATATGTATATACAGATACATATACATGAACTGTGGAATGGGGCAACTCATTCCACACTCTTTGCAGCCATATTTTCTCTTGGGTGACACTTTGAGGTTGCTACATCATAGAAGGGAGGGACAATACAGAGAGAGAAACTGCATGACGTGAGGTGTCTCGTAGACCCAACACCACAAGTGTATCTGAAAATTAAAGCTCATGACTTGTTTTAACTTCCTCTGGGGTGTGGGGGGCCACAATGGAGCTGTGTATGGAAGAGAGCATGGCAGGTCAGCACCATGGTGCCAGTACAAGAGAGGATACAGAGAGTCCACATTACCCTTATTTATGTTTTTCTTGGCACTGCAAGCACCATTTTTTCCTTACCTCTACAGCTGCTAAAAATAACCATGCTAAATTAATGGCTTACACTCGCATTAAACTGTTGAAGTTGCACTCGTCACTCAAACATGGCATGCCAAAAGGGCTGCTTATTGCACATTTAAAGCTTATGTCCTCCAGGTTTCTTTTTGGTAGCTGAAGTTGGGTAGGTAATCCTGATTGTGGAGGTGTTTGCTTTTTCTTGGAGCAGTGATTTCTTAGGGGAGGGTCAGCTACAATCCAGGGAAGGTAGGAAGGTGCTCATGTCTGAGGTGAGTAGTCTCCCTGAGGGCTTCAACAATAGACTTGTGGGTTATTTCTGGAGGACATTTGATGAGCAGAACTCATCACAGGGCTGGGATAGGTGAAGGCAGCATGTCAAGGCTATTTCTGCAGATCACCCCCCCCCCCCTCCATGAACACTCTGAGCAGCTCTTACTGCAGGGCCAGAAGAGGAAGCAAAGCAGTGATGCTGCTAACCCCTTTGAATGTGTTATTTTAATGAGTCTGACAGATGGGTACTGAGCCTATGTTTATTTCTCTGCTATCTGAGGTACAATGTTAAAAGAAAACAATGGAAAATGTATGGGAGCCACAGCTCAGTGCTCAGACAGCTCTTGGGCTCTTTTTAATGCCTGAGGCAAATTAAAGCACAGTTGTTAGACTGGGACACTCGATGGGAATTATGTTGGGGTATGTGGCTGTGTGTATGGGTGCCTTTCAATTTAGGAAGTTAAAAATGAAAAATGTGTGTGAAAGCAAGAGTTAGACTCTTGACTAGTCTGAGGATGTATACATGAACCATCTGCTGTGTACACTGTGAAGTACCTTTACAGGTGAAGTCATAGTGGAAATCAAAGCAGCCTGAAAATAAAACCAGTGGGAAAGTTGCCATAAAGCACCTCAAAGTAGTGCCTTATTTAGACATGCTGCCTCCTACAAATAAGACAGAAGAAAAGCGATGCACTCAGGAAATGTGAGGTGCTACTGATTTTCTTAGAAAAGGGGGCATGGTACCAACACCTATTTTAATGCTGTAGAGTTTTAACACTCTGAGTTGATACATATTTACTTTTGCCTTAATCTGCCTGTCTTTCTTCTCCCTTTGTTTCTTTATCACTTTTTTATTGGTTTAGACTTGTCTTGTGGGGTTCTCTCAGCATGCTTTTAGAAGGCAAACAAGGAACAAGGATTCACCATTTCTCACATAGAACAGCTATGGCTGAAGCAGTCAAGGAAGGCTAAGGTTTTCTGCATTACACATAACTAAGTGTAAGTCACTGTCATGGTATGTTATATTCTAAAAATACACCTATGTTGAAAAAGAGATTAATTGTATGCATACAGAGTGGGGGTTAGTGAAATCTGACTGTAGTTTATGGTGGAGGAAGTAGTGGAAGCTTGGGCAGGAATCCTACAGGAAACATCACTATATATTCATTATGGGTTTTCTTATATAACCTTTAGCTAATAATTTTTTAGTGAAGTGGTTAGACCTGCAGTTTACATGAAGGTGTTTTGTCTCCATTTTGGAGTGGTTCTAGCACTGTGCAGTTATTGCAGGATGTGTTCATACTGCTGTTTGAAGAACATTCATCTCTCCTCCAGTGGTGCCATGAGCTGAATCAATGTCTCTGGTATGTAAAAATGGCATTATCCTGTCTAAGATACTTCAGTTGAGAGAGTTGTTAACACTGGTCCTGTATGTGAATTTTCTCATGCACAGCTGCTGTGGAGTCCCCCATGTGTCTGCCCTGGTTGATGACACCAAACCCTGTGGACACAGAAGAATTACAATAATTGTTTATGAAGGGTGATTTGTACTGGAGACTGCAAGCTCAGTAACCTTCTGAGTTCACTGCTTACATAGTTCTCTGGAGAAGGGACCTCTCCCCAGCTGGTCCTGCATTCATCTATTTTTTAGTTTGGTGGATTTTCTTTTCAGATCTTCTCCCCTTCCTTCCTGAGAGAGGATAAACCCAGCAAAACAAACAAAACCAGAAGCCGTCACTACCACTTAAGATGAAAAACTGCCTTTTTAATGGCTAAAATCATGAAGAGCCAAATCCCACGCTAGGGAACATGAAGACTTGACAGAACTGACTGCTCTGGACTGTGACAAACGATACATATTTCTGTGGAGGAGGATTTCTGTGCTTTGAATGGAGATGAGACATATCCAAAATCAGTTACTTAATCCCATTAATATAAATTGAGAGTTTTTGTTGTGATGGCACCAATCTTATTCCAGTTGCCATTAAAAGCTGTCATTCTGGTGGACAGACAAGTCAAGTTAGGAATAGCTACAGGAATGGATTTACCTCTCATGTAAGGCAAAACTATGTGTCACATCAGAGCATCATGCAGGAATACTCCCCCTAAATTACCTCCCTCCTTCTCAGCCTGGGCAGCATGCTCAGCCAGGTGGCTATTCCATGTTGCCACCCAAGCCTCAGGCTCTGGAAGGCAGATCTATTATCTCCACATGGTGCTTCCCTGTGCTGTGATCTTTCAGAGCACAGGCAGGGTGGAAGAAGAAGGCCTGGTGTCCTGCAAGTTGGAAAACTGCATCCTCTATCAGGCAAATCAACACAGTGATTTCACTCTTGCTGCATCAGATAAGGGATCTGACTCCTCCCAGTTCTGCCCTATTGTGGGTACTCAAGGCTGTCACTATACTGATTTATTCCAGATTTTCTTTCAAAACTTGTCCTTGTAGGGTTTTTCAGTCTGTTGTTCCTAGTAAGAAACTGTATTTTTTAATGGACTGTAAAGACATAAAACAGTCTAAGCTTATATGACTTGTTAATTAAAGTCATAGTCAGTAAGCATAAAACTGTACAGAGCCACCCAAAAAGGGTGAGTGTGCCAGTCTGTGCAATTCAACTTGCATTTTAAATCACATCTATTAATAACCAACTTGTTTACAGAAAACAGACCAGTAGAACAGTTTAAAACTTTAATAAAAATTTACAGAAACTTTTTTTACTTTTCCTTACCTTTCTCTTAATGAGTTACTCTTGGAGCACATCAAAGCTGATGTTATTAGCTTGCTTGCAAACTTTGGAAAACCACCCACAGTACCTGACTGTGGGATATTTTTCTTAAATTGGTGTGTTTCCCAGAAGAAACAGTTTCCCAGTTTAGTACAAGTCCAGAGCACTGCTGGTTATGAATCTAGGTTTACAGAGAGAGTGTTCTGGGATTAAATAGCCATTGGCTAATAAAGACAGTGTTCCACAAGCTGCATCCTCCTCTTCCTCCAGCTACAATGTGGAATTAGAGGTTCATTAACTTTTGCATATGGAATTAAAGCTTGGTTGCAAAATAATTCTGTTTGAGCATTAACGTTGCAGAATGAAATCTTGTTTTGTGGAGAATGTATTTGTATCTGTTATAAAAAATGTCACTTTTTGAAAAGACAAAAAATAGCATTACTTCTCCAAAGTGGAAAATGATATCATTATTTGTAGTGGAAAATGTCATTGCTGTGCTGATAGCTGTTGACAGGTACTTGTCATGGCTGTGTGCTGTGATGTGCTAATTAGTCTGAAGTTCAATCAGATGGCATTTTGTGTTTTCATTTCAACTGTAAAAACACAGTATTTGTGACGTGTTGACAAGTGCGTGTTTAATTGCTCCATGGATATCTTTCCAACTTGTGTGTTTCCCACTTACTTTGTGGAGAAAGAGGCATAATTAGGTCTCAGTCCACAAGGTAGGTTGCTCATTATTGTATTTTCATTTCCTTTGCAGTGATAAATCCAGAATGGTGACACATGTGAAAACCCATCTTTGATGCTGAATGCCACCTCAACTGGATTGCAAAGGTGGCGAGTTCTGGCTGATTTTGCAAATCAAGGACATGAGCCATCCATGGTAAGAACTTCTTTTCTTCCTCAACCTCTCTCTGCCTCACTTCCTTTTATAGCTCTAGAACCTACAGGAAATTATCCAAGTGAATCGGACATTTAAAATGTCACCATATATGTTGGGGACAGTCTTTAGCATTCTGCTAAAGACTGTATCTGTTGTCTTTCTTGCTTATTTCCTTGCGACTGTGCTGATTTGTGTCATTGGTGTCAGGATCATGATGCTCGATGATCAAGCATTGAGCATCATGATGCTCAAACAAACAAAACATTACAACTTCTCTAACCAGCTCAAAGTAAGCGAATTGGGCAGATGTAACTGGAAATAGAGTTGTGTTGTCTCTTAGTCCAAAATTGCTTTTCCCTGGACTCAAGGGGGTCTGGGTCTAAATACCATAGCTGTTAACTCTTCTGGTGCAAAATGTACATCCATGTTTAGACACTGAATTTTGTCCCTTGTAGATGATCAGGACAGATATTTTCTCCATAAAGCTTCTAGTCTGCATGTGTGCAGGCCTGTATTCAGTGACCCTGGAACTGCCTCATGGTCCTGTCGCTTACGGACCTGCCCATGGTTAGGAGGCAATTGACATAAAACTGAAACCAGTAGTAGTAACCAGTAACCAGTAGTTATCTCCCATTTTCACTGATGCTGAAGGTTGCCATGCTGGATCCTAGTGAGGAATGCTTTGAATAAATCTACTAACCAGGATGAGATTTAGGAGAAAAAAGCATGAAGATTACACACCCTTCTTCCCTTACAAGGATGATCTTCAGTTGCTCCTCAGATCAGGAAAAAGATGAAGATGATGGTCTTCAGGTGCATACATGCATTAGGCTGGCTTTCATAAGAATTCATTACATGCAATTATACAGAAATTATAATTGTAATACTTGGTTTTGGTTTGGTTTTAAAACAATCCATACAATGTATTTTCCAAATACATTGTATGGATTGTTTTAAAGACAGATACACAAATATCTTTCCTCTGTTAGAAATTTGTTTAAGTTGTTTGTTTGCTGCTTGGCTAGGAGAGACCCAGGAGTGTTAAGACTCATGAGAGCAGCCTGAAAGCTACCACTGTGCAGCCTGACTTTTTGTCTTTTCAGAAACTGTCTAGATTGGAAGTATCATTGTCCCTTTCAAAGTGATTCATACTTGACAGACAGAAACATTGAGGAGGTGGTAAATATCATTCTTATGGCCTTTCCTACTTGATATGGAAGAACCAAGGCCATGGTAGTAACTCATAGAACTTTCTTCTGCTCTCCTTCTCTGCACTGCCATCCCCTCTTGGCTAGGCTTGCTGCTCCCTGTGGTCTACCTGCCTGTCCCTCATGTGCTCCATCGCAAGCAGATCTATTTGAAAGCAAGACTGGTTAGTTATGGCTGTCTGAAGGTGGGTGCAAGAGTGTGCCTTGTGTTTCTTGTGTAGTGTTCAGTGATAGAGACACTTTTCGGGTAATTTTGGTGTTGAATTACAGTTCTGACTCATTAATTCTTGTTATGTTGAGAATTCAGAATAGCCAAAGTGTTTGAAGGATCCATCAATCAAGCTGTTCTCTTCTCCCTCTTCCCCTTTAACCTTATAGTTCTATCCCTTTCCTTAGCTAAACCTCTTATGATCCAAGCAAACTGAGAAGCAAAGCAGGGCCTCATCTGAAAGGGCCAAATTTTGGGCCTGAATTTCAGCAGGCCTTCCCTGTAACTTGAGCTGGGAAGTTCTGCTATTCAAGTTTCAAACTTATGCAACATCACAATAAGCTTGCCAGGATCCTCCAGCAAAGAATGTGCAGCCATGTTTTAATATTTGTAGCCTGTTGTTTTGGTTTGAAAGCAAAACCAGTGAGAGACTACAAGTCAGAAATATAATTTATTAGGAAAAAGTAACAAACAAACAAACAAACAAAAAACCCCTAACCAAAATACATGCAATAATACAAAAGAAAAACCACTGACAGAATCAGGATACAGCCTGACGCCCTGCTAGTTAGGGTGGTGGTAGCAGTCCAGATGAAATGGTCTTTTTGAAACGGTGATCCTATAGAAACCATCTGGTAGCTTTTGTCCTCTGGAAACCAGTGGCTAAGGGCAGCTTGTTGTGTCCCAAAACCCAGATTATATCCAGATCGGGATGCTTAGCTCCTCCCCCCTGGGCGGAGCATCTCACAATGGGCTGGTATGTTCTATATCATGCAGTGGGTCCTTGATTAACCATTAAACAGAAATGGCTCCCTGAAGGAGTTATCTCTGAGGCATGTGGAAAGACATTGATGGACCCATTAACAGAAGATAAGGAAAAAAACGATGCCCCTCCTGGTTTCAACAGTTCTTGAAGATGAGAATAGAATACATCTTTGTATTGTAACCTACAACACCTATATAAAAATAGAGGGGAAATGATTTAATTAAATACAGAAAAAAGGAGAAATAGGACATATTTCTCCTGCTCCTTTCTTTGCTAGTGTAAGGACCAGCCACTGTGGTGTGAGATATCCTCATCTGAGCCTTCTGCTTTTCTTTTGAAATGACCATAAAGTTATTCTGCTTTTCTGCCTTCAAATGCTATTTGTTTAAACATTTATTTTTACCTCACAAGGCTAAGTCAAATGGTTTTGATATGTAGGCTCTTACTCTGGTACTTGAGGGAAAATACATTCATTTGTTTTCACACTGATGTATAGGCAGCAATCCCATTATAGATATAGAAGCTATTCCCTCTCCCCCCTGCATTGTGACTATTTTTGAGTATAATAGCCAGTGGAATGAGTATCTTGCAGAAGTATTAAGAAACATGAAAATTATTACCGTCACAATTGCCACAACTCTCATGTGGCATGTGCAGCTTAATGTTTTTATCTTGTTTGAAACTCTTTTACAGACTTAGTTCCCTGTCTTTTGTGTTTGTGTCTTTGCACAGAAGTCATTTATTTCTCCACATACAATAAATAGCAGGTATGTGAGGACAAGCCAGCCCAAAACTCAATCAAAGGATATAGTTACAAAGATGCTGTGTGTAGCCACAGCTCTCTCCACGGAGAGCAGCAGGCAAGACTTTCCCAGGCATTTTACTGGGAAAGGCTGTGAGAAGATCAGAGAAAAGAATGAGAAACAGTTCTTATCTCCACTTGCTGCACCTGTTGTGCACATGTGGAGTGTGTTATGGAGATTTGTTTACCAAAGGGTGATTTCTTAATTGGACACTGGATGGTATTTAGATTCATTGACCAATTAAATCTGTCTGTATCAGACTGCTGGTAAGGGGATGAGTTCCTTAATAAGTATAGTATAATATAGTATAGTAGAATAAAGCAATTGATTAACCTTTTGGAATCACGGAGTCAATGCTAATTATTATTACCCAGCTAGGGACCTGTGATGACAGCTATGGCTTTTGGCTTAGATTTTTGAAAAGGTTCAACTGAGTGGTAATGGTTTTATCAATCAGGTTAAAATGTGGGTTACTGTTAATGAAGATAGCTGGGATCCTTTCAGCCACAACAGTACCTGATATAAATCACTAATACAAAAACTTGTACCTCAGATGAGGTGGATTCATCTCCCCTTGCTTCAGGCATCTAAAAATGTGCTTCTAATCAAAGTTAGCCATCAAGCTCCCTTCTAGCCATCAAGTTGTTGCAGAGAGAAAGGATAAGAGAGACACCTACAAAGGGCCATTCTTCCCACTTTTCTTAGATAGATGTCTTAAAAGGCAATGGTGAATGAGATGACTTCCCTCACTCTGCTGATGCAGCTATAGGCATCTTCTCAGAATCTGAGCCAAATATAGGCTAAGTTTGATAGAAAGCTCAACTGTAGCATAAGCAATCTTTAGACTGCCAATCTCAGGCATAAACAATGTCCCAGGCTTTTGAGGCAGGATGACACTTGTACTGATCTTGTACAAAGTCACTGCAGCTTGCTACTGGGCACTGAGTGCCCCAAGCATCACTTCAGAAGGAGCTGGCCCCACAAGTGAGGGTCAGTGGCACATCCATCTGCATATTTAACTTTATTCAGGATGCTCAGAAGCAACAGTGGGGAAGGTCACAAACATGTTCCCTGGTGTAGGAGCTGGGGAACTAACTCATGTCTTCTGCTTTCTCTTTTTTTTTTTTTTTTTTAATTTTATTCCCATCATCCCACCCTGCACACTTGACTGATGTTGAATACTGCCCATCCCTTGGGGAACATAACTTTCATTTTTAGTAGGGAAATGGTCTTGCAATCATAAAAAATTGATGGCTGTCTGATGCAGCTGTTAATCTTGCTTGAGAACTGCATCATTAACCTACAGCACAACGTACCCATTATGGGCACATTTATAAATGGGAGAGAGTGTAGAATTCAGTTTCTAATTTCTTTCTTGTGGAGACTCATAAAACTCACAGGGAAAACACTGCCTCTGACATGTTGCCATGGCAAACTTCTCTGCTTCTGTAGTTCCTTCCAGAAAAAGGATTGCTCTCTGTGGCCTTGTCAATGGAGTACCACAGAAGAGAAACATTTTGCTGTTTCTTTTCCAGGTGGGTGATTTTGGCATCTCCGTAGTGATGCCAGATATTGTGAGAAATATGCCCATCACCATGTGCAGCAGCCCAGAGCTGCAAGTGACCTATAAGGCTCAGTGGTGTGAATAACTGGCAACTGAGGTGTGAAATGCCCAGCCTGTCAAACTTCGGTCACCAGATGTGAGTGGACCTGGACACCCAGGAAAATACTGTTTCTCATCTTCACAAGTTTCTGAGATGCTAATCATCTGGAATCTTGAATCTCCTGTCTGACCCTCTCAGCCCTCGCAAAAGGCATTTGTCAACTTCACCATCCCAGTCAAATAACTTTGTGAGTTACACCCATGATGTGACCTGAAACAATAAGTGTATCCTGAGCCTCATGTGAGCTCACATCACTAATAATGGGAATAAAAGGGAACATCTAACACAATGTTGGGTTCTCCCTGCATCACATTTACTGTAAGCAGTGTTTTACTATCTTCACCCACAGCAATAAGCCCATACATGTATGTCCTGAAGGACCAGGGTTCTGTCCAACTCAGGAAGACAATTTCCTACCTCAACACAGATCTATTTCCTCATGACTGTCATTGTCCTACCTATCTTCATGCTTCATTTCTTCATCAGTGAAGAAAGAGCAGTACTTTTTCCTCTGTTCATCTCTTTGTTTAGATTAAACAAATTTTATCATTTATAACATAAGTAAACTTTATGTTAAGCTGACAAAAAATGAGTGAACCTGGACCAGTTTGCTGTAGTCAATGACTGAGACCTGCTTTTTATTATGAATGGTAAACTTTTCTGTCAGGCATTTTAAGTTTGGACTTTTTATGAGCAACAGATAAACAAGATTTTTTTCTGTATATTTCAAGTGAATTACATCAGCTTTAAGAAAAAAATCACCATTTCACACATCCAGGTTCTTAGGTGTGTTTAGTCCATTTCAGTAATTCAGTGGTCGAGACAGTTAAATTTGTCTAGCTATGAATTCTCTCTGAGATGACCCTGTATCTTTGAAAGGGACTAGAAGGTCACAGCTAGCAGCCTGGTTCTTGGTTACTGTCCTAGGTTGACTATATGATGCTTTAATCCTCAATTGTCTTGTTCTGTTTATGCTGAATAATAAGTTTTGCACCTTTGAGACTTGTTCCAGAGAGTGAAGGGGGAGAGAAGAAGCGTGCAGTCTGTTTTCAGACACTGCACTCACTCCTTCACATTCCTGCTCCTGGACCGTGTTGTCTGTGGATGGACAGACAGCAGGACAGAGCTCTCCTTTGCTTTTAGTTAGTTTAGCTAGCTGAGGCAAAGACGTTCCCTGGACTGTGGTTTTTCCCTTTCTCCCTTTTCTTTGGACCTGTTTAAACCTGCTCTGGACTGAACACCCACAACAGCAGAGGCAGCTCACACCTGTGGCCCACCGGACCAGGCCTGGGCCACAGCATTTCCAGCACTGGAGGGACTGATCAGAGACTGAGTGAGCTGCAACACGGAGAGGGACTTTCTGAGTTTGTCATCTCTTTGGACGACAAAGTGAGAAAGCTGCTTCTTGGAATAGCAAGAGGTTTTATTGTTTAACATTGTTTAGGTTTTATTATTTAATAAACAGGTTTTTTCCACTTTTCTCTAAGGAGGTATTTTCTCCTGGACCGGTTGGGAGGAGGGGTGGATTGAATCTGCTTACCTAGAGAAGCCCCTTTGGGGGGAGGGGTCTCTCCAAAATTTGCCCTTAACCAGGACAGTTACTCCTAAATACATTGGAGTTAGGGCTGCTCAAGAGGAATCTAATAACTTAGAGAAAAAAAATGGAAAATATTCCAGTCTGTGGCAAAAAAGGTGGTTGTGTTACAGTTGGGTACCTTAAGCAGTACAATTTGTTTTATTCTGCCAGTTCTTCAGAGACAGTGACATCGGTAGGAACTGTGAAGAGTGAAAAGCAGTAGCTGAAAGCTGACTGCCAACAAACATCTTGTTGATCTATGTGCATGCATCATTTACAAATAACCTCAGAGGTGTTTCCTGGTAACGTGTTTGCTGTTCTCCTAATTTGAAAGTGATGGCAACAGTACTCCAGTTATGCTGTGGCCTTATATGCTTTTAAAACACATAGGTGTGTGGACAAAAAAAATGTTTCCAGGGCCTGTTGAGAGCTTGTAATTGAACATGTTATTTCTCAAGCCTACTTCTAAAATTTCCACTTCTCCTTGTACACTCACTATGGAAATTAATTTGATACAGAAAGGTTATTCTTGGCAAAACAGAAATTTGTCTTTGGGACATTTCATAGTGCAACCAGTCACTAAACCAGACTTTGCTGTCCCAGCAGCATATCTGTAAACAACTGGCAGTGAATAGATATCTTAGAAATAACACCCCTTTTAGTTTTTGTTTTTTGTTTAGAAAGCAAAAAAACTGGAGAGATTTCTTTGCTCAGGAAAGGAGAGGACTGAAAGTTCTGGTGATGGCTGAGCTTAGCAACAGTAGGCAAATAATGAATTACATTCAGTTCTACTAATGCCCTGTGTACCATATGTAAAGAGGCCTGCTGTTTAGCTGCTCCACTCCTAAGCTGTAGGATAAATGCATTTTCCTTACATCCCCAGCTTCCCCTCTTTAAACACTGACATATGTGTCTTAAGGGACTTACACGTTAAAGAAAGAAACCTACAAGGCTGTGTCTACCAGTAAACAGAAGGGACGGCCAAAGTGCCTGTTCCCAGCATGTGCTTGTCAGGAATATTCTGGAGTCCTGCTGTGTGGCTGAAGGTTGTGGGAACTACAATAACACAAACTAGACTGAGTCTTTCACACTGACCTGAATGACTGTGGAGAGTCCTCTCATCCTGCCCTCTTACCTTGCCTTGTCTTGGTCTGTCTTGTTTCCTTAGCTTTTAACTGTTGCAAGGAATAATAAGTACTTTTAATCAAGTAAGTATGAACAAAGGAAATATTTTTCAATTTGTTGGAGTAATGGAGGTCAGGGGAGATTCCCCATTTGGAGCAAATGTATTAAAGTTCTATAGAAGCATCAGAAACGGACTCAGCCACTTGAAGGTTAGTGTCAAAGCTGTACTCAGAAAGCATGTGAAGTGTCACATAAACAGAAGGAAAAGCCCTGAATGCTGTGATTTTTCTCCCATTCATCTCTGCTTTCAAAGCAGCTGAGGACCTCTGAAGCTGAGCTTAACTGCAGCAGGCTTTGTACTCTACATCTCTGTAAGTTGCAATCTGAAATTGGCATCCCAAGGAAACTTAGAGGTTCTTGTCATGTGAGCATATTTTGTGGCCCAGGGGCTTGCTCTATCACCATCACAGCTTGCCATCTCTGTAGGGATGGGTCAAGTGCTTTTGGGCTCATTGTTTCCCACTGCACCATTCTCCAGACCCTAAATAGCACAAGAAGATTAACTTCTCTTTCATGTTGGGATAGATCCTGCCATCTTTCAGCAGCAGCACAAACTCCACAATCAGATCTTGCTAGGAGTCCAGTCTTGGTAGGATCTATGATGAATGACAACTTAAAGGGTCCTGACTGTCCAGCCTGGATATTCTCTCTCTCAAGTGAATAAATTTGCTCTTGGCCAGGGGGACTTTTGTATTGCAGATAAATATATCTTATAAACTAAACTGGGATGAAGTAAAAAATAACTACTGGAGCTTTAAGAGAGCATGTCAGGATTTTGCCCTGTGAACCTTAACAAGAAAAAAGAAACTCTTACCTTACTCTGGATGGAAGTCTATTTTTCTTATTACAAATTAAATAACAATGACAGAACTCTGACCTTTTCCATGCCAAATCCCAATCCCAAAGAAACAGAGTCACTGGAAATCTAATTGGCCAGTCAAACAGCTCACTTTCTTGCATGGCTGCTCTTCCAGTTAGGAATGTCACCTCAGAGAATAGTCAGTTTAGAGTTTCAACTGAGAAGCTGTAGAGAATTTCACACATTAAAACTGGATTCACTCCCACACCTGTTTCTTCAGCAAAAGTAGGTGTCTGTATAAACACAAAGAAACAAAGAGCTCTTGGAGGGATGGGTTTTATAAACAGCTACCTAGATTGCTCGTAATATGATAGAAATCTTTCCACGGCAGATATTTTACACGGCATCCTTTTTTTAAACAATATGTATTTGGGATCTACTACTACTCAAAATGTCTTGGGGACAGGATGGCAAAGCCAAGTAGCTGCAATGCTGAAGAGAGAAGGTACTTCAGGCACAAGTCAGTCCTATGGCTCTAACATAGAGAGCAGTAAGGCAGAGCATGAAGCTGGGGGCCAGGGACACCCAGTGGACCTGGCAGCAGGAGCTGCTACTTGCTCACATCCTCCCGCTGCCTTAGACCAAGTAGCAGAAACTGCACCACCAGAGGAATGCTCTGCATGGGAGCTGGGCTGTGCAGTGAAAAAGAGCCCACTGCGCTCTGCAGGCACTCAGCCTATCCCAAAAATGCGCAGGCTTGTTTGCATCATCTCTTCTTCAAAATGTGTAACAATAGCTGAAATGGCAATCTTTTTGACTTGCCATTATGGTTTTCTGCAGTGCCAATGGAAAAGTGCAGGAAGAGGTTTTATGTGCATTTGACATGCTAGAGTTTTTGTTCCCAGGGGTTTTGCCAAGGGGCATTTGGAAATTTTGACCATTTGTTCGGAGTTTTGAGATGACCTTCAGCCTTGCTAGATAAAATATCATACATTACTGCTGGCCACACCTCATACATTACTTCTGTCCCAGGCATTCTGCTTAAACATCTGGAAATACTTGCCCCTGAATGATAGTGAGGCACCTGGATAGATTATCCAGGAAGACAGCATTATCTTCGTTACTGGAAAAGTATTTAAGAAACATCTAGAAAACAGTCAAGTGTGGCATATACCAAGTTCATCCCTGCAAGATTCAGATCCTTTCCAGCTCTTCATGTGTGAATTCTATGTACAAAATTTGCTAGAGCAATGTGGACATGTCCACTGTAGCATAAGCATTTGTGTTGTAGCCTCTCTGCATATAAAATATTCTCTAGCAAGGAATTATTTTCAGAATAGCCTTCTATGTAACTTGCCACATCCCTCTCAATGGCATTTTTCCATTACTGCTGACACAAGGGCTCATTTGTAGTTCTCAGCAGAAGTAGTCTATGTTATAAATACTTCCTTTCCTCCTGCCAAAAGGTAAAGGTGGAAACAGCAAACTGGTTAAGAAAGGCATTTTGTTAAGAGTATGTTTCTCAGTATGACACGTGGTTTGCAGAATATTCTTTTTATGAAGAGCATTTTCTGTCAAAGGGGAGTATCTCCCAGGGAGAATAAAATACTCTGGCATGGACTTCTGCCACACTCCTTTCTGTATCCAGAAGCCCCTAAATTCTAGTAGGCTATTTTCCTTCTACTTCTCTCTATTTGTGGCTTCTGGGTAAACCTCACTCATCTCCTCTGAGCTCAAGTTAAGTGTATCAGAGCATAAAGCTCCAGCACAGACTGGAGCCATTCCTTGTCTTATGCATCTCTGTCTGATCTCTGGTCCTCTGACAAAAATGCAAACAAGAAAATGTTTTCAAAGGATTTGTGACGTCTGGGGAAAGAAAGAATTTCCCATGAGCTACCCTCATCCCACCACCTGTCGAAACTCCTCCAAAAAGGCCACAGGGGTAATAATATTTAATTAGTAGTAACAGAGAAATTTTACTCTGAAATTACAGAAAATATCCCTTTTCTTTAATTCCTCTTTCAGGCAGTACATGTGGTGGGAAAGCCCTTACTTCTAAAGCAATGTCACAGTACCCATCAAGGAGCTTGGTGTCATTATCAAGCATGACACAGTACAAAGTACCACAACTCCATCAGAAGGCTGCAAGAGAGATTTATTACAGCAACATGTTGTTTTTATACTTTTTCAAGATATTTACATTCATCCAACATACACATTCACTGCCCATTGGTTATAGGAAAGAAACAAAGTTCTCCTTGGGTGACCAAGGAGCCATGTTATTCTGTGAGCCAGCTAGAGTCTGTATCTCTTAACTTTCTCTCCTTCATCATGTCTCCATGGTGACAACCTTGGTGCCTTCCTCAGGAGAGATATGGGGCTTTCCTTTATCTTCAGGAGGCCTTTGCTGGCTCACAAGAACAGCACAGAATGTGTCTCCTACAGGGAAGTGCCTTTGGTGGGGGGCAGCTGAAACACAGTGTTGTGGGCAGTCTATTTTGGCCAAGGCCTGGTTTTAAAATTTAGATGAGCATAAGATTATTGGTGCTGCACCAGTTTTGAGATGCTCTGGTGTGAGAGCAAGGACCATTTGTGTGTATTTTTCAATATAAAATGACAAAAAAGAAAAGACAAGGTAAAAGAAACTTCTACTCTAAAGTTTTATTTATACAGACAGACACATTCGGTGCAGCATTGTTATCCCACTGCTTTACCAGCTTCAGCCTTTGTCCAAGTGGAAGAAAGTTCTCAAGTCTTCACCACTGCAAAATACCACTTTGGTAAAACAAGCAGACAAAGCTCCTGTATCGCTAAAACAAGCTTCAGGTAGTGGATCATTATTTTGGGCAGGAAGGAGAAGAAAACACTGGGATTATCTTTTCCCCTCTCTTTTTTTCTTAGTTCAATCTTTTTGCCCACTGATTCAGATTTCAGGAGAAGCCTTTAGGGAAATGACACTGAAGAACTGCCTCTTTTCTCCACTTTTGGTGGTGGGACTCATGTGAGTTTGTTGCAGGACAAGATGCCACTTGACTGCCATCCTCCCATCTCAGGCTGGTTATCCCACACTGATGAATGTCCAGGAGCAGAAGGTGCCCAGTGCTTCATTCCCTGCAGGCCTTTCTCCTGCAGCTGTGCGGCGTCCCTACCCAACGCCACCTGGTCACTATATAATCCTTCTCATGCCAAGAGGCCAGTGGCAGTCCAGCCATGGTTGGCTCCACCAGGAGCTTGGACATCTGATGATATCAAAGAATATCCTGAGTTGGAAGTGATCCACAAGGATCATCAAGGTCCATCTCCCAGCCCTGCTCAGAACAGCTCCAAGAGTCGCACAGTGTGCCTGAGAGCATTCTCTAAACCCTTCTTGAAGTCTGGCAGGCCTGTGGGGAGTGTTCCAGTGCCCAGCCAGATTCTGGGTGAAGAACCTTTCCCTAACATGAAATCTAGACCTTCCCTGGCATAGCCTCAGGCCATTCCCTCAAGTCCTGTCACTGGCCACCTCTGGGCGGAGATTGCTGTGTGCCCTGAACTTCGCCTCGTGAGGATATAGCAGACCCTCAGTCTGCTCTTCTTCAGGCTCAACAACCCAAGCGACCTCAGCCCCTCCTCGTGCGGCTTCCCCTGGGCCCTTCCGCTGTCCCGCGGTGCTGCTTTGGGGCAATAACGCCGAAAATCCCCATTTCCCTGAGGCGCCAGGCCGGGCCGTGCCCTTTTGTGCCGCCAGGTGGCGCCACCGTCGCGCGGGCCGGGCCCTCCCCGAGGCCCGGGAAAGCAACACACCATCAAATTATTAGTTTTTAATTACCAACGAACTCTTAATTCCTATACGAAAAAGTACTAGCAAAAAAAAAAAAAAATAAAAGACAGTAAGAACTTTCCTTTGTTCTGACTTATGGGTTATTTCATTTTACCTGAACATATGTACTTTCTTTTGGTATTAGAAAATCTTAGCTTCCACATAATCTTAGGAACTGATGCAGTGATTCAAAAAGAATATATAGCACATATTTTATATACGTGTTTGTATATTTTAACACTAAAAATAATTATACCTTAATTTTTGGGAAAGATGGTTAATTGGCTTCTTTTTTCTATCACAATAACATGCACAGAAGATGTTTTTCTCTGTTTTCACTGACATCTTCTTTGTGTGCATCACATCAATGCATTTTTTGTGATGTGTTGTCTTTCTCCTTGTTGCTGGTGACAAAAAGGACATGTCCATAAACTTAAACTCAGTATTAAATACTTGTGCCGCCTCCTCTGTGCCCCACTACACCTCCAAGGGGAGGAAACCCTGCTGTCCCCTCTTGGGCTTGACAGTGGGAGCAACTTGGGCTTGACTCACCTCCCACTTCTCAGGGCAGCAAAATTCAATTTTCTCTGCACCTTAATCTGTTCCAGCGTCCTTACAAAGGAGGAGTAAATTGGTGTTTAGCAAAAACCACCCAGTTAGCTGGGATCCTGGGCCTCCCTACTGGGAGAATGTAGGGGAATTCCAGTCCCAGCAGATGAAGATCTGTATAGGCAAGAGAGGGGGAAAGAAGTTAATTTTCAGGTCTAAATCCTTATTTTCTATTTCTAAGAGACCTAAGGGACTCTGTTTTTCATTGTGGTTTTCATTATATATAGGGCTGGCCCTGGGAACCTACAAAAATCCCAAGTGCCTTAAGGCTATAGAAACACCAGGCTCTCCATCCTCTGTGGGAATCTCTTCAGTAAGCCAGATTTTGCAGCTGATGTTCATCACTGATTTCTGCCTGAGTTGCTCTCAGGACTTCCCAGACCCAATTTGTAAACGTGTAGCTGCTTGAGAGCAGAAGACAGAAGCTTAACAAAGAGTTAAATGATGGAGCAGCACAGATGTCCTTACCTAATCTACATCTAGCATAGCACCCTCTCGGGCTGCACGGGCATTGCTGCTCTGCAGCTTTCCCTTTCCCCTCTGGTGGCAGAGAAGGGCAGTGCCTTCTGTCCTAGTGTGCTTTAATCTTAGGCACCGTGATGGCTGCAGGAGCTGCTGCTCTGGGAGCTGCGGTGGCTGCCTGCCCTGGGCTAGGCAGCCTGAGTTGGTGTGAGGAATGTGCTGAGATGGTCCCTTGTGAGGAAGCCAAGACTAAAGCTGTCTGGAGTGTTGTACGCATCAATCTGCCGCTGATATTCAGGAGAAGAAAGGGATTTAACTAGTCATACACAATGCTCGAAATTGCTGGGGGAAGAGGCAGTTGCCTAATCCTCATCTTTTACTGGAGCTGGACTCTGTCATCTGATCCTCATCTTTTACTTGGAGCTCTGTGCATCCATATACTGACTCATGGTCCCCTGCACACTGTAAACCCACTGGAAGAGGCGCTGCTTTTTCATTGAAGGTGTGTCCAGTACAAGATTCTGTGGTGGCCTTTTTCACTGATTAGAGACCTGTAATGATACCATGGCTAATTAGCAGTGATAGATAGTCATTGCAAAAGCAGAAAGTGCAGAACACATCCAAGAAACATATTGGAGAGTAGGTGAGATAGACCATAAAGAGCTTTTCAACTGTTACTGATTGTGGGTGGTACTCAAACAATGCAAGGAGGAAGGTGACTGCTTCTGTAGGAGAAATAGCTTCAGATAGGACAAGCAAGATAATTGGAACGGAAACATTCAAATGCTGTATTCTGGCTTGCTCTCCCACTTTTGGTTAGGCCAGAAGTCTTCCCTCTTTCCTGAAACATTAATAGCCCTTTGTGACAATATCCATTTTATCTGTACTTTGGAGGTAAAGGAGCTGAGGAAGATGATGAACATGAAGCACTGGCCTTACATAGTATCTTCATAGTTGAGGCAGAAGCAGAATCCTGCTTTTCTTCTCCGAGGAAGAAAATACAGCACCTGGAGGGCATGATGGTAACATATCACACTGTATGAAGAATCATGCTGTTCCAGAATTGGAGGTACTCCTAGTGTGTTCTGAACATAAATAATTTGCCTGTAAGTGAGGTGGAGAAACAAAGAACTGCACCAGCTTACCTTTGAAAAATTGTCTTTATTAGACCAGTCTTGCTAAAATTGCTGGGAGTAACAGATTCTAAAATGGAGCTACTGAATTAGTCTCAAATGGAAACTGTGATAGCCAGCCTTAAAGTGGAGAAAATTGGATTTAAGAATTGCACCTTGGGCTTAGCAGGATGTCTAGAAAGTTGCTGTGCTGTAGCTGATGGACTCATATGGAGGATGGATTTCATGCTGGTGAATAGCAACGTAGTAAATGTTCTACAGAAATGTTACAAACCCGGGCTGGAGAAAATCCCTTTAAAGAGGTGACCCAGGTGAGAAAACAGTTTGTAGACATATGCTTCAAGCAAACTGCAATCCTGGAGGATTACACTCTCACAGTCATGTGTGGTATGTTCCCAGCCCATGAGGAAGGAGGGAGGAAATGGCCTTCGAAACAGAGTAGTGAGAGTGGAACAGGCAAGTCCTTTTGCATGATTTCAGCTGTGCAACAGCATTTCCAGGATCAGGGCTCAGTGACAAGGGCTCTTGAAGGAACGCATCTCTGGTAGACCAGGAAGCTCTAACGGCAATGACAACAACCATGCCCTTAGAGCATGGTAGGTTCTGGCTCCAGGGGACAAGGTAAGGAAAAGGTGAAGGTAGGTGTAGAAAGTTTGAAAGGGACTGAACACTTAAATAAGTTAGGTCTGAAAGGTTTTCTGGAGAAGACAGTAAGGTTTATTAAGGTCCTTCTAATATTAGCTTGCTTCATTCACACAAAGGGAAAAAATCCTTTACTATTACCCAATTCAGAAATGATGGTTTCTAGTCTCAAAGAATACAATTCTGTAAGTACTTTACATGGAAGAAGAATCTCTTTGAGAAATACGTGTGAGCAACTTTGCTTGTTGGGAGGGAAAGGGGCAAAGGGTTCATAGGACTAACACCCATAGGCACTAACACCCAAAAGGCATTATGGCAGAAAAAAATAAATTAAACAAAAAGCTCTTCCCCTTAGTAATTCTACAAAACAAGATTTTTTTACAATGCATTTTCCTACCGATATGGTGTATACAGCAGCTCTGTGGTATTGAAATCAAGGTTGTTGCAGGTTTCTCAGAGACCCATACTGCAGTTCTCCATCTGCCTAGGTTTCTGCCTGATATCAGGATCCTTTCTGGAATGCAGGAGTCATTCTTGGCTATCAGTATATTCCTTAAAATAATCAAATGAGGTCACTGTGATTGAGTTTTTCAATTCTGGAATATAAATTCATAAATTCCACATTTTGTAGGTACTCTGTGTTAAAGAGTTCCCATTCATTACCAAGCCCTGAGCAGAATTCTGGGTTAGCTGACAGTTTCAGTGAAGATTTTCAGTGCACCTTGAGTGATTTAACTTAATCCATCTCCCTGTCTCAGCTCCTTATCGACAAGATGGAGATGATAACACCATCCCATAGGGGTGACACGATAAGGTAATCAAGAGATTGTGCAGGCATTACTGTACTAACAACCACAAAATACCTAAGATTTCTTATCTAAATGTGAAGGTTAATTGCCGTCTTCAGAGGTAGTTAGCTTGCATTCTTTTTAGCTGATAAAAAGGAGCATGCTCCATCCGGTTCCAGACCACTCATCAAGAATGCAGTTGTATAGTATTGGATTTTCAGCTGCAAAACAATTGCTATGGACATAGCACGTGGGTATGTAATGCTCTCCAAAACACCAAGGGTTGGATTTCCAACAGAGCTGCACACTCTAAATGAAGATTTGACATTTTCTAAGGGGTTCATCTCCCATTGAGAACAAGAGACTCTGGGAGCTTAGGCTCTTTTGAAAACAAATAAAAAATCTGGCCTCTCTGCAGAAGCTGAGCTTTCTTAAGACTGAAAAAAACAGTTGAAGGGTGTGTGAAATCAAACCAAAAATGAGCTCGGAGCAGCAGCACCCTGTGACCTGGCTGGCAAGTGGAACAGTGTGAGCGTAATGTGCACATGGATTGTGGAGAGGGAATTATCCCAGAACTGATGAGGCACCTGGACCAGAGTTTCAAAAGGTTAATATGCTTGTCAGAAGACAGAAGTTGATCTCTACTGGCAGCAATAGCTCTTTAAAGCTCTTCTGACTATTTGTTTTACCAAAGCTGCATGCAGAAGTTTTGTGCTTTTCAGCCATATATGTGGCCTTTAAGTCTTAATCCTGTTCTGACTTAGGGTCAAATTCAAAGGCTTCTCCCTGCCCCATACCATTAAGCTTCTGATATGACTTTTATTGTGAGGCAGTCAGGCATTATACCAATTCCTGGGTTTAAAAATGCAAAGCTACATTTTCCTATTATGATAGGCATCCTGCTCCGTTCACACAAGCTGGACACCCTGCAGAAGTTTTTCACTTTTGGTTGGATTGAAAAGATTTGAAACAATCCAAATTATTTTTTTCCCCTCTTTCTCAGTCACTGCTTTTCTGCTCCTGTTTTGAAGCAGTCTGCCACAGATGTGCTGGAATACCAGCACACATTGAAGTGTAGCTGTCGTTCCTTTGTAGCAGTCTTGCCTTGGAGCTCTGTGCGCTAGAAAAGACTCTCCTTCTAGATAGTCTTCTGCAGAGGGAGCCAGCTTGGAGTGCTTGGAATTAGTGTGGTATATTACACCTTCTGACAGATAATGGGTCCCTGTATTAGTTTCAGTAGGAATACAGGTTTTCTGTGGACTTTGCCCTCAATTTCTCTCAGATCTGTATGGATCCTCCCTTCAGACACTGCTGAGTTTTATGGCTATGTAGTTTTCAGGGGGAATGTTTGCTGCTCCCTATACTGTCAGGCTTACTTCCAGCTCTGTCTTGCCTTCAAATTCTGACATTCTAGGCTGTATGGAGGAGTGTGAATCCACAATCCAGTTGTGGATATGTTCCTAGGTGAAATACCTGTGTCAAAATGGAGGAGGTCTCAAAAACACCTTCCTAGAGGAGATTAATTCTGTTGAACAGTGGTAATTCCTGTCTCATTTATGTAGGTGAACAACTTAGCATCAGCCACACTGTCCCTCTTCTCCACCCTCTACTGTGCTCCCCAATGTCCACTTCACGGGCAATACCATGGAAGAGAAATCAAGCTGTGGAGAGCAGCTGTGTTCCCTCTGTTGTGCAGGCAATCCAGTTTTATCTGAGGGCACTGGCACTGTGGTTTCTATTCTTTTCTCTGTCCCAGCCAGGTACCAGCCTCAGGTACATCCCTTGCTTGTGATCTTGGCAGAAGATCCAGCCCAATGGGAATACTGGTATTCTGATTTCACCTCCTTCTTCTTGTAGCTGAGAGGTTATAAACTGAAAATGGAAGACATTAAACTGACACTTATTTGCCTTCTGTCTAAAGTAACTAGAAGATTAATATTTTGGTTGAGAATATATTTTATGCTAAATACGATATTTTACTAGACTTGAAAATATAGAAGAGTTTAAAAAGAGTTGCTTTTTAGGTTTTATGTGCAATAAAATGATGACTGGTATCAAATAGGTGTAATTTAATTTTTACGTGACTGTTTCTCCCTCTCCAATTCTCAAATAAAATGCTCAGCACCTTTTAAAGAGCCCACCTGCACTGAGACTGCTTTTTGTTGGCCTCCAGAGCACTAGTTTTAATTTGTTAACAGGAAAATATCTTTTGAAGGAGGATTATACAAGCTAAGAGATGTTTTTAGAATGGCAGAGAGAAACTGAAATTGCAGGCAATGAACTCCTGGAAACAGACTCAAGCATGGGATAAATAAGTGCAGCCTTAACCATGCACCCTCTTCTGCAAAGTGCTAAAATCCTGCCTATTTTGCTTGCTGCATAGGGGAGGTCCTTCAGTCAGACCATCCTGCTGCCCCTTGTGCTGCAGCTAGCAGGAAAAACCAGAATTGCTAATGCTCTTTGTAAAGGTGGTTTAGATTCTTTCAACCATTTGTTCCTGCTTGTAGGAATCCTTCTGGCAGATCTTGCTCTTAATTGAGTCCAAGGTGACCTTCCTCCCGTACTTTGTTAGCCAGCAGGTCCAGAACTCTGTACAGGGAGGAGCCTAAATAGAGATATATGGAAATACAGGCAAGGGAGTTGTTCTCCAAGTTCAAAAGAAGTCTACTCCTGGAGCCCCCCTTTGAGGGCTACAAAGGGCACCAACTTCACTGTGGGGTCTCCAGTGGTCGTGGCCATGAAATAGAGTCATGGAACAGGACAAGAGGCAAGATGCCAGCCTTTCCTTCAGGACTCTCTGAGGATGGCTCAACACTCTGTTCCTTGTCAGTCTTAAGAATCTCTGAGAACAGGAAGATTCCTCTGTGGAGTTAAAACATCTAATTCCTTTCATAGATTTTCTTCTGATAAGCTTCTGCTATGCAGCTGTGGCAGCTTTGTGTTACTTGTACATTACCTGTTTTTCTAACATGAGGATTTGCTGAATGAAGTGTATTTCCATGCTCTTTGAACAGTAAAAACCTTGAAGCCATCTTCTTTATTCTCAAAGGATAAAACTCCCCAAACTCTTACCAATATAAATAAGGTTTAACATAGTTAAGGATTGCTGAACTGAGCTTATAGCATACTACAAATAGTAAAAAAAACCCCAAAACCTTACATTTTTTGTTGCTGTTTAAATGGCTCAAGTAGACCTTCTGCTTCTGAAACAGCTCATGTATTTTTGGATTTGGTTACAAATTGACCAAGCATTGCAAACAGCACTGATCTGTGGAGATATCTGTTTTTATACGCAACATGAGACCGGCAATAGAGATGTGTTTAATCAGTGTTTTAGAAGTCAGACAGGAATGGTATGACTCCAGCTGGCACAGCCTTACATGTCCTTGTAATTCCACTTCACTACCACTTAATTTGTATAAAATAGGGAAAATTTTAAATGGATGTTACCATAATGGGAGAATGTAATGAATCCATAGTTTAGGGCAAAATAAAGCTGTCCATCTAAGGTGACTTCACTCTAGACTCCTGTGATTCACACAGGATGTGCAATTACAGCATTTGTTCTTGAGCAGAATTATGGATGAGGCCCAAGACTAACTGACAGCTCAATTATTTCTTCCTGATGCATTTCATTAATAGCCCCTGCACCTCTCACCTCTATGAAATCGGCAGCTAGTGAGGTGCCCATAAGAAGATAATTGCCTCCAGAGTAACTTCTCCTGGAGCCAATTGCTAATCTCCTGGTGTTAATTGCCAAAATCAGGGGAAATCAGGGTAGGCAGGAGGCACAGGAGCTGCATGCATATTAGAGCTGTGTAGCAAAATGTTCAACTGTGCTCCATGACACCACAGCAGAACTTAGAGAGATGGAAACATAATAAGGCACAAGCTGAGTGTAAATCCTGCATGCAAATGTTTTGCTGCATTTTTTCATTCATCACCTAGATTACTATTCTATGAGGGAGCTATAAAACAGGTGGTGTGGAATCTGGGCTCTGAGGAAGTCAAATAAAAGTACCAAGGATCTGACTGGGGAGCTTGTACTACCTGATGTTGAGATAACACTAGCAGTATTGTGATGGGTTGGGAAAGAAAAAGAATGTAAGTGCAACAGTTGTATAGTTTAGTTCTCTGTTTTGCCATGGCTTTTCAATGTGATGTTTCCAGATAGAAGAGTAAGTTTAATCCTAGAGCTAAATCAATCTCTGGAAATCTTCTAGTAACTTCAGTTGAATCGATCCTATCTCCATAAAGATATGTCTATAGGGTGTTTGACTTGTGCTTTTGCATCTGCTTTTCTAACATTAGATGATTGAGTACCTCCCTGAAATAGACAAAACTGTGTTACTTTGTGGATAAGCTAGGATGCATAAACAACTATTAAGTTATGTAGACTGTAGTTTGAGCCAAAATCTGAGCAAGGTATGTTTGATAAAATACCCATTATGCACTTAATCTGTTGAGAAGGGCCCTGCTTGGCTCTTATTTCAGTCTGTCAGACTAGTGACTTTTGAACATCCCAGTTTACCGCTTATGTCTAGACTATGGTTTGACCTTTTGTTCCTGGTGTCAGATGGGGACTTTCAAGAGCTGAAGTATGCTGCTGTTGGGCAGTGATGAAAGTGTGTATTCTGCTAACCTGAGCAGCTGGAACATCTGTTGGGGAAATACAACCATCAGTTGTTTGTCTGGAAGTTTGAGTGATAAGAGACTTTGGTTGAGGGGCTTTGTCAGCCTGTGTGACAAATGTTTTATCATCTCCCAGTTTACAGTAGAATTCTTTTAAATAAATACAGATTATTTTAGATATTTAAAAAATTTTTAATCCTTTTTTTTAACCTATGGGGAAGAAAACAGAAATTTTCTGTGGCTACTGTATATTGTAATGGCCATTTTGCAGTCTAGTGGAGGCAACAATTAATTTAGCTTACAAGTTCCAGTCTGGAAGCTGTCTGCATGACTCAAAGGTCTGAGAAACATTTGAAAAAATAGCCCTGAAGATTTTTTGGATGCTGGTGACGTGAATGGGAATATTAAATTTAAAAAAAAGGAGGAGGTAATATTATCACATGGATAGTGTTATGGTTAGTGACCAGTGTAACAGTAACAGATTAAAAGAGCATCTCTGTTTTGATTTGGTTCTCATGTTGGCTGCAAGCTGTACTTTTAACATATGATGTAGATGTGCTGGAGAGCCATCTACAAAGCTCTACCCTTCAGCATATTTTTTCTCTGGGTAATATAATGAACTAACATATATAGGAGCTGTGAAGGAAAGAGGAAATAAGCTTTGCGACCAAGTTTTATACACAAATTAGAAGGCTTAATTTGAGGCACAATCATTTCATCAGGTGTGTGGTAACTGGCAGGATGATTAGGTCCCTTGAGAGAGAATTTAATTTTGATTTATTTTTTCCTGCCCTAACTGAAAAGCTACTTGATATTTGCTTTAATTTGGCACCTGCAGCTAGCATTGTGGCAGATAGAGATAGTTACAAAAATTAGCATAAATTTATAAATGAAGTAGTGAAAAGCACAACTGCAAAGATAAAGCTAAATGCGGGCCCTGCCACTGAACATAGTGATTAAAGAAATGGCCTGTTTTTCTGTTCTTCCTTCTCCTCAGTACCTTCTGAACAGTCCATAACACTGAGTTACATAACATCAAATCAAAGCAACAAAGTTGCAGGTATTTTAGGGAAATCTCTTCTGTGGAATGGAGAGGAGACTCTTACAAGGGAGCTTCTCTGTGTACCCAAAAATGCAGTGAAATATTGTCACAAGCCTTTGCTTGCTGCCCAAAGAGGAAAGGCAATCTCCTAGCACACTACAGGACATTCCCTCCTCCATGAGGATGATAGCCTCTGAGATCAGAAACACAGTAGTGGCTGCCTGCACTGAGGACCTGTCAGTGCATTGTTACCATAATGGCTTGTATGCCTTAAGGAGGACTCTGCCTCCAGTGCTGGAAGAAACCTGGAGTCGGCCTTCAGAGGGAGGAGCTCTGCAGGAAGCAGCCAGCCTGAGGAGCACCAGAAGCACTACTGCTACTGCTGAGAACTTCTGCAGGAAGGGATGGTGTCATTCTCCAGCCTCTAGCCTGGGACTTGTGCCAGTGGCACAGAGTGCTACTGTTGAGTTCTGTAAAGTCTCAAACCTCGTTTCAGTAAAAGTTGTGTTAATGTGTATCCAAGCTGTGCACACACTGTTAAAATCCACTTCTCTAAAGTGCTTTCTGATCATGTTTATATTCTCCTTAGAATGAATCACAGATGTTTTGTTGTTTGGGCTTTTTCCCCCTTAATCCCATCACTCACATGGTGGGTGAGCATGCTGTTATTTGAGCACTCTGTGCTTTGAACTAGGTCTGTTTGATTTTTTACTTCACAAACTGGTAGTAATAGCGGAAAAGGAGGGGGAGAAAGGTTTATAGTCCAAACACAAAAAGAAAGATCATATCTACTTCCTCAGTGTGTTGAATTTATGTGTCCATGTCTTGGCAGCAGGAAGGCTGTAAGAAGAGATCAGGAGCTGGCCCCATGTTGGATACAGCTGGCTCTAAAACAGTCCCACTGCTCTCCAAAGCTGAGTCTATCAGTGAGGCTGGTGGCACCTTGATGGAAAAGTGTTTAAGAAAGGGTAAAAAATGCTGTGTAGAAGTTGTGTGAGAGAGGAATGAGGCAAAAACCCCCAACAAAATAACAGCCCTGCAGGCAAGGAAAAAAGAGAGGGAGGAGGTGCTTCAGGCACTGGAGCAGAGGTCACCCTACAGCCCATGGAGAAGGCTGTGCTGAGGCAGGTTGTCCTCCTGCAGCCCATGGAGGATCATACCAAAGCAGTCATCCACTGCGCAAGACCCCATGCTGAAGCAGAGGAACAGTGTGAGGAGGAAGGACAGCCAGAGAGGAACTGTGTATATGGACTGACCACAAACCCCATTCCTCCATCCCCCTGTGCTGCTTGGGGGAGAGGAAGGCAGAAGAGTCAGGAGGTTCAGCTAGGTGGAATGGGACTTGGGGTGAAGGTCAGGTTATTTTTCTGGATTTTATTGGGGTTTGGGCTTTTTGTTTGTTTGGTTTTGTGGGGATTTTTTGTTTGCTTTTTAGTTCTGTTTTTGTTACTCACCATATTTATTTATTTCTTATTGGCTATAAGTGAATTGGCAGAGGTTGATGTCCTCTAAGAAAATCTCTCTCTCCCTAGTAATGCCAACAGTTTAATTGCATGGCATCATTTGCAGAAAGGGCACTCTCTTCAGTAGATCAGTTTGCTTTTCAACAGCATGAGCTTGAAGCACTGTCATTCAAACAGAATCTCTACCAGTAGTTATTTTTAAAGTGATTTCAAGTCTGTTTTGTGTCATTGAAAGATGAGTTTGCAGTTGTGTTGACAGAAAACTTTCTTCTTAGGGTTAGCTATATGTTTTTTGGGGAAAAACAATATGCCTTTCAGGATGCATTTGCAACACTATTTGATTTTGAGACCAGCAAAAAGGGAACTAATGCAGATTTAAGAGAATAACAAGGCAGCATGAAGCCTCCAGAAAATCCAGAAAACAACTTTGTTTTGTGGTGGTTTTTGGTTTTGTTTTGTTTTTGTTTTTGTTTGGTTGGTTTTTGTTTGTTTTTTGTTTGGGTGGGGGTTTTTGTTGTTTTTGTTTTGGGGTTTGGGTTTTTTGTTTGTTTTTTTGGTTTTTGGTTTTTGGGGTTTTTTATGATGATGAATCACATGCAGAAAATGTGCGTGAATCACATGTAGCAAATGGTCATTCTTCTTCCCGTGCAGATCTGGGCAGACAGCTTAATCGTATTTGTTCCTCATCAGCCTTTGACAGATGTTATAGAGTCAATATGGATATGTTATCCTAGCTCATCTCCAGGAAGAGATAAGCTGTGATAGAATTAAGGCTCATGTTTCATAAATCAGATCTGAAACCATACCAGAATGGATCAAGAAAATGTGCTGTAGCTGCTGCTGTTACTCTGGAAGACATTGTTAACTTTCTGTTCTGAAGAAATGTGACATAAATATCCCTTTTTGCCTTCCAGACTGTAGAAAGAAGATGTATCAAATTACCAGAACTGGGTAACCTTTCTAATTGAGTTAATTTTTCTTAATATAATTGAACTAGTGGTAAACTCAAACTTTTCCTCTCACATAGGCCAAGGTATACTTCATGTTTCAGCTATGGCTTTCCATAGTCACATCTCAACAAGGTTTATAGATTCTCTTTGCTGGAGCTAAGTCATATTCTCCTTTGCAAGTACTTCACAGCACAGCTGGAATTGTAACTCCAGTGTGGGCAGTCCATAAGAATAGGGAGCCACACCAGAGGGCAAAGGTAAGGAGCAACTCATTAGACAGATGTGACACTCATGGAGTGTTGGGTGTGTGAAATGATTTGGAAAAATGTCTTTTCAGGTTGAACAATATTATTTCAACAGCTGCTGTGTGATTTATTATCTCTGTTCCCTCTCCTGTAAAATCACCTAGACATCCTTTAAATACAAAGAGTCTCTGAAGTCCCACCTTTTAATTGAGAAGGGATGGTGAAAGAGAAAAAAACCTAGCATTTAATTAGCTCTAGAAAATGCTTTTCTTTTAAATGTGTTCCTAAACTGCTGCTTATAATCCCATAGTGCTTTTCAGTTAAGCACCTCATAGCACTTCCCAAGCCTAAGGTCACAGTAGAGTAGACTGAGAAAAATCCTACTTGTAAGTACAAATTTCTGCCTCTCCTCTTCAGTATATTGATTTTGAGTTGTGCAGTTGTCCTTTGGGCACAAAACCCACCTTGTTTTCAACCTTGGATCTCCTTTTAATAACCATACTTCTACTGGCTTCAGTGGATTTTTTTCTCCTAGTGCAAATGTCAAAGGAATGAGACAGGAAAAGCATAGCAACATAAGAGGTATCTAACTCTCCACTTAATGTTGTTGACTTGGTGTTGGTTTTGGAAATCATTCAACACATTTAAGCACACAATTAAATCAAATACATGTGTAACTTGAAGATGTAGTAGTTATACATGTAAATGAGAATGAAAAATTGCATAGAACACATTTCACTACTGAAAAATAGCTAAGAAATTTTCCAGCATCTGTCGGCTTAAAATGGTCTTCTGAACATGTTCCAGGTATCCAAAGAGGGTATGCACTTGTCTTCAGTTTTGGCATAAAAGGAAAAGAAAAGAGAAAACTCTATCTCAAAATTCCATACTTTCATACAAGATTTCAGTTTGTTATGATTGCCAGAAAATTGGTTAATGCTTTTATGGGAAAACATTTCATAAATAAAAATGTTTATATTTGTATGTAGGGTTGGTGGTTTTTTTGGTAGAAAAAAATCTAGGAATAGAGAGGACACATTATTTGTGGGAACTCAGCACATCCCTCCGGATGTCCAGAGTTGCCAAGAACTCTCTTGGGGGGCTTGGAAGTCCTGGAATGTTCCAGAAACACCTGGTGGCTTGACTTTGATCCTTCCAACGAATTGCCACCTGTGTTTGAGGACATGAGAGTCACATGGGTTTGAATGGTGCAAGAATGATGTATTTACAGGCTGAAAATATAGATTTTAAGGTTTTTGGTATAGGGGTTATGGGGACAAGATGGAGGAATCAGGATGTCTCGTCCTTCTTTCTTCTTCTTGTCATCCATTTTCTGTGATGATGTTAGCACTTGGGGATTGGTTTAGAATAGAAGTGCACTGTCTAACATAGGTGATGGGTATTGGGAATTAAAAGTATTTATGATATACGTAGTTTGTAGTATAAAAAGATGACACCACCTTGGGGGCGGTCAGAGTGCCTGTGGCTACCTTGCTGAGCAGATCTCGGCTGGGCAAAAAGAAAATTTTGTAGATAAGAAATAATAAACAACCTGAAGACCGAAAAAGCGAAGGGTCCAGACTCATTCTTCGAAAGCGCAGGCTGCCGCAGAACCACCATCCCATGCATCTCGGGGCAGAGACAGACAGCTGGACCCGAGAATTATTGACCTAAAATAACCTCTACTGAGATTAACATGGTCAAATACAAGAAAAAATCAGGGTCTCATTTTGACTGTAATGTAGGTGAAAAGATAAAAGGATACCAGATGAACATTAGAGCACAGAAAACATGAGCTTTGACAGCATTTCCTTCAAAAACAGAAGATTTAGAAGGCTCTGCTGGGATTTTTTTCACCTAGCTGTACAATATAGGTGCCTGTAGCAGAGACAGACATCAAGGAGCTTTTCAGTCAATGGGCACTTTCAGGGCATGATTCACCTTAATGCACTTTGGATGTCTAAAACAGGGCAAATTAATTGTGTCATGTAAATGTGTTTTCTGTTGACTAACCATGTATCAACATTTTACCAGTTGGAGACCAGATGGATGGAATATGAGAGCTGGGGCAATGGATCTACCCGAGGAGAGACAATAGTAATGGTTTGGAAAGAAACCATTTTCTTTCATAAAGAAACTTTACAGAAAATACCAGCAATAACCAGAAATAGAGACTGTTTCAGAAGAGCCAAAAAATAATGTAAAAGTTCTTATAAAATCCCAAACACAGGAGATGATTATGGATTTTTATTTTACAAAAATTACAATCTTGACAATATGAGTAACTGATTTTCCAGTTTCCTTTTTCTTTTTGGGTGGGGCAGATCTTTCCTTCCTCCAAATCCCTCCAATAATAATTTATTCTACGATCCTCTTCATGTCTTCTGCAAAGATGTTTTTGGGGTTTTTTTTAAGTCTGTGTGTTCATTCCTATTCAGCTGGATTTTTCTCCCCAAGCCACACATAAGCCACTCCAACTCTTGGAGACAAATCAATTTGCTCCCAAAAGCATCTTCCTTGAACTTTAGCTGGGAAAGTGCTACCTGGTGAATGGAGTGAGCTGCTTGTGTTTTGTAAACTGTATGCAGTTTATGCTGTTCTGGTGCTGTGTGGCTTCTGCTCACTACATCCTGCCTTCCTGGCTACCAGGCTTCATCCTAACACCCTTGTGTCTAATGAGCAGCAGAGCAGGATGCCAGCAATATGTTCTGAAGAGCATGAGTAATCCCTGGTGTCTGAGAATAGAATTGGTGTGAGCAACCCTAAAAAAAGCTGGTGATTCCTCTTATTTCAGCCTCTCTGTGCTCTGAGTCACACTGGAGATGATGCCCCAAAGGTCAGCTGACAAAGAGATCTGAATTTCAGTGCAACTTAAGGGTGCACTGTCATTGCTGGGGAAAATGCTTGTCCATTTAAAAATCTCCTTTCAACACAGGCAACAAAGTCAACAAGGGGGTTCTGATTGTCTTGCAGCTGCTTTGGCCCTTACAATTGTTAAGTTTTACTCAAATATTTCACTTCATGAAAAGTGCTCTTCATTAGCAATGGGGAAAACTGCAAAGGAAGTATACAGACAGTAAAAAAAAAAAAAGAGAGCTGAACTTCAATGGAACTTGGCAAATATTTTAATGTCTGCTTTGCCCAGGCTGCTCTGTTTGTAACTGTGGTGACAGGATGCATCGGAATCTTTCTTGGATTTGATTTTCAGGAGAGTGTTCCCCAAGTGAAGCCATTTGCATTGCAGGACAAAAGCTAAGCTCTACCTAATAAATGTCACAAGCAAACACCAATTTTTTGGCAGACTTGACCACTGCTACCTATTGCAGGGCAAACTGATGTTTCCTCTGCAGCCAATGACATTGTCCTGGACAGTGCTGGACCACTGGGTTTGATCCCCTACAGCTGTTTATTGCAGTGGGCAGAGGTGTAAACATCCATCACCTCTAGTAATTGCATCCTTCAAAGCCAAGCTTAAAAATTGCTTCTATGCCTATGACCTCCAAGTCTTGTTACTAAGAACTTTACAATTAATACCACAGTGCTCTTACATCAAGTATAGATTTTGCTTGAAATACAGCATATATTTTAATCTTGAAATACAGCATATATTGCTTCTCCTGGTTGCTTCACAGGTACATGGGGGGACTTATTTGGAGGGAAGAAGAAGGGGGCAAGACATCTGCTTAGCTCCAGAAAGGATTGTCTTTCTCTATGAAGATGGCTTCCTGGAGATGGGTGGCCTTTCATTCATGCAGACAGTGAGTTTCTGACTGAGAAGTCTGTGTAGGGAAATTAGCTTTGTCCTAATTCCACTGGAATAAGCTGGGTTAGGGAGATTCTCACATATTTTTTTTAATGAGCTCAGTATCTTAGAATGCGGTACCATATGTTAATGGAATAACATTGCCAAACACTTTTGGACTGACAAGCAATCTCAGGCTGAGGTAGGGAGAGTCTCTGAATATTAACATAGTTATTTATTTGTCCACCTGCCTTCAGACAGCACATTTTAGGGCAGCTTGTCAAGTGAAAGGTCCACAGACTGGCTGGAATCATTAAAGCAATGTCCATATTCCTTGGGGGATAAAGCCTGAGACCCTAAGACCTTTATGATATTGCTGTTCCCACCAGAGAAGTTAAAAACTTATCCCCACAGAATATAATCAGAAGATACATCCAGAAGATTTTCTCATCCACCTGACTTTATCCTATGGTGTGATGGGATTTGAGTCACAATGGTCTCAGGTTAGACAGAGTCTGAAATTTGTAGTTTCTGTTTCAGATCTGAAGGCAACCTTCATTCCTAAATCTTGTGTGTATTTCTTCAACAACATTAGACATTCTGTAAAAATTTCACCCTCTGTTTTTAAAGGATGAAGCTTATCAGTATAAAACAAAACAACTTTTTTTTTTTCTGGGATTCTTTCCTTAGAGAGAAAAAGTTGCACAGAACCTATATGTGTCTTACAGATACCTCTGTTTTCTAATGGCATTCTGTTTAACCTTTCAACACACTCTTCAATATTAGCCTGCTTGTAATTTTTTTGATAAATTGCACCCTGAATTTTCTACATGCTGTATTTACATCTGTGCCGTTCTTCAATTGCAGTTTTGCTATTTTTTGAGTTTTATCAATTAATAGTGATGCGGGCGGTTGTGTTTGGCAGCTTGTTGGGTTTCTTTTGTGAAGCTCTTTTATTATACAAAATAATCCACAAAATATTGTCTGTACTTTTGATGTCACTGGCATCTAGTTCTTAATCTCTTAAGTTTTTCTTTCCAGATATCTCTTGGATGATGGGACAATTTTTATTCAGAGATACTGGTTATTGTCATGGGAATGATAGGTGATCACACCTACAGTACTATCCAGACTCCCTGCTGCTCTGGAGCTGCTGAAGTTTCTACTCAGAGAGAGGCATACTTTAGAAGAAGTGCCTGAGCTGTTCATATGCTTATTCTACAACTTGGCAACCACCTGGAAAGACAACTGTGTTTCCTTGTGTTACCTCAGTTATGCTTTTCTTTGTGGGAAAACAAAAAACTGGCTATCTCAAAAATAGGCTGCTGCATTTCATTGTCCTGACTCACCAGGAAGGTTGTCATAGTTGGAAATTTGCAGAGATGCTGTAAGCATTTGGGTGGATACTGAGTTTATAATTGACAATGTCCATACTGATGCTTTTGCTTTATAATGTTCTTTTAAAAATAAATGGCAACACAGCTGGTGATTTTCTTCTCAATGCTTTAAAACTCTCCATCATTCCATTAGAGGATGATGCCCACAAAAAAAAAAAAAAAAAAAAAAAAAAAAAAAAAAAAAAAAAAAAAAGAAGAAGAAAAGTAACTATTCTTAAGCCACACTGAAAAACTGTCCGCCTTCTTTAACAGTATAAAGATTTATATTGCGTAACTTGGCTGAGTATTGAGTTCTAGGCTTTTTCCCTCAGTCCTCAATATCTTATCCAGGCTCCTGGAGACAGTCCAGTTCTTTCTGTTAAAATACTGCGCACTGTTGTGCTGCAGCACGTGTATTGCCAGGGGATGCTGAAATGCCAGGCTCTGCTTCTGGCTGACTTTTGCTGACTGCCTTAACTATCCACCACTTTGCATTACATAGAAATGCTTCTCTTTGTCTAGTGCTTATCATAGAATGACTTTTTGTCATGTTTGCAGTTTGGACTTAAAAGAGAAAAATAAATTTAAAGCTTCCTTTACATTAGGAAGACTAGAAAATGGTCACTGCATATTAAAACTGCTAAAAGAAAAAAATAGAGAAAATCTAGAGAAAGTAAGAAAAATATTGTGTCAAACCTTTGTTAATCAACAATGGAATTTGTTTCTGATAAAAGGAACTCCAGGCCAAAACTAAATAATCTACTCCATTGCAAATGCCTAACTAATTACTGGTTTATCCTTGAGGTAAAATCTTTGCCTTTTGGAAAGTGGAAGATGACTCTCATGACTTTGCATGTTTCTGTCACGATTAACTGGAATGAACACTCATACCTTCTGGGTTTGTTTGCTTGTTTGTTTTGTTTGGGGTTGTCTGTTTGTGGGGTTTGCCTCTTTTGAGGGCGCAGGGGGCAGTGATGGGAGGGCATGGAAGTTGGAGGATTTTTTTTAGCCTAAAGTATGTTTTACTCCACTTCCTTCGCATCTTTGGATTCAGACTGTTCAGGGCTATTTTCATTTTAAAGACCCCTCCCCCAACTAATCGGAAGAGCAGAAAGAAGCGCGAGAGCAAAAAAATCCCTTTATGTGAGAAGATGGTATCAACATCAGTATAATGTTCTTCATTTTAGCAAAAAACAAAACTAATAGCAAAGTGGTATTTGGGCGCGTCAGGGGAACAAACAGAACTGTCACCACCGCACAAAGATGAATGGTATATTGCTAAGAAGACATTTCCATTCAGCACTGTACTTTCAACACCTGTGTAGGTCAGAGCAAGAGGACAGTCCCAGTTAGAGAGCTGTGCCGTGTGGTTCGCCGCTGGGAAACCTCGCTCGGGGCTCCGCCGAGCCGCACTCACTCACAGTGCCCGGCTCCCCAGCAGCCCCAGCTGTCCCAAACCCGATGCTCGCTTGGGCACGGCAGAGGCCTTTTGTTCTGTAGCTCGCAGCTTCTCTACATTCCTCCCACGTACGGGCTCGTACCTCATGGCCTGGTGCTGCTCTCGATTACGGAAAGGTAGATCCACCTTCGGCGGGCCGACTGCGGCGCAAGGACCTTTTGATTCCACCGACAAATGAACAGTGTTAGTTAATGCATAAAACTTAGAAGTCTCGGGTTTGAAAACAAAATAAACCCCTTTCATTTCCGTCAGGCCAGGTGGCACTGTTTGCCCCCGAATGGTTCCGTGCGCCTGAAGTTGGCGTTTGCGCCGCTGATAAAATGAACAGCTCCCGGACGGGACAGCGCGGCACCGGCAAAACACGACGGCAGGGACCGGCTGTAGCATAACCTGCGGAGCGAGGGGAGACCTGCAAGGAGGCATTTAGGGTTACCGGAGCGACGGACACCGCTAAGAGTGCGAGAATTTCTCTTCACGAACGAGGCGTCGGGCAGATCCAGCCAGGAACGAACGCTCCTGCCCGCCGGCGGCTGCCGGACCCCGCCCCCCTGAAGAGGTCGAGAGTGACCCAGAGGTGGTCAAATTCACGGGCAGCGGGGCCGCTCGGACGGCGACCGCTGCACGCCCCCGCAGCCCCTCGGGGCCGCCCGGCTCGTCCCCGCCCGCCGCCGCCGGGCGGGACCATCTCTGCCCTTGGCGAGGGGGGGCCGCGCTCCGCCCCGGCTCGCCGCCTGGCCCGCCTCCCCCCATCTCCGCGCGCGCAGAGCGCCCCTCCGCCTGGCGCGCCGCATGGTCACGCCCAGCGCGGCATTAACGCTCCCCGGCGCGGGGCGCGGGCGCCCGGGCATCCTCCGGCGGCGGTGTCTCGGTGAGGGGCGGGCGCGGAGCGGTTCCTGGCGCTAGACCTGCGCGCTCCGCCACCCTCTCTGCGCCGCCGGACAACGCCATGAAGCCAGCGGTGCTGGAAGTAATGAGGATGAACCGGGTGTGCAGGATGGTCCTGGTCACTTCTGTGGGCTCCTTCATCCTCGTCATCTTCTATTTCCAAAGTATGTTGTACCCAGGTAGGGCACTGCAACCGCACCGGCCCCGCCGAGGGCGGCGCCCTCCTCGCTCCCCGCCGGCGCAGGTGGCGGCCGCCCTGGGAGCCCTCGCCGGCTGCCCCCGGCTCCAGCTTTCGGCTCCCGGCGCCGCTGCGGCAGGCGCGGGGCTCGGTGGCGGCGAGCGCAGCGCCAGCAGTGGCTGCGGGAAGGTCGCCTCGACCCCCGTTGGAAACTTCCCGCGGGAGGGAGGAAAGTTGGTTTGTTTAAAAATTTTGTTATTTTCCGCTTTATATTGTGCGTTTGGTGAGGGGGGAGGGAGACGACAGCGGCTGGCAAGCGCTTCATGTCTGAGGGGCGACGGGAGCTGCCCGGTCCCCGCGGGTCCCCCTCGCCGGGAGCGCGACCTCAGCTCCCCTCTCGTCAGGGGTCGCGGGCCTTCGTCTTCTCATCTTTTCGTTTTTGGAAGGGTCAGGGACACCGCGGCCGGCAAGGGCACCCGCTACCGCCGGCGGCAGCTCCGCTTTAGCTCGCCCGAGTTGTCTGAAGCGGCGGGGGCGGCTGCCCGGCCCGGTCCTGCCGTGTTCGGGCGGCCGCGGAGCCGCTGGCTGGGCACGGGTGTCCGCAGGGACGCAGGCTGCGGAATGCTGTGCAGGGATCACCTCGGATCCACACTCCCGGGTACCTAATACGACTTCAGCTTTTCAGTTTCCCTCATCCTAGGGACGGACCTGTGTCGGGGGCAGCGGATGCTGGCTCCCAGGGAAGTCCCACGTCGATCAGCTACTAATTCACACAAAGGTGGGCTTGGGCTGTAGAAATTTAATGAGGTGTCAGCTGTGTTGCACAGACCCCTCGTAGATGCTTTGTGCAGCTTGGTGAAATTCGTCCAGCATGGCAAAAAAACAAAAAAAAAATTGATCTGTCTGTCTGTCTCACTTTCCCCCCTTCTGCTTGAGAAATGACGTGGGAGTTGCACTTGCAGTGACTTTCTGGAGGGATCTGACAGCTGAGCAGAGGAGCGACGCTGGGGAGAGGGAGTGATACCTCGCAGTGGGCCAGCAGCTGTAGCTGGCAGGCTGGCCACACTCCTCAGCAGGCGAGTCTTCCCAGCTGTTATTGTCTACTGCCTGCTCTCAAGTGTCCTGCCTACAGGCATATACCTGTGGCTGATAAGGGAATTGCAGTCTAGTGAAAGGAAAAAGGATCTATTCAGGTCGAATTTTTCTTTCCTTGTTTGTGGCTCCCATAGTTGCCGTATGTGTATGTGGTACTTAGAGGCGTAGTTTAGTGGTGGACTTGGCAGTGCTGAGTTAGTGGTTGGACTCAGTCTCAGAGGTCTCTTCCAACCTAAATTATTCTATGAGAATTGATTTTTCATGAAAGTTTTTGGAGAATTTTTCATCAAATGGTAGAGGCTTCATGCACTGAAAGAATTAGGAATCAGTAGATCTACTGTTCTGTGGTGAAGCCAAGTCGTGTTTGGTGTTTTTCTATCAGCTGTCTGCTCTCCAGAGTTGGTATAATTTGCTTGATTAATGTGTTCTTGTATGGTGCCCTTCTGTGTTAATACCTGCCAACTTCTTGGGAAAGTTAGCATATTTATTATCTTTCCTGCTGTGTCTGTCCCATGTTTACTGGTTTCACAAGGATTGCTCAGTCCTTAGCAGACCTGGAGAAGGCTTTATTTCTGGTCTTCAAGGCACCATGCAGAATTATGGGTTGTAACATAGCTTCACCAATTGAATAGAAATGTGATATTTTAATTGGTGGAGTTCCACAGATAATATAGTTTACAGACATATTCAGAAAATTTGGCCAAGACTTATTATTTCCCCTTGTTTCAGATGAATTATACTGCTGGAACACAAACTTTGCATGCAGTAGGTGAGAGATTAGGCTAAATATTCTTGTGCGAATTTTTGAATGTAGAAAAATCATCTTTTAAGAATTCTCAATATGCTCTATAGTTAACTATTGGAGATTATGGCTTTATATTCATTATATTGTGAGGCTATAAATAGGCTGATATTTTAGTACAGTTCAAAGGATTTAGCATAAGCTCCAAGGAGAGAATGCGATGCTGTGAAATCACTGGGAGGATAATGTGCACCTGTTTTCTGTGTGACACATAGGTTGTTAGTGTGAATGGAGTAGATCTGGAAATAAATAGAACACAACCTTTATTGTGCCTTTTTCATCATAACTTATTCTGAGGTTTTGGGGTTTGTTTTTGGTGGGCTGTTTCCATGGCAGGAACTGCTGGGAAGCTCTCAAGTTTTGCTTCGGTACCTAGTTCCTACACAGTTACACATGTTTTGTAAGGCTCAGACAGCTGCTCTCCCAGTTATCTTGTACCATTGTACGTGTTACCATCATGATAACGCAACTGATAGATGAATGTAGAGTTCCTGAAGGGTCAGTAGGGAGGTGGTAGACCTGTGAATGTGATATAGATTGTGTAGTGGATCATTTTTAGGAATTGTCTTTTTTTGTAACATGTGCTTGTAACCTTTATTGTGTGGCAGAATTCACTGGAGCCAGATCCTGGGCAGAGTGTATGCTGGGACTGGAGGTGTTAAGAGCTTTCAAAATCTTGGTTAATGTCCTTTTTGTTGTTGAAGGGTGTTCTAAATTCTAGCTGGTCTTCACTGAAGCATGTCTTTGGATGGCTGCAGGAGGGAGCTCTCTCATCTCTGGCTTGCCAGTGTCACTGTTGTTGGTAGCTTACCATGGTGTCTGGCAGAGGCACTTTCAATCAGAATTAGATGAAAAACTCCCACCCAAACCTTTTGGAGAGAAAATAAGATTTTCAGATAAGTCCTCAACGAGAAGTGTCAGGTCCTTCTTGAGCCCCAGAGTTCTCTCAGTGAATTTCGGGAGGCTGCTTACAGGGCTTTCTCGTCAGTTTCAGGTGAGAGAAAGTGAAGGTGAAAGATGCTAGGAGGCCACCAGATGATGAGTCCAACCCCTTCTGGGTTAAGATAAATCTTTATCTGTTAGAGGGGATTTTCCATTTTAGGAGATCTGAACATGGAACTCTTGCTAGAAGTGTGAGACCCAGATTTCTGCTGATAGCTTCTTTTTCTTTGGGGTAAAAAAAAAGAAAATTACATAGTTAACAGAAACCTTTTTTTTAAAAAGACAGGCAAAACCCCCAAACAACACAAACACACTTAATGCCTGAAGCTGAGAAGATGAGCTTTGCCTTATCTTTGCAAAAGAATATAATGTATCCCTTGTTCCCTATCTTAAATACCAACACATTCATGCTGGGAGGAAATCAGGTGGTTTTTACTGTTTCTTCTCTTTTTGGCTGTGTTCCCATTCTTTGCTGGGAAGCCAGCTGTAAATGTGCTGTTTGGTTATTGCGCCTTTGCGTTATCTGAGTTTTGTCAGATTACCGAAGAGCTGGGAACCCACCCTCCCAAGTTAGGTTCCCCAACCAGTTGTTGTTGAGGGAAGGTGAGTTATGCAGCTCTCCAGTGCTCAGGACCACTGTAAAGAAAATGCTGGAGATGATCCTGGCTGTCTGAAGCTATGTTTGTTCCTGGGGGATGAAGTGGTAGTGGGGACTTCAATGTGTTTTCCCATTGCCTGTCTAGCCTTTACTGAAAAAAATCCATGCTGCATAGTGTTTGCTATAGCTGGAGATATAGCAATATAGAGCTGATTTTCCCTGTCTCTTTTGCTCAAATATTTCCCCCTTTCACTCTCCTGCCATGTGCTATCTAGATAACTGAGTGCAAGCTTATTATTGCTCCATGCTCCTGGAATTTCAGTCTGTGTGAAATAGCTCAGTCTTGGGCTTTTATGTGACAGCACATCATAGTTTTATCTGCTGTATTTCCTATGAAATCAGTTTTCTCACTGGTGTTTAGCCTGCCTACACTTTCACAGATGTTTGCTTTGTTCCGTTGCTTCCCAGCTGCAGCAGGCGGGGGACTGTGAGTCACCCAGTGGAGGCAGGAGCTGCTCTGCTGGGCTGGGGGTCGCACTGGTGGTGCGTTAGGATCCCCCAAGGTGTAAAATTGAGGCAGGATAATTAATACTGTTTTTATCTTACCTCAGACAGGTTTATGAAACTGACTTATTCTAAACCTGGTTCCCTTCCCATCCCTCCCACTTGCTTTTTTTTTTTTTTGCTCCATTTTCCATGTCCTGTTTTAGACTCTTACTGCTCTCCTCTGGATGCTGATGAAGGCTAGATCTCACAGGTCAGACTTGCCTCATCTCCATGATCATCTCAGTTACATTTGCAGAATGGTATGGTTGATGTCTGCCTTTGCTCAAATATCAGAACAACTCAGACCACAGGAGATTTTTTTCCTTAGGTTTGAAGACAAGCTTACCATTGAAAATCAATGCAGCAGTCTCCCATCTTGCAACTGATCCTTGCTTTCTCTCTTGCTTACAAAGGAGAATGAGATCTGCAAGGCGGTTGGGTGTGGGGCATTCCTTTGATGGACCCTGTATACTGATTTTAAATTTTTGTGTTTGGGATACAGAGAAATTTGACAGCCACAAGAAACCGGCTCTCATTTAATTGCATGCAATGAAATCCATCCCCCAGAAACCCTGCTGTGTGCTGTATCTGTTTGTTGGTGTCCTTATAAAAGCTTTTCATAGATTTCCATGGAACTGTCATCAGTGTGAGCAAACCTACTCTGGTGACTATGCTCCAGAAAGACTGGTAGTCTGGAATTGCTTTGAGTTGAGAGTTAAGCTGCTCTTTGTATCTTGTGAAAATCTTTGTGGTTAGTGAATATTAATCTTATTAGAAGAACAGCTTTTTCTGTTGCAGTGCAAATGAGTGTAGGTTTTTGCAACAACTGCTTGCTGAACTGAAGAAATAAAAATGTCTCTGAATGTGTTCAAGCAAAAATTACCTGGGTAATTATGTTGCAGTCCTGTCTTATTTCATCAGGATATTTTTTACTCCACTGTTACATTTTCTACTTTGTAGGTTTTTATAAGTTTTTTTTTTAAATTAATACTGTATATCAATATTGGGAAAGTAACTGTCCTAACTTTCAGCGTACTGATGCTCTATTCACAGATGTAAAGTGTCATGACTTAGCTTAAGTAAATTTTTCAGAGATAAAGTCAGTGTGCATGGAAACTTTGTCTTGAACTCAGCAAAATGGCTTATAGAGCAGAAATGCCCAGTGCTTTTTATGGACAAATTGATACAATTGATTTGTTGCAACTAGAATCTCATTTTTATTTCATATTCAGAAATATAAGCATCTTTCTGAATTCTTAAGTTGCTTCCATTATGCTTCAGAAGTGGCAGGTAATTTATCTTGTACTGTACCATGTAATTAACTTTAAAAATGGTTCAGACAATTGGAAGAAATTAGATTCATGTTACTTTTTTGAAAGCTGGCACTACTGTATTTTGTTTGACTCTGTTGCTAGATGTACTATATCAAATCCTGCCTGACAAAGCTTCTGCAGTTGTCCTTGTGTGAATGTCATTGTAGCACAGTGTTTTTTCCTCTCAAGCCTTTTGGGCTGGTGCATATGTGTTATGTATCAACTCTAAGTTAATCCTGAGGAAGTTAAGGACTGGGATGGGGGACACAATGATTTGAATCTGATGGTTTTTCTTTCTGATTGTTTGTGCTGTTCAAAGCAAATGTTTGAGTACTGTGTGTGACTTGAAGTGTCAACATACATAAAATGAAGCTTAAGATGCATGGATGAAGGGTCCATTTGAAATCAATGAAAAGAGTTTTCCCCTTCACATTAAAGGAATGGAATTAGGATCAGGAATGATCCTTGTGTAGGCCTGGCATGTCCAGGATAAAGATGAAGACATGTCTGTGGTGAGTTACATAGATTCAGCAGCCACCTACTATCTTACAAGGATAACATTTCAAAGCATGTTTGTGCTTTTTTGGATGTTCCTGTTCCCTGTAGCTCATTCATATAGGATCTCTGTGGGCAAGGTATTTGTTGTTACAGTCAGAATTCTGACTGGTTCGGTTAATTCCTCATTATTTGCGATTCAGTACCCAGGTTATAGATATCCTTTTGTTATGGTCAGAATGCTTGCGTGTGACAAAGTGGTGTTTCTGGCACAAGCCTTGTGTTCTTAACTAGAGGATGAGACCACCAGAGGCTACTGTGAACCAGTGAAAGAATTCAGTTCCTAATTATCTCCAGTTCATGCCACAGGATTTTCTTGGATTTCAATATTGTGACTGTAATCGGCATTGGGTGCAGTATGTTCCCGCTTTGATGTAATTGTTTGGCGCCTGAAACTAAGGTTTCGTGGATAAACCAAAATTTTACTACATATGCACTTGGACTCTGCATTGCTTCTTTTGTGTAATGTTTTCATCCTCCACTTTTCATTTAATGCTGATCAATGTATATGGTTTGTTTTCTTGCCCTCCCCACATGCTCCTTCATAAGGAGCTAGATGTTGGGGAGTTGTCTGGAGTAGCTCCCTTCCCTTCTGTGGAACTGAAATTCTAAGTTTCCACATGAATGGCCCATGTTAGATTTCAGCTCCCTCCCCTGTGTCCTCTGGTGCTGTTGCAACATGACTAGGCACTACGTAATGGAAGGCAACCTGTGCCCAGATTAGGAGCACTTATCCACAAGGACTATCCTGTGGCAGTGTGCATTCTCTGCTCTGCCCTTTCTGCAGATCCCTGCAGGCTGGTGGGGAGCCCCTCTGGCAGAACATGGAAACTGCAGGCACGTCTGTGGGAGCTGGTGTGTTTTATTGGTTCCACTACAGGAACTCGGGGACTGAAAAGCTCTGTGGCAGGAAGCCTCAGAGAGCCACAGTGGATGACAGGATTCTCAATTCTGTGATATGCTAACAGGACTTTGGGTAACAGCATGGTATAAGTAGGTGCAGCACAAGCATTTTTTAATTTGCAGTAAGGAAGCTTTGTGTCCATGGGAGTCAAGGAAGGCTTCCTTGTGTAAAAAAAAACCAATTCACTGCCTTATGCATTTAAAATTTAATTATCCAGGGTTTTTGGAGTTATTTTAAAATAGTAATGCTTTTTTGGGTTGCCTTTTACACTGTGCCCTGTGTTGGCAATGAAAGCAAATGACAGCTTTCCTTTTGGTCATAATAATTTTACACATTAGAGATGAGGTCCTGAATAAGGCATTAACATTTAGGTTACAGGCATCAGAAGGGGATGCTGTTTAAAAGAAATAAAGATGGCTGCCGTTGGAACATTTGAAGGAAAATGCTCATTAGAACACACTGACTGAAATTGAGGCTAGATTTGGAAACTGAGTATTTCATGTCTTTTCCCCTGACAAATTTGAATCTGTACATTAAAAAAGCCAAGTATGAGCACTTATAAAATGCTGACTGGAAAAAAGGGCTATGTGCACAAATGTGTATGAATGTGCACATGCATTCACTCATCTTCCCACCCTCTACAAAATCTGTAGTTGGTGGCCCAGGTAATCTAAATGCACAGATTGCTGCAGTGCAAACCTTTTTCTCCTAACAAGGCTGCTGAAGTTCTTTGATATTAAAAGAAATCCCAAAAGTGCCACATGCTCCACATAGGTGCCTTTGTTATTTTACTATGTGCAATGAGTGATAAGTGTGGTTTCTCATTTCTGCTACTCCTTCTCAACTTACACATTTGGAAGCATCCAGGTTGAGAGAGGAATCATTTTATTAATTCTTTGTAGGCTGTAGAAGAGCAAGGATTTTTATAGTTTGTCAGGGTATCTATTTAAACAGTAAGAGTGCCTCTTCAAGGTAGCCTTTGTCTTGTTTGTGCCTAGCTGTAGACACTGAGGGATGACTTTGCTCCATTACTATCAATCACTGCTGCAATGGCTTCACACTCCTATGAAAAAATGTAAAAGAAGGTGCTGGGGAAATGGAAAATACAAACAATGCAATCAAGCAGAATTTCTCACAGCACTGTGATTCTGGGGGTTTGAGAGATGGTAGCTCTATCCAACACATGTCATGGAGGTAAGTTGCCTGCACTGTGCAAAAACAGGTGTGAAATGCTCACATCCTTAAATGTTGTCTGCCCTTCCTTTGGCAGGGAGAGGCAGCCTTGGTTTCTTTGAGCATTGTCTCAGGCTAAAAGATGCTCTCCTTAGTCATCTTAATATCGAAAGATTTTCTCTTTTTATGTTATTTGGCTGAGTGGTAGGAGACATAGATTTTAATTGCAGAGTGCATGTATATAATCCACAAGGAATAAAAGGCTTTGTTGGGTTTCAATCCACTTCTTGAACACACTGTACTCTGTAAAAAGCAGGGAACTGTGGAATTCTTTTTTTTGGTCTTTTATTAATTTTTAAGGCATCGACACTCAAGATACATTTTCTAAATTATAAAAAGGTGGGCTTCAAGACCCTTAGAGTAATGCCTTCTGAATTCATTTAATAAATGACATTGTAGCTAGTAATTGTCATACTTTTTTTGCTAATAAATGATTGTATAAAGGAATCAAACTTCCAAATGGATAGCCTGTAGGGATTTTTGAATTAGTCAAGGTAGACATATAATTATTAAGGTGACTGTAATTGGATCTCATGGATGATCTTTACTGTAATCCCTTGTCTTAAAACAAAGACCTTCAGATAGTTAAAATCCTTTAAAAGACTATTTGCATTATAGTGCTTTAAAGCTGATTGGTATGCAGGCAGAACAAAAATGTCTGCATTATCTGAAGTGACCTGGTGTGGAATAGCACATTCTGCACCCATGCTGGTGGGTACCAGGAACAGAATATGTCCTTCTAGTAGTCTGTATTTTTACAGTCTGTGTTGGAAGTGGTAGCAGAAAATTTATAGTAACTGAGGAGGAGGGCCTTAACACTTTTTAAACACTTGATTAATAAAATGTGTCAGTTGGTGTCATAAATACAAAACGATAAAGCCTGTCTTGATTGTGTATTTTGGTCTTGATTAACTTCTAAAATACATTTGCGTTTCCAGATGGTGATAAGCTGGTGATAAGTTTTATCTTTCGAATTAGGCATGTGTATGTGTGCACATAATTATGAAGTTGAAGTAACTGCTAATCATTGGGGCAATACACCAGAGTGTGATGGACTAAAAGGGTGACTGGACACGTGCTCTGTCCCACTTGCTGGATTTATTAATTGTTACAGGATCAGTCAGCTGGACATTGTGCAGAGTTCCTGCCACTATGGCACTGGCAATCCTGTGGACTGTGCCAGGTAATCTCTGCCTCTCCACATTCCTTCTCTTCCCAAATCAGTCTTACTTGTCCTTGTGGCAAGATTAGGGAAGCTCAGATAGAGTGAACATGGCTCCCTACTAGAGTGTTGGGTTTGGGGTTTTGTTTTGGGCAAGACCATAAGATTTTTTTTTTTCTGAAAGGTGTACACTAAGTGGTTTGAATTTGCTGGTGGGTGGATGGCATGAGGTCTGCATAATGACTGGAGGAGACACTGGCTGCTTTTCAGTTGATTTTGGTGAGTACTAGGTCAGATCTACTGTGCTTAGAGCAGAGGATTTTGGATTGTGCAAAGGGCATACTTTCCCCTTGGATGTAGAAATATAGGATTGCAGGCTTGGTTGGAGCCCTGGACTCTTTCTCCCCTGTATATCTGGGTCAGTTCCATTGACTAGGTTAGATCAATTCTGGATCATAGGTACTGTAATGAAGAGCAGAATTTGTCCCTCTGTGTCTTCCTACAGACCAGTATACAGTAGAGCAATAACAGCTTTGCTTGTCTGTTTTCCCAGTTATTGTCCTTTCTACAGTCAAGAGAATGGAAGTTTTTTTCCTGAAGAGATGCATGCTTGAAGTATTGAGAGGGGTGCTGCCTATTTTCAATAGCTTCAGTAGAGATTACATTGACAGACAAGCTGTATGTAACCATTAGCATGCAGATCATCAGTAGGATCGAAGCTTTCTTGTCCTGCTGTAGAGCTTCTCTGTCTCATGCAGAAAAGGCTATTAATATTTCTGGTGCAGCAGCAAAAATGTAATTGCATTAAAGAAAAATAACTGTGAAAAAGTTGGGGCTTCTAGAGCTATTAACTCTTTTGAGATAATACTCGTTTGAGATGCTAAATTAGCTGAAATAGATGATATAAGATAGACATGATTTAATTAAAATTGTCTTCATATTTGGCTGTCCTGATCCAGCTTGTGTTTTGTTTTTTTTTTGTTTTTTTTTTTGTTTGTTTGTTTTTTTGGGGTTTTTTTTGTGGTTTGTTTTTGTTTCATTTTTTTCTTTGTCTCCTCCCCAGAGCACATCAGTGTTGCTGTTGAGTCTTTCCCCATTCTGTGCCTGTTTCATGAACACTTTTAAAGAAAAAACTTCCAGAGCAGAGAGAGGAGAATATTTGCAGAGGATGCAAAGCAAAAATATACGCGGGGCTATTGTGTCTAAATGATTAGTAATGCCTGAAGTCCATACATCAGTATAATGTCAGGGCCTTACAGCCTCATCCATCTCCAGAATGCTATAGCCAGCGTGTTAACACAGTACTGTGAGAACTCTTTGTGCAGTTGGAAAGGTCTCATTCCCCCCAGTGTGCCTGGGCACCAAGGGAAACAGGCCATAATTCTTGTTTGTCTAAACTAACTGGGTTTTTTTGCCACTGACAGTCTTTACAGAGGCATTTCCCCCCATCCTTTTAGATTGTTTTTTTTTTTTACTCTTCAGATCTTTTGCTTGTTTCTGCATTCATTGGGATGTGACCAAGAGATTTATTTCAGGCTCCCATTCCAGCTGTGAGGGGATCTCTTGTCATCAGATTGTACCTCAACCACTCCTACTTTGCCAGAATGGTTTATGCTTGGTGTACTTGTTCAGCATTTTGGGAGCCCAGAAACACTGCTTAGTGTCAAGCCATGTGTGTTCTATGTTGGTTAATGATGAGTCTGTACTTTGATGCTGTCTGTTGCAGTTGAAGCTTTCATTGAGAGCAAGTTATGAGCAGTGTTTTTGGAAATCTTTGAGAATTTGGGTCCAAATCTACTTCTGGGACAGTTAATACTTTAATCAGAAGGCTTCAAAATGGTCCACAAAGTAGGTCCAGGCTTTCTTTTTCACTCTATAGCTAGGAACACTGAGGCATGGTAGGAAGGGTATGTGTGCTGGGATTTTTTTTAATGGTTTCCCACCAGGCTAGTGGCACATTTAGGAATAAAACTGGAGGGGTAGGGTGGATTTCTTGAGCTTCTATGATCTGAGGTTTGCAATCCCTTATAGGCTTGGAATAGACGATACGCAAGCTAGATATGAGGTACAACCCGGTTCCCAGCACTCAGCCCAAGTAACGCCTCTGCAGCCACCTTCAAGTGTGCTCTCTGCTTGTGAGAATGACAGTTGTGGACAGTCTTGTGTCCTTTGGAGTGCTCCTGACAGGAAAATGCTTCTGGTGCAGATACACAGGGCTCTGAGAGCTCCTTTTGAAAGCTCCTGTACAAAGTGTTGCCTTCATGAGACCAGACTGAGGTGGAGGCCACACCTGTGCCCAGAAGTCTGTTTTCTGGAATAGCAAGCCGGACTTAATCTAGATAGTGTTGTGCCTGGACAGCTTTTGCCACTGAAAGTTTTACTGGATCAATATAAGTGGGAAAAAGGTCTGCCTCTTCTCTTTTCATTTTCTTTTACCTCTGTGTCCAGGTCTGCTAGAGGTTTTGCCAGCAAATCTTACTTTACTAAAGTTTATTAAAATAAGGAAAAAAAAACCACATACAGTGAAACTGTATCCTTTCTATGGTCTTGCTATGTCAGCAGAGCTTTTACATGTTGATCAAGGCTGATGTGCATGATGCATCCTGGGTTTTTATTCATGCACCAATGTTTAACATAGTTGTAAATTAAAATAGCACCTCTCTGTAAAGTATGTTGTCCCTGCACTTTGCTTATTCTTCTCTTATTGCAGTTTTAAAGTCAAAGTCAGGAAGATATCATCAGCTGTCGCTGTGAGGGGCTGCAGCTGCTGGCTGATGCTCTTCCAGATCCTTCCCTTTTAGACCTCCATGTTTCTGTGGTGCCTATGGGACATGGTTGATGTTCATTCCTTGAAAAAGAAAACCTTACTACAGCATTTCATGAATGTGTTTGCTCAGAGTGGCCTCTGATCTCAATCTAGGATCTTTTTGAGTTCCTATGAAATTCTGGGGCATTAGAAACAATGCTTCATGCAGTGCAAGGTGGAGAAATGGAAGCTACTTAATGTGTTTGAAAGGGTATTTTTTGCCTCAGGCTTGGAAACAAAACATTTCCCATCTGTCTCGCTGAACATGTGTGATTATTTGCCACAAGTACACAGGACAAAGAACTGCAGTTCTTTGGCATTTTGAAGAGATGGACTTCTTGTCATCACTGCAAGGCATCTAGGAATGCTTTTCTTCATACCTTTTCTCTCCCTTGCTCACCTCTAAGTTTCTGTGTCCCCCCTCACAGTCAAGCATAATAAATATATCTGTGTCTAGGGTTCTGGTGCTTGTTTGCTTCTTGCTCATCTGTCAGATTAATTTTGCATTGAATTATGTAAAATGTTGCTCTGTCACAAGTTGTGGCTGGTAGTGGATTGCTTGCACACTACATCTGTTCAAATGTTCAGGGGAGGGACCACTTTAAAATTTCAATTATAGCCTAAAAATACATGTGGTGCCTTTTTTTCACATTTGATTCCCTTGCTGGAAATAGCAGGGTTCTGTCATGTTTGTCATGTTTTCTAGCTGCAGGCAGTTTTAAGCACCATGTAGTTATGTAGCAAACTGGAAAAACGTGCACCCAATCTTCCTCAAGTGAGGGCATGTGGGGATAGTGCTATGGCCACATCAAGTACTGCACATGTGGAAATTACAGGGGCTGGACTTTGAGCAGACAACCAGTGTTTGCATGCTTAATTTATGTAATAGCCCTTTCAGTTCCCATCTGTTCCTGTGCCCTTTGGCAAATGGATTTGCAGTTTTCTGACATGTGAAAATGTTGTCAAGTTCAGGGGATAAAACTCGGATTTTATTTAATTGCTTCTTTCTTTGTCTGTTGTAATTTGGTCCTTGGGGAGAAGAGGTTGATCCCAGGAAGCAGGGAAGCTTTGTCTTCCCAGGCTGCCAATAATCTGTGAGTACAACTCGGTTGTACTCACAGGTCAATGTCGCAAGTTGAGCACTTATGCCCCAAATGCATCTCACTTTCTCATATGCAAGCAAGGCAGCTGCAAGGGAATTGTGCTGTAAATGAATGTGATCTGAGAACTCCCTGTTTCTGCACTCATGGCTAAAGTGTGACTGGGACTTCTTGTGAAGGGTGTTGATCCAGAACAAAGGGTGCAAAGATGAGTTCCTGTTCAAGTGGACCAAAGCAATTGGCTATCAGGAAGGAGGGGTTGGTTCTTGCCTTGCTTTTACCTCTGTTCTTGCTCTTCTGCAGTGCCAGGGCGCACGCCACCTCTGTGGCTCGGCTGAAGCATGGTCCTGTGGCAGGCACAAAGTAGACCAGATGCTGAGGGTAAGGAGTCTGATGGGCCTGACACAGAGCAGCAACAGTGGTGTGTGTTACAGAGCTTCTGTGAACCTGAACAGTTGAGCATAGGTAGGGGATATCACCAGCACAATAGAAAAGCAAATTACTGCTGAAAACAATTGCTGGCTACCAAAACTGAAAATTCTGACAGATTTATTCAAACTCAATTGTGAGCCTGTGCATGACCCCAATTATCGCCTCACTTCTGCAATTTCTTTGAAATGGGTTTGTGTCAGATACATGCTACATGGGAGCTCCAAGGTATGGATGGAGAAAACACTCATCCTTTCATTACTGCTGGAGTAGGCATATGTACACCCATGTCTGCAGCATGGTAAGCCAAGCACAACAGTTGTCTGTAGCTTCCCACTTGTGTTCTTCCCTGCGTATCTTGAAATGCCTTCTACCAGTACTGTGAGCTTGTGGTCTGTAAGTTGGTCCTGTGGCCTCCTTTCTGGGACAGACAGTGTTGTGCTTTGTAGGGCACTGGGCTGATCTGTCTCTGTGAGCAGCATGCCTCTTATGACATCTGTGTTGGGATGAGTTGTGCCCCTGCAATGTTCTTGTGTGGGTCATCTGCTATGTTGGGAGACCAGGTTGTAGTAAACTGGCCAGATCAGTAAAACTAACCTCCTTCCTAGCATATGCCCATAACTTCAGGAAGTGGTTGGAAGAGCTGGGACTTCAACCTAGGAAGCTTCAGGCTTGCTACTGAATGATCATGTCTTTGGATAATGTCAGTGGAACAAGGACAAGCATGGTGCGAAGGAAGCGATGGTCCTAGTGACAGAGGTGCGACTCTAAGAAGATTGAGTCAATTGAGATCCCTTGGTTCCCTCAGGGTTCTGGAAGTAAGCTTGCTAGCTCATTTTTGATTTACTAACTTACCAACTCCTGGAGAAGCTCTTCTGACAGTCCCCACAGATGGGCTTGTGCTACAGAGGAACCCAGAGACAAGTGGTAGGCGGTGAGAAGAATTTGCTGTGCCAGTTGATCACCACCATGGTTGTAAGGGTTTCGTGTTTTGTGTGGTGGGTTACAGTTAACCTTGGCTCTAAGACTTTCTCAGTTTTGGAAGCTAAATATGAGTATACTTTCAGGACAGAAAGCAAAGGCATAATTTAGGAGGAGTAATCTCTCCTAGGGGAATCTGTTTCATCAGGAATATTTATGCAAAGGAAAGCCAGTAATTTCCTGCTAAATGGATACACATAGCCTAGCATGTGTTCACAGAGGCGCAGGACTGACTTTCCAAGTGTTTGATCTCTGGCAGAGCTGGCTGGTGACATGCAAGAACATTGAAGGTCATGGCTTTTGTTGCTTCCTCTTCTGCCTGCTGGCCCTTTTGTCTCGCTGTGGTGGTGCTGGCACGCGAACTACACCCTGCTATTCCATACTGGGCTATTCCTTACAGTTCCTGGTGCCTCTTGAGCTAGAACTGGTGGTGAAGCAGGCAAAAGCTTGTCAAAGCACACATCTAATTGAATTTTTAGATCTTGAAAATGTGGAATTTTCAAATACTCCCATTAGTGAGCATTAGTACTGAGGAGAAACATGTCACCAGGTAGGGTTTTTTTGAGTCAGAATTTCAGAATAATTAAAAAGAGATTACTGAACTTAATATTGTTAAAAGAAATGCTTTCATGAAATAAAGAACACCACTGGAACCTCTGGGTGCATGTAGGAAGTGTGCTGACCCATTGCCTGCAGCTTGATGTTAAGGCAAGAGAAGCTTGATGTTAAGGCTTTTTTGTAAGTATGGAAAAAGGGAGCTGCTGCGCACTGGAGCTTCTTACTCTTTGCTCTATCAGAGGTTCTTCTGGAAGGAGGGCATTGTACTTCTGAAGGACTGAGCAGAAGAAACATGTGGATTCAACTGAAGTGTCAACATAACTAGCAAAAGATTCTGCAGTTTGTGTTGGAATAATAAACTGATAACTAGAATTTTAATTATTAACTTACATTTTTAATATTTTGCCATGTATCCTAGTTAATTTGCAAATGAATATTCTTTTGCAGTGTTGCCGTGCTTTTCATTCTGGTAGTCACCACCTTAGGGCTGGGTTATCAGTGCTAACACATACTTCAAATTAAATTGAGAGGTAACCATGAGAGCAATTTATCTTCAGCAGTAAGGACAACTTCTCCTAATTCTCAATAGTGTGTCACTCAATTCCATTATGACAGGAATATATTAATCCTTTCTTATGAGCAATTTAGTGTGCCACTTTCTACTGCTAAGGCTTGCATTTTTATAATGCATTATTGATTAATATTGTTAGGGTTTGTGTTTCACTACTGGATATTATTAGCTGTGATTTCTGTCTTGTACTTGACTGCTGTTGCTGTTCCTGAAATAGGTTATTCAGGGGCAATACCTCTGGAGGAGGACAGTATTTCCACCTGTGCACAGGACTGACTGGCAAGCACAAGTAATTAGTTGACAGCATGACCAAGAGTGCTTAGAAGCCATAGGAGAGTCTGTTAGGACTTTTCTAGCAAGACTGGCAATGGATTTGTTTGATATTTTTATTTTGATCTTTCCATGCTTGCTGTAGAACTGCAGCGGCAGAAGCAGTCGTGCTGCTTGGCTTTCCCAGGGTCTACTACAGTGCTGGAAGTATGGGTGTTGCCAGTTCTCCTTGAAGGAAGGCAAGAAGACAAAGCAGATACAACACTCACATGAAAAACAAATGAATCTTGTTTTATCTTCATATATTTTCTGGGAAAAAAAAAACCAACCCTTCTGATTTACATTAGTCTGAAAGAGACAGATTTCGTGGCATCCAAGAGCTCAGTCTTGGGGTTGGACTTCTGGTGAAGCCAAACTGTGAATGGAAAGTTTAAGTGATCTGGCTGTAAAAATTTACATTTGCAGAAGGAAAATTTAAACTTATGTCAATTTATACAATGTTAATCTCTGCAGAGGGGATCTTAATTGCAAGACCGACAACTTGGGTCATGTTTGAAATTGATTCAGAGACTGGTCCTTGATAACTTTGGATCCGTTTCCAAAGCTGACTTGCGAATGAGATTGAGGATCAAAGCCTAAATGTCACTTTGTTTATTGAAGATGAAGGTGAGATTGTGTACTTGTAAGCATTATAAGAAGAGACCTCAGTAAAAATAAAGTGCAAGTGTTATGGAGAATTCTGGTGAAAGAGAATTGTTGCTAGGAAGTTAAAAGATGAATGTTTGAAGGCAGTGGCTTTGGCTGTGTTTGAAGTTGTAGCATTTATGAGTAGGGATGTGGTGCCTTCCTTCAGGGAGGGAGGCTGGGGAGGATTGGGTAGCCTTCAGAGGACAGCAGCTTTGGTGGGGGATAGTCGCTTGTAGCTGCTGCTGCATCATTGTGTAGAACTAATGTGCTTATGGCTAACAGTGATGAAAAGCCAATCCAGAGAATGTTTTCAGAAGCATGCTTACAGATGTGCCTGTAGCTGTAAGTTACACCTTTAAATCACCCTTATAGGCACAGCTTTCAAAATCAAGTCATTGGCATAGCTGAAGTGGAGGAAAGCACTCATCCCATAGAATCATCTTCCTGCCTTTGCTCACCAATGTGAGGTAATATATTGACAGCTGGGAGGGGAGGATGAGCAGCACGGGGTGCCAGGAGGTCCCAGGTGAGTGGGAGTTCTTTGGGAAATGCTGTGAAAAAAATCAAGGGTAAAACAATTGGATGTCCATTTGGAGCAGGAGTCTGTTCATTTTTTAACCCATTTTGTATTTCTTATGTTAGTTTTCTGTATGTCACCTGATGTGTGTCACCTGCATACAGTTGTCTTTGTCCTGCTCTATCTGCTCCAGCCCCACTGCTCTGGCATCTCTAGCACTTGCCTGTTTGATCAGGCAGTTCATCAGAATCATGTTTTTTGGAGGGATGTGTGTGCCTCAGGCAGTTTTTAGGAAGTGTGATGCCTTGGCCCATGAGGTCAGTGTGGTGTGAGAGCTGCTGGGGAGCTGCAGGTGCAAACAGGCAGCAAGGTCGGGGCAGGTGTCACCATGCACAGTCACAGCCAGGTGAGCTGTCAGGATGGCCCTCCCTCTGCTCCATCTGAGCTTGAGTTTCAGCAAGAAGCAGATTTACTGTTGTCTCTAAGTTTATTCCTTCTATTTTCCCTTTCCAGTAAGTGAATGTGGAGGGGACTGTAATAGACTGGTACAGGAAAGAGGCGCGTCTGTTTAGAAATTGCAAAGAATGTAACATTTGGCGTTAACGGCTGTATCTTTTTTGGCAGGATCCAAGGAGCTCATAAGGCACTTTCTCTTCATCAGTGATCCAAATTTTATGATCACTCTGTGTTTTGGAAGCATTCTCAACAAGGATGAAATTATCTAATTATCCAAGATTTCCTATTTTTTAAAGAAGAACTTATGAAGTTTTGAATATGAATTGGGTGCTGAAAATGTTCTGATTCTAGGTCACCTCTACATCTCCCTTGGGCACAGATAGCCCTGAAAGCCAAGAGAATATGTGTCAGTCTAAGCTGCTTCAGGGTCTGCTGTCAAGTGAAGACTTCCTGGGAATGCTCTGTGATGTGGACACAGATAAGAGGAGAAAGATTTTTTTTTTTTTTCTTTTATTTTACTTTTTTATTCCAAGCTCAGTGTAAGCTGTCTGACCTCCAACATGCTCCTAACAGTTAGGTTTTGGTGGTGCTACGAAAACTTTTTGTTTCAAACTGTTTCTGGTGTCTCTGAACAAGCCCCAGAGTCTTAATTAAACATTTTTTATCAGGCATGACTCCACGATAAGTCTAATCCTTTGCCTTTGGTGTTTTGTTTTATTTAATCACTAGACTATTTCTCTGTGTAGAACACTGCAGCACTCATCTGACTTCCTTTGTTAGTATTTAATTAAAAATTATTTTAACTGACCTTCTTCTGTTTTTATTTAACTTTTCAGTGACCTATTCCTTCCTTTCCTTTTTCCTATCTCCTGCTGCAAAATTGCTTGTTTTCAAAGCTTACTTGCCTAAGGAAGTTGAAATTCTTGAGTTCTGTCTGCTTTACCCAATTGAGATGAAATTGTGTCCCTCAAATGGCTCCCAGTGAAGCAGGGAAAATAAACTTTGTGACTCCCCATTTTTCAGAAGCCTATGGCATTGAGCTGTGGGGATTGGTGTTCCCTCTGCCTTGTGAAGCTGTTCTACTTGGCCAAGGTGGTCAGCCAAAGGGACTTCATATCCTGGTGGTTATGTCCTCTCCTTCCAGCAGCACGTTTAATTGCTGTCCTCAATGAACAGTTTAATAGTTTCTTGCTTTCATAGCTACTTTGTGTTAGAGAAATTCAGCTAAATGAGAAAGGAGAAAACTTAAAAGCTCTTTTTGTGTGTGTGTATAAGATTGTGGAAAAGCTATTTAAGAAGAAATCAAAAGAAAAGTTTCTCATTTCTTATTTTGTCACTGAGCTACAGCAGTCTTTTTATAGCATGGTTTTGTAGGATCACTATCAGCTGGCTGACCTACAGCATCTGAAATTGCCAGTTCTCCATGAGAAAGTTTAAAGTACTTGGCAGCTTGGTTTTTGGGCTCTGCCTTCAGCTTTCCCATTAGTGTCATTAGAATTCAGAGAATTTAATATGTAAAATACTTACAAAATACTAATGAGTTCTTAGATTGCTAATGTGTATTATTTATTTAATTCAAAATGTACCCTTCTGAAGTGACAACCAGCCCTCCTCCCCAGGGACCCCTGTTTACTCATCTAGCTCTATGTATGTGTGAAAGATCACCTGCTGAGTCATCCTGGTCCATGCTGAGCACTTTTCACTTATTTCTATACTTTGCTTGTAAGTTCTGACACTTGGTATGGCTGTGGTTATGTTAGGATCTCGACACAGTGGGAAATTTGTGAGCAAAGTGAGACCTAATTTGAATCCAATATCTGAAGAAAACATGCAAACCTGAATTCAGAAGTCTCCTGTAAGACAACCACTTAAGTGCAAGATGCTTCCTTCCTGCATGCTTTGTTGCGGATGGGACAGAAGTTGTGCATGAACTAGTAGAGTAGCATTTGTCCTGGTGTCTGAACCTTCTCAGCACTGTCTGATGGTAGGCCCAGGAGGCTGTACAAACAGTGGCTTACACTGCTGAATACTCTCAGGATTACTGGTGAGGGCCTCATGCTGTAGATATTTGCCTGTATCAGTATATTTTATACTTCTGTGGAGTGCCACCCTGTGTATTTGGTTGAATTTATTGCTAAGTAACTTGAAACATCTAATTTTATGTGAAATAAATGGTACTAAATGATATTGAGATGAAGAACTAGAATGTAATCCATGTTCATTTTTATCAGTGAATTGTGCATGTGAATTTTATATCTAATATAGTGGAACAACACTAAAAACATTTGGCATGTGCTTTATGTTGGCTGAGGGGATGCATGGCTTTAATGCTAATTGGTGACAGTGGGTATGAAGCACTGGTTGGCAAATGAGGGAGTTCCCTTTATAAACATGTTTTTCCAACATGCTGTGCTTTTCTTGCTGCATCTCATGCTTCATGCAATGATGTTTAGGAGGTTATTTGAATACAGCTTAGTGCTAATGGGCTGCAAGCTTAATTCATGTTGTCCCTGTTGTATTTGGGAATTTCCTCTTCTGTCCTGTCTCTACTTCTGTTCCTGGGTATGTGATCACAGCAACAAATTTTAAGTTATCCTTTTTATCAAGTTTCTTACTAGTTATGTGACTTTATTTATTTTTTTTTAAATTTTGGTGTAATTTGGCAATATCTGAGTTCAGTTGTTGGCAAATGTATCAACACAACTTAGGATCTACAGACTATAATGTCTCCTATCACAGGGAAAAGCTGTGTTAAAAAGCTGATTCACGCCAGAACCTTTGGAGACGTGTGAAAAGCACAATCTTTGGCTGTGTGAGTTGGGCAAATTAAGTGGCTGAGATAAAGTCCTATAGATGAAGAGCAAGGTGACTTCAAAGGTGTGTCAACCAGGTATGCACCCTGAAAGCATTGAATGGTTAAAAGAAACCAAACCAACTCTGCTCATGGTAGGCTATGCAGTGTGAAATAAAGCACATGACAGATTTCATCAGGGTTTGCTGTAGAACACTAGAAGGACAATGAAACACCAGTAATAATTAACATCTTCAAGGCTGAATTTCAATGTGAAGCATACACCATTAAAATGAATGAGTGCTTGAGGGAATGCCTAAGAGAAACCCCTGTTTGTCAAGCAAAGGTTCATTCTTACAGATATGCTGTGTATCTCCTGGTAAGTAGATACCACATGTGTAGGGGAATCAATGCCCTGATAATAGTATGTGAAAGTGGTTTTAATTCTCATTTTTAAAAATAATTGACCAGTATTTGAATAAAGAACAAATTTAGTGAAGCATAACAAAAGAGATGAGGTTTTTCCCCTCCCCTTAGTTAATTATTAAAGACTTCCCTAACAGTTCCCAACTCATCTCTTCTATTGGCTAGAGGGAAACGAAGAAGGAATTTGAGTTGCATACCTGCAAGTTGCTGAGTATATTGAATGGGGTGGGAGGTCACCTGGCTTTGTGTCCAGTTTCCAGTTAGTGGCAGGGATTGTTTGTAGAAGTCGAGTACTTAGCCATGGCTCAAGCAAAGTGGGTTCTTCATTCAAAACCTGCATGTATTGTTTGCACTGAGAGAGTGGAAGTGGAGTCCCAAAGGGGAGGATTTTTTCCAAAGCTTGGCATCTGGCTTCAACAGGAACTTTCTGCACCAACTTTCTTAGGTCAAAAGCACTCAGTAAAGCAGCTGTACCAGGACTCCTCTGTAGGCTCCCAAGCTTAGATCATCACAAGAATGATGACAGCTGCTTCCACAATATCCTTGTTTGAAATACACAGAGCTCCTTGCTATAAAGTCCCTGGGTCTTTTTTTCAGTGTTAGCTGTAGGTGCTTCACTCTGGTGAGGGGAAACTGCTGCTTGCAGATGTATTTACAAGAATGACACAAGATGAGGGAGACTTGATTAGTTTTAAAAATGATGGACAAATATACATACTTTGTGCATGAATAAATTAGCCACCAGAAGTGTTTTTGCAAAGAAGGAAGAAAAATAAAATAAATGAGTGTTAAACCTTTAAATACTTTAAAAAAAATGTCTTAAAATATGGCTACCTGCAGTAGTATGAAGCAATGATCTATCCTGAACTTGACTCCCTAGAATAACTAGCCTTAGTCATGTCTTAATGCAGCCAAGCCCTGTGGCAGTCATAATTGCTCTAGTACACTTGGGAAATAGATGGGTTTTGCTTGAAAGAAAACACTGAATTTTGGATCTCTACTGTTTTGTTACACAGTCTATATGCTTGAAGAGGGAAACACTATTAGATAACTTCAGTTCCAGACTCCAAAGATGCTTTAGATCTGTATGTCACAAAGTACATAATACACAAATAAGTGATAACTGCACCTATTCTTGGGTCTTTCCCGTGATGGTGTGGGGGTTTTGTTTTAGTCTAGGGGTTTTTTTTTTGTTTTGTTTTTAAGAATTTACCCATTTTTCTTATTCCAAAAGTCTAAAATATGACAAGATGATGGTACAAGTCGATGGTGATGTTGCTAATGACTTTCTTAGACCAAATCACAGATCCTCTTGGGGATCATGTGGACTGCAAGGGAGAATGTGGGCATGGACTAAAGCACATCCTGAAAATGTGGAAAAATACATTAAAAGAATCCTGTTAAGGTTCTGACAGCAAATTTTCACTCTGAATCTCTCCTATGTCAAACCACCCTCATTCCCTAATAAATCAGTTAAATGAACATTTGGCTGCATCTGTGGCTAAGCGCAGTTCAAGCTACTGGGTGTGGTTGAGCATTCCAGTGCTGTGCTCAGTTCTTTCTTGGGGCCTGGTCCAGTTAAAGTTGGTCCCAATTCTCCTTATCCAGCAGCCTGATCCAAGGGCCATCACTGTAATAACAGTGCATTGTTTTTCCCACTAGGATGTGCCCGTGAGACATTAGCTACTGTGTAAAAGCATTATTCTGTTAAAGTTGGTTGTTGAGTTGAACAAAGTAAACTGTAACATTAGCCACTTTTTTCAGAAGTGGGGAAAGTCTAAAAAAGCCATTGATTCAGTATTTTTGTTGAATCTAATTGAAGAGACCTAAGCTAAAAGAAGACACTACTCTTTGATAGCTCCTACTTCTGTGAAAGTGTTTTGGAGCAGGAGCCACCATCTCTTCCTGCCTTGAGGCTGCTGAAATCAAAGCTTCTCTGCCTGGTGGCTGGGACTTCTACAAACAGATAATTACCTTTTGAGTGTGTGTCTCTGTGTTACCTTGATCTTGAAGCTGTCTCTCCTATCACAGACTATGTAGTAGAAAAAAACTTGTTCTCTAAAGCTGGTGGCAGTTCTCACTATCTGTACGTAGCAGTAACAGAAAACTGCTTAGCGTCACTGTTGTGCCAAAATAAGGCCAGGCTAGAATGATAGAATATGGGAAAGGTCATACTTGTGAAACCACGGCAAATACTAGATAAAGCTTGTTGTGATTTATCATTTTTCCATAGTTGTTGTTCTTCTCTTTATTTTTTTGCTAGTAATTTAGACCAAGTGTGCTTTTAAGCATGGTACTGCAAATTGCTTGTGTTTTAAACAAAGCACTGCTGGTTACTATTGGTTGTGGGAGTGCATGGCTTTGAAACCATTTAGGCTTTTTACTTTACCAAAGTAAATTAATTTGAAAAACTCCAGGTGAAGAGTTGCTCTGTATAAGATACAGGCAGCCTAATTATTTTTCTTTTTTTGTTTTGTTTTGTTTTGTTGGGTTTTTTGTTGTTGTTTGGTTGGGGGTTTTTTGTTTTTATTTTTCTAGGTTGCAGTGGTAGGTGTCACTTGTTTCTTGTTGGGAGCTAGCAAGATGTCTTTTCCTATTTTCCTAACTTAGCAACTCCACTGCAAGTATTTTGTTCCTTCCACTGAAAACTTAGATTTCTTCCATCAAGATTTCAAATTCACAATTGCTTTTCACATTTAACTTGATTCCTGTGTAATCTCACTTGTGGGCTCTGGAAGCTGGGAGCACTTATGGGCCTACAGGCTGGAGTGAGAGGTGGTGGCAGGATCTGGCCTCCTTTTGCTGCAGGCTCTGTGGCTAGAGGAGACTCCAGACTGCAGTGGGGTTGTCATTTATCAGCACAAAGGTAGAGCATCTAAGTTGACTGACTCATCCCCTTGCTTGTGACTCACTTTGTCTTCTCTTTCCTAAGTGGAAAAATAACTCCTTTGTTTCTAATAGGAATGCAAAGTGACAGTCAGACCATAGATACCACTTTGTATCAGATATACATTTAGAAGTATTTTCATTACAGGAGCCTTGGTATCCTAGGAAATGCATGCTCATATGGCTTGAAGTGAGGGCTGAGTCGAAATGTGAATTGTTTCAGCTGTTGGGACTGGGAAAGATGCCCTAGCACAGAAACTGAGTAGATTGTTCATGATTGTATTGGGTTCAGTGCAGAGCCAGAGCGTGAATACATCTCCCTTGATTCATCTCTGGTCCTGTATACCATCAGCCATTACACCTCTCGGGGTATTTCAATCAAGTTCGTTGTTTCTCCTTTGCAGTATGTCAGTAGAAATGGATTTCTCTTTCTGTATCTCTGATGGTCAGAAGAGCCTCTTCCTGTGTCAGTTCTTTTCTGTTTACTTAGTTGTTTTTGTTAAAGGACAAGACTTTTCTCATAGGAGCTCTTATACTAGTCCTCTACTTCATTTATCTAGATCGGTCTCCACTGGTTTTCCAGTGTAACATTGTAGCTGCAACCTCCTCTCCTCCATGCTCAAATGTATTCTCATGTAACATGTGCACCAAGGAGCTGATTCCCCAGTGTCTTACTGTGCATTTACACAGGAGACTCTAGGGGTTAATGAAGTCCAGTTTTGTGTCAAACCAAGTAATGCTGTCTTGTATCTTCATAGAAGTTTTCTCTCCTGATATTAAGTTCAATTTTCATGTGTATTTTTGTCTATTAAAGGAAACTTTCAGAACTGCACCACAACTGGCTCTCTCTGGAAGAGCTGCTGTAGTCTTTTTGCATTCGCCCCTAACATGAGCTCCCTGGCTCCTGTGCACAGGTGTGCTTCTGTGGGCACTTAGGTGGCCACCCTCTCTCCTGGAAAGGCCTCATGAGCCCATTGCAGCTGCTGAGTCCATAGTCTGGCTTGGGATCTGAGAGGGTGGGATGGAAGCAGGCAGCTGACAGAAGCTACTACAATTACACAGGCCAGTTAAAGTAATTTAGCTTTTGAGCAGAAATAGATGAATAATTCTGTAGGGGGAGGGTGCTTAAGTGTTCAGTTCTTTCACAATAAATCTGTTTCTTTCAGATATCTCTAAAATACAATCTGCTATTCCTGCTGAGTCTGCAGTCAGGTCTGCATATATTAGCCCCTCCCACTTTCAGCTTACTAAATTCTTTATTTAATACTTACATTGAGGCAACAGTGAATGACAGAAACTTACTCCACTGAAATTCTAAGGATGTGTATGCTTAAATGTGGAAAAGGTCACATTGACTGGTGCCTGACATGTTGATAGTAGGTCTGTGCCCTAGGCTCTGTGTGCATCACTGAGGTTTGCGGGCTGTGTGTGTGATGATGGATGTAAACATAATTTCTTAGGCTTCTGCTTGCTTGCTGTTGCTGTAATTCACATTTTTCCTTGTGACTCTGGAATGGCATTGCTATGGCTGATCTTTTTAAACTACTGGATACTGTTTCATACTAGAATTACCATGGGCAGGGCTGCTGGGTGGATCTGGCTGGGGCTCAGGGAAGATGCAGCCACGTCTGGTTTCTCAGCTTGTGTCGCAGGGAAGGAGTAATGGTGTGGGCTCTTTTCCACTCAGTTGTTTTATGCTGAGTCTTGTTTTTCATGGCAACTCATGAAATCATCAGGGTACTTTCACATCTGAGCAAAAGGAGTGTGAGGGAAACCTCATGTTGCATCTGTCTAGGGAGGTGTTTCGTAAGGCAGAAAAACATACCCTAAATACTTTACAGAAAAATAGAGAGTACTTTAAACAAGGATAAATAATAAAGGTGCTGTCCAGGCTCCCTTTAGCTAGTCAATACAACAGATCCAGACTTTTCTGTGAGGAATTGTATGAGGGTTGGATTCAGGTTGTGAAGAATGACGTGATCAGAAACTGAAACAAAAGTCTGTCTGAACCATAACAGTATTTTGTCAAGACACTTTTCCTGATCTGGCATTGCATTACAGGGCTTTAGCATTTAGACTGAACTGCCTGAAACTGTTCTTCATCTCCTTTGTAACCTGAACTTCACCTGAACATACGTGACTTTCAGAAGTCCAAGTATATGTAGAATAAAGATAGATGACTTTCATTTGCAATAGCTTTTTTGTTTGCTTTGCCTAAATTGAATTGTCTTTAAATCAATAGCTGATTTATTTCAGGTTCACTCAGTGCTGTTGACTTATTGACACTTTTCTAAATGCACCGTTTATTAAACATTAGATTAGTCCTCACACAATCTGGTGGTTTAAGTTTTGAATTTTCTTGCATTAAAACTTCCTTTCTTTTCCAAAACTTTTTAGAAAGTTGCTAACAGCCTTCAGCCCACAAAATCTATATAAAGAAGTTTTTGTTGCCTCTGAATTTGTTAAACCTACATTAGTGTGAGATTTTACTTGTTTCTAAGACAGCTCTTGTAAATTTGGTTTAAAATGTTGTTCAGAAACATGAGACAAGAGACTCTCTTCAACTTGCAAAAAGACAATCCAAGACACTCATATCTTTTCTAGAGAATGATTGTCAGAGATTGCTTAGAATTCATCTAAGGAACCTTTCCCATGTAGCAAGTATGGAAATGTGACATATGAAGGAAACATTTTTAAGAAGGGCTTAGGCATTCATTCTTTATTGCAGGATTTCAGCCCCAGGAGCTCCCCCTCTTCTTTTTCTCTTCCTTCTCTCTTCCAAATGTTCAGATTTGATCTTGGTGGCTGAACAGGGACTAGGTCATTGAAAAAGTCCATTATTCATAGATAAGGTTCTTTTGTTAATCTGTGTTCCTTAAGCGACTGCCCCAAATTCTGCTTCTTGACACTTTCCTTCTTCTAAATGAGCCTAGGGGATTTCAGAACATTTGGACATATTCTGATCTCTTTAAGTGGCATTGCTGCTACTGCTACAAGCCTACTGTCTTGTTGCAATGAGCTGGGAGAGCTGAAGAGTAGCAAAGCAGCATGGTCCTTTCAGATAGCATCAGTGATAAAAAGTTGAGGATGATCCTTAGACATCTTGGCTCATGGGTGTGTGTTGTAACTATTGAGGAAAAGGATATGTTCACCAGGTACTGAAAAAGAAAATTCTAATCACTGCATCTCTCTTGAAGACCCTCAGAGTATGAAAGTGTTGGCATATTTTGGGTAATCCTTTTCAGTCAGCCCCATGAGAGACCACGTGAACATGTAGGGTAGAAGCTGAAGACTAAATCCTAGTTAAGGCTAAATCTAGGATTTGCGTGTTATCTGTTTTTTGTGTGTGTATACTGGATTTTGTTCATCAGTTGCTGCTTAGCCCAAAAGGAGGCCAAAGTGCATGCCTGCTGTTCTGTGTCCTTTATTCTGCCTCCAGTGCAAATAATCCCATGATGACAACTGACAGAGGTGCCTCGAGATGCTGGTACACAATTTAATTTTTGTTTTTTCTGATAATGGTGTAGATGGAGGAAGGGGGAAAACAATGTTACATTTAAGACCAAACCTTGTTGCATCATTTCTTTCACAGAAGTGAGGCTTGTGGCACTTTTTCGTGGTCCATGGGGCAGGAAGCCTAAGTTGCCTTCAGAATTTCTGGCTCTGCATGGCTGGTTCCTATGGCTCCCTGGCAGATGTGGCATGAGGAGCATCTGGGCTCTGCAGGGGCTCCTGCCACTCATCTGAGCTCATCTGCAGCCCCATGAGAGCAGCTGCCTTGGGGAGGAGGGAAGCTGGAGGTGGAGGCAGGATTCAGTCATCTGCCAATGAGGCAGCTGCAAGATTTATCTGATGCTGCTGCAGTCTGAATCCCTGATCGCTGGGAGGAAGAGGAAGGGGGAAGGACTGTATTTAGTTTACCCAACCGCAGGTGTGTAAGGGGAGGAAGCTGGAGGCAAGATAAATGAAAGGGCAGAATTTCTTCCTAAAATCTAACCTACAATCACTCTCCTTCAGTTTAAAGCCATTGCCCCTTGTCCCATCACTACATGTTGTTGTAAAAGGATAAGATTGCTTGCAGGTTCCCTTTAGGTACTGGAAAGTGCTGTAAGTTCTCTCTAGACCCTTCTGTTCTCCAGTATGAACAACTCAGCTTTCTCAGCCTGCCCTCATAGCAGAGGTGCTCTAGCCCTCTGATCACCTTTGTGGCCCTCTGGATTTGTTCCAGCAGGTCCACATCCTCCTTATTCTGGGGACCCCAGAGCTGGATGCAGCACCACAGGTGTGGTCTCACCAGAGCAGAGCAGAATGGCAGAGTCCCTTCTCTCACTCTGCTGCCCACACTGCATTTGGTGCACCCCAGGACACATTTGGCTTTCTGTCTGTAAGTGCCCATTGTAGCTCATTCGAGCTTCTCATCCACCAACACCCCCAAGTCCTCCTCAGAGCTGCTCTTGATCCATTTTCCAGCCAGCCTACATTTGTGCTTAGGACTGCCCTGACCTTGTGCTTTAATGACAATTATTTGTCACGCTTCTGGTTTTAAACTGCTACCACATAGCACTGAGATCTCCTGCAAGGCTCAGATAGGGTACCTTAATTAAAAAAAAAAAAAATCTGCTGTACTGTGTACATTTAGAAGTAATTTAAGGAACTTGGAAAGCTGCTGATCTCTGTGAGGGTATTTTCTGTTTCAAAGAGATTGCTGCTACTTATGGCAAGATATCTGTCATCTGAGCAGCCCTGGAAGGCACTGAACAATAGACATGTTCTTTGGCAGGTTTTATAGTCACCAGCAACCAATGGAAGGTCTCCACTCAATAGCAGTTATGCTGATGTGTGCAAGCAGGTGTGTACTTTAGTTGTCTGTCATATAGAGTCTAAGACCTTAACTTGTGCAGTTTCTAGCTCAGGACTACTATGTTTGTAGTCAAATCCTGATGCACCATTGGAGAGATAAGTTCTTTGTCCCTTCTTTATTCAGATGAATAAAAGGCTCTTGGAACAGTGGAGTGCACTCACCTGACACAAGCAGCATCATGGGGAAGCTTGCTGATGCAGCTGTGTATTTTGTGCTTGGAGCACCGTCTCTTAACGTCCTCCTTTCATCTTCCCTGTCAGCATTCCCCCCATGCAGTGTTGAATTTCTGCTTCATAATGAGTGCTAAGACATGTGGCCTTTTCTTGTGGGGAACACTGGTAGTCTCTCTCTCCTCTGCTGCTTATGTTCCCAAGAGTTCCGGGAACTAGATGACTTTGAGATTCCTATGTCATGTTCATTTCTGAGTTACTCTAAAGTTAACAGGAATTGAAGCATGCACAGCTAGGGCTATATCTGCACAGAAATAATGTCTTATGCAGAAGAAGCTTATAGCTTAGAAGTTTGGGTTTTATATTCCAATGCCTATCTTCAGAGCGGGTAAGAACCGGCAATTTCCATCCCATAGGAAACTTTGATCTTTGAGAGGAAAACCTTGAGACTGTGTCAATGCAAACAACAACTCAGAGACTTGGAGCACTGAATACTTTTCCCTGTTGCTGCTGATTTCTTTGCAAGTATCCTCTGTGTGTCTGGAGGCTCTAAGACCTGGGGCTTTGAATCCAGGCAGGGTGTGCACAGGGTGGAAAGAACCATGTGTCATTTGAAGCCTGGTATCTGTGATTTTCTAATTCCCTGCACAGCAGATTTTATTGGGTTTTTGGAGAAGGAAAAGTCATGTGATAATATACCTGGCACTAAGAGGCAATAGGAGTACCATGCCTGGAGCCTTTTCTAGAGAATGGTGAGGTCCCTGGAAAACACCATAGCTGAGTATATTCTTGTTTAGGAGCAAGGCATCTGAGGAGAGAGCCAGAAATAGGGATGAAATTTCAGTTCATTTGTCATTTGTGATCAGGCTTTCAATAACAAATCTGGTAAGAGCAGGGAAGATGCTGTACAGATGGTCTAAGGGAATGGACAAATAGAAGAAGTGAAAACGAAGATTAACTGGCAATTATTTTCTTGTGCCTGCAGTTTGGGAGAGTATCCTCTTTGAAAGTGGACTTGCTTCTGAGTGCATTTTCCTTAGAAAATGGAATATTTTACAACTCAAATCTGGTCTAGACAGTTTAGCCCCAAAACTTTAACATTCTTTTGAGATCATTCTTTTGAGATCATTAAACAAAACCTTCCAGCCAGATTTGAACAAATAGCTTATCATTGAGTGCTCACCTTCATTTTAATATAGGACTGAAACTAAAAGGCTCTTTTTCTCCCTGGTGATGTGGGTGCCAAAGAGGAAAAGAATTGCCCTGTGGACTAGATGTGGGGAAACAGGAGGAGATACTTTGGTAGCTGTGTGTTTATTAATTCTCAACTCATGAGCAAGCTGCAGGAGTTCAGGTTACTGCTCATTTGCTTAGCGGCAGAATCTGCCCCTGTGAGTTCCTGTATAAATCGCCAGTAGTCCCAGTTGCCTTAACACTGAAACTGGTTTAGAAGTGCCTGTCCAAGAGCAGGTGTGGGATAAAGAATGCCTGTCTCAATTTCAGTAATGGTATGTCTTAATCCTTAGCAAAGCTAAGAATGAAAACATGGAAATTGAGTTTAAAAACATCAACACATCACTGTCACTAGAAACCCCTAGGCAAATAAAATTCTTTGCCTGTTAGCCTTATATACTTTTTATTGCTTGTAGTGAGATGGTTGGTATGACTGAAAATAAGCATCAATTTAAGTACTTGCAGAATTGGTACCTAGAAAAGGATGCAGCCTTCAGAAAACAAGAATATGAAGTTAAATTTGACTCCTTGTCTTCCCAGCCTCTGTTCTCTGTATCGGAATTTGCAGCAAGGCCTGCAAGATAGGGCCTGTCTTTGTCCTGAACAATAAATCGTTTTTGAACACTCTTCAGTGTCAGACATTAAAAAAAAAAGGAAGAAAAAGCCAAAAAGCTCTGCCCCATCCTGTCTAATATGCATAGAATTGAAGTTCCAAAGATAGTTTAAAGATGAAAAGTTAGTCTATGTAGGGTTTTACAGTGTCTTTTTGTTCATTCAGTTTCTATGAACATTATGTAAACCTTTCTTGAAAAATACCCCGACCACACTGCTATTATTTTTTTTTAATTCAGAAAGTTGTTCCAAACTGTTCAGGCCCAGATCCACATAAAATCATATTAAGTTAGGTACCTGCTGGCAAAGTAGTTCAGTGTGTGCTGGTGATAGGGCTTCCCTCCCCATCGCTGCTAGGGAGTTATTGCTGTCATTATCAGTAGGAGCAGCAGGGGCCCAGTGGTCTTCAAAATTAGACTGATTTTACTTTACAAAGTAAAAAAACATATGCTGGAAGTGCTAGCTGGTACTGAAGTTCTACAGTGTACAGTGGATATTTGTATGTATTGCACTGCAGTGATTTGACAGGCTTTTAAAGCATTCACATGGTTTTTACTGTTGTTGCTATCACCATACAAAGCAGTGCTGGAGAGGATTTGTTCCTACTGCAGTTACTGCTCGTATTTCTGCATGAGCTTTTACTGGATCTGCACCTGAGCCTGTAATGGGTGGGTAAAGACTGATAAGAAAGATGGGGACAAATTTTTTAGCAGGATCTGTAGTGATTGGACAAGGGGTTATGGTTTTAAACTCAAAGAAATTTGATTTAGATTAGATACAAGGAAGAGTTTTTTTGCAATGTGGATGATGAAACACTGGGAAAGGTTGCCGAGAGAGATCCTGGATACCCCATCCCTGGAAACATTCAAGTCAGATTGGACAGAGCTCTGAGAATCCTGATCTGGTTGAAGATGTCCTTTTTCACTGTAGAGAAGTTGGATTACATAACCTTTAAAAGTCCCTTCCAAGCCCCAAACCATTTTATGATGTGACACTTGAGAACTATGCATTTGTCCACTTAAGCTCTTTTACTGATTTTAGTAGTGATGAAATACTTCTGTTCCTGTGCAAAAATTTGTTTTGTTTCTAAGTTTTCTGGGCCAGATTCGTTGGCCAGAGAGCTATTTCACAGCCACTGATCAAAGGCTGGGCATGGACATGTCCTAACTTGGACAGCAGAAATTAAACCATTTAATGTGAAGCGGCAAGAGTACTTGTGCTCAATGAAGGAAGATGGAAAAATCCACTTAGAACATTTGCTGCTCTGTGGATTATGCAGAGATTGTGGAATCTCCTGGTCATACAGAGTCAAGGGATGGGCAGCCTTCCCTGGAAAGATATCAGACCATTAGAAGATCCTTTGAAGGAGGCAGTTGGGAAGAAATGCAAACAGTGTGTGAAACTTCATGTCTTGTGGGGGTTTTAGAGGTTTTGCTATCTGACAGAGATTGGCCCTAAGTTAATGAACTTGGGGGAGGATCCCTGTGTGGGGCCAGTGCTGTATGGGCAGGCAGGTTAGATGGTCACTGTGGTCCATGTCCCAGGTTATGTCTTATTTGTAGGAGAGCTGTCAGTCACTGGGAAAGCTTCTAACAATGCTTCTCAAGGCATGTACGCTGCCATCAGAAAGACCCTGGCATGCCCCCACTTACTGGCTGTAGCTGGCTGGTGTTTATGCTTCTTTTATTTTGGGAGCCACCTGTCTTTGAAGGAGAGTGGGTTACTTTGTTGCTTCATATAGGTAATAAATAACTGCTGGTGATGAAATGATTGCTTTGTTGTAACTGTCATTATCAGAAAACTGGTCACAAAAAAGTAATCTACTCTTTCATATTTTACTAGTTAACTAATTAAATTAAATTTTATACTTGTTGATTAACTGTGTTACTTTCATCCTGACACTGTCTTTTTAAACAAAACAAAAAATTCTTTCTTGTCTGGAGTAAAATTTTCAAAACTAGATAGCAATATTGATGCTCAAAGCATGGGAAAGTGGAGAGCTTATATGAAATGTTCTATCATTGGCTTTGCTTCACACATCAAAGCATTTCATCCTAGAAAAAAGGAAAAAGATAATTAGGAAAGCATGCAAAGTACAAGAGAAACATTGTTTAATTAAGAACAAGATTTTCATACCACTCTATATGGGGAATTAACTGCAGAGAATTTAGGAAAACATTTTTTATAATGAGAACTTAAACTAAACACATTGGCTTCTTAAAAAAAAAAAAAAAAGAAAGCATTGGATTTTAGGGTATATAACTGCTTCCACAAGGGGAATATCTCTGTTCCTAGGGGGATTTTTTGCTTCCTGTGATTCCATATTAGTCACCAAAACTCAATCAAGAGGGGAAAAAAGGATGTCTTTAACAGTGAATGCAGTGAAGCAGTGGGACTGATTATCATTGATGTGATAAATCCTCAGTTGCCCACAGTTTACTTAAATTGGATGGGATTCTATATAATGCGATACATATTAGATGAAGGTTGTTGAACAAAGAGCTGTAGTGAAAGTGGAGGCTTGATTTATGCAGAATATCAAATCCAATAACCATTTTACTTTTGCTGGAAACAGAGATCTGTCAAAAACTGGGCAAAGGCTGCAGCCTCTGTTTGTTTCTTGATTGAAGCTTCCGGGGACTATGTAAGGCCTCTGTGATTTTGTTCTATTTTTGTTCCATAGCTGAGAGTCTAATGTGATTTTATGGGTTTGCAAATCGTGTTTCTGGCTACTTCTATTTGACATTAAAGGAGAAAGACTCTGAATTGTCTGTTTGAAATGTTTTCAGCTATGAGATCACTGTAAAGCTGAGAGCAACCAGGTTATTATTCATTAAAATCACATGGAAAACCTTGCAGCATCTGTGGGGTTGTGGTCAGAGTCAGATATGGAGAATTCATTAGTACCACATCTTTTTAATTTCTGCTCCATTTCCAGGAGTCTCAGTATTAATTAGCAAGTGTCTTGGGAGGCTTGTATCACAAGGCTGGAGGACGAGTGACCTTGTCACTGTGGTTTTGATGTGAAGGGGAGCTGCAGTTCTGCTGTGTGTTCCTTAATGAGAGCTGGGTTGCCCAGGTCCTCAAAGTTGAGCACCCATTCCTCAAAATCAGTCAGTGACAGCTGCCACTCTACCTTGGAAAGGCACCACTTTCATCTCTCCCTCCATCAGCTGCTTTCTGTGGAGTGGCAGATGAGACATGCATCAGAACTGCCCTGCAGGACACAGAGAGTATGTGCTGGGGTGCTTTCCTGAGAGGTCCTGCCTTACTGGGGGATATTCTGCAGCAAAAGCAGGTCCCTGGTTCTGTGCTGGAGCTTCTGGGTGAAGTTACTGTATACAAAATTATCCGGAAATCAGTCTCCTGCGCTGCCACAACCAGTGCAGAATTTGCCTTTGCAAGATTAAACTCTGATGTTGTGCTACCCATCAAAACAAGGACACTATAAAATCAGAGAGCGAAGTGCGCTGTCCTTTGTCGCTGCTTGGATGATTTATACTATCAGTTTTATGGAACTGCACTAATTCTTCTTATAAACAGGGTAAGGTAATTGTCATGGAAATTTTAGGAATAAACAAGTGTTCTGTGAAGTTGGAATGATTTTGATTCCCTGTGGCAGATAAAGTATTTTTGTGTGGGACATTAATATTTATTGGGATTGGTAGTGATAGAATTGATTTTGGTGACTAATCTTTGTAGCTTTGTAACAATTACAGGTATAATTTGCTAGCTGTGTAAATACATTATATCAGTGTATAAACAAAATGATAGCCCAATTACATAAAAATACCCAACTGTTCTTAGGCTTTACTGTTTATTCAGTGCACAGTTCTATCCATTTTGCTGTTGCAGAGGAGTTACCAAAATGGCCCTATCTTATTCCAGTGGAAGCTATTAGAAAAATTGTGTGTGAACTTTAACAGCAGCAAAATCTGTTCCACTGCTAACACTTTCAAGTAACCTTTCTCAGGATAATGTACTATGTCTGTCCTGACATGTAATAGTACTTTGGTCTCATCTTTTGAATCCACTATTTATAAAATAACCGGAACCAAAACAAAAAATATGTGCCTGAAATTTTGAATTTAATTGTTTAAATGGTTGTATTTTTTTGGATAATAGTACCATGAAGATGGAGGAAAAAATAAAAAATGACAGCCTTTAAATAAATTCTTTTGTAACAAAGATACGTGTTTCTGATCATCCACATACTTAAAAGTTTAGTACGTCTAGTATCTTGGGCTTGTTGATGTGTAGGATCTGCAGTATATAAAGCCAGTGAACTGCAGGTTCAGAAACTTTTATCAGTTTAATTCCATTGCATATTTCTTCCATGTGTTGATGTTTTAGCTTTTAATTAGTCTAAATTAAGATCATGCAACTGACTTATGGTCCATATTGCATCCACTTTATTTAAAATATTTAACCTCAGACACCTCTTCATAATATATCTATTAGCTTTTTCATAAAGGTGGGTTTTTAGTGATTTCAGTATGTGAGCCCTCTTGAAAAATAATTGGAGATATTCTTCTGAGCCCTCTAGACCTTTTCAAAACTCAGCCAGATTATCATAAATGTCATAAACAGACATGATGTATTGAGTAGCTCCCATGTTCACAGAGACTGCAGAGCTGCTCAGAAGAAAAGGTCCCCTTGAGAATATTTATTCTGGTGCAGTAGCCAGATCTTAAGGAGAATAATTTTGAAATCAAGTTCATCCTACAGTTTTTCTGTGGTTTTAACCAAAATCTGCGCTTTGTTGTTCCATTATGTAATATTTTCAGTCCAGAAAGACAAGTTTGATTGTTGCTGTGTGCAGGAGGCATTTCTGGGCTGCTGAACCAAAAGCAGAATCTATGTAACATACTTCACCCTGTTCTTCTGTGTCCTCTCGTTTTCCTGATGCGTTCATAGCTCAATTTTTGGCAGCAGCAGCTGCAATAGAAATCTTCCTTTTTTCTTTTCCCTATTGCACTTCAGCTCTTAGGGGCAATGGGTGTGCAGAATTTTGGCTGAGGGATGTGTTGAAAGAGCAGTCATTTTGTAGAGTCAGGGAAACGTGGAATGAATTTGCAGCCTAAGAGGTCTTTTTTTCTTTTTTGTTTACATTTTTTTCCTTCTCTTTGTGCACTGTATAATAAAATACCTCCTGGAGAACAGGAGGCTTGGAGGGTAAATTGGCGGAGATGAAAACTGGATTGTAAAAACTGTGATTTTGTTTTTCTTCAACCTTATCTTGACAGGGTGGTTTCTGAGTATTAAGTTTCCAAAGATTGCATATGGTGTTGTACATATGTTCTCCATTAACTGGTAAGGTAGAGCTTTTCCAGCTGAGTCCTGTGCAATCTGCCATGGGTTTTGTTGGATTTGGAGGTGCCAGGAACTGCATAACAGATTCTTGAGTGCTGCCTGCTGGCAGCTTTGTCCGCTGGCTAATTACAGATGTACAGATGGAGAACAGAGGCCAAAACCACAGAAGGAAGGCCCCTGGATGGCTCAAGTCTGATCTGGGGCTGCACATCCCACATCTGCAGTAGGGAGCTGCAGTGTGGCAGGAGCAGCCAGGGAGGGCAATGGCCTTGCCATGGGCATCTCTGCTTGTGGCTGCCCCTTTCTTGCCAGCCTGCCAGGGCTCACATGGGGAAGGCACCAAGTGGGAACTGGGGCTGGATGATGTTCCACAATGTTCAATGGCAATGCTTGCAGTTAAAACTGTTTTGCTTTCTTTCTACTGTAAGTTTTCTGTTCTTTGAAAGCAAAGCCAAGTTTTAAGGATCCAGATTACATCAGTGTTGAAAGTCCAATACTTCATAACCCTGTTCTCTTTTATACTCCGGTACCCTGTTCAGATTATACCTCTTAAAAGTGTTTGATCAAGGGAAATGTTGAGTTAGAAGGGACCCATCAGGATCATTTGAGTCCAATGATCCTCCAGACCCTGCACACGACACCCACCTCACAAGTCACACTATGTGCCTGAGAGTGTTGTCAAAATGCCTCTTGAACTCAGACAGGCTTGGTGATGTGACCACTTCTCTGGGAAGCCTATGCCACCCTCTGAGTGAAAAACCTTTTCCCTTTGATTTCACCCCCTGCATGGTAAAGTCACATAGCCACAAAACATCTTGGATTTAAAGCCCACCAAATGAAGCAGGACTCCAACAGGGCGTCTATCTGGCTGTGACCCCTCCCAGCTTTCTGGTGAAGCTCAGCCTACTCACTGGCAGGGTGGGATGAGAACCAGGAAAGGCCTTGACTCTCTATAAGCACTGCTCATCAGTAAGGAAAACATCCCAGTGTTACTTAACAGTGTTTTCAATAAAATCCAAAGCATAGCCACTGTGAAGAAAATAAACTGTTCTAGTGGAAACCATTGCAGTGTGGCTGGGGATGCAGTCTGAGCCAAGCATGGGTGTGAAGGACATGGCCTGGCTCAGTGCTGCTGTTGCCTGCCTTGTTGCAGCTGCTCTGCCCCAATTGGAGCAGCTCATGGGTCAGTCTCACCTTTTAAAGACAGATTTGTGCTTTTGTTTCACATGTAGACCACTCAGAAAGGACTATCCACGAAGTTTTGCTGGTGATGAAATCCTCTAAAATCGCTTCCATTTGCTTTTACAAAAAAATCTGACATTTTATCTCCTTTTGTGTTGATATGCTGTTGAGTGCAGATACAGGTGCATTAAAACTCATAATTTTTATGAACATTTATGTTATTGAGGCCTCTTAGCATAGAATCTTTTCAGTAGTTGTAGGGCTTGTATAAAACCATAGCATAAATTTAAAGAAATGCCAGGGAAGCATTATCTTTTACAGCCACTCAAGAGTTTAATGCTGTGTGTTTTGCTGCTTGTCCAAGTGTCACTGGGCCCTTGCAAGTAAGTGCAAAGATAGGTGCAGGGTTTCTCTGGAAATTACAGTTTTTCTTTCAAACATTCTAGTGAGGTGCTGGTGGAATCAAAGGAGCTGTTTGGGAGGTTGTAAAGAGAGAATGGTCTCAGAAAGCCAGTGAGGATAAATTGGATCAAAGGCATACATACTAGAGATCTGTCTCTGTGTATATAGTTTGTGTCAGTCTAGTGGAGAAAACTACAGTTTCCTGTAGTGCCTGATCACTTATAGGTAACAGTTCAGGTATCTTTGTATAGGTTGTTTACTTACCATGAGCAGAATTCCTTGGGGCTCCTTGCTGATGTGAGTCTTCCTTTCCTTGTTTCTCAGAGACTAGTGGGAGATAAGCATTTTCCTTCAAACTAGTTGGTTTTCCTTCCTAGTGCTGTCCTATGGTCCTTTCTTTTCTTGTTGAACACTCCAGCAAGACATTGTAAATGCCATAGAGCTTAGGGTGTCCTCTGTCACCCTTATATTGGATATTTATCCGCTGCTGCTCTATCTTTCACCCAAGGTACTGCAGGGGGGAGTGGCTAAGGAAAAGAGTGAATAACTCATGTATAAGATTCAAAACAATTCTTAATAGAAATATAGGAGAGAAAAGCACAGAGAAAAGTGATGTGAACATTTTTTAATAATTCCTGCATTTCTAGAAAGAGGGATGGAAAACTTCTGAAAAAACTAATGCAGAGAAACTAGAAAGACTTGTCACAGAAAAATGGCTGTGATAATAAAGACCCTTGTTATTATTGGAAGAAGAAAGAGAAGAATCTATTCACAATTTTGTTTAATGTTATGTTTGTTTACATAATACTCCTAATGTAAAAAAATCATGGGCATATTTAAGACCATAAAACATGTACATTTTGAACAAAACCAAGACAACACACAACAGAACACTACTGGAATATGTTGAATAAGCACTCAATTATCTGGAGTGGGTCTTGTCAATGTTTATCAGCTTCCTTATTTTTTGTGGTGTTGAGGAAATCCATAAATCAAATCTTTTGATTTACATAGCTAATTCTGTGATGTCCTATGAAAACATCCTTTGTAGATTTACCAGTCCTTTTCAGCTGTAAAAAATCCTGCTCTGTGCCCCAGTTAGGAGCTATAAGAAGCCTCTTTTTAGACAACTGCTGGGTAACTTTGCTCCCTGACAAAGGCAGCAGCAGAAAAAATTTCTTTCAAGAGTACAGATTAATTATAAATTTTAGGAAGTGTCTTTTCTTTCTAGAAAAATGTAGTTTGTGCTTGAGAAAGCAGAAGTGTGCCAGTTGTTGATTTGCTGACTTCATGCTAAGATGCAAGGTAACTGTGAAGGAATTTTTGGGGGAATCTAAATCTCTTTTGCAATCTGTGTTTGGCAAGATAATTCTTTATGTAGCATATAGCACATGCGCTATATGCCTCTGCTGCATTTTATGAAATCATGGCTCTGAACCTACCTGAGAGACCAGTCATACTTGCCAAGCCGCAAAATGCGTGACAGATGAATGACTAAATAAAAGCCTAAGCAGCACCACCCATTGTCTGAGAAACAGAGCTGAAGCAATCAGGTGAGCACATACGGGGAAGCTTTCTTATCCAGGGGGTGCTTTGCCAGGGCAGCAATAGCTGGTGAGGACGGAGATGTTTTATTTATATTTGAGGAAAAGAGCATTATGTATCTGTCAGCTATGCAGTGCTAACATGCCACCAGTTGCCATCATTCAACATCATAGAAAGGCACTGTATGTGATAAATGATGTCAAAGGAGGCTTTCTTCTCTGGGGGAAGTGACATCCACAATGGTTAACCAATCTTTTTCTGACACTATCCAGAGAAGACATTTAAAAGGCCAGGTGAAGGGTGACTTCCTTCTCTTTTTTTGGAAAAAAAAAATCACCTAGCAATTGCCATCTTCATGGACTGAATTTTTTATAACTGCTTTGATCTGTCAAAAATGACCCTCTCTCCCAAAAGAAGTCGTAAGAGTAAAAGGCACCAGGCACTTTGGCAAAAGGTACCCTCAAGTACCTTTGTGAATGGAAACTGTAGCCCTACTACATGTACATGCTTTAGCAAGGCAAAGCAGTTCAGTTACAGAAAACCAGCCATTGACTTTTCTAACTAATAGTTTCAGGATATCTTGTTTTATGTCTCATCTTTCACCTCAAGTACTTTAGCTAAGGGGAAGAAAAATCTTATTTTTCTTTTATTTGAACTGTCTGGAGTTATTGATTCTTAAAACTTTATTCATCCTGTATCAAACCACGGTAAAAGGCCAGAACAAAATGACTTTAGTAGTCCAGCCCTCATGTTGTAGAAAAATATCAAAGTCACAGAAAGGAGAGTATTCTAGCTATCTGTGTTGTCCTCATATCCCTGGAGCCTCTGTTGCAGCACTTCACAGCTGCAAAGAGCTGTGTTTGGAAAGTTTGGAAATTGCCGATTTTTGCAGAGAAGTAGCAAATCCCTCAAGTGAAAGTATGTTCAACCTCCTTTCTAAGTGATTTTTTTCAAAATCATTATAATTCATCTAATTAACTAGCATATTCTTTTTATGCTTTTGGGTCAGCAAGTGCAGTGTCCAAATTGGCAAGCATGTGGGAACGAAGTAGTTTTCAGTATTTCACCCAGAAGATAAAGTCAGACTCAGAGTGTCATTGGGAAAGCTTGCTAAGATGGACTCTGTTTCATGGACCACACAACAATTTATTTCCTTACACTTTTCCTTAAACCCCCATATTAAAATCTCTGCTGCAGAAATGCACTAAGCACAGTAAACAATAATGACTCCTGCTTCCTTTCACCCCAAAAGTAAGGTTAACTGAGCCTGGTAAGTTGCTTGAACCAGATAGTGAAGATTACATTGCAGAAGCATGTACAAAGTGATGAGAAAATATTTTTGAGAAATTAAATCCTGTGTAACGTCTTCCTTTTCTGTGAGCAAACAGTGGTTGTGTGTCCTGCAGCTGTACTTTCAAATCACGTCTGTAGCTTGGTGTTAACTATTTCCTCAAAGCTAGAGTATCCCTCATTTTGAGAGGAAAGCAAATTTGAAATAAAAGTAGTTGAATGTGTGCACATTAACACCTGTGTTAATCCTCCCATTTAGCAGGCCCTCTGTGCTGCTTAATTCTTTTAGAAAAGACAAATCCACACAAAAGCAACCTAAAAAGTGATTAGTCTGTCTTTACTTGTCATTTGATTAGTTCTGTAATAAATACTTATATTTTTCTCCAATACATTCACACCATCTTTACATTGCATTAAGTGACGAGACAATATTTCATTTTAAGCACAACATGAAGTTAATGAAGTTTACATCATTGCTGTCAGGGAATCAGTGTTTGTATTTTAGCCAGTGTAATGAATTGGTATCTTGTGGAACTGCTTGGTTTCTAACAGTTTGCTGCAGTTTAAGCAGCTCTTTAAGATGGAGGGACATGGTTAACAGTCCTTTAAAACATAAGCACAGGAAACTGAGTGGAAGTTTTCATTTGTTATTATTTATCATTGCAAGATGTGTATTTTTTAAATGGACGTGTTGTGTGTTCTGAAAATGGTGATTTTTCCCGAGGATATGTACCACCTCCCCTCCTCTTCCTCTGTGTGTGGAAATGCTTGATGGGTATTTCAAAGAGCTCCACACAAAAGCACCATAGTGTCAATTAGTAATTTAAGTAGAACAGAGAGGCTATGCCGTGGTGGCATTCAGGACAGGATTTAATCTGTTAATAGAGTCCCTTGCTGTAATTCCAGCCGGTGAGCTGACCATCAGTGTTTACCCTGCTCTCTCTTGATGGAAGCATCATGCTGAGCACCTGCAGAGATCAGGCAGGGACTGGCAGTGCTCCCTCTCCTCTGCACTGAATGGCCAGAGGCTATAGGGGGGAAAAGCGGGTCCTGTCATAGGTGCAGTGCAAGGCCTCCAGATATGTGCTTTCTGCTTTTTGACTGACAAGCTTCATGTATATGGAAAGAGGGTTCCCAAAAACTATGGGGCAAGGCAGAAGTGCTGAACCACACCAGTTGGAGATTTTTTGGTTTCCATACAGAAGCCGTTTGCCTCCCTTCCATGTGTTGTTCATGTTGGATGATGAGGTTTGTGTTGGAAAGGTCAGAAGTACAAAAGAGCTTCATTGGAGAAAGACAAAAAGAGGGAAAGAACTGAACTATGGTGCCAGCTATGGAAGCTGTAAAGGAAAGGCAGTTCAGCTTCTCAAATGTGATGAGGGAGAGGGAATGCTCTGTGTCCAGTGGGGCTTGAAAACCTGTTATTGTGATTTTCTTATGAAAACTACATCAGAAATAGTCTTGATGTGGCCTAATTCTGGGTGTGGCTAGATAGGATTTATTAAGAGTCTGCATCTATTATCATTGGCAGTTGAGGGAAAGAAAACAGAAGTTTTCACTGTAATTCTGCCATCAATGCTGGAAAAGCAATTTCCATTTTAGTGAGTTTCCAAGCATGAAAAAATGAAGCTGTTTCCTTACTTATCATGTTGTTTCTCATTGGTAAAATACTGTCATATTTTCAAAATAAGGTTTCTTCGAGCATGCTGGTCAGAGCAAGGCTGCACCCCAGCTATGTGCTAATGCCTAAGCTGTGCTCAGGTTCTGCAAGAGTTCCTTTCATCTGCAAAGAATAACCTGAGAAAGTTAACATAATGGTAAGTAAAACTGACCTGGAGGCTATAACTAACTTGAATTTTCAAAATTGAAGCCTTCCCTTTAAAAGCAGCTGTTCTGGAAAATAAGGAATTATATGAAATGAAGCTCTACAAAATAAGGTGAAAGAGGCAATTTAGCTAGAAACTAGGAAGTAGAATTGTGATAGGCAAAATAGAGAATCAATGTGAGCACAGCATTCTTGAATTGTTAAGTAACATTATTAGAGGTGGGCAGTCTGGGACCAGGGCTGGCACAGCCTCATTTGAGAGAGATCTGGGCAGATCTCTTTGAAAGAGACTTGAATAAATGAATGTATGAGCAAGAATGTGTAATGAGTTAGTGTGTGCAAGTTTTTTTTATCCTAGAAAGAGAAAAGATCTCTTGATTAAAAGGAGAAAAAATTTCATTCTTTGGTCAGACCAGGTATGGTCTTGGTTTTGTCAAAGTGAAATTAAATTGTCTAAAAGAAATTGTTTGAAGTTAAAGTGCAAGAGAAATGGTCTACTATTTCTCCTCACAGTGACTTCCCTTGTCAAGTATGTAAAGCTTAGGTTGGTTATGGTAATAATGCATTCACCACTGGAAGACCATAGTTGGTGTTAGGACATAATTTTTGCTTTTGTGTTCAGCCAAGCATCAGATCTTTAATTGGATACTTTCTGTAGAAACATAAATGGGGCCACAGCAAGCTGTGAGATGCTTAGATGGATTAATTATTTTCTATGGCAAATTTTATATTCCTATTTCAGGCTTTGCCCTTGCTATGTATTCTTGTGTAGGTTTCCAACCCTGAATTATGGTGTGGAGATGATATGAGACTGCATCTTCCACTTGATTTTTTCCTTCTCAGAAAGTTTTTTTTTTTCCAAAGGTCATTTCAATTGCTATAGCTTTCTCCTTTATTTATCCTTTTTAGCCTCCTCTCTGCTCTATGCTGTCGGATTTCCCAGATTGCTTCTTGCTTTGTACTCTGGCAGCATTGCTCTGCCTGTATCTGCTGCCTGTCTTCTTTTCATCAGTGAATCCAGCCTGTGCTTCCTCCAGAGTTTTGTCCCAACCTGTCTTGTCATTCCTCTTTAATGACAGCTGCTTTTTTTCATGTTTCTTTTTACTTCTGGCTCCATTCAGTGCTTGTGATCCAACTAATCTGAGACCACTTGCCCTTTCTTTGATCCCTGTGTGTTCCCGAGAAGTGTCCTTCCCTACCCTTGGTGTGTGGGATGTCAAGTCATGTCCTTCATTTTGCTGCCTAAAAGCTTCTTCACCAGTTACCACAGTCCTAGCTCCCAGCTGTAGTTGTAGCTTGATGCATCAGCCAGCTGGGTTTCCTCTCTCCTCTTTTCCCTGCTTACCTTTGACCTTCCTTAGTTTTGGCAGTGTTAAGTCAAGAAAGAGATCTCTTGTGTCTCCTCTGTCTTTATCACAGATTTCTGTCAAAGTAGTTGAGGTTGGAGTCCAGATTTGCAAACTGCAGTATTTTAAATCACAATTGTTGATTTTTAAAAAATAAAACTACTATAGCAACTATTTCTTCTGTTAGTACTGTGCTAGTACTTCGCATCTTTTATGATGCAGTTTTTGATGTTACTTCTACTTCTTATATTCGGTTTGTATGCTGAGGGTAGACTGCTGTATCTTTCCATTTCACAGCTTCTGTTATTTCAGTGTCAGGTTTTAACAAGGAAAGGTAAATTAGAAAAAAATCAAATATTTTAATCCAGGTAGGTTTTTTTGTGTACGTTTAGAAGATTGTTATGTAATTGTAAAGTTCCAGTTTTTTGTGCTGTCATTTATTTTTTTATTACATAGAGAAAGAAATTACAGTATTTGACTAGTTTTGTCCTGAATCGGGAGAGGAGACAGAGCTCCACCCACTGAACGTGTTTTTACTATATCCTGGTTTAAAACTGTAGTCAGTTCCAGTTTAGACCTTCTGCATGTCCCAGCTAGGTTGCTTAGGCTACAGGAGAGTATGCTTCTAAACAAAATAAATTAATAGTTTTCACTTTTTTAGCCTAAATTAGGGAGGAATTAGTCCAAGATTCAGATTTGCTTTTGAACTGTAAGGATGCATTTAATAATTTCTACATAAATATGGTTGTTCGGTATGGCCTCTGTCTAGTTTGGTTTGGACAGTACATGTGGTCAATGTGGCCTATATTAAATACAACCAGAGGGACATCACTCCCTTTTTTTGAGACTTGGATCAAGAGTCCGTGTGGGAAAAAGCCCAAACCCTGCCCTATTACGATGGAGGTGCAGCTACCTTGTGGCTCAGTCTCCAGTTTGATGGCCAGAGCTGGCTGTGATATGGATTGCTGGCTCCAGATCCTTCCCTGTTCACCCCAAAAACACAAGTCAGGGTGTTTCTGCAGGGGTTTCTGTGCTGGCAGCTTCCCTGTGCTGTCCAAATACTGTTCTACCACACTCCCTCCTTGCTCCATGGATTTGCTTGCTGTGGTGTTTTCCTGGAACAGCTGCAAGATCTCCCTCAGCACAGAGGGTTTTGTGTTTGCTTTCAGCAGTCGCTTGTACATGTGCAGCCCTATTGATTTACACTTGCTTGTGATGCTCTGTCCTTTTAAAAAATATGATTTATATCATCCATGTGTGGCTGAGTTATTTAGGGAAGCTGTAGTTAGACATTTTACAACACATTCCTATGAAGCTTTAATTCTGTCAGGTTTTCAGTGCTATTTGGGTATCTTTGTGCTATTTTCAGTGGCTTCTCATTTACTATGGGGATCCTATTTTGAAAATAACCAGATGTTTCAGCAGTTTGTGGGATTTAAAAAAAAATAGTATTATCTTTTGTTGTATCGTACTTCTTCCCTGCAATTGTGGTTTCGTAGTCTTTCAAATAAATTATATGTGGATATATATGTTATGTTTTTAGAAAAGGACATATTTTGTGTGCTGTCTGTAGTACATTTTTATCCTCCATTAGTAATAATGAGTCAGTAACAATTTTGATGGAATCTGTGTGACTAATACTTAACTTCAAATAGCTCAATATTTTTTGTTTTGTTTTAAATATTTTGCTTTTATATGATGACTGTTGTATTTTTTCTGGTTTTGCTTTGTCCAGAAAACTTAAACGCAATGACTGCTTGCTTCCAGTAATGAAAGATAACTCTAGGAATGGAGGCAGCAGGCAGTTATTTTAAGCAGCATGTAGTTCTTTCTGTTAGGTTTGAGCACATTTTTGCCTGGGCAAGTAGAAACCTAAGTCAGTACTTTCAGTTTTGTTAGCGGCAGGCACTGGGTTTTCAAATGAGAATCAAAATTTAGGGTGTTACTGTTTTATTTGTAATTGTTAAGACTTTAGGTCCAAAATCTCAACTGCTTTAGATTTGTGTAGTGTTGTCAAAGTCACTGAATTTGCTGAGATTTGTATCAGATGTACTTGTGCTTCTATGTCTTTTGATAGTGCTGTAAATCATTAAAAGAATAAGGGAATATCTTGGTCCTTTTTTTTTTTTAATCACAGTCACCATCACTTTTTTTTCCCTCCATTTGAAGGAAACCTCTGTTGGCTCTGAGTCCTATTACGTGCACGCTGAGTGATCTCAGAGGATTCCTCGCTTCATCATGCAAAGACTTTAATCATCCTGCCAGGGTGATAGTTCCTTGCTCTGTTTAATGAGTTCAGGAGAGACTCAGCAAAGGAGATGGTGGAAGAGTGGAGCACTTGCACAGATTAATTGCTCGAGCTCTGCTCAATAAGGGTTAATTACATAAGCCTTTTTTATCCATCAGCTTGCTGATCCCATTTTTTCTGTCCTAAGCTCATGGGACAATGTCTAACTTAGACTGAAATTCAGTGAGAAGGGCAAAGGAGTGGGAACCCACCAGGACTTACTACTTGTGCTAAGCTTATGTGTTGGTGGGGGCTGTAAAAGACATGAATTACAGCAAGTTTAGTGGTAATTTCCATGGCAGGCTTATGCAGTGGATAATGTAACCAACACTACCCTGATAAATACTGCTCATCTGTGTTTTATCAGTGTGATATGAATCTCTTTATCTGTATCTCTGATACACGAGTCTGTGGAGTGGACAAGAGGATTAATAGTCAGTGGATGTTTAATTGAAACTCTTGGAAAGAGTTGTTTTAGCAGGCTTATTGTTTTAAAACTGGTCCTCTGAGGAGTTCTATCCATGTGGCTGAAAAAGAACCTAGTGTTGCTATCTTTGATATATCTTGATAAAAATATATCCCGTGTCTCTGCTTATTTCTTGTCATACCTTATATCTTATTGATGTAATGGCCATGGTCATAGTGCCCACGGCATTTTGATGGCTGGAGTTTCAGTGAAGGTCAGAAAACAAACACAACTTTCTCTTTAAATCCCTCAGTGTGGCAGTTGTCATCCCGTGGCAGTGCTTTTCACTTTTCCTGTCTCTCTTTCCAACGAGCCCACTGACCCATGGAGTCATTGTGTAGGTATTGCTGGCAGTAATTTACCCTGTCACACACACAGTGAGGAATTCATCATCAGAAATGCGGACTATTACAGATTTGTGAAGTATCAGTTTGACAGAATTACTCAAATTACTGACAGCTGGCATCCTTCCAACAGACCAGTAGTTGCTTAGCTGTGAAAAATAGCAGAATATGGACAAATATATTATAAAGAAAATCTCTACAACACAGAAGCGGTGCTAATATGATATGATTCATAACTGGTTGCTGTTACAAAGAGTCAGCTTCAAACGTTTGAACCCATTCTTCTTTCTTCTCTGGGAAGTGATTTACTTTGTGACAGGTAGCTTAGTGAATTAGATTGTTTCTTACCTTGTTTGGTCTTTGTCCCTCTTATTTTTGAGGGAGCTGACCAGGCTAAATGCATTTTACATGTTATTCTGTCAGGTTACAGAAGAGCAGCTATTAGACATTAATTTCTAGTGAGGCTGAAGTGGGATTTTAAATATTTAAAGGAGTAATTTATGTAAAGGGAATTCCTACCATTTCCTAAAATTATGATTTTTTATAATTTGGGTTTGGATATCCATAGGCAATTAATCTAAAATTTCTATTGCTTTAGTTTTGCTCCCTTTGCATGAGCTCTTTATATAAAAATGTGTTTTCAATACATGCCAACAGGCCTGTATTTTAAGCTAATTATGATTGTCATTCTTATCATACTTGATTACTTTTTCCCAAGGACAGAAATGGGCAAGTGACATGGGGGTGGAAATTGGAGCCCAGAGCCATCAAATGTAACAATGACAGAACTGGGACGTATTACCTGATCACTACAATGACTCAGACCACGTGCAGAATTGTTTCCCCTGTTAATTCATGCAAATGTGGCCTGGAGGTTAAAGGAATTGATCTTGAGATCAGGATGTCTCTTCTTTATTTCCAGCTCTGTCACCAGTTTTTTTCTGACATTCAGCAAGTCATGACTGTATCAATATACTTACATTGACTTTGAACTCATAGCATGATGTGAAGCGAGGACTTCAGTATACTGATGAATTTGAGCTGAAGTGGTACCCCCAAGGTTACACAAGAAGATTGTGAGGGAGCCAAAAGTAAAAGCCAGAAGTAAAGTCCAGTGGGAGGTGTCAGCTGGGGGACACTTTTGCTTCCTGGGAAAGAATTTTGGCCCAAGACTTGAGTCTTGCCCATGGACTTTGAGAAGTGCATATGTACACTTAAGAACAGGACACAAAGTATATGATGATGGTGTGAAAGAAGATTATGATGGGATTAGACACTTCTCAACTTGGATTGGTTAACTCTTGCTAAATAAATAGGAGCTGTTCTTTAGGAATGTTAAATGGAGACAAATAATGATCTTAGATTTAGATTATCCTTGAGTTGGTATGTAAAGATTGGTTACTTTCAGTAGGGAATCTGAAGCCTGAGTGTTTTTGCTGAATCTGTTCTTGAATTTCAGGCATATTTTATCATCAGCTGTGTTCTTTTGTTTTTCAATACCTGCTATTTTGCAGTTTAGTAACTCAAAAATTCTTTGGGCCTAGAGAAGGGTCATTGAAGTCACTCATAGTGGAGGGAAAGAAGGTGAGAGGCAGCCAGTTCTGAGTGGTGTGAGTAGCTGTTGGTGTATAAATCTAAGGCAACAGATTTGCTGCTCTTGCTGATTCCTGAAAAGAGTCATAGTTTTTCTCTTTCCTCCATAGTGGAGTTCAGGTTTTATACATTGAAAATTAATCCTGTCTGCCAAGGAGTAGTTTGCTAATATCTTCCAAATAGATATAATCCTTAATGTCATCTTTTGCCTTAGTGGCACTGTTAGCTTCTCCCCTGTTCTTTTGGTCCAGCCCCACACTGTTGCAGTCAGGGAAGTATTTTCCTCCCCGTTGCTGGCAGCAGAGGGGTCAAGCTTGGCTTGTGGCCATGCTCTTTCTGCCTTGGACCTCTCCATCATTCTCTGCTTTCCTCTGGAAGGGCTCTGCAGTGTGGGTAGTGGCAGTGGGAGCCAGCTGAGTGTCTGTGTGACCTAGTCTCTGCTCCCACTCACCCAGGACTGTGGTTGGGAGCCACACAGCTTCTCTGTGTGCTTCCCTTTAGCTGTGTGCTCCTTCTCACTGCGGAGCATGAGCAGCCGCTCACATCGAGAGAGGCAGGTGATCTGTAACTGTGCTTTTATTTTTATCCAGTGTAGCCAAGGCATTGGTTGTGTAACTCAAAAGAACAACCTAATAATAAACCTGTGCTTGCATTCAAAATTCAGGCTGAGTGTTCCTGCTTTGCAGTCACTTCATGCTCCTGCTCTATTTTGAAGCAGTTTGGATAGACATGGATTGGTCATGCTTTTGGCTCCAGTTGGCAATGTGGTACCAGCTCATATTTTAGGAAACGGCCATAATTCAGGAAAGCTGCTGTGTTTTGCACTGGATTGTGTAATTTGTATTTTTAATAACCTTTTGGCTGTGACTCTGTGTAAATGCAGTACCACTGGTGCCTGTGCAGTAACAGCAGTCAAATTATAGAATTGGGTAAGAAAGTGTACAAATCTTTCCTGTAGTGGCTGTCATTGCAAAAAGAAAGATGGTAGAATACCATTAGGTTTTTAAGAAAATTGGGGGTTTTTTGGAAACTTTTAAAATTTCTTCTTATTTGTGACAAATAGGCACAGCTTTTTATTAGTCTTATTTTCACTTTATCACTTTTTTCCCACTTTTTCAGGAGAAAGGCCATGGGAAGAGGAAAGGGGTGATTTAGGGAGGAAGAAGTTTTTGATTTTGCTGTGTTCTACACTTCTCAAGTCAAGCAGTAATGCTGATTGCTGTGATGCCATATCTGTTAGAAATAGATTACATCATTTTTGACTATTGCGGATGGCCTGCAGTTCATCCCTGCTCATCTCCTCTCAGTGTGCTTTGGGGGGAGCAAGATGTCTCTATGTGCTTGTTGAGGTATTAGTCCAGAGAAAGTGATTTTACCAAGTGACAAGTGGTAGGGCTGGCTGTCACCCTGTGTGTTTAGCTTGGCACCCAGCCTTGATGGCTGCTTTTAGTGGCTACTTTTTGCTAGGAAGTAGCACTGAAAATCTTCCTTTGGCTTTTATCATTTCTGTCTCGCATACTGTAGTTGATGTGGCCAGTAAAAGGCCTGTTGTATTTCAGACATTCACTCCCTTCCTTTAATCCTGACTTAAGTTTTATTATAAGGAGGATAAATGGCATTGCTGGGAGGGAGATTCTGGGAAGGAGATTGCAGAGCCCTGTGACTGGTGTGACTATGTTTTGTCTGGATGCTGGGGAAGAAGAATGCTGCTTGGGTTTGGAAGAAACGTTTTGGTCACTTGTTTCTCAATAACAAAGACTATCTGACTATCTTAATCTCAAGTTTAAAGGGAGGGAAGAAGCCTGTGTTTTGTTTTGTCTGTGGTGAGCAAACAGATGCTGTTTGAAAAACACAGGAGAAAGGAAATGAAGTCTTGTGGTTTCTTTCTTCAGTGTTGTCCTACAGATACACTATTTTTACAACCTAAAAAATTCGCGATGGAGCTTGTTGACTTTTTGATTAGACAAATAGCATAGGGAAACTCCTGTGCTGGAAACCCTTACTCATGTGCCTAGCTTAACTTTGTCTTTTGGCTGTACAAAGAGCTAACAAGTGAATGAGAGAAACCCTAAATATTTGGTTGGGGCTCGCTATGCTTGTATTTCACTTCCTGTTTTCTCCCCCTCCACTGTGAGTTTTATTAGGGATTGACTTAAGGACAGGGATGACTTGACTGCCAGCTGTTTTTTGTGGAGAGCACGCTGGGATGGGCTTGAACCTGCCACCAACCCTGAGCACCATCTAAAGGGTGTGCTGAAGATTCAGCTCCCACACGGCCATGAAGAAGCTTCTCTGAAGCTTGTTTGCATGGAAAATGGTGGGAATATAGCTGGAGCATTTCCACCCTTTTCCACACAAAGAAGCATTGATGCAAAAAACTGCCTCCGACAGGGAGTCTGTGAAGCAAAACAGGTTTGGAAAGAGATTTGCGGTTGCATTGTCCGAATGGAAACTGGTGTTTAGCTGTAGCTGTGATGGGGTACGCATTTGGAAAGTTGGATAATGCTGTCAGATGTTTTAAAGAAAACTACAAGTGGAAGCTTATGGAAGAGTTCACACCAAATCCCGAAGCACATGTTATTTCTGAGACCTTGAACTTTAGCCTAAGACAGTTTATTTGAATTTCAGTACTTGCTAGCATTACTGTTTACAAGTGCATGGAGTGACAAGACAAGGGGTAATGGCTCTTAAGTGAAAAAGAATAGATTCAGATTAAATAAAAGGAAGAAATACTTCACTGTAAGGGTGATGAGAAGCTGGAACAGGTTGCCCAGAGAAGCTTTGGGCATCCCACCCATGATGTGTTCAAGGCCAGGTTGAATGGAGCTTTAAGCAACCTGGCCTGGAGGAAAGTATCCTTTCCCATGGCGAGGGGGTTGGAACTAGATGATCTTTAAGGTCACTTCCAACCCAAACCATCCCATGATTCTGTAATTACTGGTATAGCAAGATGACATAGGTAGGGAGAGCCTCCTGCTTAAAGGGATATTGCACAGTGAGGCATGAGGCCCTTGGTGCTAGGGCTGGGCTGATGGAGGGTGCAGGTTTTAGGGCTGTTGTCCACTCTGAGAAAGGAAGTAGCGTGGTTGTGAGAGAAACAGTGACATTGTCTTACCATGGTGAGACATGAACAGAGTATGAACAGACATGGAGAGTATGAACAGAGTACACAGTAAACCACCCTGTGTTTTAATTTCTTCATAGGATAAGTAGGACACAAATGAACATGTGCAGGGTCTGGAATTAATCCTGTTCATGTAGGGAGGATCTAAATTAAATCACTTGTTACCTTCACCCTGCACTCTTTACTAATATTGCAATTATCTTGGGGTCATCCAAAGCACTCTTTTTTCAGTTTCACTCATATCCTCTTCTACAGCCTTTGTATCCCTCATTATTTTGTGGGCAGTGTAAAACACTAACAAGAAAGAGATAGCGAAGTTCTTGAGCAAAATTAGTTGGTGCCAGTGATTAAAATTTGAATTTTTTAAGTACGCATATTCAGCTGTCCTTTGAAATTAGCACACATTTGCAGTAGCCACAAACACAAATGCAGTTTCTGCAAGGTTAGTGACAGTGGGGCTACCAACTTGTGGTGTACTCCTTTTCTTTTCTATTTGGGGTTCCCATTACAAAGAAACATTCAGAGCTGAGGTAGAGGCAGTAGGCAGTGTTAATTTCTAAGGGTGTTTGTATTTACCTGAATGTTTTTTCCAACACTGATTTTAGCTGGAGTGCAGTCTTGATGGGGGAAGAGTAAAATTCTCAAGTACGATATCAGAAAATAGCATGTAAAGTCTTGGACTATTTTCCATACTCACAGCCTTTAATGGTCTGAGGGATCACTGCTCCTTACTTAAACATTTGGAATTGAGAACTGAAAGTGAATATGTAAAAAGGAAAGGAAAAGCTGCCTTTTATTTGTTGAGAAATGGGAAAGCACTTGGCAATGTCGCCGCCAAACAATTTGGTGACAACGCTCCTTGCCTTGAACTCTGTCATCTTCCTTGAATATTTTAACTGCAGGAAAAACAAAGCCTTGAGTTACAACTATAAATAAGACCAGTCATGCCTCCTCACCTTTCTGCACGGTAGCTCCTGGCCTTGTAATTTGCCTGTCTATCAAGCCTCTTGTTCATTATTTTTGGTTTCAGCTGATGCAGGGCCCTGGGTAGATGTGGTCTCTTGGGAGCAGAGGAGGTGAATGTGTGGAGTGACAGCACGGAGCTGGGAATGGAGCACGGAGACAATGGAAGAAGTCTACCAGTCTCAGGGATGGGCATAAAACCTGAAAACCTAGGGGGACACATGGGAGAGGGCTGGTTTGTGTTTCCTCCTGAGCAACTGAGGCTGTCTCTCATGCCTTCAGCACACCTTGTCCTCACCACCCCTACATCTATGTTGGGCAGGACACAGGTTCTAGTGTGGTAGCCAGGTTAGGGAGTAAGTTGGTATTTTTCTTGGTTTGTGTCTTTCGAGGGTGGAAGAAGGGAGCTGGATTGTGGTGGAAAGACTAGGAAAGATGAGGGAAGAGAAATGGTTAGCTGGGAAACAGCATAAAAGATTGGTAGAGGCATGTAGGGGCAGCAGAGCAGGAAAGGGAGTAATTTGGTGAGGGGAGAAAAGAAAAGGTCAGAGAGAAATAAAGAGAGGATAAAGATTCCAGAAAAATAGAATAGATTTTGACAGGAAAATATTATGTCAAGAGCTTGATTAAATAGAGTAGCCGAAAAGTCGTGTGTTCTGGAAAAAAAAGGTTATTTAATAAAGAGACTACTATTAAATGAAAAAAATCACATTGCCATTTTCTCTGAATTTTACTTAAGCTTTCATTCCGAGAGTCCTGTAATGAAATAGAGAGAAGCAAAATACAGAGAATGGAAAGGAGAAACCAAAATAAGCTGGTATTTCATTGTTGGATTTGGATAGTAGAACATAATGTAGCATGTTACTATTTTTGAAAATTGTTTAAAAATAAAAATAAACACACCAGCATCTGGCAGTGGGTTAAACACTGGTTTGCTGTTTCAACATCAATAATGCAAGTATATACTCACTCATGTATGGGTGTAATCTACTCACTCATATCATACCTGCATGAGTAGCTCCACGTAAGCACACAAATGGTGTCCTTCCCAGCTGAATAAAATGATTACACTGCTTTGCCTGCTGAGGACTCAAGCAGTCAATCTCAGTAAATCTTCCTTTCACCTTTCACAGTTCAGGTGCAACAATTCCCAACCATGCAGAAGAACAGAGATCTGTTTGAGTTCATGGAGCTGAGATGATTTATCTCAGCTTGGAAAGGGGTAATATGTGACAACCCCTTATTGTAAATTTGAAATCAAATCAGCCTTTTTTTTTTCAATTGTTGTGTTTTGTTATTTAACACAGCTTTTACATATACTCCTTGGTTAAGGCTGATTAATGTTTAATGAAGACAAAGGGAGTTTTCAGAATAAAGTGAAGAATTTCCCCAAAAGCAGCAAGCAGGCTCTGAGATAAGAATGATCAGGAGGGAACAATCTGCCATTCAGCTCTGTGGCTGGAGAAAGCATCACTTAGACTGTAATTTTTATTCTGCTCTATATTTTTAAGCTGAAAGTATAAAGTACTTTCAAGTAAAATGCAGTTTTGATGTGTCAGCTTTCAAGAACTTGTGATAAAATTAACCTGTACATAGTTGAGAGCAAAGCAAGACTGGAATACATCACAGAAGCCTTCTCTGCAGCCTTGGAAAGTTAGAGACAGGCAAGGAGACTAAATGTCTTTTTGGAAATAACTGTTTTAAAATTAATTGTGCATGCTGATGACCCTCTTTGTTTTAATGATACAATATTTGAATGTCAGAATTACTCCTATACAGGTGATATGGGAATGAACAACCCAAAAGTTAAATTGGCAAGTGAATGCGTATCAATTTGGCACACATATTACTGATTTTAAAAATTTGGAACAGTTTTTAAAAATAGCTGTAACTGGAAAATCATCACTAAGGAGATACATTTCCCATGGGATCCCTGGGAAACCAGAGTTTGGGCTGATGCTTGTTGAATATTCTAATTTATCAACCAGAACAAAAGATACTCTTTTATTGATCAAATTTACAGCGGATGCAAAAGTTAGGGCAGTGGTAAATGGAGAGGAAGAGAACTGCAGATCAGTAATGCAGAATTGTGAATACCCAGTGACTTGAGTGGCAGCCTTGTTTTAGTCATCTTGCAGCACTAAATGCATAGAGGAATAAAATTTAAGTGATGCTTACTTAGTAGAGGACCTTTTTTTGTTGTAAGTGAGGTCTGGGAAGGGCTTGAGGGTGATGGTTCATCAGCTGGCCTGCCTGCTGCCTGGCACACAGGGAAGCACAGGAGGGTGGGGGACAGGGCCAGCAAGGGGAGGTGACATTTGCTCATCCTGTGAGTCCTGCCACAGCTTGTGCTTTGTGATGTGGGGCACCCTGGTGTCAGCAATCTGCAGTGATAGCTTTGAGTGTGTTCAGAAGAAAGGAAGGAATGATGAGATGCCCAGAAAATTTGTCACAGAATAAAAGAAAATTAGAAGGTGCCTTGATCATAAGTTATATGCATAGAGGTGAGGAGACAGATGTAGCACAAGATGAAGTGGCTGAGAGGTGCAGACAGGTCACATCAGCTTAGCAAAAGGGTATGGTTGGGGAGGAAAATTTGACATCAAATCAGTTTCTCAAGGTGTATTTTCTGTTCCTGGCAAATTTAGAAACAAGATGTCTTTCTGTAAGGTGAACTATTCCTTGGTTGGGAATTATTTCAGGAAAATCTTCTGAAAAGGGTGCTTTCCTTGGTTTCCTCTCCTGTTCTTTCTATTGCTCTCTGCATGAGACATCACTATGGCAAGAATAACATTTGTTGCCTAGAGAAGAACTTTTTGAGTCTATGGCTTTTTGAGTTTTTTGAGAACTTTTTGAGTCTATGTCAAGCAGTTTTGTTGCCTGTCTCCATCAGAATGATCTTGTCAGAGAGATCTTGGATTTTAGCTACTTACTGGTCACCGGCTGCAACACTAACAGAGTTTCTCAATGCCCTTGGCAAGCTATTTTACTGAAAGCAAAGCTTAGTATTTTGCACGCTAATTATTAAATAGTGTTATTATCAGTAGAGATCACAGGTATCCAGTATTCTGGAGCCTTAGAAACTACACGTTGAAGTGCTGTGTGATTCCTAATTCTCATCTAATGGAGAGGAAAACCACTTGCATAGTGGCTTCATGCTATTTCTGCATGTTGCTTTTATTTGCATATATCATATCTGTATTATTTGAAGAGTCCCAGTAAATTTAAAATGTTTAGTCTACCCTATTTGTTAGTGATAGCAGAATATGTATTTTTTACAGCTGCTGCCTGTTCTGATTCCCCTTTGAATGCTCTCATTGGATGTAAAATCACAGAAAAATCATTCCTTGTTCACTCCTTTTTTCTATGGGGTGTGCCTTCAGGAGGTGGAGTTGATATGCTTGGCTCATCCACTTGTCTATGTGTGAAGCATGGCTGCATTTCCTCACTGTAGACAAAAGTCCATCAAAAGGTTTTAATTAAAGTCATTGAAATGATGGGTAGAGTGGAAGGAGACAGATGAAGAGAGTAGGACCACATAAAGATAAGCAGGCAGTGAGACCTCATGCATTTGCCATGCTGAATAGTTTTCTTGTGTTTTGAAAAAATTCTCCTCAGAGAAAGATCCAGACTGCTCAGTGCCTTGCCCAGAGTTGGCTGGGCTCTGTAATGGAAATACAGATTATGCTAATTGAGATGAAGTTTTATAGTGCTAATGTCTATTTTACTCTTCTGTGTGGTGAAATGCAGTCTGAGTCTGAGGGAGTTGAAAATGTCCTATTCATATGTAAAATGTTGTGAAGGATCTGTGGTTTGGGGTATTTCAAAAATGCCACATGAGGGGATTCCTACATCTGAAAGCAATATTATCCATGTACACTCATTGCTAATGGAGAGAGGAGTGTGTGAAAGCAGCTTCCCAGCCTCCCTGTACAGATGTGTAGATCCTGCTGGAAGAAGGAGGAGTGGTGGAGAACTTCTGTGATCCAGTGGGGCAGGTTGTGGGGCCAGTACTGCTCTACAGACCTGGAGCTGTGCTGATCTCGGTCAGCTGAGGCAATAAACAGCAGCTGGGAAAGTAAAAGATCTTGCAAAGAAGCCCATTGCGTCTCTGTGCCTTGGGATTACTTGGAGTTTAGAAGTCTTAAGCAGAATAAACTCTTGGAATAAGGCAGTAAGCCCAGCTGTGTATTAATTATTAGTTCAGACAACTTCCAAATCGCAGAATCAGGCCTCTGCTGTCCATGATACTTTCTTCCTTTTAATATCAGCATTTGGCCTTCACATTGCCAAGCAAGATCCGTCTTTAATTTGTGAGAGCTCATCTGCTTATCCAACAAGCTACAGTCATAATCCTCTTTGCCATAATGAATGACTGCTCTGGAAGTGATTACTACAGGATTTCATACTGTCTTTTCTGCTTATTGAATTCTTTAGTGCTTCTTTTTTGTAAAGAAAATTGTTGCTCCTAAATCACAGTAAAGTATCAGGGGGCTGTGACTGCAGTAAAGTACCAGAGGCACTGCTTCAGAGGTGGTAAATCTTGGTCTATCTGGACACGTTGCTAGGACAGGAATGACCTGAGTCCCTTGGCTTCTTTTTGACAGGTCAGGTGTGCATAAGTGTGTGAACACTGCTTCTGCCTCAAGTTCAGATACCACAAGTCTGAGCCTTTCATTCCTCCAGGTTAAAAAGACTGCTGCAGCTCTATTTGCTATTCTCCTTGGCTTGTGAGAAGACTTGCTGTGCATTTCAGTATATCCATTGCAAATATGATTTTGTATTTCATCTTCTGTGTACGTCTGTTGAAGAATAGCAAAGAAGCAGTAGCTCAAATAGGCTGCAGCAGTTGTTGTTTTCATTTTGACTGTGATTCAAGACAAAGGCTTTTAAAATTACAGCTTTCTAAAGAAACCTTCCTCCTTTAAAGATTTTTCTCTCTCTCTCTCTTTTTTTGTGAACTCACAAATCATTTTTAAGTAGACTGGTACTAACGGCGTGATGGAAGTAGTGGGAAATTTAGAAAAAGAAATCCAGCTTCTTATTTTTTTAGGACAATCTGCTTTTTTCCCCCTGGACCTACATTTACACAGTTTTCTTTTGAACTTACATCAGAGAGATGGGATATAACCAACTATCTACAAGCTTGAAAACTAGGCTGATAAGAAGACCAGAGTAGAAAATTTAGCTCCTTGCTATGAAGACAACGCAGCAGATGTGCCTGCTGATGTTGTTACAGTGAGTATCTAGAAATTGGAAGAAGGTGTATTTAGAAACCTGTAAGTCTCATTAGAAATCTTCCTACCTTTCCAGATTGTTGCAGTCTCATTTGCCAAAACACATGCCTGACTTATAATGGAAAAGTAGGAAAATGTGTAATGTCCAGAAAAAGTTAGAGTTTTTCTTTGCATTTGATGTACTGGATCCGCAGTGTCCCTTCATGCAAATTCATAATGCACATGTTTGTTTGTGAAATACATATATTTTGAGTCATAATTCCTAAGCGTCTAACTGCATTTAAGATGGAAAAATAAAAGGAAACAAAGAAATTCTTAAGTTGATGTAGATGGCAAAATTTTTTTAATTATGAACACGTAGAAGTACTTCAGCAAGAAAATAAATATACTATTTTGATGAATATTATGTGACACCTGGCTTTGCTAATTGATGACCTAAATTACAGCATTCTCAGAGGTGAGCAGACAGCTGAGATGGTCAGTGATCCATCTAGAATGGGCCTGTGAAATACTGTGATGCTCCCACATCTGTATTTCATGCCAGAGACAACAAGGTTGTATCAGAAAAGTTTTGACAAAGTCTAATACAGTTTGTGATTTGCACCCACAGAAACTTGCAGCGTTTAAAAAAGCCTGTGTGTTTGAGATAAACAAAATAGAGCTCTCCTCATGGGAGTAGTAATGCCTGTGGAAAAGTCTCTTGATTTAGGTTTGTGGATAAGTTCTTGAGACTTCTAAAGAAATGCTGTATATATTCACAATTTTTTTTAATTACTGGAAAAAAGTTTCTCATTGTTCATTAACAGAGAAGATGTTGTGCTAATTTATGCCACATGCAATGTCTGTAGGGTGACCAAGGATCTAAGTCTACATAATTTCACCCAAGGATATTAACTTCCCCACGGTGCCCAATTAAAATCATCCCCATGCTAATCTGAGAACAAACAGGATAAAGTAAAAATTTGTTTCTGGAAAACTGTCTAAAGCAAAAAGGAACTAAATATCTCTTGATTCTTTGGAGGGCATTTACAACTTTTGTAATTAGTGATTAGAGCCAAGAAACAAATGTTGAGATGAATTTCCTTACTTGTGCCAGGATTTATTTTGCGTAACCTCAACCATTTAGGATTGCTCCTCAGTGGAAAGCAGAGGAGCCACCTCCAGGGCCCCCTGGTTTGGCCCACCTATGCAGGTCTAGCTCTCTGTAATTGTAGGAGCTTAAATGAGTAGCTTATAGAAATCTCACTTCCTAATACGAATTCAGAACGTAGCAACTAATAGGTTTAGTGGGAGTTTTTAGGGTCTTTGCCTCTAATTTTCTGACCTGGGAAGTGACGATTGTTACTTTGTTGGTCCCTGGCCCCATATCTGGAGCTTTTCTGCTCTTCTTAGCTATAATCATATATATAAGAGATCACTAAGGTGTGATCTCTTCTTTATTTTTTTATCCTTTGCTTTTATTGTATTTATTTTTGTTTGTTTCTCAAGCTAAGTAAATCCTTGTTTCTGTAGTTACTGTCTGATGTAAGGTAAAATCTGTTCTCCATTGATAAACAGAAGAATTGTCGCATTCTCTGGGTTTAAGACTTTGGCATACTTATATACAATGCCTAATCTGATTTTGACTTTCTAAAAATAGATCTCTCGAGCTCCAGGGAAGAAAGCTGCAGTGTTGCCTTAAGAAATCAAAGGAGGCCAGACAAGAATTTAGTCATAAATCCTTGTACCTGTGGTATTTAGATGAAGGACCAATAATTTAGTCTAAAATCCTGAGCCGAATGCAGCAAAGCACAAGGCCCCAGATGTCACAAAATGTTGCTATCAATTCATTGATCTTTGTGAATCTCTGCTGAAAGATTAGTGTTCATAAATCATTGCCTAGAGAGCTATCTCAAAGTCTCCTTATTTAAGCTTTTACGTTCACTTCTCATGTTTCTGGTTGCTGATTAAAAATTAACCCTTTCATATCATTCAGTATGCTTAGCCTGATTACTCTGTAGAAGGGAGCCCAGGAATTTTCATGACATTTGAAATGAGTTAGACTTCTTTTGCTGAGTTTCCTGTTTTGCTTGTGGTTTAAACTTGGCTGAAGTCTTGCAGAGCAAACTGTTGTAAATCATTATGCAAGACTCGTTTTCCTGCAGCAGTACAAGCTGTTTACTAATCACAAGCTTGTTCAGCATGATTTTAGCTAACTGTCAGAAAGGTATGTTCCAAGACAAGATATTCCAAATTGAACAATAAAAAAGCAAAATCAGTCCCAAATGTCTGAGGAACTCTGGGAAAGGGCTACTTCTTTGGGTCACTTACTTCAACTCTGCGCTGAGTGTTATCATGCTTCAAGAACATTGGATGTGCAAAATGTTGTTGGATTGAACCTTGCTTGATTTGTATTCAGATATGACCAGCTTGCCTTGAGTGTAATTCTTGCCAGTACAGACAGAGCATTGTTTCATAATACCATTTACAGAAGAATGTTTACAATTGGGCTGTGGATGTCTCACTGTGGTTAAGGTGTTTGGTGTAGTATTGAGATAGGTATTCCAATCTTCATCCTATATACCAAGTAGAAGTACTTTTCTGTGCTGCTTTGGGATTGTAGCAGAAATCTATGCAAGAAAAACCATGTCCAGATCTTTAGCTGAAGAGAATCTCTCTCAACTTTCAGTACAGGTATAATTATATATTTTTGCTTTGACTTAAAAATACAGAAAGTTTAAAGGTGGTAGCTGGTGTAAACATGGGTAGAGATGGCAAAGGTGTAAGTAACCATTTTGGTGCTGCTATCTTGCTATGACCAAGTGGCACTGATTTTTTGTCTAGGTTGGGTAAGGAATGTTCAGGTGAATGTTTGGCCCTAACCCAGTGGGTCAAGCAAAATCTACTATGCTCTTTGCTGTCAAGAAGATGCTCCATGGAAAGCATTTACTTTGGCCTGAAATTAGGGGTGGTTGGGCAGGAGGAGAGCAATGGATTAGCTGGAGAGCAGTGTATTTCAGCCAAAAGAAGCAACCATTTTCAGCCTCTCATGCAGAAATCAGACCAAAAATGAAGATCAATCAGACTAAAAAGAGGAATATATTGGATTTGTTTCTTTTAAAAAAGAACAGGATCTGATCCTCAACTGGAGTCTCACCATGCTGCTGCCAGTGCATACTGTTTCCTCCTCAGTATCAGTTACAAGAGAAAATTTGTATCCCAATAGGCGGAATGAATTACGTAGGTCAGCTTTAAGCAATGCTGTATTAGGGAATTTTGTTCTTTGTGCTTTAGACCAGTGTAATGAAAAGTTAAATATTGATATGTCCTCAGAACTTTTCTCAAATATTGGTAATATGAGACTTAAATTAAGAGGCAGTGAACAGAGGTAAAATTTTTACATTTGGCTTTTGTTATCATGCCAGTAATTAGAGTAGTCAGAACAATGTAAATCAAATGTTGCAAAGCAGGGCAGCAGTTGCTAGAAAGCAGCCCGGTACCTTTTAATATACAGAAGTCTTGGGAACTGGAGCTTCAGACACCTGTGAGACAGTAGATTGGTAGTGAAAGAGATGGCTGCTGAATGCAGACACCCATCCTTGAAGAGATGACTTGTCCCTCTCAGTGCTGAAGAAGTAGCAGTTATTTTGTGTGTCTCTTCCAGCAAAGTCTCCTCTGGGACTTAATCCTACACAGACTTGGGAGAAATGTTTGATTTGCCCTTCTGACACTTTGTGAGAAGGTGACCTTTTATGGCTTTCAGTCTTCAAAAATCTTGAATCTCATGATTTCTGCCTGACCCCCTTTCACTTTGTCTAGGTAATCGCAGTGTTCACATTCATTTTAGGCCAGTAATCTCCCAATAGAAGTGCTACCATGTCCTCTTGTCTCAGGTTTTTGTAGCTCCTGATAGGGAGAGGCAGAAATTATGTTTATGCAGCTTCTTACATTCAGTATTTTCTCCAGAGGTCTCCAGTTCTAGGATAGGGTCTTTGAAGGGTTACCAAGTGCATTAGTAATGCCTTCTTGCCAAGGAAAGGTAACAGATTAAGCCTGGCTCACATGTTACCATATGAATGATCTTCAGTGTTCTTGTCCTAAGTGCACTGTAACTCACTGGTCAAATTCCTGCTGTTGGTACTGGTGGATCTAAATGGAGTTTTCTGAAAGCTGGAGCTGTGCACAGATGCTCCTGTTCTGAGATGATTTAAGGCCTACACACTCCCCTGTATGTATACAGAGCATACACAACTGATTGTTGTGTTGATTATGCAGGGCTGTTTATCTTCCTCTTTTGAGAAACTGAAATTTGGTGTCTAGATAGCATGCTCTACAAACTTCCTTATTAGATTCATAACTAGTGGTTCCACACATATTTTAGCAAAATGGGCCAAGGCTGCATTTTTGACAAATCATTCCTGGGGATGGAACAAAGGTCTTGTTTTTAAAGCTCTTGTATTTAAGTAACAAACTCACGATACATCCAGTTGTTCACACTCCTGGCTAAATTCAGAGGATTCATGTTCTTGCTGCCCTTGCAGTGTTAGCACTACTCTTGAATCATTAAAGGTGCGGAATGCTATTGATCTTATAGGTCTTTTACAACCTAGACAATTCTAAAATCCTTTGTCAGCTGCTTCACACTGTTGGTGTGTCTGAATGTGATCTTTTGAACGATTCTTGTGATCTTTTGAATGATTCTTGGAGCCATGCATGTGCAGTACTTCTCATTAGATTATAATTAACCATAATTATGTATGGAGATCAGCCCAAGCCATAAAATGTAGATTGTTATATTTACTATGCTAATAAGATTTGGTGAGGATAAAGGGCTTGATTTTTTAATTTTCACTTCCACAATGGTGTAATGGATCCTTAGCTAAAGTGTTGTTAAAATTAGTAGAGCTCCATACTACAGTTCTTCTTACTGCAGATTGCTATAGGTGAGGTTCAGGCCCAATAGGTTTTGTCATTGGCATAATAAAGCACTGCCTCAGAGAAGCTGAGACAGTAGAAAACATGTTGTAGGAGCCCTGAGAGGTAAATGTGCCCACAGACATGTTAGAAAGTGTTTTGGACTATATAAAAACATTCCTGATAGTTATTCACTTGAGGACAGTTGTACAAACAGTGCAGGTGGGATTTCTGCTGAACAAAGGGGAGTATTTGCCTTTATCTTGATGCTGCAGTAAAATTCCAGGCACGAGTACTTTCCAGGTGTGCACAGATGTGCTGTGTACAGTTGTATCAGGGAGTGCTGTTCCTGGAATCAATAAATAGGAAACCAAGTGCAGTGTTGCTATGCTAACCCCCCAGTCTGATTCTAAAAGCTTTATTGAAAAAACAAAACAAATTAAGTAATACTGGAAATGATAAAATAAGGTTGAATCACCTCTATGATTAAGGCTCTGTGTTAGCATTTAGCTTTTGCTGGGGCGATAGCTTTTTCTCCTGTCTATTTACATCTGGAAACAAATCTTTCATGTTGCGGAAATAATTTAATCTTTATTATTGTTACTGCTGCAAATAACGTGTTGATACCTGCTGGCTAAGTGAAGCAGGAAGCGATAGATACACTTACGCATTGTACTATTTACTGTATTTAATGGAAATTAAAAGTGAAATAACAAGTTAAGGAACACCACACTAGAATTCTTGTTATTCTTCATTTTAGAACATCAGTGTTGCAGGACCTTATCACAGTCTTAGAGCTGTATACACTAAAATGTTCCCCTCTCCCTTTCCCCCTGCTGTGGTGTTTTAATGTGCTTTGCCCTGGAGTAGAAGGCTTCATTTTGGAAAGGTTTCTTTATTGAGGAAGGGGATACAAAATGATTTTGAAAGCTTCTCTGGACACAGTTCTGGTACAAGAGCATGGAGGGGGCATAAGGTGGACAGGAGCTCTGTAGTTAGAATGGCTGTTGGATATCTCACACTCATTTCAAAATTTTCTTCCTAAAACCACTTCCAGGCTTTGGAAGCTGACTGTTACTGTAAAACATTTCTTAAGTTTTAATTCTCTAAAATACATTGTAAGTTATATTTTAAAAAGATGCATTAGCACAACAATGGAGGAATTGCAGTACTTGTTTGCATCACTAAAAATGCTCAGAATTTAATCTGGTGTTTAAATGTGTAAAATAAAATTATTGCCTCTACTAACATTACTGTCCTAATTGTGAAGAAAACTGAAGCCAGTTTGTTTACTGAATATGTCTGTCTCCTGCCACAAGACTTGTGGAATCTGTTTGCTTAGGAAAAAAGCAACCCAGCATGTTATTAGATAATTACCTCCTATTGAAAATAGATATTGAGTGAGTGAAGGAATAAATTATGTTTCCAGATTGGACCAGATACACTTTTCTGCGGTTTATATTACTTGATGTATCAGTTATGATATTAGGTCTCAGTATTAAAACATTACTGGACTGTATTCTCTGACTTGGCTTGAAGCCCATGATAGCATGTCTGCAAGTGGTGCAGCTCATTGTTCTAGGACGCTTCAATAGTTTCTGGTTACAAAATGTGGTGAGATGATAAAAGCATGCCTGACTTGGCTTAACATGATGTTCCCAGCAGGAACATCTCTTTTCCCCTTTTTTTTTTGGTTATGTCTTAATCAAATGTTGATGAGACAAAATGCTGCGATGCTGGATGTGGGTGTCTGACAGCCTGATGCTCCTTCTGTATTTCCCAGGGCAAGCTGGGGGCAGGAAAGTGTTAGCAGAGGATGATGTGGGCCGTGTGAGATAAGAAACACAGCAAGCTCTTGTTTTCCTCCTGACTATAGACGGTGGAGCTGAATGTCTTCTTACAGAGTTTTATGGCCACAGAGGTCTAACTTGAAGCTGATGGTCTGCATCCCTGCTGGGGCTCAGGCCAACAGCTCTCCTGAAAAATTTCTCATCCAAAATGCTCCTTGATCAGACCTTTGACAAAGCCTTTGGTTTGAAAGCCAGCTCGCCTTTAATGGTATAACAGAGTGCATGTTGTTCTGTGGATCAGTCAAAATTTCCAGTTGTAATATGTAAAGCAAAATTGTGGCAAGAAGGGCAGCAGTGTTTGATTGTATGTGTGTCACTGTACTGATTAGTATCTGTTCTAGGAGAAACAGAAGAACTAGGCCAAAAGCTTTAAAATCATGCAATTTAATATGAGGTTCCTGTATACATCTGTGTTTAGGCAGAGAAAGGCTCAGACATTGCCTCTCAGAGGTGCTGGTTATAGGAATCCATCTGTCTCCTTCCTGATGATCAGACAAGCAGGTGTCTGGCACTGCTGAAAATTGTGTTGCATTGGTCCCAATGCTTGAATTTTTGTGCACCCAAACTGAGAGTTGTTGCATAACAATTTTTATAAGAGAGTTTTTATTTTCAGTAACTTTCACAATAGATAAGGGATTTAGCTCTTAGACAATTTTTAGGGAAAGGAAAATCAGGAGTTAAGTGACAACACTGTCTAGAATCCTATGGTCTATGGTCAAAAAATCTTTTCTTGCTCTAAGTATTGCAATTGCTTTCTGCTAGCCAATGTTGCTAACCTGCACTAATTTCAATTTCCCCTTGCAGTAATGCATAGAAATCCATTTGGGATGGACATTTGCTGTCGGAAGGGATCCAGGAGCCCA